>NC_092415.1:93699911-94324911 GCF_040894005.1 Engystomops pustulosus | reverse complement strand
TTACCTGACCAGAAAAGAGAACTCTCCCAAATAACTGCTTGGCTTCTTCAAGGCCACCTTCTAAATACACTGCACCTGTGGAAACACCGCAGTCTATGAGGAGGAATAATGATTGTGTATTCCAAGCCATTTACAGTGAGGTTTTTTTTCATGATCACATAAATTACACAAGCATGGATGCTATGGGATTATAAAGGTTTACTTTAATAACAGAAGGCTTCCAGAGTAAAGTAAATTTTTGTGCTGAAAAAACACCCCACTCAGCTCACACACCAGTATGTAAAAAAATAAACTAAACTAACATATTTACCCACTGACCCCCAGTGACCTCTTCTCCCCATAACTCTCCTCTACATGGAGAGATGCAAGTCTATTCATAATGTGATGCGGCGTAACGTCAGCGAGTACATTTGGGAAGAGCGCACAGATGTGCACCTGCCAGCTTTGCTGACGAACCTGAAGACCAGAAAAGGATATATACGGGAGAAGAGGACACCGGGGGTGAGCGTTGGTGGGTTATTTTATTTAAATGGGCTGGATTGGAGATTCCATTAGTGATGGGAAGCTGCAGCTGGACATTTCATTAGTGATGGGAGGCTGCAGCTGGACATTTCATTAGTGATGGGGGGCTGCAGCTGGACATTTCATTAGTGATGGGGGGCTGCAGCTGGACATTTCATTAGTGATGGGAGGCTGCAGCTCAACATTTCATTAGTGATGGGAAGCTGCAGCTGGACATTTCATTAGTGATGGGAGGCTACAGCTGGACATTTCATTAGTGATGGGAGGCTGCAGCTGGACATTTCATTAGTAATGGGAGGCTGCAGCTGGACATTTCATTAGTGATGGGAAGCTGCAGCTGGACATTTCATTAGTTATGGGAGTCTGCAGCTGGAAATTTCGTTAGTGATGGGAGGCAGCAGCTGGACATTCCATTAGTGACGTGAGGCTGCAGCTGGAAATTTCGTTAGTGATGGGAGGCTGCAGCTGGACATTCCATTAGTGACGTGAGGCTGCAGCTCAACATTTCATTAGTGATGGGAGGCTGCAGCTCAACATTTCATTAGTGATGGGAGGCTGCAGCTCAACATTTCATTAGTGATGGGAGGCTGCAGCTGGACATTTCATTAGTTATGGGAAGCTGCAGCTGGACATTTCATTAGTGATGGGAAGCTGCAGCTGGACACTTCATTAGTGATGGGAAGCTGCAGCTGGACACTTCATTAGTGATGGGAAGCTGCAGCTGGACATTTCATTAGTGATGGGAAGCTGCAGCTGGACATTTCCTTAGTGATGGGAAGCTGCAGCTGGACATTTCCTTAGTGATGGGAAGCTGCAGCTGGACATTTCATTAGTGATGGGAGACTGCAGCTGGACATTTCATTAGTGATGGGAAGTTGCAGCTGGACATTTCATTAGTGATGGGAAGTTGCAGCTGGACATTTCATTAGTGATGGGAAGTTGCAGCTGGACATTTCATTAGTGATGGGAAGCTGCAGCTGGACATTTCATTAGTGATGGGAAGCTGCAGCTGGACATTTCATTAGTGATGGGAAGCTGCAGCTGGACATTTCATTAGTGATGGGAAGCTGCAGCTGGACATTTCATTAGTGATGGGAGGCTGCAGCTGGACATTTCATTAGTGATGGGAGGCTGCAGCTGGACATTTCATTAGTAATGGGAAGCTGCAGCTGGACATTTCATTAGTGATGGGAAGCTGCAGCTGGACATTTCATTAGTGATGGGAAGCTGCAGCTGGACATTTCATTAGTGATGGGAGGCTGCAGCTGGACATTTCATTAGTGATGGGAGGCTGCAGCTGGACATTTCATTAATCAATTTTTAAAATGTTGGATTGTCATAAGAACCAGGATTAGCAATAAAGATTAACTGCAGACACATGTGATAACTGTTAGAACTTTGTATTGTAGCCTAGGACTAAAATACAATAATTTGCCCACATCCAGAGGTCTGTTTGTAACTAGGAGTTGTCTGTAAGTCGAGTGTTCTTAAGCCCGCTTTACAATGCTTTATCCTGTTAGATTTCCTTTAAAGGGGTTATCCAGGTTTGAATTATTTTAAATATGTGGCTTGGCTTGAAAAATGATACAATGCATATACTTACCTCTCTCCCTGCTCCCGTTCAGTGCCAGATTTCACTCTGTTTACAGAGACAGGCGTGCCTTCCCAACCACCTGCTACAGCACTAGTTTCAGTGTTTCCCAGCAGTAATCGGGCCAGCACTTGAGCGTCTCTGTAAACAAACCCAGTGACGGCCAGCACCACAGCTGTACAGGAGCTAGGAGAGGCGAAAGTATATGTATCATTTTGTCAAGCATCCCTGGCCGCATATTTTTTAATTTGGACAATCCCTTTAACTGCATGTTACAAGATTGATCCAACAGGTTTGCAATAGCTGCATATAATAGAAAAATATACTTTGGTGTGAAAGATAGAATCCACATTTGTAAAGTATACAATACATACCCATTAATGCTTCAAAACAGTTTGCCATGGCATGCCGTAGATCTGACTCTCTACACAGGTCTGGTCCATGTGCATACAGCATGAAACGATCCAACTCCAGCTTCTATGGAAAAACATGAGATTGTTAGACAGCTGTCAAATAAACACACAAAATAAATTTGGTCCCTTATAATATACTATGTACACAACAATAGGAATATTAGGATAGTTACGAAAACATATTATGCATATATATATTATATTAATTTTGGGAACCTGTATGGAAAAATATTTTATTATCAGAAGTTACAATTGAATGTTTTGTTTCTCCAAACATCTGATACTGAAAGTAACACTATGGTCAGACATGCTATATTAACCCCATAGCGCAATAAGACGTACCCTCTTCATACTCATCGGGCATTCGCTTCATAATGAAGCAAACGCCCGTCGCTAACACCCGGCATTAAAGAGCCGGCGGCGCGTGGGCGCCGCCATCTTGGCTCCGATCGTCACTCCCCGTGACGTCACAGGGGAGCGGCGATCCGTTGTCATGACAGCCTTGGATCACACAAAGATCCGAGGCTGTCATGATCGAGGCTATCTATTACAATGTATTATTATGTAATATTAAAAAAACATAAAAATTCAAATCACCCCCTTTCCCTAGAACTGATATAAATATAAACAGTAAAAATCCTAAACACATTAGTTATCACCGCGTCCGAAAATGCCCGATCAAAATATAATAACCGTTTTTCACTGCGTTTTACCCTGTAGCGGAAAATAGCACCCGAAGTCGCAAATTGCATTTTTTAGCCATTTTGAAAAATAGAAAAAATTAAATAAAAAGTGATCAAAAGGTCGCACAGTCCTAAAAATAAAAGCGTTGAAAACGTCATCAGAAGTTGCAAAACCTATACAAATTTGGTATCCCTGTGATCGTATTGACCCAATGAATGAAGTAGATCTGTCATTTGGGGCGCACAGTGAAAGCTGTAAAAACCAATATTCGAAAAATCAGCAATGTACAAAATAATTTTCATGTGTGTTACTACACAGCATTATGGAGCAAGTTGAATTTCAACAAAGGATGTAAATAGAAAAAAATTTAGATACACAAACTTTCATAAAATATTAAGACGCTGTTATAGAAAATTCATTTTTAAAACTAATAAAAGAAACCTACGTAATTATCTCGACATTACACACCTCACTTTTTAAGGTGCTAATTAGTTTTACATTTTAGTGATAACATATGCGATGGAGTTCCATTTCTGAAGGAAACAGAAATGTGTTGGCTATTACTTTTGTGGTATTTTCTCTTGTTACACATTATTGTCACTGCAACTTCATTTAAAGGACATCTACCATCAGATTACCTCATGGTAGATGATTACTACTCACCTCCCCGTCCCATCCCCATCAGCAGTAAACTTCTTTTAGTATGTTTTAGAGCTGCCGCATTTAGTAGAAAAAAAAGCTTTTTAAAGCAGAGGACTCTGAGCACCACTAGGCTCCGCTGCTGAGCAATTTGTTCATGCCCCACGGCCCGATTGGTGCGGCCACACAGTCTTCAGAGAGCCGCTGATGTCACCATCTATCCCAAGTTTGCTGTATGTGAGAGGGGCAGTGAAAAGATACTTACAGACTTCTGAAACTATTTTGTATCAAAGGATAAGATACAGATAGAGATGGCCAGCATGATAACGTTTTTAAGTACAGTGATACTGAATGAAAGAGGCAGATGTCTTATTGTAAAGAAGGATTTAACTGATCTCCACAAGGTAGAACAAGTACAATAAAATTAAATGTGCTGTAGTTATTGAGAAAGCAAATTAATTTACAATTGTAATAAATGTATTTGGGAAAATAAAGAAGAGGTTTAAGTATCTGTATAAAAAAAACAGTGTTGAGTAAAGGAATTTTTATGTAGATGAGAGCTCTGACTGCTCTTATTGATAGCACTGCCATAAACATCAGGAAATGATGATGTGACAGGAATCTGGCCGAGCTGTCAATCATGACTACAGTTCTAGGTGTGTATCTGTTCTGTTTCTCATTGTTGAATACAATGTTTAGAAACGGTTCCACCTGTGTTTGTGCAGAGAGAATCTAAAGGAACTTAAGCTGCAGCCACTGGATTGCTTGGACAAAGGGCAATATAGCTTTGAGTGATTTTGTCATGGATTGTTGATTTATATAGTATTTTGTTGGCAGTGTCAGGTTATTCTTTCATTGTATGGCAGGATATTTGGACATAGTGGGGTACTGGACACTTAACTGAAATTGCTCCATTTGGTAGTCTCTCACTGTGTTTTTTCAGTGTCTTGTGCCACAAACTGCAATCCAAAAACTTTGCTTTGTATTCACTGCAATTAATGGTAAAGGAACCACTGCTTTTTGCCAGAATTTTTCGGGAAAGGGACACTTTTCCTGTGTGCAGAAAAAAGAAGCTTCTGTCTCTGCATCCCACTCATAACAATGAGAGGTAGATTAGAGGACTGAAATGGATTTTGAAAACTCTTCCAAAGTGTAAAAAGCTTGAAGAATATATTTGATGTAGATACAGTTTAAACATCCTTATGATAGTTAACCAATAGTTTCCATTTTTTGCTTCCCACCTTCAAAAATCTATAAAAATTCTTTATTTTTCCATCTAGAGACTTTATTTTCTGTGTAACAAATGGCATTTTATAGTGATCATATTTAATATTCCATGCAGTGAAATTGGTGAAAAAAAAAGTTCTTTGTTTTGCCATCTCCTGGCGCTAATAACTTTTTCATACTTCAGTGTACTGAGCTGTCGGTTGTGATTTTTTTTGTGACATTTTCAGTGTTACAATTTTAAGGAAGGTATGGCCTTTTTAGAATTTTCAATAGAATTTTTTTATATTTTTCAAGTGGCATATTCGACTTTGGGCCATACCTAACATGTACATGATTTTACTGGTTATATTTATATAAGTTTTTGGGTAATGTGGGAAATTCTTTTAAAATATTTTTCAGACCAAACCTAGGTTGAACCTACCAATCGAACCTACCATATTACCATATTAAATGTGATAAAATGAGCCTCTGTATGACCCGAGGCTGTCATAGTAAGCAATCACCGCCACCTGAAGACTTTACAGGGGGCGGAGATCGAATCCAATATGGTGCTACCCGGGGAGCTTTGCCGGAGGTATTTACATAGTTAACACCCACGATTGGTGCCAGCAACAACCACAGCTGTGACCGGTGGGTGTTTGCTGCATTATGCCAATGAGCCCTCTCCATCCTCCCGTTCCCGACTATTATGGCATGCGTCGGTAAGGGGTTCAGCGGTATTAAACACTAGAGCTAAGCAGTATATGGAGAGCACGATTCTCTCATCAGAAACAGAAGAAATGAAAGCGGTAAGTGCTGGGTTAAAATATTCCTTCTACCCAGAATAGAACTGGCAATTTAATGCGAAGGAATAGTTCAATGTCGTTGTTAACATTCAGAGTGATAAAATATTTATTGGCATATCTGAAATGTCTTATACTGTAAGATACATTAAATAACTGCCTGTCACAAAGCTCTTTGGGTTACAAAATCGGCACAAATGTACTTTGATCATTTTTTTCCCTGCTAAATTCACTGAAAAAAACTATTAAAAGCTAACATTCTTTCTGTAATAAGAGCATATTCATCTACTTAAAATTTAAAGGTTAAGGAAGAAGAAAGTGTTTTAATTGTGTGGTCGTACTTTAATGCCATATTTTTCCATTATCGCTGATTAGATTCTCATCTGTAAAATGGCTACAGTTGGTTTAATAATTTTTTCATCAGTAAATTAGCAGAGAGAGCGAGCGTGTAGGGGGGAGGAGAGAGGGGGAGTTCTATACATACAAATTTAGTCTATCCTAACGATTGTGACATTTATAGAGACGCAAATGCCAAAACTTAAAGCTTTTCTGGATTTTATTATCAAATTAAGAAATGAAACTCAACTTAAATAGCCAGAACTGTCATATTTTCTTTTACTGCGCAAGTGTTTAAAAGTGATAATAAATGGAATATTCAGAAGCAAGAAAAAAACATGGCTCACTCATCATTTTCATTCTTTTTCACCAATTTTACTATAATGCTAAAAGATTAAACACAACAGACCATAATATGCAATAAACGTTGATGATTCAATACTGAATTTGTCATTGTGTTATTTGGGGATTGTTAGTTGGTGCATTGTGTATTTTATAACTAAATTTACAAACAGCAATTAACAGTAAATATTTTAATGCCATTGTATACACACGAAAAATGTTATTGGTATGTGAAACAATAGTAGTAAAATTTCAGGAAACAAGTCAATGCTATTACAATCTGGCACAGTATGCTGTAACTCCCGAAGACTTGAATAGAGACAGTGGTGACATGTCAGGCCACTTATCGATTCAACAGCTTTCTTGTTGGATGGAGAAAAGGTCAAGGATAAAAAAAAACGGAGAATAATATTTTGTGTGAAAAGCTACTTGTAAGTTCCTGCAGTAAGACTTCAAAAGCTTGATAACATATTTTGTCTTATTTACAAAAAAAAAACCTAACAAACAAAAATACAACAAAGAAAGACTTGTGCAAGTTTACTTCTTTCCAGAGTGCTTTGACAAATAAGCAGCTCTGTTTAATGCTCAATGCCAGTTACCAACCACCAGAAGTAGATCTGATGGTAGATTCCTTCTGCCTGCCTCTGCCCTAATCTGTAATTTAATAATTCTGGAACCTAACCTAACTTGTTAAAAAAATTAAAAAAAACGCCCCAGTAGCCTCTGCAGTTAATTTACATATTACAAATAAAACATTTTTTTACAAGTTAGGTTCAAAGATTATTAAATGAAAGATTAGGGCAGATCTACTTCTGAGCAGCGTAGATTCCTCATGGTAGGTTTCATTTCACCCCACTAAACTACCAGCATGCTCAAGCGTGAAATATCCTTTGTATAATTGTTTTTTATTCCCTTTAACTTATAAGAAAAAATGGCAAAGTGTAGTGAAAATGAGCTGAAAACTGAAATTTTGCCAGAGATAAGTCAGGCTAATAGGCTGCAGGGGGAGCATCCCTTTAGACTGCTATATATTGGGTTCTTTAGCAGCTAAAGCAAGATTAAAGAACATAATCTGATATTTCAAATCATATAAAATCTGTTGTTCTGTGAACTCCAGAACCTGATATACAGGGAGTTACAGGAAGACATAGTATGGAATTGGATCTCTATCGGCAGCTTGCAATCCCAATTACTATGTTACCTGCCCATATCTCAGAAACTGAAGCTCACAGAACCATAAATCTTATGTGGTTTGAAAGATGATATTTTCTTTAATATGATATCAGTATTTTGTGCCTAGATGCCGGAGAGCCCAAGATGTCTAAATTAAAGCCCCTCCAGCCTCTGAGCTGGACTCATTTCTAACAAAAGATGACTCTTCTCTGCAAATTTTCACATGGCTTTGGAGAGGATTTCTATTAGGTAAAACAGGCAAGAGTTTACATAAAAGATGGTAAAAGTAGGTTACAGATTCCCTTTAAGACTACAATGTGGGGATGAAGATTAAAACCAACAAAGCACAAAGGAAGCAGACTTTGCTGTTAGTATGCATAAGCCCTAAAAATATGGCAAAATTTTAATGTTGAATAAGTGCACTACCTGATCTCTCCACATTAGAGAAAAATGTAAGACAATTAATACCTTTCTGACACAACATTCCCATGAACTTTTAAGTGCCTTTCCTCACATTTATTTGCTTTATGGTAGGAGAGCAGGTCACAAAAGCTTGAAAAATGTGTAGGTGTTTCACTTTCAAGGTGCGTGCATGCTTCTATCAAATTAAAGTACTTTAGAAAATTGTATGCATTTACTTATTTTTTGCCGTTTTGTGCAGTTACAGTTTGACCTTTTAAAGTAAAAGGTAAAAAAACACTTGTCAATAGAGTAACCTGTAAAGAGCAGCTGTTATTTGTAAGCTGAAGACTCGTGCTGCATTGGGAAGGTGTATAGACGGTGAATGGAGCACTGTGACTGAATGTTGTCTAATGCACGAGTGCAGATGCTTTTGTTTTTATGTACAGTTCATACTATCAAATTCTATATTATTACTCAGCTGAGAATTTTAATGAGAGTATTTTCTGATCAGAAAGTTTAGTAGCTAAAACCTGTTTCTTCAGATTTGTAAAAGCCTTCAGCAATGAATGGCACAGGATCTATTAAGCTTCAGAATTAAAAATATGCAATAACTGACTATAATGCACAGGGATCCTGAAGAATATTCTTCCTGTAAATGCTGCTACATCACTCTTATTTACAGTATTTTCCGGACTATAAGGCGCACATAAAAACCTAAGATTTCCTTAGAAATCCAAAGTGCGTCTTATAGTCCGGTGCGCATTATGTATGAAGGAGGACAGTGACTGGAGGAGTGCAGCGGACCCTACTTACATAGGTACTCGCTACCGGAGACAGCAGATCTCCAGTGGGAACTGCAGACCACGCGGCACGAACAACAGGCACAGTTCCCGCTGGAGATCTCCAGTCTCCGGTAGTGGGGACCTATGTAAGTAGGTCCGCTGCCCTCCTCCAACTGAACGGACCCCCTTCCCCATCTCCCTGTGTGACCGCTCGCCTCTTGCCGGGTCTGTGGAGAGTCGCTGGTTGCGACCTCTCCGCTCGGCTTTCAAACCACGCCCCCGGACCTCCTTCTAACCCTGCGCCTTATAGTCCAGTGCGCCTTATATATGGAATTATTCATGGTACCCGGCCTTTATTCATAATGTGCCTTATAGTCCGGTGCGCCTTATCATCAGGAAAATACGGTATAGCCCGGCATGAATAAAGTGTTAGAATTGCTACAGCTATTGACAAACATTTTGATATTGAGTGAACATGACCTTAAGAAAATCTTGTCAGACGAGTGCCCAATGTCAGTGTTTGATCACACAACCATTGATTGGTTCTTCCAGGAATGGGGAATAACTATACAGTGTACACTACTGGCAGCAAGAAGCTTCATTCACTGTACTGTAAGTGCTTTAAGCACCAATTAGAGCAAGCATGAGGTTTTTGATTGATGGTTGTTGAAGAAAGGGTATATGAACAGGGCAGGAAAGTTCTTCCCTTGATGTTAGAAGAAGTCATAGATAATAGCAGTTACTGCAGGTCTACCTTGATAGTTCATAAACTTACACTTACCGTATATACTATAAGCCAACCCCTGTCGCATACAGCCAGCCTGCCCGCTGTCGCATACAGCCAGCCTGCCCCCTGTATGTTAAGCACATAAAAAAATCCTCGGCGGGGCTCCTCTTCTTTGTTCTCTTAGCTGTTATAGCCGACAGAGTCGCGTCCATACGAACTGCCGGCCGGAGTACACTATGATGCTGTGGCCACATCACAGTGTGCGCCGGCTAGGGAAGAAAGAAGAAGAAGCCACCGGGAGCGGCGCCGAGGGCGAGTATATAAGTTGTTTTTTTTTAACTGACTCCTGTCTAAACCAAGGTGAGGTTTTTCAGCACTTTTTTTGTGCTTTTTATCCTGTTTTTATGAGGTTTGATGTGAAAATATAATTTTTGCACGTTTCTTTATGGCGTTCAGCACACAGGTTCAGTAACAATTTAATTTTATTGTACGGGTTGTTACAGACATGGTACTCAATATTTACTTTTTACTGATTCATTTTGTCCCGGCGTGGACATTAAAAATGATAATTTGATCACTTGTTCAGTGTAACATACTGCAATACTAATGTATTGAAGACTATTACATGGTCAGTCTATGCTGACAGACACATTTATATTAAATGGTCAGTCTAGGCCAGCGATGGTGAACCTTTTGGAGACCGAGTGCCCAAACTACAAACAAAATACACTTATTTACCGTGAAGTGCCAACATGGCATTTTAAGCAGTAACTTATTGCTACCTATTGTTCCACATCTTTCAATCGTATCGTCCCAATGAGGCCATTAATACAGTTGAAAGAAGGAGGGCAAATTCATACTCTCGTTGTAGCTTCTCTCCAGGGTCTCTGTGTAGAGGAGGAATGGTGGGTCCCGAATGAGGACCTCAAAAGGTATTGCAGTTCTGTCAACACCTCACTTTCCCAGCAGTTCCAAACAGCCAATAAAGTGTGTCACTTTAAAATAGCGCTGAGAGCAGCATCTCTTAAGTTGCCTGGGACTGCAGGAAGATTTGGTGGATTTGGTCCTCTTTGGGGAACTCTGGCACCACTGGCATCACTGGTCTAGGCTAACAGCACCATCTAACATGCATCTACTCAAGGCATCCCTGAAGTCCTTTATCAGACCCCAGGGTTGCTATTGAAACGACTGTCACTCTCCATTCCCTGCATGGAGGGTGCTTACGGCCCCAGTAATGCCCTATAGACACTGCGGTAACTACCCGCACCTTTTGACATACAGTTATATCAGGGTGCAAAAAGGGGTTAAAGGACATCTACCATCAGATAAACTGATGGCAGACTGCTTTAACTTAACTGCTCGTTGTGTAATCTAGGGGATGGAATGTTGGTATTATTGAACTATAAAATTAGCCATAGATTCTCTCTGGAGTGCTGCTTGTAATTTATGCACGCTCCTTGAAGCTGGGTTCCGGCCATGTTTCTCTGACTGACGATGAGGTCAGCTGGAAGTCTCCTGATCTCACGCATGTGAGCCTAGAATTTCTTTGCTCACCCAGCTTGAGTGGAGTGCGCAAGATCTGCAGATTGCCGGCTGAAGTCACCGTCATTCTGAGAAATACATGGGGGGTATGTATAAAAAACCAGCGGCCAGAGTCTTATTTTAGTAGTTGAATTCTGGTACATAGAGGACAGAGTAATTTTATTCTTTTACAATTATCTCATTTAATTTTTATTTTGTCTATATATACGGGAACACTCAAATAACACATCCTAGATCTGAAGATCTTAGATGCTACCATGAGTGTGAAAGCACCACCAACGTTCAAAATTGACCAAAACATCAGCCAGAGAGCATTGGTACTGAGAAGTGGTCTGTACCGCCCGAAGAACAACTTCTTTATTAAAGGGGTATTCCAGGAATCAGCATAATTCATATACAAATGGGCACTCAAAATATAAGCTAATGTGTAGTTGTTATTTAAAATTTTGCTCCCCTTAGCAGAAAATGCTGGTGACATAGACTGTGATGAAGAATTAAAATGCTACTGGCCCTTTAATCAGTCCGTTAATTTCCTCCGCGCGGTCCGTTGCAGGACAGAAGATGGCCGCTGGTCACATGTCCACATCACATGTCCTGCACCTGCCTGGGCAGGGTCATGTGATCACCACTACGTTTGGTTGTAGTCGGTTGGTTGCAGTGCATCCTGTATGGCCTGTGTTGTGGGGATGGCAGTTACACATCATTACTATGGTAACAGAGCAAGAAAACCTGTTATATCATCACTGTTAGCAGAGCATAAGTGGTAGGAGGAGTTACTGAGAACTATAGGATCATGGAACTTGTAGTTTCCAGGGGCGGCCATTTTAGTGATAACTCCACCTACTTTAGAGAGGCCATAAACTTTGTAAATCATAAAATCAAATTATTTAAGCTCCGTTTTGTGACTAATGACATTGAGTATTGTTGTATTCATTAAGTTATATCATCATGGGTTTTTGTGTCAGACGTTCATATTCCTGGAATACCCCTTTAAGTATGTCTTGAGTGTGTCTTGTAAATTGACAGTTTGATTTAACAGAAGTTTAATTCACTTGGATAATATTGTGTTGTGTAAGTGTTCCCTTTATTTTTTTAAGCAGTGTACAATTTATAAAATAAGCTAAAAATCCTGCTATTTTACTCATGTTAGCTTACGTTACATAGGACTACACAATGACCATGATGTTTAGGAAACTGTGTGTTGTTCTCCAATTTTGATCTCCAGTGCAGCACACATTAATTTCAACTAAAAGCCTAGAAGAGGATACACAACCTTGCAAGCCACAAGTAGTGGCCTTCACCCTGCTGAAAGAGTCCAACGAGTGCTTCCATAACTTATATAAGTAAACATTGGTGCATGAGGCCAGATAGGCCTCACAGCTTCAGAGTTCACTAGCGTGCTCCATTCAGTGTCCTGACTTTGTATATACCCCAGTATAGGACCCAGAGCAGATTGGCACAAAGAGCAGGAGAGAACCCGAGTAGTATCTACTTGTCAGTTGTACAGCACTGCTCCCAGCATAGTTCTGCTCGAGGTTTCGATGCTGGCACATACAGCCAGTAAGGGACACCAAGCAAAGCAGCACATGGATGAGAGAAGAAGTTGGTTGGTGCAGAGTGGAGAAGAGAAGCTAGGAAAAAAGAGGATTTATTTTTCATCTGCTCCAAGGGTCTCCAGCATTCGTAATTTTTTCACTCCGGAGGTCTCCAGTATTACTTGTCTTCTCTGGTGGTCTCCAGTATTATTAGTTTTCCGTTTTGGGGTCTCCAGTTTTATTATCTGACCTCGGGCATTTCCATTATCAACATTGTTTTCTTTGGGGTTTTCACTATTATTGTCCGTTTTAATTGTAGCATTTGGTTAGAGGCGTGCTATTTATTGATGTACTTTGGTATTTATAATTCTTGGGGTACCATTTTGTGCTGCATTGTGGATGTTTGTGCCCCTAGGCTGCTGGTTAATGGTGTGGTCCCTTAAAATTGAGCAGTATGACAATAAGGTCCTTGGACCAAATGTTGTTCACCACTGGCCTAAATCCTTAGATCAGATATAGAAAAGACATTTTAAGGAAATGCAATAATTTTTAAAATGTATTGTATATTTGTTGAGTCAGTCCTTTTGATCACAACTCTGACTCCACTAAGATGGTCTCTGAATTTACAGCCTTTTCACCTTTCCTATATCAGCAGGTAACCTGGCTACAGGCTGCTGTTGGCAGTCACATAGGTAAGTGGCTGTCACCAGCCCATCAAAAAGAACCTATATCCTGAATGCCAAGCAAAATGATTCTGTTGTTTTTTTGCTGGTGTATGAATAAAAATAGATATGTATAAAAGACTGAATGAATAAAATTTCCACACTTTAACACCTGTGGTGCTTAGGTTTATAATTTCCTTCGCTGCATTACTTTTGCAGAAAGCATTTCTAACATAATATAGATTAATCTATTTGGAAGTAGAAACTCAGGATATTAAATATCAGGGATTGTGAAAGAAGCAAATAGTGTTTAATGTTACAATGAGGTAGCAGCTGTTATGCAGGCTACATAATAGAATATGGAGAGCTGAAAAAAAGCAAAGGGAAAGACCGGTAGAATACAGCAGCGCTGTACTGGAAATTTTTTTTTTTTTTTTTTAAGAGAAAATAATTTTTCTTACCTTAGCCAACATAGCAAGATGTTGATTTTGAACAATAGCCGTCCGATATGTAGCCAACCCTCCTTCTTCTAGATTAGGAAAGAGAAAGTACAGGTGGACACTGTAATAAAAGCAAACAAAGGACAATCAAAAACAAGAATCTAAGGGAAAAAAATCACTATGTAATAATAATCAAATTGTACTGAGCTTGGGATCAATGGAAATTAGCATTCATGTTTGTCACTGAAATGTACGTAAAAAAAAGCAACATATTACTCATTATTAATCCATAATTTCAACTGCACTGTACACACAGACCGGTGTCAGTTGTCAGGAGGGCGAAGTGTAGATCAATATGTTATATCTGAAGCATAAAACCTGACAGTGTCAAAAGCTTTTTTGTGTAAGAGTTTTCTGAAAGATATAATTCATACCATGCCGGAATTGCTCACTTCGTCTTCAGTACATTTTAAATATCACCATTTTAACTCTTGCAAAAAAACCCCTCAAACTTGTCAGTTACTGGCGATGCCGTCGCTTAATAGTAGCGATTAAGAGCTCTTTGTTACTTTTAACCCCCACCCAAGCCATACCAAAAAAAAATAACTTTATTCCCGGAAACACCTAAAAGAAGAAGAGGCCCTATTTAACCAATTAGGTGTATATTAATATTGTCAGCCATTTGACAAAAAACGCACATTAATTTGGATGAATGATTGTTAGGAATTGCCTTGATTTGCAGAACATGTTACTCTCAGCATTTTCTCATACTCAGTTTTGTAGATGGATTATTCTCGACTGATACTAAACCAAATAAGACTTCAAGGATATCCAGTAGGTCAATAATACTTTCTAGTATCTAGTCAACACAGTGAGAATTTAATCCTCTTAAAACTGTATCATGTAGTAGCTGCTGCGGCCATATTTCCATAATGTGGGCGAAAATTCTAATGAAACCATTAAAGCAAAGTGTACTAGATGTCTCAATATTACAGTTACATATGAGATAAAACTGCTAAATTACTGGAAATATGCAAAGACATAACAACATTAAGTGGATCACATTCTTTTGTTATCTTCTATGTAAAAATTAAAATAGATTTTAGGAATTTTGGACAAAAACCATTCAGGCTCAGGTCATTTTGAAATAACTCTAACTCAAAGAAAAATCCAATTATACAATATGAAAGTAGAATAAATATACCTATGGTCTTCCGTTTGTACGCAGCTGCATTTTTTACAGAAGCTTCTATGTCACAAAACGGCTGCCACAGTTTTAGTGTGTGCACAGCATGAATGACTAAAATGCTTGATCATAGTGGGTTAAAAGACATTTGATGATATCATGACCATGTGTCCAGCTTCCTCTTACATATAAGGTTGATCACATAGTCATAACATTATCAAAGGCCTGTAGATCAATGCCAGCCATGGGAACATTTAGCCCCGAGCCAAATGACTAAACAGGAATCGGAACTGAATGTGGAGGAGTTCAGCCATGTACAGAGTTTCGATTCCTAACAGGTCACACTGCCCATAGTACCAACACAGGTGAAATTGGCAGTGGGAGGTGTGAGGAGTAGAATTGCCGCCACTAGGCACCTCCATTACACCTCCACTCTGTGAGCGTCTGTGCTGTGGGAGGTAAGAGGAACATAGGTGCTGTGAGCATCTTCAGAAATCAGTTACTCCTGCCTTGACCTCCTCATTGTAGTGTCATTGGAACCCTACCCCTAACCCACTGCCAGAACCCAAAAGCGCCAATAGCAGGCCCTGAGCTAACCCCATACTACACTAACGCTAGCAGAGTCCGGATAACCACTTTGGTGACAAACTTAAGAATTGTGAGGCAAAGAGTTGGTTGAAAAAATAGCAAGTGTCAAAATACATGATTCTCTTATTACCCGCATCTGTATAAAGGCAATCGATTCTTTCCACCATCCATGAGTTGTGACAATTTCTCTAAATAGATTTATCATTAATAAAGTTTTAAATATTAGTGTCCTGCTTTGGTCTTTTGCACTATTTAATTATTTTAAGGGTGACTACTGCTTGTTGATGGCAGCCACACAGAACATAAACATTTATCCTTATACGGATATAAATCAGATGATTATTGAAAATTCATGATTGATTGTTGTACTTAAAAGTTATTTTTAAATACACATGAATAAAAAGGGCATTTGGAGGGTCAAAATAATAAACTGCAATTGTGATGCATATCAATGTATTCTAACAGTCAGCCTATAAACAAGGGGAGACCATCAGATTTAACATGCAACTACAGCAGGCAGCTTTTTATGGAGAAGGGAGGGGAGGGAGTGCTCATCTCCCCCACCCCCGGGTAAACAAAAGGTTGTGTGTATGTAGCCTAACAAGTTTAACATATGGTTTAAGAACCATAGCCTGCAGTTTTTGGTTTCCAAAAAGACACAGTAAATTATATAAAACGTTTATGTATTTGATGAAAACATCTTTGAGATGAATGAATTCTTCAAAATGACAAATCATAACGTCCATTGAAGAAATACATTTTAATATTTCACACCTGAGAGTCCTTCAGCTGCACAACAGGGAAAATAGCTCTTGAACTTTTCACTGAAACATTGAAGAACTAAAGCCCAAGTGTAGAAGATTGAGAGTCTTATCATTTTAGAAGTGTACTGATCCTTGGGTCGGATAATCAAGCTCTGTACGGAGTAAAATATATGAGCTTTCACTACAAATCTTCAATAATGAAGCTTGTGACTGTTGACCTGGTTGCATCATACTTTGAAAAGGCTTTTCTTGAGCAGTATGTACAATACTATTACAAGCAAGGACAGCAAGGCTTGGAACACCTGCCCCATCTGTCTTTACAGGTTGACTTTTAAAAAGACTTTTAAAAGACAAAACAGATGGAGAAGCAAAAAAAAAAAAAATTCCAAATCGCTGAAGAAGGGAATAAAGTATTATACTCACTCACAGTTCAAGCCGAGCTGGCTCAAAGAGGAATGGCGATGCTGTGCCATTTGCTTGAGTTATTAGGCAAAACCAGTCAAGCAACTTGGCACAAAGCGTTTAAAAGGAGTAGAAGGCAGCAGAACATGCCGTTTCTAGTGTGGTCTACTCCTACTTTTCCCTGGAAATCCATTATCCTCCCAAGAAATACATGATTTGATCTGAGATGTCAGTACTCTTAAAAAGCACAGACTGACACTTATCAGTACATATAAAGAAAAGGTTCAAGGTTTTACTCAATAGGTATAAGACATTGGCTATTAACTACAGAATT
The DNA here is from genome assembly GCF_040894005.1 of Engystomops pustulosus. Taxonomy (NCBI): domain Eukaryota; kingdom Metazoa; phylum Chordata; class Amphibia; order Anura; family Leptodactylidae; genus Engystomops; species Engystomops pustulosus. The sequence goes on along the minus strand of NC_092415.1, from coordinate 94,307,838 downwards.
TCTGTATATGGCAAAGAGATAGACTAAAGCACTATGCTACAATTTTGATTCACTAACCATAAAAATAAAAGTATTACTGGAGTAGTCTGCTCACACAGCTGTGTTCTTTGATCTGTGTATTCATACTGCTGCCCATCCCCTTCCCATCTGCTTTAAAGGAAACCTACCACTTGTAGTGGCAGGTTTCCGATGGCAATACCGGGCACCAGCTCAGGTATCGCGGTTTAAAACACTTTTGAAACTTTATAGCCGGCGCAGGCAGGTACGCGCTCGGCGCTTACCATGCGCGCGGCTCTCATTCACTTCCTATGTAGCCGCGCGCACGGTAAGCGCCGAGCGCGTACCTGCCTGCGCCGGCTATAAAGTTTAAAAAGTAAGTAAGTAAACCGATACCGCGGTTTAAAACACTAACGAAAATAAGCTCCGGCACCAGCTCACCATCAGAAACCTGCCACTACAAGTGGTAGGTTTCCTTTAATATCTAAACAGAAGCCTGCTACTGCTCTTATTCAGAGATGTGGAATGTGCTGTGTTCAGCGATTAAAACAGGAGAAACTGAGCAATATAAATCATATAAATCATTTCGTATTTAAAACAATATCTTCTGTGTATGTATATTATATATAGCTAAATTAGAATAGATACTGACACCTACATACGGAGCTTTGTAATATATCTATTTTTGTGGGAAGAGCTGTGGTTTTTATTGAAATGTACAGCCTTTTGCTCACTTTTCATCGTCACCTTAACCATAGTGATTATTATTATTAGTGATCCAATTACTATGCCCCTACTGTGCTTTTTAGCTGAGATCTGTTCAGCACCATTTTTGGACCAGTGGAGGTTGTTGAACATGTATGGTAGCTGAGATTAAGGGAGTTAATGACTTATGTCCCCAATTTACCTTAAATAGTCCAGCTCTAGCCTTAACCTAGCCTAAAAGGGTTTTCCAATTGATACAGCATGACAACCCCACTTGACATGTCTGAAGCTGGGAAATATACAAATACATTTTCCTGTATGGGATAAGGACAACATTTAGCTACCTTGTAAGGAGTCCCCTTACCATCAAGCATGACTTTTAAGAAGCCTAATGACATGATGCAGGATTAAAGCCAAACCAGTATCCCCACTCCGGCGGACCTGAGTGGGAAAGCGACACATGCAGGAAATTGGATGCACGATCTTAGTGAATTGTGGCAGCTCCGAATCCTCGTCGGACAACGCACCTCGGGGATCGCGACGTGACGGGTAAGAAAATGTGTCCCACTGTGTCTAGAGCTGCTCCTTCCTTTCTCTCTGGAGTTTATTTCTTTAAATTATCAACTAGTATGGAGAAACTTCAAGTATGGGTGTAATAGTAATATTGAGAGAGAGAAAAAAAAATTTAAGGCATTTTTACTACTTTCTGCAAAGTCCAAGTTTAAATTCACTGAGATTAGTAGGTCTTTAAACAATTCGGAACAGTCCAAATGATGATGTCACTCCTTTGGAGGCTTCTGATGTCTGGTTTATTGACAACATCTTAGTTAATTAGAGACACACCAGTAAATGTAAATTTTTGACTTTGCAGAAAGTCATAAAAACTCCTTAAAAAAATTTTCTCTATTTTTATTCTGGCATTAGCAAATACATATAATTTTGGTAATCCTACTTGACCTAAAATGGGAAAGATTTATTCTGATTTAATGTCAGATAATGAGAAAAACATGCAAATGTGTCTTTTTATATAATATATTATATAAGTGTCCATTATGTACTGTTTAAATGCAAATACCAAACCATTTTTAATGATATTTACCTTTAACCAAACAGTCAAACTGCAAGGTTTTTCAACACACATTACTTTTTGTAATAGCAAACATCTAAAAGTTATGAAATTAGACATCAGTATTTGCTCTGCAGCCTCCTGAAAATCACATTAACATTTCTAAATGGTATGGTATGCAAATAAACAAGATTCAGCACACTAAAGAAGCCAGATCTTTGGGATGATAAGCAATGCATACAATTCTGTCATGGAGGAAAATCAATGCCAGGAAACCCCATCACCAATGCCCAAAACATTGCAAAACTATAGAGATATAAGAGCAAAACATAGGAATTCCAAGGGAGGATGATATTTATGCCGGAATGAAGGAATGATGGGAGGTATTCTTGCAAACTGTGAGCTTATCTCTCTGACAACATCCCCTCATACATTATCTGTGGATGGTGGCTGGAAATTCTCTGCTGGAGCTGCTGTGAATATAAGCAGGCTTAATATGTCAGCTGCATGAGGATGCACACATTGTGCCAGGCTGTCAACGACAACACATGGTTTAATACATGCAGCCAGGAAACATTTCACATGGTTTCTAGATGCTCACTTACACTGGCAGAAAATTCTGGTTACAGTACAATCTACTTCAAGGAGGATAAAATCATTAACCCCTTCATCACTGAGAAGCTTTAGTGCCTGAATGTGCAGGCTTTGCAGTTCTATGCGCTTGATATCTTTAGAAAAGCTGTACATGTTAGGCTATAGGAAAGTTTTATCAATTACATATTTTTAATGAATGACTACAAATGTGAAAAAAAAGATTTTCTGCCATTTTTCCAATTAAAGTTAAAAAAGTAGTAAATCTGAGTAAACATTTACCAAAATATGTTCTAAAGATGTACAGCATCATTCCATCCTCCTTTTCCTGGCAGTTCTGCAAACGGAGCTAAATCTTTCTGCAGCTCCTTATGCATTCTGCCTTCAGCTTACAGGCTGGAGATGGGCACATTTAAAACACCTATATCTCCCGAACCCAGGTACCTAAAAATACAATGGTGTCATATAAAACAAGAGAATCTCCCCTTAAATATGCTATATGGATTATGTATAGATGCTTCACAGAAACAGAAATATCCACTCTTAGGCTCCTTTCACACAAACATATACTCGCCCGGGTTGTAGCCCGGTGAGATGTGTGCCCCCGTACCGTTACTTGGTGCTATAGAAGTCAATGGGGACTGGTATATGGTATCTCCAGTCCTGTAGAGCATCCATACACAATTCATACACCACATCTCCTGCTTAATATGACACAGATTTGTGTTTCTACGTGCCAGGGTTCATGAAATATAGCCTTTTGAAGTTGGCCGCGGTCATGATGTTTATAAATGTCCTTTCCGCACAGAGCATGTGCAAATAGGATGTATGTAGCCATATTGCAATCGTGAAGGGGATAAGGAAATAAAAAAAAAAGTGCTCTAATAAATTTAGCACAGGATAAATAAAATAAAATGTGTTTTTTCCTTAAGAAATATAACATAAGATCAAATAAAAATTTGCAAGGTACTATCAAAAGGAAAAGAAAACACCATGTGGGACAGTGCAAATCTAGAAAGAGCAATTATTACCAAGATATTTCAGTTTGGAAGGAATCTTAAAATTAGTATAAAATTGAAGTACTATATACTAGAGTATAAGCCGACCCGAGTATAAGCCGAGACTCCTAATTTTGACACAAAAAAGGAAAAACCTATTGACTCGAGTATAAGCCGAGGGCGGGAAATGCATTGGTCACAGCCCCCCCCCCCCAGTACATAGCCAGCCAGCCCCATCAGGCATATAGCCAGCCAGCTCCCTGGAGTATATAGCCTGCCAGCCCCCTGGAGTATATAGCCTGCCAGCCCCCTGGAGTATATAGCCTGCCAGCCCCCTGGAGTATATAGCCTGCCAGCCCCCTGGAGTATATAGCCTGCCAGCCCCCTGGAGTATATAAGCCTGCCAGCCCCCTGGAGTATATAAGCCTGCCAGCCCCCTGGAGTATATAAGCCTGCCAGCCCCCTGGAGTATATAGCCTGCCTGCCCCCTCAAGTATATTGCCTGCCAGCCCCTCCCGGTCCGTCGCAGGCATCATGACGGACCAGGACCGGATGTGGGAGCCGCGATGGATGCCGTGGAGCGGCAGAAGGTGAGTTCACTTTTAGTTTTTTTCCTTGACTCGAGTATAAGCAGAGTTAGGGTTTTTCAGCACATTTTTTGTGCTGAAAAACTAGGCTTATACTCAAGTATATATGGGTATGACAAAATAATAATTATCCCCTAGTATAAGAACCCCTCGTGCTGTATTTAATTGGGTCTATCAAGGTAACCATCAGTACAAGACACCAGACCCCATTAAAATCAATAAGATATGCATGTAGTAAACAGATCAGGTATTGCTGTCATGTCTCTATTAGATATAGAGCCATGAAGGTAGTGAGACTGAGCTTTATATACAGGCAGTCCCCAGGTTACGTACAAGATAGGGTACGGAGGTTTGTTCTTAAGTTGAATTTGTATGTAAGTCGAAATTGTATATATTATCATTGTAGATCCAGACGAAAACATTTTTGGCCCCAGTGACAATTGGAGTTTAAACATTTTTTGCTGTAATGGGACCAAGGATTATCAATAAAGCTTCATTACAGACACCTTACAGCTGGTTATTGCAATCTGGGACTATAGTAAAGCATTCAGAGACTTCACCAGAGATCAGAGGGGTCTGTCTGTAACTATGGGTTGACTGTAAGTCGGGTGTCCTTAAGTAGGGGACTGCCTGTATACATATGCATATTACTGTGAATTTAATGCTATAGTAAAACATAGGCCAGAACGAGGGGCAAGAACATTTTATAATTAAATTGAAATGGGTATTACAGGATTTTTTAATTATTATTGATCAGTCTTCTAACTTAGAATAGGCAATTTTGTGTAGGTGGGTGTATGACATCTGGCACCCCTTACATTTTACAAGAAACCAAGCCAACTTAGAAAAAGCCACATTTTTCAGTACATTTTTTATGCCGAAAGAGTAACCCCATGGCTTATACTCAAGTGACAAAAAGATGAAGCCATCACCAAATATATGCAGTAAAATTCTTATATCTTTATTTTAACACACATTGCAATAAAATCAATATGTGGAAACAGTTCAGCACTGAAGGCACTGTAAGATAATATTGCAAGATATCAGTATTAGTAAATGTCGGTATTATTCACTGTATAAAAGCATATAGATACAGGCACTATGTGATAGCACTGGTGACACATATTATTGTAATATGGCATGTTTGCTATGGTAATTTCTATTATCTTTACAATATTTGTTATATATTTTATGCCTGTATCTATATGATTTTATACAGTGAATACTGACAGTGCCTTGAGTACTGTACCATTTCCACATATTGATTTCTTGCAATGTTGTTTGTTAAAATAAGATATAAGAATTTTACTGCATATTTATGATGATAGCTCATCTTTTTGCCTCTTTGAATTAATATTGTGTAAAAAAAAAAAAAAAAAAAAAAGCATATTTTCTATATACTAGGATGCACTCGCCATTTTAAACTCAAGTAAGACCAGCAGAAGAACTGGTGGATGACAGGGGGAGGAATCTTGGGAGAAGCACACTGCTTTTCCCTGCAGGACCATAACCCCTTAATGGACTTGGTCTTTTTTTCACTTTTGTGTTTCCGTTCTTTGCTCCCCACTATTAAATCTATTTAATTTTTCCATTTATAGAGCTGTATGAAGGCTTATTTTCTGTGTAACAAATTGTACTTTCCGGTGACATTATTTAATATTCTATGCCATGTACTGGGAAAAAAATTCCAAATCCATTTGCATAATTTTCTTGTGGGCTTTATTTTCAGGCTTTTGTATGAAAAAAAATTCTTCACTTCATGCCAATAATTTATTCATTCCATGTATGGTCTTATCTCTGCTGTGCTGTGCTGTGCATGCACCGTCAGAATTTAAAGTCCCTCCAGCAGCTGTCCTAGGAGAACAAAATTACGTGCCAGGAGCACGTAAATTACGTCATTTAGGTCCTGCAGCCTCCAAGAGAATGCTACTTCCGAGGGGTTAAAGGACCTGCAATGATGTCACGATAACATGCCCTGCAGGGAAAATAAATCATACAGGCAGCAAAAGATGACATGGGTGACAAGAGTCTGCTGATATTGAGGTGAGGAGGTAGAAAAGAAAAAAAATTAGGGGGCTAATTGAATAAAGAGGGGCTAACTAGCATCATATTTACCACCCTAGGCTTATAATCGAGTCAAGTTGTCAGGGTTTATTGTGATATTATATCCCGTATATGCGCTTATACTCTGGTATATACAATACATTTACCATATATACTCGAGTATAAGCCTAGTTTTTCAGCACAAAAAATGTGCTGAAAACCCAAACTCGGCTTATACTTGAGTAAAAAAATAGGTTTTACAGGTTTTTGTGGTAAAATTAGGGGCCTCGGCTTATACTCTAGTAAATACGGTAATTTTAGTTAGACAGTCTATGTCTAATGCTTAAGAATGTGTTCATCAACTTTAATTGGGGTAACAAAAATTGGATCCAAGTAATCCCTTTTTAAATAAGTTTGGATACATGGCCATAGGTCCATCCATACCTAGACATCTGAATTGTCAAATAGTAAGTTAGTAAATAAATAAAGTCACATGTAATGCCTTTTTAGGGACTCCTAAATTCATGCATCCTATGACGCGCTAATGCATCTCTCAATGCTGTCTATTACCTGTCAATCCACTAATATAACAAATCACTTCTAGTTCATAAAGGGAGACACCAGGATGACAAGAAACTAGATCTAAGGGGAAATGCCCTACAGCAGGTTACATGGCATTCCAGAAAAGGGTTCTACAAGGAAAAGTAGATGTAAAGCCTATGATATGACCAAAACAGTCTTTGCTTAACAAATGGTAAAACTTACTGTCAGTCTATATCAACGAGACAAACAAGCCCAATGTGAGCTACCAAAAGATAAGCTGATAAAGCCTTACAATAAACCTTGAGCTAATGACAAGCTCTTGTGCAACCTGGACTGACATATCTGTGCAGACATCATCCAAAAGACAGGGGAAGGATCAGATAGTTAGGAATGACACGAACCATGACAAGGAAAAGTCAGCTATGTCACCAGAGAGTAGAGTAGTTCATAATAAATTCTTATAAAAGCTGCAGACACTTGAATGATGTCAACCTTGGAAATAATAGCCAAAAAGAAGGAACAACCAAAGAAAAAAGCAGTCGGCATCAATAAGGCGGATTTCATTTCCAGATCGCTGACCCGGATTTGAAATGAGGAAAAGTACACTTATGTTAGGACATGGAGATGGAGGCAAATATATTTATATTTTACTAGTTTTATCAATGTTGCAGGAGGTAATTGCAGAATTTTTAGGCAAGATGAATTAAACGTTAACCTGCCCATGCTGCTCATGAGGCTTTTCTATCTTCTAATCCCCTCCAATGTGTATTCCCATAAAACTAATCTCACTTGTAAACAAGCTTTTCACTTCAGGTTAGGAAATACAAGATCAGAGATAAATCTCAGCAAGGAGAAGTGACAAACATTTTGAAATAATCGCCCTTCTTCTCTCAAATTGGACTCAAGCTTTGGAAGCTGCCTATCTGTTCCAAGCAAGCTGATCCTTCAAGAGGGAGGAGAGGGGAGAGGGAAAAAACTAAAATAAAAAGCCATTTGACACGACAGTCACGCTGGATTTCATTCTGTAATCTTACATTTTGAGCCCATCAGCACTGTAAAAGACTTCAAAGGAAGCCCCGTATCTGAAGAGGGATGTTACAGGCTACGAGCACAGAAACATGCCCTGTGTTTATCAAAGAAAATATGACAGTTTAGCAGCGCAGTGCCACAGACTACGACAGCCTTTTAACACAAACATCTCTGCACTTAGATTCAGGAAGAGGGCTGTGCTGCCTTATTTCTTTTAACAGACTTTTCTGTTTTGGCTAGTACTAGTATTCTACAGTTTGATGGTTCATCCACACCACTAGGAGAGCCAAAATGTCTACCTACAGTAGATGGCTGGTCCTGGGTGGCCATAGCAGAGCGCTTCCTGGATTCTCTCATCCTTTTCCCCTTCACTCCTTTGTTACTGCACTCTCATCTGCATATTTGTAAAGTGAAGCTGGACATTACAAAATGTAGCATAACAGGTAGCTGTGTAGGTAAATGAAAGTGACAAATGCCCTTTAACCTTGATGGTTAGGGACAGACAGGATTCGGACTGTGGCAGCAACCAGCTCAGATTTAGCTATGGAATAGGTGGAGTTCAACCTTCTTATTGCAAAGGCTGAATTCCACACAATAACATGCAGCTGCAATCTATGTACTTATTTCACTGCCGTGTTTCCCTGGACAAAGGAGTCTAGAGAAGCAGCATTGTGTAGGAAGCTCCACATCCCTTCTGTTTCCCAATGATCATTTAAGATAAAGTACCTTTTTAGATTTTTTTTTTTAGATATGCAGTGTATAGATTTTTATAAATTAATATTAACTTCATGGTGCCGGAGGGATGTAGTAGTGATGTAAAAGGGATGACAAGGATTGTGTATTGGGTGTTGCTAACTGCCTGGCCACACCTCGAATGTTCCCAAAGTGCCTTACACAATGCAGCTTTATTTCTTAACTTACAGGGTAATTGGAACCATTTGAGTGATTGGTGACGGGTCATAAAATGCCCATACTACATCGATAAAATAATTCCTTATAATGATCTCTTACACAGCTCTGTTCAAAAGAACATTTTAAATTAATTTTTGCAGTGCAGAAAATAAGTGGCTTTCAATGATTTGGAGACTTTCACATTTTGCATGGACCATAATTTTCCATGTGCATGAAATGTGGATTATAATTGTTTTCCTTCTTTTGTATGCATTTTATTCTTTATTTAGGTTATCCTTTTAACGGTAAGGAGTCATAAAAAGTTGACCCAAAACTTTGGGTTTAAAAAAATAAATAAAATAAAAGTAAAACTTTAAAAAAAAACTTTTTCCAATGTTTCAATGTCATTATTTAATAAAAAGTAAAACATCCAATAATTTCCCCTCCAAGCCAAATAATAGACTGGCACTTGCCAATTATGGGGTAGTGATTTAGCAGATATCACCATGTACATCACAAAACAAAACAATAACACCATAATGATCCACTTGCCCATTCCAATAAAGGGAGTGTACAACCTTAATCAAGTGTGATATTCTGCTAGTATAATGTTGTAGAGAGACACTAATTTTCAAAAAAACACTTATTATTTCCGTCCATTATGCAATTTCCACATTATTCCCAGATTAATCTAAATGAGGCAGTTGGTGCACGAAGGCCATACACTAGGACTACCCTCTTCTTTTAGTGTAACCCAGTGCTTCTCACAAGAATTATCTTCTTTTTATCTGAAGGGGGTTGTAGGGCTCAAGGCAGGATGTTGTGCCCTAGATGCTAAGGACCAAACTTGGGTTCCTCACCTGCGTCATTAGCATACATATTGAAATGGATTTTTCGGAGAATCTGGATAATGGATAGACACAATAAAAGTATCTTGGAAATCACAGCACATTTCTCGGATTTTAAGCCTAGTTGTAAAGTGATCCTACTATACATTGTATTTCATTTCATTATAATTCACAGATTGCATTAACACCGTACAAGTGAAATTTTACACGGTTAAAAGCGCTCTCTCCCTCAGCCAACCTGATGCTTCCCCAGTGCTTAAAGGGGGCCAGTTCTTCATCTGAAAACTTAAACATAACTTTTTTTTTTTAAATACTCAATCGAAAGAGGATTATTAGGGCTTGTTTACTGTGGGAAAAGTTAATGGTTAGATTGATACTATTACAGGGTTCATCTGACTTTTTGCTTACTTTCAATTACATATATTTGGAAGGTTTGAAATTGCAGTTTTTAATTAGCATTTTATTTTTTAATACCCTTTACAAAAGTGGTATAATGTAATACTGCTTGGCCAAGGTCACTATGGAAGGAACAATATCAATTTTGTGTTTATTTTATTTTTTAGTACAAAATAGAATTATATATAGGGAATTGGGTGATATTTATAGTGTTTTTATTATTTATTTATTTTTTTAAATTTACTTAACTTTTTGTTACTGTCCCACGAGGGGACTTACACTGGGGATACCTTGATCACACATACAATACATTGCTGTACCTCTGTACTGCAATGTATTGTATCTGTCAGAATTTTCATGGACTGGGCATCATAGACCACCGAACATGGCAGACACCGAGGTCTTCAATGGACCTCTGGCTACCATGGCAACCCCCTCTCCCTCCCCCCACACTCTTGCTGCAGGGAACCGGGGGAGTGAAAGACAGAACTCTGTCTCTCTCTTTAGCTGACAGGATAGTGATTGACAGTGACAGTTAAAGGAGTTAAACTGCCTGGCAAAAAGAGATCTCCCTGCCCGGCGGTCGCAGAAGCGACCACGGTGTGAGTAGTAGCTGGTCTCCTGCTGCAGATTGCGCTGGGACACCGACAGTGCCAGTTTGAGCAGTAGGATGATATAGATCGTCCATAGACAGCAAAGGACCACTAGTTAGGACAATCTATATGGTCCTATGGTGGCAACCAGTTAAATTCCGCCTTGGCACAGACATAAACAAAAACAAAACCTGCTTGTCTGAGTACCGTCTAAAACAATAACAGATCCCTGTCTATATGTGCTCATGTTTGCCAGGAACTTGCTTTTGACCTGCAGGATATATGGAGGCACTCCATTACCTTTTCTGCATAAACACAGTACAGCATTCAGCTCTCCAGGTAGTACCTCACCTACTGCTTCTGTCCTGGAGTCTATATCAGGCACTAATTAGTCCTGTGACCTGCACGTGTGTGCTATACAAAAACCCAGGACCGAAGCCCGGATGGACTAGGCATCCCACTACCAGCCTACCCCTGCTCCATAAAAAACAGGCCCAGTACAGACTTTACAAGGTTTCTATGCTAGTTAGGCCAACATATACTACACAGCTTACCATGTCTGCATTAACCCTTAGGTTACGGCAGACAAAGGGATTTTATCATACACCCTTCATCTACCTGTACGACAGATACCAGTCCCCCCAAACACCGCCGCTCTCTTTCCCACAGTACAAAATAAACATACACATATATTATATATAGTGGCAGGTTCCTCTAATACATGTCATCGCAGCCCTTTTTAGGGCTATTCTTTCAGTGCCCAATAAGTTTGGAATGGTTTTATTTCCCTAATAAGCAAATTAGCGAAAGAGGCTACTGGGGTGTGGAGTAGCCAGAGCTGAAGCTACACAGCGTGGCTACTCCACGCCCCAGCAGCCTCTTTCGATCCTCCAACCGAGATATCTTCGGTGTGAAGCTCCTGGTAGCTGTACACACTCGTCTGCGCTCTGCATAGAACATGTATGCAGAGCCAGCAGCTGCGCGTATTCGGCTCCGAAGGCAGTAGCTCCGGCTTCAGAACGCCAGCTCAAGCACGGACTAATGTGTGCAGCTACCAGGAGCAGCATGCCAAAAATATAGTAGAAGGATCGAAAAAGGCTACTAGGGAGTGGAGTACCCGCGCCAAACTTATTGGGCACTGAAAGATTAGCCCTAAAAAAGGCTTCCATGGCATTTATTAGAGGTTCCTGCCACCGAATCTACCTCAATAGGTAGGTCCAAGATGGTAGGTTTCCTTTAAAATTGATCACTGCAAAACTGTTGGTTTCTTATTAGAGAAAAATATAGGCATTGCAGCTTTGTATTTTTTTTTTTTTAATCTCCTCACAGGTTGCGTTGAGGGTCTTTAGTAACGTTTCATAAATCAGCTCTAAAACTGCACTTTAGAAATTTCTGCAGTATTTGTTTCTTGGTTATATGTCAGAAGCAAGCGAAAGGCACAAACTATTCTGTAGTCTGCCGTATTTCTTTGTGCAAATTCCAAGGTTAGGCTGTCGGCTAGGAGAAGGAAAGCGATTAAACATTTCCTAAATTCTGCAAGAGTACAAAAATACAAGGAAAAAAGTGCAGATGCTAGTAACACCAGCAAATGCATTTATTTTTGATTGTCCTTGCAATGCAAGACAAGGGCATTCAGAAATTGCATCTGTGTGTATGAATAAGACACAGAATCTGCATATAGCTAGTTGAAGGAAAATCCATTTTAACCAGTCTGCGGAGATCACTATATCATTTGGCTTGTGCAGAAGTTTGATTCTGAAATGCCAATAGCAGTACTTGCTAAAGCTAGATTATTTATCTGTGATGGTTGTCCCGATGGCACTACTAGGTCACTAACTGCATCACTAATGTTCCTTCATATTTTGTAAGAAATGCCTGTTCTTTGAGACAGCTAAATTTAAAAGAAAAATGGAAAAAAGTAGTACAACCTTAAAGGCATTGGGGACAGGGAGCAATAAGACTGGGATTCCATACAAAAATGCTTCATTATAGAGAAGCTTTTAGGGGACCTCTGCTAAAGAAGACAAGCTTTACTACTGAACAATAAAAAAAAGCTAAATATTTAAGCTGGAAGTAAATTAAATACATTAGATGAAATACACCTTCCCATTTTCAAGGCATGAATTCTAAAAACATAGTACATCAGTTTATATACACACCTGCAAAAAATCTGCAAGAAATAATAAAAGCTTTATAGGATAAAACTATGTTTCTTGACCAGCAGTATGAGGCCTATACAATAGTTGTCATGAGCGTATTCTCAGCCAATAACAGGACTGCAAATCTGCATGTAAAACTCCAAAACCATGAGCACCAATAATTCTATGATGCTGTGCATCATTAAGACTAGAACAAACAGGAGCACAAAAGATAGAAAACTACATTTAACGCAAGCAAGTGGAAGAGTCGCACTGTCTTGAGATTAGAGGTCGCACTAACATATTTCTAGAAGGGTAATAATACTCCTCTTACTATTTTTGAGGAGTATTTTTAGCCGGGAAGGAGTATGAAATTTGCAGTAATACAAGTATATAACTCATGGCTGTATATAATGTTGATAGACGCTAATTATATAAGAAAATCATGTGTCAGTATCTTCTGTGTTTAAATAGCAAATGGAGGCAGTTGTAGGGATGTTACATCATGCATTGACCAAACTGGAGCTGACGCCCCCAACCACAGTCGCCGAAACCTCCCACCACCAGACTGCAGCCCGCCGAAAACCTCCCACCACCAGACTGCGGCCCGCCGAAAACCTCCCACCACCAGACTGCGGCCCGCCGAAACCTCCCACCACCAGACTGCGGCCCGCCGAAAACCTCCCACCACCAGACTGCGGCCCGCCGAAAACCTCCCACCACCAGACTGCGGCCCGTCGGAACCTCCCATCACCAGACTGCGGCCCGCCGAAACCTCCCACCACCAGACTGCGGCCCGCCGAAACCTCCCACCACCACACTGCGGCCCGCCGAAACCTCCCACCACCACACTGCGGCCCGCCGAAACCTCCCACCACCAGACTGCGGCCCGCCGAAACCTCCCACCACCACACTGTGGCCAACGCCGCTGACACCAAACGTCCAGACTGCGGCTAACACACAATGTATCCCTCTCCCCATGTGACCAGACTGTGGCAGCTGCCGCCGAGCCCCAGTGGCCAGACTGCAGCTAACACTGCAAATCCATGATAGTTGCTTTGTAAAATGTTTTTTTTTTTTTTAAATAAATTTTGGTTTATTTTTTTTGGTGTCTGTGTTGGGGGGAGGTAGGTTTTTTTAAGGCTTTTAATTAATTGAATTTGCATCTTTGTCATTTTTTACGTGTTTTTGCTGTTTATGCAGTCCTGTTTCACATACACCTCATGCCACCTCAGCACCAGACATGCAGTCCCACATAACATACACCTGCCACCTCAGCACCCGCCAGACACGCAGTCCCACATAACCTATACCTCATGCCACCTCAGCACCAGACATGCAGTCCCACGCAACATGCACCTGCCACCTCAGCACCCGCCAGACACGCAGTCCCACATAACCTATACCTCATGCCACCTCAGCACCAAACATGCAGTCCCACTTAACACACACCTGCCACCTCAGCATCCGCCAGACACGCAGTCCCACGTAACATATACCTCATGCCACCTCAGCACCAGACATACAGTCCCACGCAACACACACCTGCCACATCAGCACCCACCAGACATGCAGTCCCACGTAACATATACCTCATGCCACCTCAGCACCAGACATGCAGTCCCACGTAACACACACCTGCCACTTCAGCACCGGCCAGACACGCAGTCCTACGTAATATAAACCTCATGCCACCTCAGCACCAGACATGCAGTCCCACGTAACATACACATGCCACCTCAGCACCCGCCAGACACGCAGTCCCACGTAACATATACACTCACCGGCCACTTTATTAAGTACACCATGCTAGTAACGGGTTGGACCCCCTTTTGCCTTCAGAACTGCCTCAATTCTTCGTGGCATAGATTCTGGAAGCATTCCTCAGAGATTTTGGTCCATATTGACATGATGGCACCTTGTCGGCTGCACATCCATGATGCGAATCTCCCATTCCACCACATCCCAAAGATGCTCTATTGGATTAGGATCTGGTGACTGTTGAGGCCATTTGAGTACATTGAACGCATTGTCATGTTCAAGAAACCAGTCAGATGATTCCAGCTCTATGACATGGCGCATTATCCTGCTGAAAGTAGCCATCAGATGTTGGGTACATTTGGGTCATAAAGGGATGGACATGGTCAGCAACAATACTCAGGTAGGCTATGGCGTTGCAACGATGCTCAATTGGTACCAAGGGGCCCAAAGAGTGCCAAGAAAATATTCCCCACACCATGACACCACCACCACCAGCCTGAACCGTTGATACAAGGCAGGATGGATCCATGCTTTCATGTTGTTGACGCCAAATTCTGACCCTACCATCTGAATGTCGCAGCAGAAATCGAGACTCATCAGACCAGGCAACGTTTTTCCAATCTTCTACTGTCCAATTTCGATGAGCTTGTGCAAATTGTAGCCTCAGTTTCCTGTTCTTAGCTGAAAGGAGTGGCACCCGGTGTGGTCTTCTGCTGCTGTAGCCCATCTGCCTCAAAGTTCGACGTACTGTGCGTTCAGAGATGCTCTTCTGCCTACCTTGGTTGTAACGGGTGGCGATTTGAGTCACTGTTGCCTTTCTATCAGTTCGAACCAGTCTGCCCATTCTCCTCTGACCTCAACAAGGCATTTCCGCCCACAGAACTGCCGCTCACTAGATGTTTTTTCTTTTTCGGACCATTCTTTGGAAACCCTAGAGATGGTTGCGAGTCCCAGTAGATCAGCAGTTTCTGAAATACTCAGACCAGCCCTTCTGGCACCAACAACCATGCCACGTTCAAAGGCACTCAAATCACCTTTCTTCCCCATACTGATGCTCGGTTTGAACTGCAGGAGATTGTCTTGACCATGTCTACATGCCTAAATGCACTGAGTTGCCGCCATGTGATTGGCTGATTAGAAATTAAGTGTTAACGAGCAGTTGGACAGGTGTATCTAATAAAGTGGCCGGTGAGTGTACCTCATGCCACCTCAGCACCAGACTTGCAGTCCCACGTAACACACACCTGCCACCTCAGCACCCGCCAGACATGCAGACATATGTAAAATACATCTCATGCCAACTCAGCACCTGCAAGACATGCAGTCCCATGTAACATACAGGTCTTCCCTGACCTTATCACATCCACTCTTGTAAAGCCCCCTCCTCTCCATACACTTGTATGCACACAGTACCTGTACACGTTCTAAATTCAGATCCTGGCTTTTAACCCCTTATTTTCTGCAGTTAATAGAGACTGTGTCGTTGTTGAGGTTTAAGAGGGAGGTGGGTCATCCTATCCAAGATAAATATTCCCATAGGGGGAGATTTAACATCAAGTTTGTGGTAAAACTGTTCTTGTTGTCCTTGGCAACCAATCAAAGCTCAGCTTTAATTTTATAAACAGCTGTGTGAAAATGAAAGCTGAGCTCTGATTGGTTGCCATGGGCAACTAAAACCGTTCTGTTTTAACCGGTAAGGCCCTTTTTTGTTTTTTCATGTCCATTTTTCACTCCCCACCTTCAAAAATCTATAACTTTCTTATTTTTACACATAAAGAGCTGTGTGGCGGCTTGTTTTCTGTGTAACAAATTGCACTTCATAGTGATGGTATTAAATATTCCATGCCATGTACTCGGAAGCGGGAAAAAATTTCAAATGCAGTGAAAATGATGAAAAATGCTCCGTACCCCGTGAAAAAATAGGACATGTCCTATTATTTCACGGCATATGGTGCCGTGCACAATGTATCCCTATGGAGAGGGGCAGGGGTGAGCAGCGGTACGGTAGGCCGGTCAACGATAGTGTGAATCCAGCCCTAGAGTTATATTCTGAAAAAAAAGGAAATTTGGCAACAATTCTTAAACATTTTCAGTTTGAAATGTTTTGCTTTCTGGACATTTAGTCAAACCATGCAAATAGCTTCATATCTAACATTTGAGAAGGTCTGTTTTATGTTGGCATGGTTTTTATGTGTCCTCTCATTTATCTGGGATGTTAGAAGGCTTAGAAATTTAGGTGCGATTTATCTCATTTCCATGAAAATCACCAAGACTCACATTCAGCTTCCAAGTGACTTTTAAAAGGCGTAAATAATACTAAAACCCTATAAATTTCCCCACTATAGAAACTAAACTTTTACACTATATAAAACAGCTTTTACAAAGTCTGTCAACCCTTTAAAGGAAATCCACCATTTGTTTTCATGCATTGTGAACCAAACATACCTTGAGAATGCTGTAGCTACACTGATGCAGAAACACGTCAAAACAAGGTCGTACACCGTATGAGTTATAATGTATGAAAAGTTATAAGCACCATAAGATGGCAAAACAAAGATTTTAATTTGGTACAGAGGTTTTAGATTTTGTAAATGTATGAAAACATTATAAAACCTATACAAATTTTGTATCCATAACACAAACCCCACATATATGTCACAGGTGGTCCCGTGACCCACATCGGGCTCATGCGTGCTCCCCGCCGCTGCTCACCTCTCCCCGTTCTGGAATCCCTGCCAAGTTCCATCCACGTGCGTCCCAGTCACCTAGGGCGCGCGCGTGGCACCTTCAGGAAATTTAAAGGGCCAGTGCACCGCTAATTGGTGCACTGGTTTATCACTTCCCCTTTTAAAACCCAACGCCTTCCTTACACCCTTGCCGGGTCTTTGTGCCTAACAGCCTGAGAGAAAGCTCTTCTGCGACTTATGTGCGTTCCAGGGTCTCCTTCGATTTACCTGCATTCCTGTGCTTCCTGCGTTACTGTGCCTCCTGTGTCTCCAGCGTTCCCGAGTCCCTCAGTTTTCCTGTGCTACCTGAACTCCTCCGTGTTCCTGTGTACCAGTATTCCTGCATGCTGCTGTCCTGTGTGCCATGTTTCCGTACCCATCGGACTCTGACATTGCATCTCTGCCGCCTGCCCTGACCTTGTGTCTGGACTTTGACCACAAGATTGTCTGCCCTCTCTGTACCTCGACCTTGGCCGCCACTGCAGACAAGTCACGCCTGAGGAACGATCTGGTGGTACCACGCTGCAGCTTGTCTAACCCGCTTTGCGACGGGCTCTGCTGAAAACCGGGTACCACTTGGACTCTGGTCCCAGGTAGTGGCTTGTGTCATCATCTGCAGTGGTCCAGAGGATCCACACCTGCAAGCCTGACAATATACAGCATCACCGTTTCCGTAGCAACTCACAAATCATTATTGAACCTGGAGGAAACATTGAGGCAAATTGGAATTCGCCCAAAGTTTATGGCGTAAGATCTTTGTATTCTGGCCCCGCCACTAGGGTACAGGTCAATGGTCATCTATCCACCTCCTTTCCACTCAAGATTGGCACTCAGCCTTTGTCTCCATTATTTGTGATAGTGATTAACACTTGGCCACTGCCATCCGGAAGAATCTAAATATACAGTGCCATGCAAAAGTATTCAGCCCACTTGAACTTTTCTACCTTTTTTCACATTTCAGGCTTCATACAAAAATATAAATTTGTAATTTATTGGATATTTTAAACTTTTGTAAAAAATAGTAAACTAAAAAGTGGGACGTGCAATATTATTTGGCCCCATTATTGTGCAGTAAACTTGCTCCAGAAGTTCAGTGAGGATCTCTGATCCAATGTTCTCCTAAGTGATTGATGATGATAAATATAATCCATCTGTTTTTAATCAAGTCTCCGTAAAAATATAGATGCTCCGTGATAGTAACAGTATTAGTGCATGAAGCCCACTGAACACACCAGGCAAGTCCTTGATACTGTTGTGGAGAAGTTTAAAGCTGGATTTGGATACAAAAATATTTCACAAACTTTAAAGATCCCAAGGAGCACTGTGAAATGGAAGGACTAACAGATCACTGCGAATCTACCAAGGCCTGGGCCAGTTACCCTTTAAACTTTCATCTCAAACAAGGAGAAGAGTGATCAGAGATGCAGCCAAGAGGCCCATGCTCACTCTGGATGAACTGCAGAGATCTACAGCTCTGGAAGAGTCTGTCCATAGGACAACAATCAGTGGTACACTGCACAAATCTGGCCTTTATGGAAGAAGAAAGAAATTTCTCAAAGATATGCATAAAAAGTGTTTAAAGTTCTCCACAAGCCACCTGGGAGACATACATTTGGAAGAAAGGATCTCTGGTCAGACTAAACCAAAATTGAACATTTTGGGTACAATGCCAATATGTTTGGAGTAAAAGCAACACAGTATATCACCCAGAATACACTGTCCCCACTAGCAAACATGGTGGTGGCAGCATTATGCTTTGGGCCTGCTTTTCTTCAGCAGGGACAGGGGAAATAGTTAAAAGTAATGGGAAACTGGATGGAGCCAAATACAGGACCATTCTGGAAGAAAACCCCTTGGAGTATTCAAAAGACCTAATGATTCTAAACATAATACAAAATCTACAATGGAATGGTTCACAAATAAACGTATCCGGGTGAAAAACTGCTGTTCACAAATGCTCTCTATCCAACCTCACTGAGCTCGAGCCATTTTCCAAGGAACAGTAGGCAAAAATTTCAGTGTTTTGATGTGCAAAACTGATAGAGACATACCCCAAGCGACTTTCAGTTGTAATCACAGCTACAAAGTATTAACTTAAGGGGGCCGAGTAATATTGCACGCCCCACATTTCAGTTTCTGTTTTTACAAAATTATAAAATGTCCAATAAATTTTGTTCCACTTCACACTTGTGAAGGAGCTGTACATGGCATCCATGTAGAACATACATATTGAAAAGCTGCTTTGTATGCAGATGATCTGCTACTCTATGTCTCCCAGCCCCGGTTCTCCTACTCTTCCATTACCCAAGAATTTAAAAGATAGCATAATATAGTAGTATCTAAGCAGTGGGTTGCGCTGGAACAGGTCCACTCTCCGGTTCTCCTAATTTTCCAGAATCCAGGTTTTCTTCCTGGAAGGGGTAGACTGTTGTTTCTGTCTGTGGCAAGAAAAATTTTTATCCCTTGGTTTGAATATTCCCAGCTGCGGTGCTTCGTTCTCCGCGCAACTTTTAGTCAAGACTCATTTAACCCCTTCATAACTTGCGCCGTACTAGCACGTCGGGAAGTGACTTACCGACCCGACCTGTACTAGTACGTCACGCGGCAGGTGCTGGCTTACGTTCGGAGCCAGCACCGTACAGAACGGGTGTCAGTTGCATATCGCAACCTGACACCTGTCTGTACCACCCGTGACCAGAGGTTCCTCCAATCACGGGTGTTAACCATCTGTATTGCACTGTGTAAGCTGTATAGAGCTTAAACAAGTGATCAGAAGATCACTTGTTCAAGCTTTCATGTCAGTCAAAGTATAAAAAAGTTAAAACAAAGTTTTTTTTAATAAAAGTAAATAATAAAGTCTCCCCAAGCACCACAATTCCCTATACACAAGTAATGAAGTACAAAAAACACTAAATCACAAAAAACTGCACTTATTTAGTATCGTAATGTCTGTAACAATCTGTACAATAAATCATATGCATAATTGGACCCGCTCGGTCCAATTAAAAAAAAAAAGAAAGAAGAAAAAGAAAAACATGCCAAAAATGTACATTTTTTAATCTAATTGCTGTACAAAAATGTTCTAAAAAGTGTTCCAAAAAAGTTACAGGCACCAAAATGATACCACTGAAAAGAACAACTTGTTACGCAAAAAATAAGCCCACAACCAGCTCAGTCAACCAAAAAAAAATACTTCAGTTTTGGCGCTGTAAAAACGGCGATACTAAAACAAAGGCAATTTTTTTTATTTTAGTTTTTCTTAAATAAAATTTGACAAATATAAATAAAACTATATAAATGAGATATCACCGTAATCGTAGTGATCCATAGAATAAAGATAATATATTATTTTTATGCTACAATGAACGCAGCCACCCCTCCCAAAAAAAACTAAAAATCTGAATCATGTAAAAAGTTAATAAAATCGCATCAATAAGCTAAAGACCCACTAAAATGATGTTTTTTTTACAGTGCATCTCGTCTCGCAAAAAAATAAGCCCTTTTTTTGTCAAAATTGCCAAATAAATAAATAAAGCCTATAAACCCCTTCCTGACGCGAGCTGTAATAGAGCAGTGCGGCGGAAGTGACTCGCCAACACGGTTCAAACACAGTGATCGGGAAAAGATAGTTGCTGTTCCTGATGGCCATCCATCCTGCCCCATGGACCAGAGGGGTTTTGTCGCCCCCCAGTTCATGACCAGACCAGTCAATATCATTGATTTTACTTACAACTTCAGTAATACTGATCACCATGTCTGTAGACACGGTGATTGGGCATATATTACACATATTACACATTTCTAAATTTTAATCAAAAATTAAGGTCACTTTTCGGGTTGTTCTCTGTTTTATACCAATAGGACTCTCCAAATGCGTGTAAAAGATTTCTGTCAAATTTGGCTCCTAAAAAGCAAACATCACTCTTTCCCTCTACTGTAAGCCCAAAAAACCATTTTATACACACATGTGGGGTACTTCTACACTCGGGAGAAATAGGTTTACACATTTTTGGGAGTTATTACACTTTTTATATTCACTGTGGCTATAAAAAATTAAGGGTAAAAATGATATTTATAGGAAAACTTTCACCTTTTTCCTTTTTAGGGAATAATGAAATCAAACACCATTACGGGTAAATACATGAAAAATTTAGAAAGATGTAATACAAGGGGTGCACTTTCCTAAATGGTGTCACTTGTTGGGGTTCTCCTGTTTTGTACCACTAGGGCTCTCCAAATGCATGTAAAGGATGTGTGTCAAATTTGGCTTTGAAAACACGAACGTCCCTCCTAAGCCCTACTGTTTACCAATACAACATTTTATTTGCACGTGTGGGGCAATATTATACCCGGAAGAAATTGTATTACACACAAAATACACATATATCACCTTGATAAAAGGGGTGTACTTTCCAAAATGGTGACACTTGTCAAATTTGGCTTCTAAAAGGCCAACACCCCTCTTTCCCTTCTGAGCCCTACTGTGTGCCCATGCAACATTTTATACGCACATGTGGGGCTTTTCTACGCTTAGGAGAAATAGTTTTACACATTTCTGGGGGTTGTTTCATCTTTTATCCCTTGTGGCTTACAAACATTTGGGGTAAAAGTAACTTTTTTGAGAAAATGTTCATCTTTCAACGCTCTTTCCATTGCAAGTGCCCACCTGTGCCCGTACAGCAGTGTACAGTGACAAAAGGGATAATCTGGAGCAATTGCACTTAACATTGTAAAATGCATTTTCCTTTTTAACCCATTGTGAAGGTGCAAATTTTAGTGTTCAATGAACATATTGTAAGATAAAATTACATTTCTGTAATTTCCCTTTCATTTATTTTTCACCCTCATGAAATGATCATAGAGTTAACAAACTTCTCAAAGGGCGTTTTGAATATTTTGAGGGGTGCAGTTTCTAAAATGGTGTCTTCTAACTAAATTGGCCCTCCAAAAGTAGGTTTTGATGATTTTCGTGAAAATCAGACATAAATCACAACTAAAGTTATAAGCTTTCTAACATCCTAAAAAACAGGAAAGGATGTTTGAAAAATGATGCCAAGTTGAAGCAAACACATGGGAAATGTTAGTTATTAAGTTATTTTGGTGATATGACTAACTTTCCAAAAAGTTTTTTTTCAACATTTTCGCCAAATTGCCGTTCATAGATAAATACTAAACATATTGCTTAACCCCTTAATGACCGCCGTATCGGCTTTTTACGACGGTCATTAAGGGTACTTCTTCTGACGCGTACGCCTTTCTACGGCGGCAAGTCCTGCAAGTGCCGGTGTCGGGCTGTGATATCACAGCCCAGACCCGGCACTAACACCCGGGATCGGAAAAACTCTGATCCCGGGTGTTTAACCCCTTACATGCCGTGGTCAAGCATGACCGCGGCGTGCAAGTGTGTCCCCCGTGGATCGGACACCCCCCCCCCGGTGTGCTTACCGGGGGATCCGATCCCTCCTGCCTCAGCCCTGGGTTTCGACGAGTGACCCGAGGCTGTCGGCTCCTCTCTGTGCCGGGTTCTGCTTCCTGGCAGGACCCGGCTGTGTGTATATGTTACTTACAGTATACACTGCAATACAAGTGATTGGATGAACGCTTGATCAAGCCAAGAAGAAGAAAATGTAAAAAAAAAAAGATTTAGTCATTTTAGAATATAATTAAATAAATAAATAAAATAATAGTCCCATAATCTCCCCAGTTACACATAAAATGCAAATAAAGTATATAAAACACAAAAACACGTACATATTTGGTATCACCGCATCCGTATTAATCTGTACAATAAATCTAAATCAATATTGAACCCGCTCGGTGAACGACGTAAAAAATATAAAAATTTTCATCAAACACTAAAAATGTTCTAAAAAGTGATCAAAAAAAGTTTCGTTCCCTAATATACGACTGAAAAGAACAACTCTTTTTGCAAAAAATAAGCCCTCAACCAGATCTGACAACAGAAAAATACAGAAATTATGGCCCTAAAAAGTTGTCAATAGTAAAAACAATGCGATTTTCTCAAATATTGGTTTTGCTCAGGAAAATTGAGCAAAGATGAGAAAAACTATATAAATGAGGTATCACCGTAATCGTAGTGAACCAGAGAATAAAGATAAAATATTATTTTTACATTACGGTGAGCGGGGGAAAAAAAAATGCTAAAAAGCCAAAATAAAAATTGATGATTTTGTTTGTGTTCCCCCTTGAAATAGTTAATAAAATCTCATGAATAAGCTATAGATCCCCAAAATGAATTATATATACATTGTATATCATCCCGTAAATAATAAGCCCTCATATGTTTGCATGTATACGTTGTACAATGTGACAATACAAATCTGCTGTAAATGGCGCCTCCATTCATTCTATACTCGGCCGTGCGCCCATACAGCAGTTTACCACCACATATGGGGCATCGCTACACACGGGAGGAATTGGGCATCAAATGTTGCAGTGCGTTTCATCATTTAATTTATTCTGAAACTGTCAGTTGTAGCCTAAATGAATGTATTTTCCAAAAAAATGTAAAAGTTTCTAAATCGCAGGTCCATATTGTTTTAACCCATGTGAAACGCTTAAAGGGTTAATAGACTTAATAGAAGTTGTTTTACATATGTTGAGGGGTCACGTTTCTATAGTGGGGTAATTTATGGGGTTTTACTATTATTTAGGCCTTTCAAAGTCACTTGGAAGCTGAGTTGTCCCTTAAAATGTGAGTTTTGGCAATTTTCATGAAAATGAGAAAAATGGCACCTAAAGTTCTGCGCCTCATAACATCCTAGAAAAATGAGAGGACGCATAAAATATAATCTCAGCATAAAGCAGACATTCCATAAATGTTAATTATCAACCCTTTTGGTAGTTTTACTTCCTGTCTGGAAAGCAGAACATTTCAAACTTGCAAAATGAAGAATTTTTACAAACTTTTGCCAAATTTTCACTTTTTTTCATAACTAAACGCAAAACTTATCACTTACATTTTGTAACTAACATGAAGTACAATGTGTCATGAGAAAACAGTCTCAAAATCACCTGGATATGTTAAAGCGTTCCGAAGTTATAACCAATTATCGTGAGACAGGGCAGATTTGAAAAATCAAGTCTGGTCATTAAGCTGAAAACTAGTGTCGGTGATAAGGGGTTAAATTTCTCAAACAACATGAAGTACAATGTGTCACGAATAAACAATCTCAGAATCAACTGAATATGTTAAAGTGTTTCAAAGTTATGACCACTTAAAGTGACACATGTAAGATTTCAAAAAAGGGCTGTGTCAGGAAGGTGCAAAATGGCCAAGTTGTTAAGGGGTTAAAGAAGACAGATCC
Organism: Engystomops pustulosus; assembly: GCF_040894005.1. Classification (NCBI taxonomy): domain Eukaryota; kingdom Metazoa; phylum Chordata; class Amphibia; order Anura; family Leptodactylidae; genus Engystomops; species Engystomops pustulosus. Next base: position 94,283,598 of record NC_092415.1, on the reverse strand, counting down.
TTTTGGGTGCTCCAGTAGCAAAATTGTCTAAATATTGTCTGAAATCTTTTGATAAATGTGGTGCCTTGGTTTGTTTTTGGCAAAATCCAGCAATAGTCAATACCTAGCTGTGAAAAGTTTTACTGGAGGCTTGTATGCACACCTCATGTCACAGCATCTCAATAGGGATAAAATTAATCATTTAAAGATGGACTCTTCAAAGTATACTTAGTTATTTACTTCGTTGAGTTCAGAGGTCGCACTAACATTTTTTCAGAAGGGTAAAAATACTCCTCTCACCATTTTTGAGGAGTATTTTTACCCGAGGAGGAGTATGAAGATTTCGGTAATACACAGCGCACACGACACGACGCTCAGACAGCGCGCACACTCACACACATTCGCACACGCGCACACACTCGCACATGCGCACACACTCGCACGACACTCACGCAGCGCGCACACACGACACTACACTACACTCACACAGCACACACTACACAATACACTACACAATACACTACACAATACACTACACAATACACTACACTCACACAGCACACACACTACACTCACACAGAACACTGCACACACTCACACAGAACACTGCACACACTACACTCACACAGAACACTGCACACACTACACTACACTCACACAGCACACACTACACTACACTCACACAGCACACACTACACTACACTCACACAGCACACACTACACTACACTCACACAGCACACACTACACTCACACAGCACACACTACACTCACACAGCACACACTACACTACACTCACACAGCACACACTACACTCACACAGCACACTGCACACACTCACACAGAACACTGCACACTGCACACACTCACACAGCACACTACACTCACACAGCACACACTACAATACACTCACACAGCACACACTACACTCACACAGCACACACTACACTCACACAGAACACTGCACACACTCACACAGCACACTACACTCACACAGCACACACTACACTACACTTACACAGCACACACTACACTACACTACACTACACTCACACAGCACACACTACACTACACTCACACTCACACAGCACACACTACACTACACTCACACAGCACACACTGCACTCACACAGAACACTGCACACACTCACACAGAACACTGCACACACTCACACAGAACACTGCACACACTCACACAGAACACTGCACACACTCACACAGAACACTGCACACACTCACACAGCACACACTACACTACACTCACACAGCACACACTACACTACACTACACTCACACAGCACACACTACACAGCACACACTACACACTACACTCACACAGCACACTACACTCACACAGCACACTTCACTACACTCACACAGAACACACTACACTCACACAGAACACTGCACACACTCACACAGCACACTACACTACACTCACACAGCACACTTCACTACACACTACACTACACTCACACAGAACACTGCACACACTCACCCGGCCTTAAGTCCCGTCGGGATCACGTAAATGCAGGCAGCTGCGGGCAGGTAGGGAGATGGAACAGGACAGGGAGCAGCAGCCCCGCTGTCCACAGGTCTCCCGGGGCCTGCGCTCTCGCTCCGGAGCGCTGTGTCACGTGTCGCGCTGAGCGGCCTGGCGCGCGCTGTGATCGCGCTACAGACATTTCCCTCTTTTGCAGCGCGCGCCGAACCGCTCAGCCTGCGCGCTACAGGGAATAATTGCCATGCGTAACTTTACGCATGGCAATTATTTCGGGGGGTAATGGCGCCTCATCACGCGTCTATGACGCGTGGTGAGGCGTTAATGCGACCTCTGGTTGAGTTATTGCCTTTTTGTATCTAAAATCTTCTATAAAAACCTCTTTGAATCAACTTCCAGCAGTGACTGCAAGGAGCCCAGGCAATGGAAGCTGCAAAATAGCCCAAACTATGGGTTGCCATAAAAAGGTCAAAGTTAGAACAAACCTCTTCACAATGATGCATCCTTTACATTTCTTTTCTCAACTATCTACCAACTCATTGTACCAGTTATCTACATCAAGACTAATATCCTGGATAATTTAAACCTTCCACTTTATCATGTTGCACCAGTTTTCCGTAATTTGCTAATCCAGATTAAAAAAAACTTACTGCCCAATATCCACAGAGCACCTTGAGGTTCGAGATAAACCACTGGTCTCAGTGTGGCCATGCTGCCATAGACGCATCCAAGCGGGGAGTACAGGAATAACAGTCCAATATTAGACAAAGAAAAGTGTTATTTGGTACAGCACAGCCACTTAAAGAGAACCTACCACCACGAATCTACCTATAAAGGTAGATCGGGTGGTAGGTGGATGTAAGGACATTAGGAGAGCTCTTTTTAGAGCTAATCCTCACGTCCCCGCTAACTTTTGGGAAACTTTATTAACCTAATATGTAAATTTAGTTATGCGGCTACTGGAGCGTGGAGTAGCCGGCACGAGGCTACACAGCGCGGCTACTCCACACCCCAGTAGCCACATTACTCCTCCTACCCTGTTGTGTCCGGTGCGCAGCTCCTCGTAGCTGCGCGCCCTCGTCTGCATGCGCAGAACGCCAGCTGAGCAGTCCCAGCTCCGAGGCCGGAGCTACTGCGCATGCGCAGTAGCCGGCTTGTCAGACGAGGGCGCGCAGCTACGAGGAGCTGCGCGCCGCACACAACAGGGTAGGAGGAGTAATGCGGCTACCGGGGCGTGGAGTAGCCGCGCCGTTAGCCTCGTGCCGGCTACTCCACGCCCCAGTAGCCGCATAACTAAATTTACATATTAGGTTAATAAAGTTTCCCAAAAGTTAGTGGGGACGTGAGGATTAGCTCTAAAAAGAGCTCTCCTCACGTCCCTTACATCCACCTACCACCCGATCTACCTTTATAGGTAGATTCGTGGTTGTAGGTTCCCTTTAAGGTGAGCAATTCTGCAACTACAGCAATAATGCCTACCATAACCCTTACTATGGTGCGCTGTGTGTTACTAGATTTCTTTCCAATCTCCACATTAACACTGTATAGACCCCTGCAACGCTTATCCTCAGGACCAGATCCCTTTGTTGAATATTAGCATTTCCATACTATGCCCTCAAAGGGTACTTTGGGTACATTATATTAAACGGTTTCTAGACAACTTCTGTGTATTAACACTTTCTTTTTCACTCTTGTACCAGCCCTATTCTGCATTGTAAGCTCTGTACACCTATGGTTTGAATCACACTAAATAAAGGCATGTGTACAGCAAGAACACAATTATTGAAGAACAGAGTAGTAAATCTTTATTTACCTTGTTAAAAATTCAACCACTGCATCTCCTAAGAACTCCAATCGTTCATTGTGGTTTATTCTGCAAACCAAAGAATCTTGTTACTTTTGCATGATAAATAAGGGATCGCAAGAAGCAAAGGAGATCAAACTATACTTTACTATGTTTTCATAGGAGTATATTTTTCCATGTACTTTATTTTGTATAATGTTATAGCAAACAATATTTACAAAATCCATTGTCCAGCATATCACATTGATTGTCAAGCTGCAGGTGTGGAGGAAAGGGGAATTACTGCAGATCCCAGCAAGTGTTTTATGAATTCATTCTTAAGAGGTTATGGGACAACAACACATGTCTATACTTTCAATATTTTTAGTGAACAGGCCTACAGCAGAAAAGATCAGAATTAATATAACATGAATTAATACACCACTTCTAGTAGAAGCCAATACGCAGCTGATAGTTTCCATTTGTGTAATCTTCCTAGTGATTAAAAAAGGCCACATGGGTTACGGGAATTGTGCGAGTTTTGGGTTTCGGTTTCTCATGAAGCAGAAGCCTAAGTGACCTATGTGTGCAGCCGAAGACGTAATCGAAACTGCCTGAGGACCAGAGACCAAATAGCTGGTCCGTTATTCTTCAGAACCCAATGAGGTTACTTATTTACCCATGCCTATGCTAATCACAGTAGCCAAGCATAAATATGTGTAACATTAACAAAGTATGAGCTGCCTTTTCTAAGATACTGGAGCCTGTATCTTGATTTTGCTCTCATCCTGATATTTCAGCACTGGTGCCTTTTTCTAATTTGGAAGTCAGTCCACAACTTTTTTGGTTTCCAAACTGAACAATTGAACTCCATGACTAGTGCATTCAGTAAAAGCAGTACAGAAAGGCAGCTTGTACTAAAAAGAGACACCCATGAGGCTGAGTGATGATAACTACATCACATGCAGGACAAAGTTTTGGATTACTTTTATAGCACAACATTACCGGCAGCAGTAATGTAGGGAGGGCATCTAGCATTTGAAATCTGTCTCAACATGCTGGGATGGCGGGACAGCAGAAAAAAAAAAAAAAAAGGACTATCTTGCCCAATCCAGGATGGTTGGGAACTTCATAGCAGGGAAGCTGTTCACACAGCATAACCTATGCTTGAAGAAACAATTTCAATGCTAGTTTCTCCTACTTATTCCATGCTCAGTGCTCCTCCATGGGATGTAAAGCTGCAAGGCTAATAACTATATAGATCCTGTATCTACACACTATGCATTGTTCAGTTGAATTACTTGCAAAAATCTCAATGGATTTTCCAAATTACTTTAGTTACTTATTAGTCACTTCCCACTGTATTTACATCATGAGAGAACACTAAGGATCAAGGGAAGCGAGTGTAACTTATTGACCAAGCTTCAGGGATATTGCATATATAGGCATACTTCATGCGAAGTTTGAGTGGTGGAATATTGTTTTACTTGTACTGTACCAGAAAAGAAAAAGAGTTAAGAGTGAATTGCCATTATATGGCAGTGTCTACATACGCATGAATTACTCTGAAGTGAGTCAGACAAATCTTTTCTGACCTGTCATTTATCTTCACTATACCTGTTTTATTCTTACAAAGATATTTATTTCTACAAGGGATGTCACTTATTGTGTAAAGAGAATCACTGGGTGGCATAAAAAATGGGTTTAGAGGCAGTCATGGTGCAGCCAATAACTCATTTGCATAAAGATTCAAGCAGAGTTTACTCTAAAATTAAAGATTACCGAGAAAGAATAAAGATATATGTGGAAACGAATAAAGTGCCCTACATTATGCGGTTTTCACTTTTACAGTAATTGAAGCTGGTATACTCCCTTTAAAGGCAGTGTCAGGACCCATCATTTAACATACTGACAAGCCATCTTCAGGACTTTATGTAATAAGTGTTATGCTGTTATCTTCTGAAGGACAACGATGAACAAAAATGCTAAATGTAAATGCTCATAAAATATTGCTTTTTAATGCTTGCAAATGCGTAATAAAGTGAAATTACTCTTACCGTGAAGGGGCTGGATCGTCTTGCCCCAGTCGAGACATAATGTTTATCAGCGTATTTATTCCTGTAGACATGCAAAATAAAAGCGGTCATAAATGACAGATCAAGCAGTTATAAAACTGTGAGCGGAAAGTTCACAGAGAAGCGCGCTGGGAATGACTTAAATCAATAGTGTTGAGGAGCCGGCCCTCATAAAAATTATAAGAGCATTTTCTCATCATATGCTTGTAAAAACGAGACGGACGCAAATTTATGTTCCAACTCTGCTCCTTTACTACAGTTAACACGAACAGCAATTAAATCTGTTTAATCCCATCATTTTATACAATGCTCTGTAAAGGGTATAAATTACCCAGCAACACAGATTCATTTGGGCAAGGGTAACAAAAGCAATAATTATGGCAAGGTCAGGACTCAACAAACAATTACACAATCAATGGGCTCAATAACCTTAGCAGTTATATACAGAATGGAAAAAAAAAGAACAAAAACATCTGAATACATGAAAATTCCAGGGTATAAGCAGTAATAATAATAGTGAAAGTTATATGTTTTCATATACAGTGAAGGAAATTATTATTTGATCCCTGGATGATTACATAAGTTTGCCCACTGACAAAGATGTGGCCAAACATTCTATCATTTTAAGGGTAGGTTAACGTTAACATTGATAGATGGAATATCAAAAATAAAATCATCCATAAAAATCATATTATATAAATTATATACTCAAGTTATGTGATGTAAAAGCCCCACTTGGCTTTTACTTGAGTACAGGCAGTCCCCTACTTAAGGACACCCGACTAACAGACAACCTCTAGTTAAAGACGGACCCCTCTGCCCACTGTGACCTCTGGTGAGGCTTTCTGGATGCTTTATTTTAGTCCCAGGCTGCAACGATCAGCTGTAAAGTGTCTGTAATGAAGCTTTATTTATAATTCTTGGTCCAATTACAGCAAAAAAAATGTAAACTCCAATTGCCAGTGGAGCAAAAATTGTCTTGATCTACAATCATAAAATATACAGTTTCAACTTACATACAAATTCAACTACCTTTGGAACCTATCTTGTATGTAACCCAGGGACGGCCTGTATATGAAAACAAAACAAAACATATACTCACCTTTCGGAGTTCGCCAGCAGTTTCCTGCTCATGCACAGGAAGATGTGAAGCCTGTGGAATAGAGCCATATTGGGGCCTGATCCCACGGTATGCACACAGTGCAGTGGATAAGAGTCGCTGTATTGTGCAGAAATATATAATGCAGACGTACTGTCTGATGAACAGCCACGCCGGAACTGTAATAATAATAATTCTTTATTTATATAGCGCCTACAGCTTACGCAGCGCTGCACAAAGCATGTCAAATTGGTCCCTGTTCCCCTGGGGCTCACAATCTAAACAACCTACCAGTATGTTTTTGAAGTGTGGGAGGAAACCCACGCAAACACGGAGAGAACATACAAACTCTTTGCAGATGTTGACCTCGGTGGGACTAGAGCCCAGGACTCCAGCGCTGCAAGGCAGAAGTGCTACCCACTCAGCCACCGTAATAATTAATAATTATAAGTAAGGGGAAGCTGCATGGGGCATTTCATTAGTAAGGGGAGGCTTACTCAGCTCGCCATATTTGGAGCAGGAGGAGGAAAGCTGCTTATGTTCCCAACCAACATTGTCCACCCTGTCAAGCACAAAGGTGGAAAGATTGGCCCAGTTTTGTGCCCAGGCCCAGGCTTTGTGCTAGTTTTCCATCACAGTATGCACATAAATACATGCACAAACTGTTTGCACACGTATTGTCGCCTCTTTCTTAAACTGTAACGAGATGAATTTGAAGTTCACTTATACTTATGGGGGCTCTCAGTTCATGTTTCTTGACGTAGGTTTGGAGGGTTGTGGAGACAAAGTCAGTCCTTATAGGAAGGAAACTGCAGGGAAAGGGAATGCTAGCGTCGTCGTGCCATCCTCCTCATGTGGTTCGATACATCAAGTATGGGGAGATGGTACGACTATGCAAAAACTATTGATGAGGATACTTTTTGTAAAGAGAAGAAGTTGTTAAAGAATAAACATGTCAATAAGAAATATAGGAATTCAGATTTGATGGAAGCGGATAGAAAAACATCTAAACTGGGGCATTGTGATTTAACTAAGAATCCCAGGGCTAACGTTCACACTAGGGACCCAAGGAAGGGCAAACAGGATGTTCTCGTTTTCTCTACCTGTTATAGCAAACAGTTTACACACGGATAGCCACTAAATACTTACCACTGCTGTCACAGGACGACACAATGGCCCGATAGTAGTGTCTGGGGTGAAATGTGTAGCCAAATAGGCCAAGGCCCTGGGTTCTGTATTGTCACCTAGTTTACTTGATAGCACAATGGGAGCAATGCCCACTCCCAGTTGGCAAAGGTTTCCAGACTGTTTCAATTGTGGACATACCAGGTATAAGGCCTGTTCTTACATAGCAATAAAAACAAGAAAAATACGGCATTTGCCAGACGTCAGTGGGAATACCCTGAACATTACTGCCCTGTCAAGGCATTTCCAAGAGGTACATGATAAGAAAACACAGGGGTTTTTTTGGAGCGGAATCGAAAAGGTCTTTGCATCTAAAATAGGAGGCGACATAAAGCGTCCAAGTTGCTGAATCATGAGACCTTCTGGATGTTCTTGCTTTGCACCCGGAGATTGGATCTGATACTTAGCTATTGACAGTAATATGTCTTGGGACTGTGTTAGGCCCGATATTGATCATGTTGGGCCCAGCATTGATCGTGGTGCCACCTGTGTTGTTGCCATTTCATTCGGGTACAATATACACTTGGATATGATTATTTTGCCTTACCCACATGTATATATATCTATTTATGTGGAAAATATTTGATGTATACTTTCCTGAGTGAGGTGCGGGCATCTCTCTATGATTCATACAGTATTACTTCCTATAGGATGCATAGGATTTAAAGATTTGCTGAGAAATAGTATTTATAACTGATCTATTTAGAAATAGTCGATATTATAGGATTTTGTGGTTCCTTTGAACAAATTAGTTTAAAAAAAAAAAAACGAGTGCGGCTGACCTTTCCTGTGTTGCTATGTGTGGTTGTGGAGTAGAGGAGCTGACGGCGTGCACCACCGCATGGACTTACTGTTGGAGGCTATTGAAGGGTGAGCGAACCAGATGCATTTTACTTTTATTATTTTTTTTTATGTTGCATATATATTAGTGTTCTTAGAAGAGAGTACAAGGGGGATTAATAAATGTAGTGAGTAGGATCTGCCCATCTGGATCCATTTGCGCTGTTTCTTGTGGGCTTGGATATTACGTCTTTCACTGTACGCCACAAATGATGTGTTCTTTATTCTTTGGGTCGGTACAATCATGTGGATACCAAGTTTGTATAGGTTTTATAATGTTTTCATACATTTACAAAATTTAAAACCTCCAGTACAAAAAAAAAAAATATTATTTTGTCATCTTCTGGCACTAATAACTTTTTCATACTTCAATATACGGAGCAGTGGGTGTTGTAATTTTTTGTTACTTTTGAAGTAGTTTTCAATGCTTCTATTTTTAGGACTGCACAGACTTTTCATCACTTTTTATTGAATTTTTAATGTTTTTCAAAATGGCAAAAAGTGCCATTTTCAACTATTGCAACTATTTTCAGTTACAGGGCTAAACACAGTGAAAAAAATGTTATTATATTTTTATAGATTGGGCATTTTTGGATATGGATAACATGTTTATTTATATTGATTCTAAGGAAAGGGGGGTGAATTTTTAGGTTTTTTAATTTTATTTTTTTCAGAATTTAACCATAGGTTATCTGATGGATCCTACCATATACTGTCATACTACAGTATGGCAACATATGGAGATTTTCCTCCTACGTGTGAATCGCACATTGTAATAAAAAGGTTAAGACTGCCTTAGGTCTTCGGAAGACCAGAGGCTGTCATGGCAACCGTTCTCCGCCCCCTTTGACGTCAAGGGGAGCGACGATCTTCAACGTGCGCCGCCATCTTATTGAAGCCACCGGTTTCTTTGCCGACAGCGATGGATGTGTTAACACCCAAGTTTGGTGCTAGCACCGATTGCGGGTGTCACCGATAAGTGTTTGCTGCATATTATGTGGGTGTGAGCCCTCTACAACCACCCGCAGCCAACGTGTGACGTACTATTACTTCACGCGCCGTTAAATGGTTAAGCAGAGTTGGTTTGTGATGGTGCTCCATTTTAGATTAGGGACCATTCTCTGGATAGGTTTACAATATTTCTTATTTGAAAAATTCCTTTATTAAAAAATACAAGTGTTTGATAAAACAGACAAGGCAGGAGATCAGGCAGATAGGGACCCATGCTACTTGATATCGGTAAAGACCCATATCAAATGTGCAATATGTAATTCCCCTCTAACTACTTTAGGGTTAGCCCAAAATTTTAAAGGTATGTAACAATCAGCCGAGACACAAATGGAGTTTATTGAACCAAATATGCCCATTGGGAATGGCCCCTAAGCAGACTCTGAAATGAAGCCAAAATGAATACTAGTTCAAAAGTCAACACAAAAATCAGGGGCAAAAATGCTGTTATGGGGAGCAATTCAGAAATTCAAACCAAAAGCTTGCCCTATTTATTGTACTATGGAATCATTGGAGAATGGAAGCTATATTGAAAACCACAAAGTAATATGTTTGTGGTGAAAATGTGACAGGGAAGAGGTTGTCAAGTATTTAAGTTACCCTATACACAGGATATCTCATCTGGGCTCATCTGTGGAGGTTCTACTGTTGAGACCCCCACCGAACACAGGACCGCAGCTTTCCAAAAGAACCTGTTCTCACTGAAGCAGAAAGACGAGCATGTTTGTCCATTTCTGTCATTCCCATACAACTAAATGGAGTGACATGACACAAGTGATAAAGCTGGGGATCAACTAGTGATTCCTGTGCTGTGGATAAAGAATAACTTAAATTACTTGGAATAACCACTTTAATATGTTATTTCACGGCTAGATCTTCGATGTGTATCTGAACCTGCAGGTAAAACTGTAGTGTGATTAGAGAGGCATACTTTAATAGATGTTACCGAAGTGACAAGATGTGGTATACGTACAATATACTATTGTTGAACATACCCTTTTTCCGCATGTGCATATAATGAACTTTTCGATCACCATACTTTGGCTGTCTTATTCCACAATTAGAAAGCGAATTACGAGCATGATCGGGATTCATCCCAAAATTTAAATGGTGACTTGGATGAGTCATTGCCAGCTGGAAAATTAAAAAAAAAAATGTAAGAAGGGAAGATCATAGGAAGTTGTCATCAAATGGTATAAAATAGTCTTAGAAATACATGAGATAACATGGGTAAAATGAATGCAGCATCATCAAATTAAATGACACTTAGCACAAAGGTATACCATAATACTTGAATACAGAACTATCTATGGGAATCATGTTATAGAGAAGAAGCAGTAATAAGATTGATTTATAATCTTGAGAAAAAAGAAATATGAATTGTGTTCTGTTCATCCTGTTTAAGGGCATCTACCACCAGGATAAAAGACTGTATGACAATGAGCCTGAGGGGCTCCAGGCTCCATTGACACCTGTGTAGCATGGACCCCTCAGGCTAATTTGCATACAGCCCTTCATTCTGGTGGTAGATCCCTTTTAATCTTTGCTCCTTTAATCCTCCCAGTGGCCAGACCTACTTTTCAACCTTTTTATGTTTTATTAATGCTACCAGTTATTTAATGTCCATTAATAGAAATCAACTTTGGGGTTCACTGTATTTATTTCATTTATGACTTTAGGACTAAACAAAAAGCAAAAAAAAAACTTTTGAACAATTAGAAAATTGTATGTGCAATTAAAGTAACTTTATCCAATTTCAGTGCGGTTCAATTGTAGCAACACTGTTGTAATAAAGGAGGAAAATGTAAGCCTTGCACAAGCAGGTCTTTCCTTTTGGATTTGTGTTTAGTATAACATGCAGGCATTATACAGATATTTGCATAGAAAGATAGCTGGAGAGATAGAAAACACATATTTAAATATATACTGAATTCATGAGCATGTGGAAGCGAGCGAGCGCCATAACTGTCAACAAAGTATGGAGCAGCGAGTGGAACGCTAATTATTTCACTGCAGCAGTAGTTAGCAGATTATGCTTGTTTGGCAGATTGGATCTGTTTGTAAAAATAAAATCAGCATCACTTCATACGAAGAGCTTGATATACAAGGTAAAAAAGACGTGCTTACTTTGAAGCGCTATTTTAAGTAAGAAAGGTATTGAATTGTGAGTCTATTGTAAACCATTTAAACACCAGGCAGCAGTGGTTACTCAAATATTCAGTGTGGCATAAATATATTCTCTTTCTGCAGCATGGATTTATGCCACTCTCAGCAGCTGGCAATCCCATTTATTTGGAATCCAGCAGCATCCAGACTGTAACATATTCCTGAAAACACTTAACACTTTTTAAAGACACTCTTTAGATGCTGTCCCAGATGCCAATGTGTTTAGTTCCACGTTCAAGTTCATAATCATTTATTATATATTTTTTTTCTATTTCAAATCCCATCTTGCAGTTCTATATCGGCTCTGGGTTTATACTGGGCTGTGATATTTTAACAAATGGGGAAAAATAAAACTGTTCATATTGGATTGACAAGAATTAATTGAGTGTATCCATTATTAGGAGTGGTCTTTATCACTATTGATTCCTGGCTACTATGTGTTTATTTGCATATATACAAAATCTTCACACATGACTAGAGATGAGCGAACATACTCGTCCGAGCTTGATGACATTATTGACGTAGTGGAAGAAGTGTGTAAAGAGGTGTCGGACGATGAGGAGACACGGTTGTCAGACAGTGGTGAAGTTGTTGTCAGGGCAGGAAGTCCGAGGGGGGAGCAGACTGAGGGATCGGAGGATGATGAGGTGACAGACCCAAGCTGGGTTGATAGGCCGGGTGAACACAGTGCTTCTGAGACGGAGGCGTGTCCTATAGCAGAACAGGTTGGAAGAGGCAGTGGTGGGGCCAGGCAGAGAGGCAGGGCCAGAGCTGGTGCATCAGCGCCAAATGTTTCACGTAGTCAAGCTCCCGTGGCGAGGGCTAGATTTTCAGAAGTCTGGAGGTTCTTTAAAGAAACACCGGATGACCGACGGACTGTGGTGTGCAACCTGTGCCAAACCAGGATCAGCAGGGGTTCCACCACTACTAGCTTAACTACCACTACTAGCTTAACTACACCCCACTCAATGGCACCAAGACCGTTCACCTCCGGCCGGGCACACCACTGCTCCTTCCCCTGTGTCATCTGCTAGTCAGCCCCCTGCCCAGGACCCCGGCCCAAACACCTCCCGAGCGAAAACCCCATCTTCGCCTCCACGATCCTCCACAGCATCCACCAGCGTTCAGCTCTCCATACCCAAGACGCTGGAGCGCAAAAGGAAGTATAGTGCAACCCACCCACACGCCCAAGCCCTCAATGTCCACATCTCCAAACTGCTTAGCCTGGAGATGCTGCCCTATAGGCTGGTAGAGACCGAGGCCTTTTGAAACCTCATGGCGGCGGCCGTCCCTCGGTATTCGGTCCCCAGCCGCCACTACTTTTCCCGATGTGCCGTCCTAGCCCTGCACAAGCACGTGTCAGACAACATCATCCGTGCCCTGACCAACGCCGTTTCTGACAAGGTCCACCTGACCACGGACACGTGGACGAGCGCTGCCGGGCAGGGCCACTATATACCTCTAATGGCACATTGGGTTAACTTGGTGGAGGCTGGGACAGAGTCTGACCCTGGGGCTGGTCATATACTGCCGACGCCGAGGATTGCGGGGCCTACCTCGGTCCAGGTCTCGAAGGCCTACTATGCCTTCTCCTCCTCCCACCCCTCCTCTACCTCCTCCTCCGAATTACCATCCCTGGGCATGGCGCCATCAGTCGGTAGCTCTAGGCAAAGCAGCAGTGCATCGCTAAGCGACAGCAGGCGGTGCTCAAACTGCTGAGCCTAGGCGATAAAAGGCACACCGCCCAAGAGCTATTACAGGGCATCACGGCGCAGACTGATCTGTTGCTGGCACCACTGAACCTGAAGCCAGGCATGGTTGTGTGTGACAACAGCCGTAACCTGGTGGCGGCTCTGCAACTCGGCAGACTGACACATGTGCCATGCCTTGGCCATGTGTTAAATCTCATAGTTCAGCGTTTCCTCTAGACATACCCCAATCTGTCTTATTTGCTCACGAAGGTGCGCCGCATCTGTGCGCATTTCAGGAAGTCCAGCACAGATGCTGCCACTCTCAGGGCAGCGCAGCGCCGCCTCCAACTGCCCGCTCACCGACTGCTGTACGACGTGCCTACGAGGTGGAATTCAACATTAACCATGTTATCCAGAGTTTACAAGCAGCGCAGAGCGATTGTAGACTGCCAGATGTCAACTTCCACCAGAACTGGTAGTCAGGTCAGTCAGCTTCCTCAAGTCTACAATGAGGAGTGGACGTGGATGTCTGATATCTGTCAGGTGCTGAGTAACTTTGAGGAGCCAACACAGATGGTCAGTGGCGATGCCGCCATCATCAGCCTCACCATCCCGCTGCTTGGCCTGTTGAAAAACTCTCTGGTCAGCATGAAGTCGGAAGCTTTGCGCTCATCACAAAAGCACCCTTAGGTCTGTTTCTCAGCGCATATCGGAGGAGGTGGAGGAGGATGAGGAGGAAAAGGAGGAGAATGTTGGCGAGACAGAAAAGGGGACCATTGTTCAGTCCTTCACTGTTCAGCGTGTATGGGCAGAAGAAGAGGAGTTGGAGGAGGAGGAAATGGACAGTCAGGCAAGTGAGGGGAGTGAATTCTTGCGCGTTGGGACTCCGGCACATATGGCAGATTTCATGCTAGGCTGCCTATCCCGTGACCCTCGCGTTCAAAGAATTTATTCCAGCACCGATTACTGGGTATTCACTCTCCTGGACCCACGGTACAAGCAAAATCTGTCCACTCTCATCCCTGGAGAGAAAAGGAGTGTGAGAATGCATGAATACCAGCAGGCCCTGGTGCACAAGCTGAAACAGTATTTCCCCTCTGACAGCGCTAGCGGCAGAGGGCGTACTTCTGCGGGACAAGTAGCGAGGGAGAGTAGGCGAACAGGCAGCTTGTCCAGCACTGGCAAAGGTACGCTTTACAAGGCCTTTGCCAGTTTTATGTCACCCCAGCAAGACACTGTCACCTGTCCCCAGTCTTGGCAGAGTAGGGTTGATCTTTACAGAAAGATGGTGAGGGAGTACGTAGCTGACCATACCATCGTCCTAAATGATCACACAGCTCCCTACAACTACTGGGTTTCAAAGCTGGACATGTGGCACGAACTGGCGCTGTACGCCTTGGAGGTTCTTGTCTGCCCTGCCACTAGCGTGTTGTCCGAGCGGGTTTTCAGTGCAGCTGGTGGCATCATCACTGATAAGCGTACACACCTGTCGACTGACAGCGCTGACGCTTATCAAGATGAATAAAGCCTGGATTTCTCAGGATTTCCATTCTCCACCAGGTGAAAGAAGCTCAACCTGAATAATGTATGCACTCCTCCTCATAATTTTCCTCCTTCTCCTCCTCTTTGTACACTAAAGCAGAGGAAACTGGCTATTTTTTGCCAGGGCCAACTGGCTCTAGCTATAGTTCTCTATGTATTTAATTTTTCTGGAGGGCCACCTACCCGGTCCTCTGTTTTAAACAATTTTTGGGAGTGCCACATACAGGCACTCAATCTATTTAATTTTCCTGGAGGACCACCTACCTGCTCCTCTGGTTTGAAAACTTTTTTGGACTGCCACATACAGGCACTATCCAAATTAAATTGTCTCCATAGCAGCCTCCACACGTCGTCTTTTTAGCTGCCTCCACACGTCATCGCCATAGCTGCCTCCATACATGGTCCCCTTATCAAACGAGCTGTGTCAGGCAGAATTTTGGGTTGTTTTCATGGCTTCCACATCAAACTTGTTAACTTAGTCGCCACCCTGCTGTGTAATCCACAAAATATACTGGCAAACTTTTATCATTTACCAATATTATTTCAGCGTTTCTTGCGCATCTGTTTACATTCCCCTCACCCGCCATAACCCAAACTTATAAGAACACTACTACACTTGATCTTATACAAAAGGTTCTTAGAAGTGCTGTTTGGGGAGTAGCCGAGAGACAGGGGTTTGGATTGGCGAAAGCTCACCTGGCAGCGGAGCGCCAGTTCCATCCCAAGATCCAACTAACTGCAGCACCTTTAATCTACTACTACTTCACTGCCTCCATACATCGTCCCCTTATCAAACGAGCTGTATCATAGCAGCGCAATATGGATGCCCCATACTGTCGCTCTTTATCATGGAACGATTTCCGAAAAAACAATTAAAAATAGAACCACTATGCTATTCCATTATTCCTGGGTGAAATATTCAAACGACCCGGCCTGCTTTGAAAATTATAATTTTTTCAAAGTAAACGCTTCTGACCCCCAGGCCCATTTTGGGTGGAGAGGAGTCGAGAAACAGGGGCTTGGACAGGCAAAAGCTCGCCTGACAGCTGACCGCCAGCTCCATCCCAAGATTAGGCAGCCTCAGAGGCATCCATGCATGCTGCCCCTGCCGTTTCCTGTCCATTTTTCCTCCACGATCCTCCACAGCGTCCACCAATGTCTCCATGCGCAACTTTCAACTCTCTATACCCCAGACACTGGGGCACGAGAGGATATGCAGCACATCATCCCCTTATCAAACGAGCTGTGTCAGGCAGAATTTTCAGGTGTTTCACCAGATACATAGTGGAACTCGGCCCATCTGTCGCCGCCATGCTGGAGACCTGAAGTTGCAATCATAGCAGCGCAATATGAATGCCCCATACTGTCGCTCTTAATCATGGAAGTCGTCTCCATGGCTGCCTCCACATGTCGTCCCCTTATCAAAAGAGCTGTGTCAGGCTCATTTTTCGTGTGTTTCACCAGATACGTTATGGAACTTGGTCACTATGTCGCCACCATGCTGTGCTATCGACTAAATATACCGTCAACCTTTTGTTCACATAGGAAATCATTTCAGCGCTTCTTGCTCACCTCCTTTGGTGAAGCCCGAGTCCATTTAGGGTATGTCGCCATGACACTCTCTAGCCTGCCACTGCTGCCTCTGCATGCCGTCCCCTATAGTGTCAGGGTCAATTATTGCATGTTTTAGATGCTATCTAGCCTCATTTGGTCACTCTGTCATGGCCATGCTGTTGCCCATAATTTTGGCATTTTGGTGCAATTAAGCAGCCTCAGAGGCATCCATGCATGCTGCCCCTGCTGTTTCCTGTCCATTTCCATGGTGTTTCCATCCTTTTCTGAGGTTCCCAGGTGTTTGGCCAAGCTTCCCTGTGCAGAGCCTCCCATGACTTCAATGGGGTTCGTTATTCGAGATGAGCACTCGAGCATTGGGAAAAGTTTGTCTCGAATAACGAGTACCCAAGCATTTTAGTGCTCGCTCATCTCTACACATGACCAATGTGTTTTCACCCATAAATACCAACCAATTTTTTCCCATCCCCCCCACCCCCCCAACACATACAAAGAGAACCTTTCCCTTTTCCATCAACATAACTGTATGAGGACTTACTATTTGCAGAACAAGTTATAGTATTAAGTGGCATCTTTTTGGGGAACATTTATCTCAGAGGTAAAAGAAAAAAAAATTGTCTAATTAAGGACCAGCTAAACTCTGCTATTAAGGTGAGGTTGTGGAATACCATTTCATTTCACATGCCATGACACGAAGTTACATGAAGAAGGGGGGGATATGCATAATGACTATGCACTTTACACTCCAGTCTTGATACTCCACCCGCCAGCGCACAGTGAGCCCAATATACTGAGATGCTCCAGTCTCCTGGAGGAATAGTACATCAGGTCCTGCCTCGCATAGGATTCTGCTGTAGCCTGTGCCAGTCTGGGGCATTCCTTAGGGAAGGATTGTGGACAAAAAGCCATACTCCAACGTGCAAGGGATAAGCAACTGAAATATGGATGAAAACTCAGAGAAACAGATGCAGAAAAGCATAAACTAGTAATACTATACTACATTTGAAAGTATTCTACTCTTGCAGCATTTGAATCCCTACATAGTAAAAAAGCTGGCACTATACTGAAGTTATTTTCTTAAGTTTCTGTACTTTTGCACAATGAGACACATTTCCTTGACAATTTCTTAGATTTTTAGTGCATTGCTGGTTTAGGAAGAAAGTGGGTGCAGGACCTCACTAGTAAAGATTTGTTTTGTTTTTCTGTTACCCTGGAAATGCAGCATAAACCTGCATAGAAGCAATGGTCCAAATATGCTATGAGAACTGATTGCAGGCTTCTGCAAGATATGGACAACAAGATGTACTTCTCAGAGAGATTTTACTCTCGCTAAAGCTGCATGTGTCTTGTAGTCCACAGTCAGGGGTTCCCCCATCTGCTTTCTAAATGATCGTGAAGAATACTGATATAATACCCTTTACGGATTCCAGAGCTGTGTGAATGCACATATTTCTACCTCCCTACCAATCACCGATATGTCACATCTGTGCAGAGGGGAATCTGCATGTAATGTGAACATCACCTTGCTCTTCCTTGTTACAGAGAGGATTTTATGCCTCCTCAAATAGTTTTCCTTTTTTTTATAGTTTTTATTGTGTTTTAACACATTTAAAAAAATTAAAACCTTCTGTACAAAAAAAATTCTTTGTTTCGCCATCTTCTGGCGCTAAAAACTTTCATATTTTGAGGACTGTACAACCTATTGATCACTTTTTATAAATTTTCTTTATATGTTGCCATTTTCCTTTACGGGCTTTAGTGTATTGAGTGTAGTGATTTAAATCTTTAGTTACTGTATATACTCGAGTATAAGCCGCCACAATAAGCCGAGGCCGCTAATTTTACCACAAAAATCTGGTAAAACCTATATTTTTTTGCTCAAGTATAAGCCGAGTTTGGGTTTTCAGCACATTTTCTTGTGCTGAAAAACTAGGCTTATACTCGAGTATACATGGTATTTATTTTTATAACTACTAACCCTAAGTTGTCTGATTGATCTTACCATAGGGCAGTATATGGGGATTTTACACATGATCTATTACAATTGTAATAGATCTACTTAATATACACAGCCTTCGGGTTTTATAAAGCCAAGAGGCTGTCATGGTAAACGATCATTGCAATGACATCACAGGGAGCCAATATAGTGGCACCACCCCGTTGATCAAAGGGTTAACACCTGTGATTGGTGCTAGCAATATGCAGCAAACACCCACCTTGTATGGTGTACCCACCATACATCCCCAGTCAAAATCTGACGGTAAGGCCGGTGGCACATGTGGCATTTTGAACCCGGCTTTGGGCCGTTTTTAAGCAGTGCGTTAAAAATGCATGAAATTTTTAGAAAACGCATGCGTTTTTGACCCATTTTAATTAAGATAATTGGTAAAACCGGTCGAAAACGCATATGTTTTTTAACCCATGCGTTTTTTAACGGACTGCTTCAAAACGGCCGAAAACACTGGTTCAAAACGCCACTTGTGCCGCCGGACTAAGGGGTTAAAACACCAAACATGTTTCCTTATAGGTTGACCAAAAAGTGAAGCTACACAGATTATAAAAATGAATAGCATAAAATAATAAACACAAAAATGCTCAACCTTTTAGGAAAATGCTTTAATTGTAATGAAAAAAAAACATCCTTTCCCTACAAATCAAAACTGCAGTATTAAATATTTTGCGAAATACAGCATAAATATTATTTATATATAAAATTGTACAAACATTAACTATATTCCAAGTTTATTTGTATTAAACATGGAATGTACTAGTATTTACATGATGCAGAGCAGTGGATACATTGTATAATATATGCATACTCTAGATACCTGTCTACACTGACACAGAGTCTCCTACAGCTATGTCAACAGTGGTATCTGGCAAGGATTACTTGTTATCAGATGTGAAGGATCTTTTGCAAATGGGAATGTAAAGATGAAATAAACTAGCTAGGCTCCCCACCTGTGCAAGGCCTGCGTCTTATCAGATACTGCTAATCTTCTCATATAAGATTTCTGCACAATATCTAACTTTTTTTCAGTAAATAAAAGCTGTAAAATGTTACTTCTGTTATTTTGCAAGATTTACATATTGAGCATATTAGCAATACATTTACAACCCATACAGAGATAACAGTTTACAGGGAGAAAGAGTAAGCTGTGAATCAGTTCAGCATCTTAGATGTAAGCTTGTTTTTGTTGTAAATTTTTAAGAGTTACCCTTTATATTGGTTAAATAAATCTGCATTCTCGATAATACGGTTCTCAATGATATTGCAGAGAACATACCAGGCCTAAAATCATGTTTTATTAAAAAAAAAAAATTCAGGCACAATCTATGAATGACCTAGTCATTATAAGCGTTTTTATACTTTAGAGTCAATAAACATTTATTGAAACAGAACAAAATACAATAAATGGCAGAGATATCCAATATGGAACAGAAGGTGTTTAAACAATGCTCAGTATCATCAACCTGTGTCTTGGGAATGAGAAGTTATAGAAAATGATACACTTCTAAGGTTGACAATCAAGAAGTAAGAATCATTGCATAGAGCAACTCAGATGCAGTGGGTGGGTTTTAGATGAAGATCTGACGCCATTATTCGGGGAACAGCAGTTCAAAAATATAAACAGAATACAACAATAACGGTACAAACGAGGAAGACAGGGGTTGGACACTAAGGGGGGGAGGGGGTAGGTAAGAAAGAGTAGAGCTAAAGAGAATGAATAGTCAAAGAAGATCGGAAAATAAAGAAGCATGTGAAGCTGCCTTATAGCATTGACCCAGATGTAACCCAGGCCGCAAAAGAGGGTGAATCCCTGAAGGTTATCCAAATGGACCAAGTAGCGTAGAATTGCGTGACTTTGCCGTCATCAATAGCCTTCAACTCTTCCATTCTGAAGATATGATTGAGGGCGGCAACCCAGTCCGCTCTGGAGGGGGGAGTAGGAGATCTCCAGCAGCGAGGAATAATCTGGCGAGTAGCTACCAGAAAATGTCTCAGGATATCTTTCTTTATTCTTGAGATTGGTCCCGGGAGAGCCGAGAGCAGAGCCTGCTCTGCTGTCAAGGTGACCAGTGATTTGGCCAGAGTATTGTATAGCTGGTTAATATTCTGCCACAAGGGGGCGATGAGCGGACAGCTCCACCAAATGTGGAGCATGCGTTTTTATACTTTAGACAGTTTAGAGTAGACAGAGCTGGAAGCAGATAGCTCTGCTTGTAGTGTTGCGACTGTTCTAGGGCACTGCAGTGGACAGGAATCTGACACAGCAGTCACAGCTCTGATAACTCTCTACGATACTAACAATCTGAGCACCTGTGTGACCATGGACAGATTTCTATCCACTGGAAGTAAACATATACTACTTTCTGTATCAATTCGTCCAAGTTTTCTAGATCTCTGCTTGTTGTCATTCTGTAGAAAGTGTCTAAATTTTTATAATACACATAATAACAATTTGCTGAAATGTATTTAAACATCTGCAATGTGTTCTTCACACACATATATATTGTTCTTCACATGCTATTTTGGGCGCACCGTTCCGCGCGTATCTCCCGACAAGTAAGCAGATGTGCCGAACATCTGTAATCTATTCTGCACTGTGTTCTGCACTGTGTTTTTCTCTTAAATGATCCTGTGTTCACTGTGTTCACTGGTTTTATTCTATTCTTCACTGTTCTTTACATCTGCTAACTTGTCGGGAGATAATATACACGGGGAACAGTGAAGAATAGATCGCAGATGTTTGCAACTTATCAGAAGACATTATTTTTCAATTAAATAACACATTTTAATCCCAAACCATGGTCCCTTTGAAAAAGGCTTGAGTCTCCCATTGACTAGCGCGTGAAAAACGCGCCGAAAACGCAAAAAAACCGCTAACAACACGCGCATGAAAAACGCAAAAACGCTAATTACTCCAAGGAAAAATGGAACGAAAACGCAGCCAAAAACGTCAGTTTTTCACGCATTGCACTCTGACGTGAAATGCAACGCTAGTGTGGAAGGGGCCTAACACGTCGGGAAAATGCGAATCGGGCCCTTAGTGAATGACCCCCTATGACTGGTGAGGTCACTATATTCGGGATCCTGTATGTGCTGCCTGTCGTCGTAAAGCATATTCAGATTTCCCATAAACACTAAATAATAAGTGTTCTGTTACTACATAGAAAAGAAATTAGATGACAAACCAAGAGAAGAGAAACCTGCTAATTGGGCTCAGCCCTTCATCCAGGCTGTTTTTAGTTAGTGCGTTTTCAGACCGTAAAAAACACATGCGTTAAAAAATGCATGCGGTTTTGTCCATTTTTAATTGAGCAAATTTGGAAAACCGGACAAAAATGCATGCGTTTTCAAGAAACGCATGCGGTTTTTAAAAATGATGCGTTTAACGCTTGTGGTTTTTAAGATTTGAAAACTAAAAACGCCATGTGTGGCATCACCCTAACACAACTGGCATTGATAACTAATACACAATTACAAGTAAATTGAATGCAGCAGTGTCACTGAAAATTATATCATTCTTTACAGATTATGCATTGGAACATTTCTTCAGCACACATTTTTTTCTGCTCCCATAACAGGTTTTACCTAAAGCAGTCGTAGCTTTATCAATAGATTTGTTACAAATGTATATTCAGTATGGAGTACACTTGAGGCAGGGAAGAGGTTAATTTGATTAGTACTTAGCCTTGTGTGAGACAGCAGATGGAATCTGGTGCATGCTCTCACGTGTCTAACATTTTGTAGACTTGACAAGATAAATGTATTTCATCTCTCAAGTTGGAAATGAAAAATTACTTTTCTGCCTTAATGCATTGGTTTTAAAATTATTAAAGATTAACCGCATTTGGCATTTTACAATATTTGCCAGTAGCTAGACATAATTGTAGGCCTTAAGGAAATATATTAGGGCTGGAGAGGAACATATTCAATGCATTCAATATTCTAAACTGCATGGGCATGAAGAGGCAAAGGCTAGAATGTACACAGAGCAGCAGGGCTGCCACTAAGATATTAGGGGGCCCTTGACTGGCAAATTCACAACAAAGATTACAACCGGAACAAAGATTACTATATAGATACAGCACTGGAACTTAGAAATGGTACTAGAATGGTACCGGTTCTCACCCGTCATCAATATCTGACCGACTCACGAAAGAATCAACCAGGGCATCACAGAGGCAAGAATAAGCAGCACATGGCAGCAGGAAGACAGAGAAGGCAGTCAGGTCACTGACCATCTCAGTCTTCCCTGACCATCTCTCCATGACGCCCTTCGCATAGCCCCCACAACTCCCATTCATGTTGACTCTAGGAGTGTGTGAAGAGGTTGTAAAAGCCTCTGCCTGGGGAGCCAGATGAGGACATGTTACTCAAAGTCCTTTTGAAGGGTATGTCAATGACATGCTCACAACAAGATATATCTATAATCAAAATGTGCTAAAAAAAAAAAAACAAAAAAAAAAACAAAAAAAAAAACACTGTACCACATGCTCAATGAGTTTCACATTATTACAGGTGCTAGTAACACTTTACATTTCAGTTTTTTCCCCCATTACCATTGTAATATCAATAATATTTTCCAAAATTATTGTATCTTTTCCCAGTGAGCAGGGACAAAGATGTGCCACTTGCCCAAGAAAAGAAATGGTAAGTGATTTGGGTGGGAATAGCAGTGCTCCAGGGGGACATGATACTGGAGCACCAACTGTCTCATAAAATACATTGGAGATGTTGGAAATCATAATGCATTTATCTACACCTTGCTTGTTGGAGGTAGTAAACTCCCTTAATGGTGCACATACCAACTCTACGTGAGGACCATCAAATAATTTGATGAGAGCAACTTTTAGTTGACCATTTATTCCCTATAGTGCCCACCACACCTATTAGGACAACCTCTCAATACAACAATAGCTGGTGGTCTTATATGTTGTTTCACTATGTGTAATAATTCTAGAGAGCATCAGTCTAGAGCAGTATTATTTGGCCAGATACAATTCCAGCATTATGAGGCGTCACATACAGACACACATACATGGATTGCTAACTGCATTTCCAGGTGTACAAACCTTCAATGGTCTCATATTATGGTCAGATATGCTGCTTAATAAGACCACAATTCTAAGTACCTGTATTGCCTTGTGGGTGTTGGAAATGCCAATACTTTACAAGCCAATGAGCACCACGAAACAATGGCATTTTAAATTTCCCTTCACTCTCTGTTCGAGACACACCATCTAAGTAACAAAGCCAAGTCCCCCTCCAGGAGGCCGACATGCTTGTCGAGTGACAGTCAAATGAAAAGTAAACCCTTGACAGGCTGACAGAATACATTTAAGAATCACAATGTTACACTCATGAGCAATAGTTTAACAGCTGATAAACTGTGGCGCTAACTGGAATGCAAGGGTTAATACCTTTGTGTTGAACGCTAAAGGATTAATATTCTGTTTAGATATAAACAGGAACAGGTTCGATGGTATGATGCGAGCTTGTCTGCAAGAAAATGGATTCAATCTTTTTCTGAAGAGTAAAGGGGTTTATTTGTGCCTTGCAGGTCTGCTGACAGTGAAAGATTTACTCAGCGCTTCTCTGTATGGAGGATTAATGTTCTGAAACACTGTTTTGGCCAGGATATGGATTAATCTGTATTGGCCATGTTCCTGTATAGTGGTAACAATAAGAATGCTTTGTGCAAACAGAGTGAAAGTGAGATTATGATGTAGGACCACCATTGAGAAAAACGGCAAACAATATGACCGCTCGAGAATACTGTGAAATATGACAGCAACACCATGGGAAAGATACTAAGTGGTCTAAAAAATATATGCTATCACCAGAACAAATCAACAGAGGAAAAACCCTGGCCAAATTCATTAGATGATGTGGCAATTTGTGGCCATGCA
Organism: Engystomops pustulosus; assembly: GCF_040894005.1. NCBI lineage: Eukaryota > Metazoa > Chordata > Amphibia > Anura > Leptodactylidae > Engystomops > Engystomops pustulosus. The sequence continues at coordinate 94,259,242 of NC_092415.1, read as the reverse complement.
ACAGAAAATGTGGCATGACCATACAATGTCTTAAAGACATACATATGCATGTATAAGTCCTGAACATAAGCCTGCTACTAGCTTATACCAGCAGATTTTATATAGGTTCTATATAGTGAAGAAAAACTTCTAACAGGAAAAAAAAAATAACACCAGTTACTAACCCTTCTTTACTATATAAAAAGTCTGTATTGAAGCATAAAGGTTTGAGGCATAAAAGAAAAACAAACTTGATAAAGAAAATATGAGTTTAAAACATAACCATCATTTGAAATAATTTTTTATATTTTGTATGGGAAGATGTAGTGAATATTTTTCTAATACACTTTATTAACAAAATTTTGATTTGTTTGTTTAGAAAAAAATATATATATATATATAAGCAAGCTACCCCCTGGCTCCGTGAGCTCACATCTAATATCCCTGTGTTTGGTTAAACACTTCTAGTAGTGATGATTAACCCCTTCCCTTTCAGCTTGGATGTTTGAAAATTATACTTAAAACATACTGCAGCCAGGGAGAGAGCAGAAAGGGTTAACACTCACAGCTGTGTAGAAAACAGGAGAGAAGAGAGAGATCTGTCTTGGATTTGCCCTAGAAACGATGAAGTAACATTGTAACTAGGGGGCACTTTACAGCCAGTTACTGTACAAACTAAGAAGAATTTGTTACTTAAGTATATTAGAAAAATGTTCACACCTGCCCCCTCCCCACAGTATCAAAAATTATATGAAACGAAGGTTTCTCTGTAAGTTTACTCAGGCAGCCAGGGCAAAGGTTCTCCAAGATCCTGTGCCCTGTCTATGTACACTATTGATGTAACACTACAGAAACTATGATTTTTTTGTTGTTGCTTAGACATGGTTCTAATTACACTACAAAGTAAGCACAAAGAGTCTGATTTAAATAAATTTGTATCAAAATTGCCATAACCAATTCATATATGTATCGATATAGACTCATTTCTTAAAAAAAAAAAAAAAAAATCCACTAGCAGTATCTGCAAGATTCAATAAACTGTGTGTAGTCAGCTGGCATTTTTCAATATAGAACAGCACAATACTGTATAGCACTCACTTCTAAGTCCATATAGTCCATCACTTTAGTGACATTTCCAAGGGGTGTTCACTGTGGAAAAGGCGCTGATGAGGCGTCAGGCTGGCATATACACAGAAGTGAATGATATACACTATATTAGTGCTCTTATATGTTTAAAACTAGTTTAAAAGTTTGAAAAATGCAAGCTGACCGCAAGCAGCTTATTAAATGTGTTGTACTAAATAGTGGGAATAGTGGTCTGAAAGTGTGGTGATGTAACTGAGGGGATCATCAAGAGAGGACATTGACCTTTTGGTACTACTGTGTGCAAGCACCAGATGAATGCTAAATACTATATGGTACCACTAGTCATACATATACAGTTCTACATGACAATAGACTAAGAAAATAATTTAGCAAAAAGGTCGACAGACTGGACTGATCAAGTAGACCAAATATTTATATACACATACATACACACTCACTGGCCACTTTATGAGGTACACCATGCTAGTAACGGGTTGGACCGCCTTTTGCCTTCAGAACTGCCTCAATTCTTCGTGGCATAGATTCAACAAGGTGCTGGAAGCATTCCTCAGAGATTTTGGTCCATATTGACATGATGGCATCACACAGTTGCCGCAGATTTGTCGGCTGCACATCCATGATGTGAATCTCCCGTTCCACCACATCCCAAAGATGCTCTATTGGATTGAGATCTGGTGACTGTGGAGGCCATTTGAGTACAGTGAACTCATTGTCATGTTCAAGAAACCAGTCTGAGATGATTCCAGCTTTATGTCATGGCGCATTATCCTGCTGAAAGTAGCCATCAGATGTTGGGTACATTGTGGTCATAAAGGGATAGACATGGTCAGCAACAATACTCAGGTAGGCTGTGGCGTTGCAACGATGCTCAATTGGTACCAAGGGGCCCAAAGAGTGCCAAGAAAATATTCCCTGCACCATGACACCACCACCACCAGCCTGAACTGTTGATACAAGGCAGGATGGATCCATGCTTTCATGTTGTTGACGCCAAATTCTGACCCTACCATCCGAATGTCGCAGCAGAAATCGAGACTCACCAGACCAGGCAACGTTTTTACAATCTTCTACTGTCCAATTTCGATGAGCTTGCAAATTGTAGCCTCAGTTTCCTGTTCTTAGCTGAAAGGAGTGGCACCCGGTGTGGTCTTCTGCTGCTGTAGCCCATGTGCCTCAAAGTTTGACGTACTGTGCATTCAGAGATGCTCTTCTGCCTACCTTGGTTGTAACGCGTGGCAATTTGAGTCACTGTTGCCTTTCTATCAGCTCGAACCAGTCTGCCCATTCTCCTCTGACCTCTGGCATCAACAAGGCATTTCCGCCCACAGAACTGCCGCTCACTGGATGTTTTTTCTTTTTCGGACCATTCTCTGTAAACCCTAGAGATGGTTGTGCGTGAAAATCCCAGTAATCAGAAGTTTCTGAAATACTCAGACCAGCCCTTCTGGCACCAACAACCATGCCACGTTCAAAGGCACTCAAATCACCTTTCTTCCCCATACTGATGCTCGTTTTGAACTGCAGGAGATTGTCTTGACCATGTCTACATGCCTAAATGCACTGAGTTGCCGCCATGTGATTGGCTGATTAGAAATTAAGTGTTAACGAGCAGTTGGACTGGTGTACCTAATAAAGTGGCCGGTGAGTGTATATATGAAATATATGGATGATATACCTTTATTGAATAAGAAGGAACCATCCCTTTAAGAATTTTTCAAAATCAAATAGGGAGTGAGCAATAGTACACAGTACATTATAACAAGCATTGGATGGTATATTATGTTTTTTCCATTCTTGATAATTTCCCTTGCTCCTCTGCCCTCATCCATCACTGTATCTAGTCTATTAGATGGATTTCTGGACTAATAGATATTACTATATATAAACTTCATACATCCACTAGCTGTTTCATAAATAAAAAGCAGACTACAATACATAGACTATTCCATGATACGGTTAACAAGCAATACAATATACTCGCTCAACCAATTTGTATCTCAAAGCATACAACATGACTTGTACAAGAAAGACGAAATTGTATTTACTCACCTGCAGCAAGCAGCGCTCCTTAAACACATATCCAATTAGTCTATCTAAATGCATGAGGCACTTATGATAGCGAATATGATGGGTCAGCACTGGCAGCATCATTGCATGCTGAAAAAGATAAAATACTTATTAAACCATTAGAGATTTGGAAAAAAAAAAGCCTGCATAACAATAGCACCTCTTGAATGTCAGTCAATTATTATAGCCAGTGATTGCGATGTGGTAAGATATTATGCGGAGAACAGCTCATATTACTTTTAAGAGAGTATAAGCTTCTGAAACTTGTATATATAACAAGATACATACAAGTTTGTCCTTTCATTCCTACTTATAAAAATTGGATTTTAAAATAAGTGATGTGTGCCTTCGCTCAAACCATGAAATAAGATGGTAATAATCATGTTGAGTATACAAAAGTGAAGCCAGGCATGGCATGATCCTAAACTCTAGAAAGAGGGTATGTTCACAAGTGGCGTTAATGCATGCGCTTTAAAACACAATGGAACAGCTGAAGAGAGTTTTCCCTATTTAAATTGCGGTTAACATTTGTGTTTACATAACACAACAGTTACCGCATGTTTATGGTCGCATGTAAAACTCTCTTCAGCTGGATTGCGTTTTAAACCCCATGCGGTAAAGCCATGTGTCAATGCACTTAGAAGCAGTACTAAAACTCCTGTGAAATTTAGAAGAATGGCACAGACTAAGGCTGGTGCCACACACACTGCTTTTGTCTGCGTTTGAAAACGCAAACAAAGCCACACCCACCGAGCCACCGGTGTTTTGCGTTAATTTAATGCAAAACACCGGCGGCTCGTTTCCGATCGCAGGCGTTTCCATAGAAAAGCTGATGGATTGGGCCGCGGCCGCAAACACAGACAAAGCGGTGCGTGTGCACCAGCGGCCCTTCCACACTTGCGTTGCAGATCACGTCAGAGTTTGATCAGGGTGCGATCAGGGTTTGTTCAGTGAAAAACTGACATTTTGCATCAGAGTTCAATCAGTTTTCAGTCAGAGTTTGTTCTGTGTCCCAGTTTTTCACGCGCGCTTTCAATGCAGTTTCAATGCGTTTTCACACGCAGATAATGCACATGAAAAAGACTCAGGACTGAGCTCTATCTTTTCTATGGCAATTGATGTGTGAAAAACACATTGCACTTGTATTGGACTTGCATGTGTCTCAGAGTGCAATGCGTTTTTGATGCATCTCCATAGACTTGTATGGTGCGTTTTTCACGCGCGTGACTTGCAAAAGTGGAGCATGCTGAGATTTATAGGCACATTAAAAAACCTGCGCGTGAAAAAAAAGCAAGTCTGAAAAAGCCCATTGATTACAATGGGTCAGAGTGGAATGCAAGTTCTGTGCGTCAAAAGCGCAAGTGTGGAAGGGGCCTTAGAAATTTAACAGGTAAAAGACATGAGCTGAGCAGGTAAATTTCATTTTGAAGGGGAAACCTGTTCAACAAACGGGATTCATCTGTTCAGTTTATGTTTTTCACTTATTAAAATAAAGTGCACCTAAAAATACAGCAACAGTTTACGATGCAGTTTTAACTGCAACATGTGGACACACTTTACGGACATGGCCAAATGATCAAGGGGGTTGGAAACAAGATTCACAAGGTAACATATACCCCAATATATCGCTACAGCCACATATAAGGTCGGCTTTGAAAACACGTAAGGAAGGATTGAGTGACTGATCCATTATCATCCTTGACGCTGATCAAACCTGAATGGAGAGACTCAAGTGAAATTATCCGGCCTTTTAGAGCGGTTACTCATACACCTCGGAGAAATTCATCTGATGCACTCTAGCACATCAGCATTTCCTATTGAATTTCATGCAGCTGAATAAAACATTTTTTTTGGGTCATATTTTTTTGGGGCATATTATGGTTTCCTGCACTGTGCTGAGGTAAAGATAGTTATTTCATCAGCGTTAAAACATCAGGTTGTAGAGGTGCCACTGAGGACAACAACACAACAACCTGGAGTCTCACTGCTTAGCTATACTGAACTGCAGCAACCTTTTATTTCAGAGACAAATACCCCAGAAAGTTTATTCAATGGGAAGGTGGTCGTGTAGCCCATCACAGAAGACCAGAATTGTCACACAAATCAACTGCTTAAAAATCAGCAAAAGGTGAAAAAGTGAAAGTTGCAACAACTTGGAATGTTCCCCGAGATGTAAAGCTATTTGATGTCTTTAACCTGTTGTCCACCACAAAGCAGAAGGTGCAGTATCCAATTGTCCTGAACCCACATTAAAATCTCTGGGTTGATAACTTTTGAACATTGAAGCTATAGCAAGATCTTTCTTGCTGGATTAAATTTGAACTGCTAAAAGTAAATGCTTATGGCTGCATTCACACGTGGTGTTGTACTTCGTTTCAAAACGCAGTGTAACACCAGAGGAGAGGGGATTTGCCTCATAACATCGCTGTTAACATCTGAGTTAAACAAAACGCAAATGTTAACAGCCATGGAGTTAGGAAAATCTCCTCTCCTCAGCTGTTGTATTGTGTTTTAAAATGCAATGTAAACGTCATGTGTGAACGCAACCTCAAGTGGGACGATTTTAAATTTTTATTCATATGATGAAGGCAGGGCCGGATTAAGGTTGGTGGGGCCCCTGGGCGCAAAATCTGGTGGAGGCCCCCACTGAGTGTACATGTCCTCCTGATGCCTTTCCACTATCCCAGCAGTAACACAACTACATACAGCCGCCTCATCCCCAGTAACACAGCTACATACAGCTGCCTCATCCCCAGTAACACAGCTACATACAGCCCCCTCCCCCCAGTAACACGGCTACATACAGCCACCTCCCCCCAAGTAACACCGCTATATACAGCCGCCTCATCCCCAGTAACACAGCTACATACAGCCGCCTCGTCCCCCAGTAACACATTTACATACAGCCCCCTCCCCCCAGTAAGGGTACATTCACACAGCGGTATGCCTGCCGTGCAGGCATACCGCCGTGTGCTGGAGAGGAGGCGGCCCCTCCTCTCTCCATAGAGAATAGCGGCGCACGGCCGCACACGCGACGAAAGATAGAGCATGCTCTATCTTTTTGCGGTGTGCGGCCCGGATCGGTGCCACACATGTGTGGCACCGTATCTGTGCCGCGCCGCTATTGCCGTCTATGGGGACGTACATGCGCCGCATGTACGTCCCCGCAGACGGCCATGTGAATGTGCCCTAACACAGCTACATAGAGCCGCCTTGCCCCCAGTAACACAGCTACATACAGCCGCCTGCCCCCCAGTAACACAGCTACATACAGCCACCTCGCCCCCAGTAACACAGCTGACTACAGCCTGGCAGGCATACCTTAGGCGTGCTGAAGAGGAGGAGAGGTGATCGCAGCTCACCTCTCCCCTCTCCATAGAGAATAGAGCTGCATGGTCGTTCTCACGGCCATAGATAGGGCACGCTCTATGTCTTTTGCGGCCGCAGCACAAAACAGTGAGTACTCGTTGTGCTTACCGTACCAAAGCACTAAAGACGCCTATGAAGGAAGTATATCCGGTAGCAAATTTGCGGCCAGATATACGTCCCCCATACGTTCTTGTGTACCCTTATACAGACATGTTTATACAATTACACACATTTATACACTGATGTATACACACCTTTATATACTTACAACACACACAAAGTTCTACACTCGTATACTTGCACCCATACATACACAAGTATATACTTATACACACACATTTATGCATTCATATATATTTATACACTAATACACAGAGTATTTACAAACTCATAAAGTATATACGTGGAGGCGGACGCAGTATCATCTGTACCAGGGGGAGCAGGCCGGAGAGGCGGAGGCAGTGTCACTTGTGCGAGGGGGAGCGATGCAGCGCGCATCTCAGGAGCTAGGACGCGGGCAGCGCAGGGGGTGCGATCTGGTGGGGGCCCTTAGGGGGGGGGGGCAAGATGGTGGGGGCCCTGGGGCTCTAGCCCCGCCTATAATCCGGCCCTGGATGAAGGTTCAAAACACTTTGATAGCAGCTGGATTTTGGTTTTTGAGAATTACCTAGTTTTAAAAAAGATCCTAAAATTGTCCCATCGTACTTACCAAAGTGTTAGGTTTCCCTTTACACATAAAAAAATTCACTTAATATTCCAGGTTTGTCAACCTACAGACTATTTTTCACACAATTTGTATACTCACAATCCCATAGATGCAGGCAAGACTACCCTCTACATTGTAGTAATATAAAAAGCCTGGGTGAAATCCTGTATTGGCTGCAATAATAATCATACTATTAAAGAAGTCAGTAGTGATTTAATATATCCTCTTTAATGTCCCGTTAAATGGAGGGGCCATTAATTCCCAAATCCATAGAGTACTATAGAAAGTTAATCTGAATATTTGATATCCCTTTATTCATTCTAGCCAAAGACTCTTCAACATTTTCATGTGTACATAAATGCCACAAATCTTTAGATCACAATCACCCAAGAAAATGTTATATTTCTTCTTTTAGAGTCATTCACGTAGGATAAGATATGTGGTAGCTCATTATTAGGTTCTCTCCTGTTGCTAATAGACTCCATTGTAATATTTCCTGAAGAGCTAAGAGGTTTTTGGTCAATTATTCATAAAACGTGTACATTTATTCCAAGTTATGAAACAAAGTATGTCAATGCTTCCACTTTACGGTGACTCCAGAATATACAGCATAGAATAACAGGGCTTGGACAGCCGACTGGGTTTATGGTTCTTCGGCTCATCTTCTCCAGTGAACTGTTTACTATGTCTTTATCTCTTTAGTCGCTTCAGCATACAAGGATAGACTTTATAAGAGACCAAGACTGTGGCATTGAGGTATACTTAACATAATCTCAAGTATTCTTTACGGAAACTGATAGTATTCAGGTCTCTTTTAGTAGAAAGGATGCCTTGCACACACAGAGTATATATGGTAATCACATGTACGTGTTTCTGTGATTTTATTCATTGATGCTATACACACATTAAATTTATTGTACAGATTGCACCAGACTAGCCCACTAAAACCTATTGGGGTATTAACTAAACAGACAAACATCTGTTGAAGGGCGTACAATGTTCCTAGAGATTTTGTAGCCTTTTTGTTAAGCTAATCGCACGAGAATGCTCTACACAAATGTAGAAAACACTAAAAATATCTAATTTAAAAAGGATACCAAATTCTTTTTATGAAAATTCTTCTTCAATAAAGATTTATTTCCTTTCTTGAGGATTTTCCCATTGGGATGTTATACTTCTCTCAAAATACTTTGTATTATCTCTCTCTCTTTTGAAGAACTGCATTTCTCTCCACTACTTTAAATTTTGCATCGGCAAAGCTGACACTGAGTCCCCCTTTTCGGGGCGATGATGGGTCTCGGGTCTCATCAGGTAGCCTGTCCAACATGCTGGATATCGAACTTTGAAACCCTTGGAAATGTCATCGTATTCTAAAATAATTCTCATAGTTCAAATGTCAAAAGACTATAATATAAAGAAATCTTTGTGCAGGTCGAAGGAAAGGCTTATCTAATCTCACTATATTTCCATTCACCCCATGTGTTCCTTTTCCAAATGCTGTATTTAACCACAATACAAATCACAATGCTTGCGTTCAGTGCAATCTAGTGTTGTTTGATAAAAAACCATGTGAAACTGCCCTTGCATGCAGAGTGAAATCTAAATAATTAGTTGCTTCCAATAAAGTTGATTGGTGTGAGCTCAAAAATGACTGTGCAGCTACAAAGGTGTGAAATGGGTCTTTATACTGAAGCACCATGTGGCCTTCTCCACTGATTCTTAAACACTGCTGCTCCCTGGTAATGTACAAACTGGAGTGTGAAGCTCCAAGCAAGACTATTACCGTTCTCCGGAATACATGTGCGGCAGAGAGAAAGATCACAAAACCAGCCAAGAAGCCTCAAGGTTTTGACTTATTAATATTAATTACCTGGCAGACATCCGAGCGAATGCCAGTTTTCCAAAAACCCTGGCTACTCAGTTCTACTGTTACTTCACGCCTCATTGTGTTTTTCTGTCTGATCTTCTGAAGAGCTTCCTAGTTAGATGAAGGGAAAATTGTTAGGTTGTGAAATCTCTGACAAAAATAACGACAACAGTCTATAGGTGGAAGAAATTGCAACTAAATCTGTCTCAGATATCCATTACTTGGAAGATGCCAGATAAATCACCACAGAATTAGATGGATGTCAGTAGAATGCTGTGACCATGGAGGCCAGCAAGTAATATGCAAGCAGCATGTAAACATGGATTAAGCAGACCATAAAGCTAATATTGCTAACAGCCTGACCACAGTGAACTACACAATTATGTTATTACAGAGAACAAATGAACAGGGAATAGAAGCAGCCATGAGCACGACTCTGCTCCTGAATTAGTGACAGAACATACACTGTATATAATGATAGACAAATGAATCAATGGTGCCCATAAGTGATCATCAAGCATTGTGCTGCAGGCTTGAATCAGGGCTGGAAGTTAAAAAGGCATTGACAATAAATACAACTAGTGCTAGTGCTAATAAAGTGCCTTAAAGAAGACCTGTCACCCATAAAAAAGGCACTAGGAGCTGCTTACTATAGTGTGCAGGAGGTGCCAGTTTCAGGAAATGTGGTGCACGTTCTTCATGAATCTGGCACTCCCTGCACTGCTCTGAGTGCATCAACTTTTTTTTTGGTGCACCTTTAACATGGGGCGTGGGACACACTTCGAACATTGCATGGTAAAAGTGGTGCGCGGTTCGACTGAGCACCAGAACACAAATTCTGTGTCGAGTGAAGAATAGTGCAACAATATCACCTAAAATTAGCCGCCAATGAGGCACTGTACCTTAATTACAGCCTGTTTTCTGATATACAAATTAGCTTTTCTGACTGTGACTCTTCTCTCTTCCAGGCAAGCAGTGAACCACACCCCCTTATTCTGACTGACAGCTCTGTGTCTCTTCAAATCACTGCCCTGCCTCCTTGTACTTAGGGATTGTCTGCTAATATTCAACTACAGACATATAAACCTCTATTAACTTATAGGAAATATTTTGTAAAGTTTTTTACAGCAAACTGTACACCATATATGTGATCATATAAACTCAAAGCAGCCTCCATGGAGGATGGAGAGATGTAGATGTTCATGGAGGCTGCTGCTGTGGTCAGATACATGCGTGGGGTACAGTTTGCTAAGGTTAAGAGACTAAAGGACCTGTGATGTCTTCACCCTGGTCACTTGACATAAACTGCTAAAAAGTAAGGAGGCATAAGGCATGGGGATGGGGGGGGGGGAAATGGACGAGAAAGACACACCCGCTCTGATGCCAGGTAATAGAAGATAAAAGGTGATTTATGTGGATGCAAGCAAAAAATTTTTAGCTCAAAGAAGGGAGTCAGTAAGTTAATAGGGCTCTATAGGAACCTGTCACTAGCTGTATATATGCAAATGTGGTGACAGGTTCCCTTTATGGAAGTACATGGATCAGTGGCCAGCACATCAATTCATAAAATAGCAAGCGTCATAGATCACACATTGAGAAATTTTGGAGAATCTAAATGCCTAATGGTTTTTAGGAACATTTTTTTGCCTTTAATAGGTATTATAGAAAAATCTATTTATTACCACTTAAAGCATAGAATAGAAACTTTTGTAAGTGGATAGAGAGGTCTGTGCAGAATACTGAAAAATAAAGAGTTATTTGAAAGGCAAAATAGTTTTCTTTTAAATATCTTTCTACCTGTTCTCAGTAAGTTGCAAAGTATTCCTTGGGGTTTTATGTGACAGCACTTGATATCATGCTGAACGGAGACTAAACTGTGCCTCATTAATTGTTCTCTGTGGGTAAAAATAAAGCTTACCTCCCTCTGGACCAATTTCTGCTTATCAGCTTGTTTGACTTTTGGGCTATTAGCCAATAGATGGCGCAGTTTTACATAGCTTTTCCATAGCTTCTGGTACCTGCAGGAAAAGGTGAATACATGGTCAATGAAGAGTACTGTACTCCCAACAGGAGAATATGGCAATGGTGCCATGAATTTTCTACAAGTCATAAAGCTAACACTCCATTGAAAGCCACTGATGTCACTATAACGTACCTTTCAAACCATTATTTATCTTGCGTCACCGTTCTCCTGCTGCTGACCCCTGTTCATCCCACTTAGTATTAAAATGAAACATTGCAGAGAAAAGCAACCATCACAGATTATACTTGTATAAAAGCACTGTCCGTCAGAGTAAAATGTGTTCTGTGTACCTGTAACTTTATTATTTCCATCAGAGTAAATGACACCCTGTCGCAGTCTCACTTCCTCTAGAGACTAGCTATTTTTCTTCATGCTCTTTTCTAAAGTTTCAGCAAACATTATGTGAATAGAGCTCCTTTTAGCACAACATAAAATGGAGATAAATAACTAGTGTCCCTCCGCTGAAGTCACTGAAGGGTTCGCTCCATAAATGTTTATGGAGAAAACAGGAAATTCATTTGGAAAGAGAAAATGCTTTTACGGTTGTGGAACAGAGTTAAAGAACAGATCCCCCAAACCCACAAGTAATATGCCTCACAAAGTTAGGAAGTTTTCTATGTATTCATTTTGGTAGTTATAAAAGGTAGTTTACCACTTTTCCTAACATTGTATTATTTTGGCAGCATGTTGTAGAAAAACACACTAGAATTCCAGTATGAGTATGATAATGAGGTAGTTGCTGCAGCAAGATTCTATCCTTGGCGCTGGTAGAAAAGCTATTCCCATCACTGCCGACTACATTTTGGGGCAACACTGGAAGGAAAGTAGCGCCATTTAGGCAGGAGTAGTGGCATTCTAGGTGCGGTGGACACAACCTTGGTATCATAGTATCATAGTTTATACGGTTGAAAAAAAAAAGACACATGTCCATCAAGTTCAACCAAGGAAGGGAAGGGATTGGATGAGGAAGAGATTTATGGGGAAAAATTCTATATAACATAACTGTCAATGTTATTTTGGTGTAAAAAGGCATCTAGACCCTTCTTGAAGCTCTCTGCTATCCCTAATGTGACCAGCCTGAGGCAGGCTATTCAACAGATTGACAGTTCTCATAGTAAAAAAGCCCTGCCACCTCTGGTGATTAAACCTTGATTTCTCCAGACTGAGACAGTGCCGACTTGTCTTTTGATATGTTTTAATCTGGAACAACTTACCACCATATTTTTTTTGTATGGACCATTCATATATATAAATTACTCATGTCCCCTCGTAGTCGTCTCTTTTACAGACTAAATAAATCTAGTTGTTTTATTCTTTCCTTATTATTTCCTCATAACTGAGACCTTCCATATCCCTTATCATTTCTGTGGCTCTTTCTTCAACACTTTCCAGCTCCAGGGCATCATTTTTATGGACCGATGCCCAGAGTTGAACCAATGCTGTGTACAGTGGTAATATTACATCCCTAGTGGTCCATACCACTTTTGATGCATGACACTAACTTTCTGGCTCTAGAGGCAGCTGATTGACATTGCATTCTGTTACTTTATTAATGATCTACTAGTATGCCCAGGTCCTTCTCAACAAAGGACTCTCCCGAATTTACTCCCCCAAGGACATATTTTGCCTTTGGATTATTAGTCCCCAGTACATTTATCCAAACTGAACCTCATTTGCCAAGTGGATGACCAAACATGTCCAAATCACCCTGCAGACTATGAACATCCTCCATAGACTGTATTACACAACACAGCTTGGTGTCATTGGCAAAAATAGACACAGTGATATTAATTCCTACCTCTATATCATTAAAGGGGTTATCCGGGTTTTAAAAATTACTTATGGCCGGGCTGGGGTGGGCTATTTAAAAATAATAAACATCTACTTACCTCGTCCGAAGCGGCCGGAAGCTCCCACCCGACACCATCTCCCAGCGCTTACAACGCTGAGAGACAGGGGCGGATGGGAGGTGCCAGCCACATCGAGGACCGGAAGCTCTCTGTGCGCGGCTTCCGTGCCCCTGTAAACAAACAGGGACATGGATCGGAGGGACCGCGGCGTGGGACATCGGCGGCGGAGGTAAATACATGTTTATTATGTTTAAATAGCCCTCCCCAACCCGGCCATAAGTAATTTTTAAAACCCGGATAAAATTTATTACCAATTTTTTTTCCAGTACAATGAATGGAATATTAACTGCAACTAGGAAGTAGGATTTGCTCAGCATAAAACAGCCATTACACAGCTCTATAAAATGAAAAATTAAAAAATGGAACTGAAAAAGGGCTACTGCAGTAAAAGGTTAAATGCACCATATCAAAAATGACCTAAAGCAACCACCCTCATGAAAGGGTTAAAACACAGTATGCTCAGCCGCTAAGATAAAATACTGAAGGGGGCTGAAGTACTCCCCTATCAAGGTAAATATTGATGACACAAAGTATTTTGAATTTCCAAATGTGTAGAATGTGCAAACCTTCCCCAACAGACATATATTTACCAGGTTTAATGGCCATGCTGTCTAGGCAAAGTAAACTGACTAGTGTTATATAACCCAGAGTCATGCATAGGCAATTAAACTATTCCTTATCAGTATTGAGAAACACTAAGATTTCCAAGGGCGTCAGAGATGAGTAATCACCACTTCTAAGCACCCACATATATATTCCTCTCCTGGAATTCTTCCTGCCAAGGGTGCACTCCTAGCCTGGGATGCCATTTGTCTTGATTTTGCTGAATAATAGTGTTTATATATTACACTATGCTACCCCAGGTTTTCTATCTTGCAGCCGCTAACTAGCCATGGATAATTAGGCTCTTGTCTTTCAAAGTTTTCAATAAACAATTAACACAAGAACATGAATCTTCATTAAATACTTTATTGAAACCCAGACAGTGACAAATATATGTAAACAGGAGTTCAATGTATGTAATCAGTATAAATTGCAATGTTTTATTTGCGTTCTACACCATGACCTGCAGAATAAAAGGGCCTTGCTCCTGTAAGGGGGATGGGGTGATGTAAAAACAGAGGTGACAAGGACAGAAGTCTGGACACAACAATTTGTGGAGTATTTATGGAATGACTGGACTCTGGTTTGCTCAGATATTGGATTTGCTATAATTGGCTTAATATATATTTAATTGCATTTAGGAAATGACCCACCTCTCTTAACATTGACCTCCACATCCTCATTAGTTCAATGTTTAACAGCTTAAAATGAATAGCAGCCATTGTTGCACTTGCAGGATATTTAACAGAAATTGGGAAAAAGCATCTTTTTGATTAGATAATGGGATATAATGGTGTCTCTTAACTTAAAGCATAACTGTAAGGTTTATAAAGTTGTTTCCTATAGCTGTAATAGCTAAAAACTAAATTTTTTAAATATACTTTCATTACCTTATTGCTGCCGTTTCTCTGCCTCCCTCAGCCTCTCTACCTGCTACCAAGGACAGTGCATAGATTGAAACTCTATGGACTGTAAGGTCAGTAAAAGGTGAGGGGTTGGGGCTATACAACCTGCTCCTCAGTGTCTGCTCATTGACTGCAGGAAGCAGCTCCATCATGTCTGCTCTGTGTACACTCTGCTCTTATGTTCCCACACACCGTGTATCACCCCCTGTAGCTGCTCAGTATAATAATCTAGTGTGCAGTCTGAAAACAGGCATTTACTTCTGTATGCTGTGTCTTCTTTGTACTCCCCATTTATCACTGTCCTGGGAGGAGGGGAGAGTGACAGGAACAGTATAGAACAGTAGAGGAAGAACACAACAGTCGACATCTTTCAGGACAGGAAAAATAAATAAAGAATAGATAGAATAAAGCACAGGAAAAGAAAGCATGTACAAATTACAGTATGCTTACGGACATTAATGTATACTATGCTCTAGCACACATTGAGAGCTTTTTTTTTCTGGAGTAAAAAAATTGTCAATCGGTAGTATTCAACATATGAGATGTGAATCTAGCCTTAGAAATTTGGGGACTTAAACTGATAGTAAGAGGCATCACTATTGGATTAGAACCAGTGCTAAACCAGTTGTATTTAGGATGGACAAGCTCCCACACCAGAGTGGACAGGGTTTGGGGATGCCTGTCCCCAGTCAAGAGGAAATGCATCTATTAGACAATTTACAACCTATTCTATGATTAACATAAAAGCAATCATATAGAGCAATCATATTTTCTCTACAGTAGCACTTATAAAATTGTAAGGTCTTGTCACAAATACAAAGCCAACAAACAATATCCTTGACAGAAAAGACTTTTAGTGTGCATAGAAATATAAGATTGTAGTAATCAGCATAAAATAAAAGTTACCATGCTGGTGTCTGGTCGTCTTAAACTAAATAGTTTACTATGACCAAACAAATGGCTTGGTCAATAAGGGATAAAACAGCCCATTCATGAAGTGGTTTTAAAAAATGTTAATGAAGGTGCGATGTCCCAGTACCTCCACCCAGCTACTGAAGTGTTTAGTTGTTGTGTGGTGGAGGAGTTGCAAAATGTATTATTCAATTAAAGTAAGGTTTGCCCTCTGCTGCCATGTACAGACAGAATGGTACAGGTGAAAAAGTTTAGGTCACATGACTTTCCCTCAGCCAGGCTCCCAGTGGACGCCTCTAGAAACTTCTGAGGAAGGAGTCTCCCAGGTCCATCCTCTGAACCTGTTCTGAGGAAGGAGTCTCCCAGGTCCATCCTCTGAACCTGTTCTGAGGAAGGAGTCTCCCAGGTCCATCCTCTGAACCTGTTCAGTCTAGATCCATAGAAGACCTGTTCAGTCATGTGCTGATAACACAGCACCCTACGCTGCTCTCTGTCTTCAGTTTAGGCTCCAGTTCCCTGATTCAGTTAAAGGGCACCTACCACCCCGATTCTACCTATAAAGGTAGAAGGGGTGGTAGGTGGATGGATGGGACGTGAGGATAGCCCTTTTTTGGGCTAATCCTCACGTCCCGGGTGTCTTTTAGAAAACTTTATTTCATGTATATGCAAATTTTTTTATGCGGCTACTGGGGCGTGGAGTAGCCGGACATGAGGCTACTAGTCGCGGCTACTCCACGCCCCAGTAGCCACGTTACTCCGCCTACCAGGTAATCTTCGGCGCGCAGCTCCTGGTAGCTGCACGCCCTCGTTCGGGTCCCCTGCGTTCTGCGCATTTGTGCCTTCGGCTGCGCGGCCGTGGCTCTGGGGAAGGAACTACTGCGCATGCACAGTAGCCGGGGGACTCGGACGAGGGCGCACAGCTACCAGGAGCTGCGCACCGAAGATTACCTGGTAGCGGGAATCCCATACATCCAGGGACACAGGGCTAGCACACCACCACCTGACACAATTACTATATATTTTGGCCAGCCCTGGTGCCACAACACCCCACGGGGTACCACAGAGAAGTAAAGATCCCCTGCAAACATGAACCCATACAATAAGGTTCCTTCACAATATCTTTATAAGAGGCGTGTACATAAATTTGGGATTTTTGTACTTGCCGTTTGTTACTAGGATACTAGGAGGCTAGGTAGGAAAAAAGGTGCTGGCTCTGCCTCGGTGGGCTGAACCTTCACCAAAAGCCATATGCTGATCAGTTTGTGTATAAGCAATGGGAAAAATATAAAACAAAAAAAGGAAACCAACATGTCCTGAACCAGAGAAAAACACAGCAAGCAATTGGAAAAGGACATAAAAGCAGATGGTGGATCTGTGTCCCCCAATGTATCAACAAAAACTGATGTTACAGTAAGTATAAAAACCAGCGGTCATGTCTGCCTACTACAGACACTAGGCTAAAAACTGATCAGCATAAGGCCTGTGGTGAGGGTATAAGCCCATCAAGATGGAGCAAACACCTTTTTTTCTACCTAGTGTCAGCCTCTCGCAGCTGGCCCTATACCCATGGTGCTGTGTCCCCCAATGTTTGTCCAAGACTGTCAGTAGTGAAGTTTACAAATGTTAGATATACCCCTACCATGAACTGGTGGTGCTTTAAGTGATTTTTCTACATTGTATTCCTCTTCTTTAGGTTAGTTCTGTTGTTAACAATTCAGCGAAACCACAAAATCCACATAACACTAAAATTTAATAGAACACAAGATGGAAATGATCTGACTTAATACTGCAGCCAAACTGGTTCTTCTGGGAACCACTTAAAAGTATGAATCCATAAAGATTTACTGTTCATACCAAAATCAAAAGGGATAATCCACATTGATCAGTTTGTATGTGTATACTCGTCAACATCCTGGGTGAGAAGTAAATCGATATTTCATGTGATACAACTTTATTAATATTAAGGGTGGAAATCCATTTACTGCATGTATCTAACTTCTGTTTCCACTACAGGCGGTCCCCTACTTAAGAACACTCGACTTACATACGACCCATAGTTACAAACGGACCTCTGGATATTGGTAATTTATTTTACTTTAGTCCTAGGCTACAATCATCAGCTGTAACAGTTATCAAATGTGTCTGTAATGAAGCTTTAGTGTTAATCCTGGTTCTTATGACAACACAACATTTTTAAAATCCAATTGTCACAGAGACCAAAAAAGTTCTGGCTGGGATTACAATGATAAAATATACAGTTCCGACTTACATATAAACTCAACTTAAGAACAAACCTACAGACCCTATCTTGTATGTAATCCGGGGACTGCCTGTATAGTAAAGTGCATGAAAAAAAATGCACATTATCAAAGAATGGCAATAACATGCTTTAAAAAAAAAATTACATTTTTAACTCGACCAAGGTCCCTACCTCCCTGGCGGTTTCTATTTTGTCACGTTACAAGCCTGTAACAGGCTCAAGTGATCACAAGGACCCACTGTAGCAGATTAAAAAAATTATGAGGAGCACCGAGGCTGGAAAAGCTGGAAATATATGATGTCAAGTCTTTCATTATATCAACTTCTCCAAATTACCGGATATGGTATCACATTAAAAGGTAATACATACTGCTGGCAATAGGGAATGTGTAATTGGCTAAAAAAATTGACTGATTGAAAGCAGGTGGTTGTTATGAATAGCACAACCCCAGCTTTGTTCACAGTTAATAGTGGGGGACCACAGAGGTCTTTAATTTGCCAACTTCTTCTTAGTATTTTTTTTACTGATAGAACAGAACCGTAATATTAAGTGATAATACTTTGCACTGTAAAGTAATCAACACAAAAGATGATAATATATTATAACAGAATTTCTGGAATTCAGTCACAAATGATGTTTAACCCCTTTCCGCCCTGTAAATGATATATCCTCCGCTGAGCTCCAATCACAGGTGTTAATATGTTAAATGCATGTGTCAGAGCCACCGCAGCGGAGGGTTCTCTCCATGCGAACGCCCGCTATGGCAGCCCTTGAGTCTGATCTGGACCCCTGGCCTGCCTATATTCAGTGCCACACAATCAGAATCTTACAGTGCCCATGTCGACCCATAACCCCAATTTACATGTAAAACTTACATTTCCTGGAAAAATAAAGTGAAAAACGCCACACACCCTAAATATTTAGAATCACTGTGTATGTACAAACCAGTACAATATGACTAACTCATTATTAAACACGCACAATGAACGCTGTAAAAAAGTATTTTAAAACCTAGGAAGACAAAGTATATTGTAAAATACTTCAGCAGAAACAGGCCATGGTAAAGAAGGGGTGATGATAACATAAAGACAATGTATGCAGTTTTCAGTTATTGAGTTGGTGGGAAAAAAAATAAAATTCTTTACTGTAAGGGTGGTGGAGACTATACTCCACTCTCACAGGATGTTTTAATACGGTGTTTCCCTGAAAATAAGACAGTGTCTTTATTAATTTTTGTTCCTAAAGAGGCACTAGGTCTTATTTTCAGAGGGTGTCTTATTTTCCCTTGAACTAGAATTCACAATTATTGTTGAACAAAAAAAATCAACATTTCTAACATTCTTATAATTCTCCAAACTCTCTTTATTGTGAATCCATATCTATTGGAATCATTAGCCCCAATCTCTCACGTTTAGCAGAAGCACTTTTTGAAAATGGGCCCTTCTTGTCTGGGTAGCGGCTTATATCACATTTTCTGTGCAATAGTCAGTGATTCTTTCCCATGAATTCTTCACAACCTCTTGCAGCATATGAATGATCTACTAATGCTAATATATGGCATTAAGGGAGCTGTAGCATTGACAGCCACTGGGTCTTATTTTCAAGGGAGCCCTTATATTTCTAAGCTTGAACAAAATTGTACTAGGTCTTATTTGTGGGGGATGTCCTATTTTAGGGGAAGCAGGGTTGTTCAGACAAGGTGTAAGGAGTGGTCTGGATTCTCTTTTGAAAACAAAAACATCAAATGTTATGGGAACTCAATGTTTCACTCATCTTCCCTACAACAATATTCGTTGCATTCATTCATGTTATAAAAGCCAATAATAAACAGACAGAATCTGTAACCAAGTAATGTGCTGAATAACAAGAACTTACTGTGGATCTCCGGCATAGCTGAGTTGGGCAGGCCTTATACCAAAATGGACAATAATAGGGAATGTAATTACTTCTGGATTAAATTGCTCCCGGTCAAGCTGATCAATTCGAACCGAGCTTGGTTTCTTCAAATCAAAAAAATAAAAAAATTGTAAGGAAGGAAAAATCATAACTTTGCTGGTGTTAACATATCATTCATTTGGAACTGCAGGGGTTGAAGGCCTGTCAAAACTGCTCTTTAGCTGGTGTAGAAGAGCCCTAGGAAGTCGTTCTACAGATTTCACAGCTCCTTCTTCACTGTCAGCTGGAATACAATGAAGGTGTAGAAACATCAATGTTGTCCTAAGGAACAAAAGCAAGGGCCAAACTATGGGGCTTTTTATAGTAATCACTTTCTGAGAAAAATATTAATGAAGTGCATAGATAAACATATTCATCCACACTTATGGAATAGAAAATGAGATCTGCTAACACCTCTAATGTGAAATAACAGTGCAGCAAAAGAAAGTCTGATAGAAAAGAGCAGAGACTAGTGCATGTGAAACATGACATGATTTATATCATAATACACAAAGAGAATGATTTACTTCCTAAGTCCATATCCTGTTATACAACCCTAAAGTCTTGTTTCGGGGTGTGTATTCTAGAAACAGTTTTTTTTTTTTTTCAATACAAAATGATCAAAGGTGGATGTGTCACCTGGACCACAGAAGTGCAAGCTATAAAAATTCGGTAATAAAACAGCACAAGTGAGTTTTATTTACGCCACTTGTTTCTTGAAGTCACCTCTGAACATCAACACAACTATCTAACCTTTGTACAAACAACTATGCTTTTTCGACAAGCAAAATATCTAAGGCTACCTGTACACAAACATGCTCGGATTCAAGCACTGTGGAGTGGACAGGAGTCTTTTGCATCATTCAGAATTGTGATGTAGGGAGTCCCAGCCTGACAGCCGAACAGTGGTGCTGACACTGTAACAATTGTTAGTGCCAGTGTTGCTGTTTGGCCGCAGATTACATTACAACATGCCCTTGGTCTTCTTTGAAAAGCTTCCAAATGTCATTACAACTGCCGTCCCCTTTGGCCCTATAACAGCAGATGTATAATACAGCAGATAAGCCCTCTCCTTGCATAGAAGCTAACAGAAATTATTAGATTTTTAGTGGAGTATGTTGTAATTAATTTTATATTTACATTTCCCAACTGTCTGTTAAGCCTGTCAATAAGGTCTGTGAAGAATTGATTGAGAAAGGCTAAAAAAAGGAGAAAAATGGCTATGTACTGCTCAACTTGTAGAAAAAGACAGACAAGGTAAGAATAAATCATTCTAGAATGACCACTTACCATTTCCGGGTTGGTGACTATCATCCCTTTACATTCCTCAGCATATTTTTGCCATTCAAGTTCTTCCCATTGAAGCATGTTTGCAATTTCTTCTTCTGGAACTAAAGCCTTGTTACTTCTGAGCAGATACAGGAGGACTTGGTGCATGGAGAGGACTTCTTTACCCCCATCTGCAATATATAAAAATTGAAAAAAAAAATTAAATTAAAGGAAATTTACCATCTAAATCAAGCAAGGAATAAGGCCATGGATAACATAAAAAGATTACCACAATAGTAGTGCCTGGATCCATGAGTAAATGTCCCTGGTTTATTATGCTTGATTTTAATGGTCGATTTCCTTCAAAGAGAACCCATCAGGAAAATTAACCGCCTAGACTAACTATATTTTCATAAACTGTCATTAGAGAGCATTGCCTCGATCCCTTCATTGTCCCTCTACATGCCTGTAAACCTAAGCAATGAGGTCCTAAAGCTGTATGCAAATGACCTGTGAAATGTCCAATGAGTCATTAGCATATTCAAGCTGTCCAGCTTATTCATGAGTGGGAGCCACACACCCAGTGCTTGACTGACAGCCTGTATAATGGTGTAATGGTTCCCCTTGCAGTCTGTGTGTGTACAGGAGAGATACAACAGCTCCAGGCAGCCATGTTATAGCAGAACATGTCAGATACTTGTGTAGCTGATGTCTGTGTCTCTCACATGTGTATTAGGAGGATGCAGCATGTCAGCAGATAAAGCACAGGCACTAGCAATGCTTTACTATACATTACAAACAGACATGAGCAGGCGAAGGAGAGGGGAGGCGTAACAGGGGTGACATCACTGCCTCTGGCCAAGTGACCAGCCTCATTTACATAATAAAGAAATTATGATTTTTATAATGATTAATGTATGAAATAACTAGATAAAGGCTGGGATGGATCCTTGTGAGCTGCTCCAACAGGTAGTGGTGACAGAAATAGTGACAGCGCCTGATGACAGGTGTCCTTTAAGAAGCATCTATTTCTAGAGCTCTGCTGTGTGCCTATTTTTGATTATTCCTACAAGTCACTGGGCATTACCATTTCCCTTGTTAATATAAATACATAGATAAATTGACAGATACATCTAGGAAAAGCTACAGAATCTTTGGTACTAAATACACATTTAATCGATAGATTTTCAGTTTCAACAGAAGAAACAACATGACACCAGAGCTACATAGGAAAATGCATTCATGTGTGTGACCAAGACAATACTTATACAGAGCTTGTATGTCTTGAGATTTGAAAATGCCATTTTAGAGTGGTCTTTTGTGGGAATCTGACATGCTGTTTTTATGACAGGTAACACAACTTCACTTTACACAATGCTCTGGAACATTTCACAGTAAGGTCCATTCTAACAACTTTTGAAACACAGCTGCCTTTATTTTAGCTCAAAACCCCTCAAAAGAAGCAAAAAAAAAAATGTATTGCTTATATTGCCCACATCATATTGGAACAGGGATATTTATACAATAGGGAAAGTATTGTTTTATATGACGCATACACATATATTTACATACTTTATATGTAATATTTATTATTACACAAACCACTATATATAAATAGAGGTCTTGGATTACGCAAAAGAACTTGACAAAGCACAAATTTCTGTAATAGGATTGTGAAAAGATGGAAACATATGTATCTGCACTTCAGCCTACTAAGCCAGATCCCAATTTCCAGTCAGTGGGAGACATTGATTGCAGTTTCCATATCCGATTATCTGCACAGCTCTCCTTGCCAGTCATGCTTCCGCCTTATCTCACTCTGCCCCATTTTGTGGTAAAAGCAGCATCTCAAAGCGGCTGCACCCCCCCTCCCGGACATCTACAAGTATATGCTGTATTAGTACGTTGCTGTTCTCTGTACTTAATGGCTGTGCTCCTGTTAGCACTCCCCTGCTGGAACAAACTCTGGAGAACAATTCACAGCACATTTCCCTAGAGGGGAAAGGGAATGGAGGAAAAGGCTAGGCATATTTCAGAACACTTTATCTGGTAATGTAACAAGGCAGAGCTGCACCCAGGCTGCATTGTGAGGAACACGGAAATCATGGCATCAATCTGCTGCTAATATTTATGGAAAATAGCCTTTTATTAGGGCGGAACAACAAATTATGTTTTTGATGCAGTATTTTTGAGTCATTGGGAAGAGCAGATTTAAAAAGAGAGAAAACAGTCTTCTCACTTTTGTATCCACAGTGTAAGGGCTTATTCAGACAGGCAAGTCCACAAAAGAATATATTTTTTTATTAACAGCCGTATGTCATTTATTTTTTTCACATCCGCAAAAAAAAATATATATATTTTTCTAATATATTTTTTGCCCAGTCTGTTTCCTAGCAACATTTGAGAAAAAACAGACCACATACGGATGTCATCCGTGTGCCATCCGTATTTACTGTGGTTCCATTGACTTTTATGGAAGTCCATGTCGGCATGAGATAAAGAAAAAATGCTGCGATTCTTTGCTCAGCGTTTGCACATCAGTGAAAATAAACAGACATGTGAACAGCTCCACAGGCATCAATGGGTCAGTGCCACCTGCAAAAATGCCCGTCTGAATGAGCACTAAGGGAGATGCCACAGAAGTAAACAAAACAGAAGTCCCTGAAAAAAATATTAGTATTTATTTGATAAAACAATGATCAAATTAAATGTTTAAAAGAATTAATCTTTCATTCATGTACAATGCTTTATGATTGCATTAACCAATTAAAACCACTAGTAATTAATGTAAAGGTGACTTGTCGACGTGTGCAGAACTAGTACGTCCAGCTTCTGGTAACAACTCCTAAGTGCAGCTGGTGCCAGAAGCTGGGGTTGTCAGCAGTGTATTAGAGGTGACACTGGCCAGTAACATCCACAATCAGAGATTTCTCCAATTGCGAGTATTAACCACTTACACGCCACAGTCACTCAGAAAGCCCTCATCAAGCTCTGTAAACAAAAAAGATGGCAACACTAAAACATCTGACATTTTCTCTTTTTTAGTTTTTCTTTAGTAATATTGGACAACAATAAAGAGAATGAAATAAAAGAGGTATCTCCGTAATTATAGTGATGCATACAATAAAAAGAACATACTGTTATTTTTTTTATATTTGTATATTTACTGAAAGTTTTACATATCTCAAATAAATATAAAACAAAAAAAAATTGCCAGGATACAGTAAAGTAGCAGCATAACACGGACCGGGTGCCAAATCACATACATCAACATCAGTACAATAGGATCAGTCTCCATAATTTAAAAAAAATAATAATAATGAGAAATAATAGTAAATCTCAATCAAAACAATGGAGGAGAATGTTGGGAAGGGCAAAATTAACAGTAGGGGACATATAAATGACAGGACAAGAGACATGGAAGAAAATGGGATAAGGTGAGAGGGAAAGAACACATTGGAACAGATTTATCAAGCTGTCTGAAAGTTGGAATATTTCTATTTGCCTATGGCAACCAATCACAGCTCAGCTTCCATTTTACCAGTGCTCATGAATATTTTAAAGGGGAGCTGTGATTGGTTGGCATGGACAAATAGAAATATTCTGACCTTCAGACAGTTTGATAAATCTGCCCCATTGTTTTTATGCTACAGTAATATGAGAATGCAAATCTGCTAAATATTAGTTTTTTTCATAAATAAAGCAAAAAATATATCACTCAAATGTTTCAACTGAGGCTACATTCACACTGCCGTATGGAGAACGTATATACGGCCGATATACGTCCTCCATAGACGGCAATGGGCGCACGGCTCCCTATGGGAGCGGTACGGTGCAGCACACGTGCGGCACCGTACCACGGAAAAAGATAGGACATGTCCCATCTTTTCCCGTAAAACGGCGCAGTGCGCCATAACTTCCGATGGAGAGGGGCGGGGGTGAGCTGCGCTCACCTCCTCCTCTCCCCGTGCACTGCCGTTGCCCGCTACGGTATGGTACGGGCGGGCAACGGCAGTGTGAATGTAGCCTGACACAAAGTGCAATATATCATGAAAAAACATTCTCAAAATTCACCTGCATATGTTAAAGCATTCCAAAGTTATTACCACTTATAGTGACATGTCAAATTTGAATTGGGAAGGTGCAAAATGGCCATGTCGTTAAGGTGTTAAAAATAAAATGAACCTGCAATGTTATATTTCTGTTTGTAATATACACTCACCGGCCACTTTATTAGGTACACCTGGCCAACTGCTCGTTAACACTTAATTTCTAATCAGCCAATCACATGGCGACAACTCAGTGCATTTAGGCATGTAGACAAGGTCAAGACAATCTCCTGCAGTTCAAACCGAGCATCAGTATGGGGAAGAAAGGTGATTTGAGTGCCTTTGAACGTGGCATGATTGTTGGTGCCAGAAGGGCTGGTCTGAGTATTTCAGAAACTGCTGACCTACTGGGATTTTCACGCACAACCATCTCTAGGGTTTACAGAGAATGGTCCGAAAAAGAAAAAACATCCAGTGAGCAGCAGTTCTGTGGGCGGAAATGCCTTGTTGAAGCCAGAGGTCAGAGGAGAATGGGCAGACTGGTTCGAGCTGATAGAAAGGCAACAGTGACTCAAATCGCCACCCGTTACAACCAAGGTAGGCAGAAGAGCATCTCTGAACGCACAGTACGTCGAACTTTGAGGCAGATGGGCTACAGCAGCAGAAGACCACACCGGGTGACACTCCTTTCAGCTAAGAACAGGAAACTGAGGCTACAATTTGCACAAGCTCATCGAAATTGGACAGTAGAAGATTGGAAAAATGTTGCCTGGTCTGATGAGTCTCGATTTCTGCTGCGACATTCGGATGGTAGGGTCAGAATTTGGCGTCAACAACATGAAAGCATGGATCCATCCTGCCTTGTATCAACAGTTCAGGCTGGTGGTGGTGGTGTCATGGTGTGGGGAATATTTTCTTGGCACTCTTTGGGCCCCTTGGTACCAATTGAGTATCGTTGCAACGCCACAGCCTACCTGAGTATTGTTGTTGACCATGTCCATCCCTTTATGACCACAATGTAACCAACATCTGATGGCTACTTTCAGCAGGATAATGCGCCATGTCATAAAGCTGGAATCATCTCAGACTGGTTTCTTGAACATGACAATGAGTTCACTGTACTCAAATGGCCTCCACAGTCACCAGATCTCAATCCAATAGAGCATCTTTGGGATGTGGTGGAACAGGAGATTCGCATCATGGATGTGCGGCAGACAAATCTGCGGCAACTGTGTGACGCCATCATGTCAATATGGACCATGTCAATATGGAATGCTTCCAGCACCTTGTTGAATCTATGCCACGAAGAATTGAGGCAGTTCTGAAGGCAAAAGGGGGTCCAACCCGTTACTAGCATGGTGTACCTAATAAAGTGGCTGGTGAGTGTATAATAGACCTCAAAGGACCATAGGATCAAACTTTGTCTACAAGATTTATATTTGTGAAGGGGTGCTAGTATTATCCTCAGGGCATACTGTATATAATTGATTATCCAAATTATACATATTGGTTGGGGTTAGGGACTTACCACCTGTAATCACACCCTTAGTGTGTTGGGGCATTTGTGCACAAGTGCACTGTGAAGTCACAATCCCTGCCGAAGGCAGTAATGCCGCAGCCTGGCGGGATGACATGTGCGTTATAATGCTAGAATCTTTGTTAGGAACAGTAATTCCATGAGTAAGGAAGATGATACGTTTTAATATTATCCTTTTTCTTTCCCCCTATACGTAGAGTATGACAAAGGGGAACAGGGATTCACCACATTGGTGAAAAAGGTGATTAAAATCTACAGTTTATTTAAAAAACATTGTGAAGAAAAAATTTATGTAAACATATCCATGGAAAAAGAAATAAGGTAGATATGGTAGTTCTTATGTGGAGTAGTACATCTAGTCCAAACTATATTTCTTTTTCTACAGGTGTACCGTATGTAAGAAGGCTGGCAGGCTATATACTAGGGGGCACAGACTGGCAGGCTATATACTAGGGGACACGGGCTGGCAGGCTATATACTAGGGGACACGGGCTGGCAGGCTATATACTAGGGGACACGGGCTGGCAGGCTATATACTAGGGGACACGGGCTGGCAGGCTATATACTAGGGGACACGGGCTGCCAGGCTATATACTAGGGGACACGGGCTGCCAGGCTATATACTAGGGGACACGGGCTGCCAGGCTATATACTAGGGGACACGGGCTGCCAGGCTATATACTAGGGGGCATGGGCTGGCAGGCTATATAATGGGTGGAGGTTGTGACCAATGCATTTCCCACCCTAGGCTTATACTCGAGTCAATAGGTTTTCACAGGTTTTCGTGCCCTTACTGGGGGATTGCGCTGCCTATTCGCGTCGCATGTCGGTCCTCTTCCACATCCTTTCTCTCCTCCTTCACCCCACAAATGACTTGGGGCAACCGCAGCAACCTATTCTTGCACCTCCGCATTACGCACTCTCCCTTTGCATGCTCAGCGAGATGTGAACGCGGCTCAACGCATCTCCATTTTCAGTGTGCTTGCGTCTCAACACTCAGCCCAGTTGCTAGACTCCATAGTGAGCAAACAGGACACAGATTGGTTTTCTCTTCCTGGCTTCAGTGATTTTTCAACAATGCCTTTCTCAATCATTGTTTTCACTGGGCATTTTCCCATTTTCCCAGTAGGGCATTAGTTGAAAATAACTAAAGCTAGGGGGGGGGGGGGGGAGTGGGACAATCTGTATATGTCCATAAACATGCCTGATCAAGGGACCCTTAGGGTGTATGGGGCATTCTTTCTCCAGCATATGAAGGCACTACTACGGTTATTATGGTAGCTGTGTAGATGGTGAGAGGAGAGTTACATATTTTAATTATCTGAAAACAAATGGGTACCTGACTAAACACAAGTTAAAGTTTCTGGCAAGCCAACACTTGATGCACATTACAAATGAATGGCCAATAAGTTGCTTGTCTGGTGTAAGCACAGCCTTGGCGTGCTCTTGCTATTGATTTTATGTGTTGTATTAAAAGCCTTTAGACATTATGAGACCGTGTGGAGAAACATTTAGGGCTTTTATGGGACAGTTATGGATGTATCCAACTAGCTACTGAGGAAATGGGATAAAACTATTGAACAAACAAAAGCTTTTGGGAATACTTTAAAAAGCAATAATCTTCAGCATTATCCAACTCATACCCACGAGTTATAGCCTGCAGCCATCTTTGTGCACATATGAAATGAAACACATTTTGGGCCCAGAGATTTCTAATCCCACTCGTAGTAATCAACTAATTTATCATCGAAGCACAATGGTTAATGTTTATTGAGCCATTACAGCATCACTTACATATTCTAGCCCCCCCTGCTTGTGGTCGGTTTTGGCAATCTGATGAATGACATATGAATAATTAACATAAATTGCTACATAAAATGCTACTTTCATGTTAAAGGTTTAGCAGAAACCAACTTGAATAACAATTATGTTTCTTCAAAGTGTACCTCCTCCTTGCAGATTATGGGGGACATATACAATTCTAATGAGACAGAGTAATAACATCGTTGGATGAAACAATAGCCAACTCCTGCTCACAAGAGTTTAAAGTCTATGACAGTGATGGCGAACCTTTTATAGGCAGAGTGCCCAAACTGCAACCCAAAACCTTGCTTATTTATCGCGAGGTGCCAACCAAAAATTAAAGCAGTAACTTATTGCTCCCTGTTCAACAACTTTCAATCATATTGGCCTCCAGGAGGACAGCAACACAGTAGAAAGATGGAAAACTTTCCAGTTTCCCCTTGTACACAGAGAATCATGGGTTACTAGTGTAACAATGATTTTGCGGTTTCTTAAAGTAATGATGGCCACTCTTTTTTCTTTACCAAGCTGCTTTTTTCTAGCCATAATACAAATTCTAACAGTCTATTCAGTAGGACTATCAGCTGTGTATCAAACGGACTTCTGCACAGAACAACTGATGGTCCCAACCCCAATTATGAGCCAAGAAATACCCAGAATGGCTAGAGAATGCCAAGAGTGTGCAAAGAAGTAATCAAAGTAAAAGGATTCTACTTTTTAGAACCTAGAATATAGGACATATTTTCAGTTGCTTCACACTTTTTTGTTAAATATGTAATCCCACGTGTTAATATATAGTTTTGAGGCCTTCAGTGTGAATCTACCATATAATTTTTTTTAAGTCCACTATTATAGCGGAAATGGGGTGCAGATGCGTTTCTGTTCACCTTCTGGTCTCAAAAATAAATAAATCACTGGAAATAACAGATTCAAAATAAAAACACGGGGGCTTGGTTTAGCCGCTTGTGAAGATAGGCTGCGTGAAGCGTGAGCTCCATCCCCTGAGCAGCATTTCAGAGCAGTCACCTCTCTTCGGCGACTTCTAGCACCCTCATAGGCGCTCTCCCATTTACCCTGAGCTTATGGGCAAGAGGGGAGACAGTACCAACCTGCTGAACAGGTGAACTCCACAAGGTTGTTCCCGGCCACTGTGAGTCGCGACAAACATGGCGCTGGCGCCACGAGGCTGAAAGCATCGGGCAGGCCGGAGATCAAACTTACCAGCACACAGATACCAAGTCCGACGCAGCAACACACTCCTTCAGCTAGCATACCAGGGAGATCCCCGAAAGAGTTTGAAGTACCTGCTAGGTGGTCAGACTCTCCATCACCGAGCGTGGACAAAATGGCCTCCGGGGAACCTAGATAGGGTAAGAACATGCGCCCTATGAAACCAGCCGAACAGCCATGCCTAAAAATAACCGAGGAGCTAAATCAGGCCTGCAACAATCCCGGTCACCGACAGGCAGTCCAGCAAAACAGCGACAAAAACTACAGCTAAACCCGCAAGCAGAGCCATGAAGATGATGAAGCGTTCCAAACCTCAGATAAAGCAGTTAAAGAACATCTACTTAAGGATATGCTGCAGGCTCTGCGGACCTCCCTAACATCCAATCTGCAAAAGCTGGCGAGTCCCCTTCAATCTACTATTTCTGAAATTCAAGATCAGGTTGCCCCGAGGAATCTAAAATGGCAGAACACGCCTCTGCGTTTAACAATCTAGCGGACAGGCACCAAGCGCTCAAAGAAAAAGTTTCAAAGACGCAGGCAAAATTGGTCGACTATGAAGACCGCAATAGACGTAACAACATTAAGTTTAGAGGAATCCCAGAATATGTACCCAATCACTTACTAAAACATGTCTAAAATCTCTAACAGAATATGAACTGTGTGTGGATAGGGTCCACAGGGTCCCCAAGCCAAAAAATATACCGGACTCTACCCCCAGAGAAGTTTTTGGCACGCTTTTACTTATACCATACTAAAGATCAACTCCAGGAAGCATCTATCTTTTCCAACACCATACAATTCAGTCAAATTATACGCAAACCTACCTGCGGCTACTCTTCAGGCCAGAAGAATCTTCCAACCTTTAACCACTCTGCTGTGGAAACATGCGATTTCATACGGATGGGGCTTCCCGACTAAGCTGCTTAATTGATTTTTGAAGGTGGGGAGTGAGAAAAGAAAACGCAAAACCGAAAAAAGGCTGTGGCGGGAAGGGGTTTAAAAATAAGGGAAGGTTTAGACAAGTCAGTGTGTGTCAATGTCATTGACAATAAACCTTCTAACATGGGTCAATCCACTCTCTGACACTGTGCAGTGCTTTATGTCAGATCATAAGTTTATTCAAGTCTAACATACAAGATTACTCGGCACAGTTATCTAGCTATATATCAAAAAGCTCCAGCCTTGATACATATTACTCGGCTAGATCACTGGCTCCACACCACATAAAGAGTCCTCTTAAGTCCTTAAGATGCACTACTATATTGTCTCCTGCATCTCTTTTGTATTTCTCAATCTAAACCTCTCAATGTGTTTCCCCCAAGTACTAATTGGGCTCATCAGGAGAGTAAGTCAACACCGTATCACTGAGACAATAACAAAATACATGCGGCGTCCCGATGGCGGGCACCTTCTGTTATCAGTTTCTGTTATGCTCCGACACCCAGGACACAGGTGTGAAGTGTGCCTTAGGCTGCATTCACAGGTTGAGTTCACATTGCCTTTAGAAACGTAATGCAAATGCAAGTTGGGGGCTCGGCTCGATCAAACATAAGTTTCCATGTAATCAGTAATGAGCACCCACTGTGCGTTTCAGTCTCTACTTTATGGGCGATGCCACACATGGCGTTCTCAGTCATGCGTTTCAGTCCGTTAAGAAATGCATCTGTTTTTGTCTGGTTTTCCCAATTACCCTAATTAAAAATGGACAAAAACAGATGCGTTTTCAAAAAAACGCATGGACAACCCCAGTGCATTTTCATTCTGTTTTGTAACTAACTTGTGCCATCACCCTTATCTGCGCATGTCCGCAATCAGATTCTAACCGCAGAACAGCAAGCTTGGTCCAAGAAAGGATGCAGGGAGGCGGAGGCAGCTGATTATTGAGGAGGCATACTTACTTTAAGGATGACGAATGCTCCTGTGGATCAGGGACACAAGCAGGCAGGCAGAGAGTTAAAGTTTTATACAAGTTATTGTTTTAAAAGAAGAGAAAGGCATAAATCTGATATATATAAAAAGTGCAGATTCCAGCTCATCACCCCGTAAGTTGCCTGTTGTGTCGGATCCGGCATGGGCCACCTTACTGCCAAGGCATGCAGACATCGAAAAAAATTCACGGTCCAGCCAGGTTCCACGACAACATTGAACTTTTATTCGGTTACATCATAACCACTCCATAAAACTGTGTATGAACGTCCACAAGTGGAGAACCGCCCTTACTCATGACTGAAACGCGATGACGTTCATACACAGTTTTATGGAGTGGTTATGATGTAAACGAATAAAAGTTCAATGTTGTTGTGGAACCTGGCTGGACCGTGACATTTTTGGATAAATCTGATATAAACTGTTTTCGGATATGCTTGGTAATAACTATAGAGACATGGGAGAACTTAAAAACACTGTTCTGGCGACAGGTTCCCTTTAAGCAATGAAAAAAAGAAAATTGTCAATACATTCCCTTTAAAGAGGACCTGGTGTAGTGGGCTTTAAAAGATAATGCCAGTTGTTTCAGGAGTAGACATGTCAGGAGAGGACAAGGACTTTAATATGGACACATATTAAAGAAAATGTAAAAATTGCCATCCATAAATGTACTGCACTTATGTGCCCTACGATGGACTTTGGGAAGAAAAGTTGCATACTGTGCTTAATTAAATCAACTTTATATATAAAAAATTTGGAAATAAAAACCTGTTGTCATATATAAAGTATTCTCAGCAGTGGAGAATAAAAATGAGATGGTCTTTGCAGTGGTGTTCTGTAGCCCTTGACTGCTACCACAATGACATTCTGTGACATTACCACAGAATCCTTTAGAAAGCTAGTGATATTTTAAGCTTTATTGCACTGGATGCTGCTTTAACACTGTGACCATAAGAAAAATAAAAGTCTGGTATTTTACTCACCTAAGTAACCCCTTTAATTAAAAAAAAAATGCTAACTTGGGTACAGCTGAACCAGTATGTGTTACAATTCCCTGCAGCTTCACTAAAACGAAAAAAAGAGAAATGCTTTGGAAGATAAGAGGAATCTCATGTATTTAATTTAGGTTTCATTTCCTGGATTTAAAGGGCTGGGGAAAGTTCTTATACCTATGATCTATCCTCATTACTATTAGATCTGTGATGCCTGAATGGGAACTTTGGTGGAATTGCTCATCTTGGCCACAGGTGGTGGTGCCAGGTGTGAAACCCCCACCAATCCAGTGGTTAGATCATTAATATATAAAATATAGTACTCAGGGTCCTTTTTCATGGGTCTTAAACAACACGTTGATGGCAATAGAAAAATAAATGTCTGTCCCGAAAACATGGACAGGAAATGAACCTTCTATACAATTTGTAGCTCAAGCAGTCATCTCATACAGGGGGGCCGTGAATATCACAGCATTGTGTGAGCCCATAGAAAGACATAGGGTCGTGTGCTAGCTGTTGAAACATCTAACACAGGTCCAAATATACATTTGTTTGAATGTACCACAACTCTGTAATATACAAAAGAACACAGAAACATGCTACTAGATCCAAAGCCTAGTACCGAACTCTGTGCAACAAGTGTGTGAAGCATTCTTTCAGAAAACAAACCCTGTACCTCTTTACTATATTGCTACACAACTAAATAACCCCAGGAGCTAATCATTCAGCAAATTTCTTTACTTGTGCAGGGATCAGAAATATTCGCTCAGCCCATTTTTAGTTCTTCATAATATGGCATACGTACCTTTACTCATTGACATGTGCCCGTCGTATCGCAGCATGGCGGCCACACATCAGTGCTGGGGAGAGTAGGAGGGGGTGAGCGCTGCGGAGGAACATGGCCATCTATGGGGGAAGTATATCCCACGTATATATACACCGGCCGTAAATACATCCCCAATGCGGCTGAGTGAATTCATCCTTGGGGTCCGTTTTTAGTCATGTGTTTTCATCCTGTTAAAAAACACATGCGTCTTTGTCAGTTTTTAATAAAGATAAGAAGTAAAAACGGACAAAAACTGATGCGTTTTCAAAGCGCATGCATTTTTTTAATGGACTGAAAAGGCATGACTAAAAACGGACTAAAAATGGGTTCAAAACGCCACATGTGCATTTTTGGATGCAGTTATCATTAACAAGTGCTACTCCTCCTCTATTTTCACACCACTCCTGGTTTGATCATCAAAAACTGCATCTAAAAAACTGAACGTGTGGACGAACCCTCAGAGGCATGATAAATCTACCCCAGAGGCTTATTTAGAAGATGAACTCTTGATATAGACCACTATTAAAAGTATGGACAGTATGTTTTTGGGTAAACCTAAAGAATAAAAAGGATGAGGTCATTTGTACCAAACAATGAAAGCTGTAAAAACAAAGCATGTAAATAAAACATACAACCGTGTGTGGGGGGGGGGGGGGTTGTCAATTTTTCCACATTTCTATTTGTCCAGTATATGGCACAGAATGTTAAATAATGCCACCAATAAGTATGATTTTTTCCCATAGAAAACAAGTCCCATATGGCTTTGTAAATGGAAAAACAAAAAAATGAGATGGATTTTGGAATTTTTGAAGTGAAAAAGTAAATACAAAAGCTGAAAAGGTCCTGGAAAGGAAGTAGTTAACATATTAGGGAGATTTTTTTAACATCTGTACAACTTCACTGCTATTATTCAGTTCTAATTACAAACCTATATTTCCCAACCCTTCTTTGATACCTGTTCCTTACATGGTTTTGCTAAAATTAATAGTTGCTAATTAGTGTTCTGCAAAGCTCCTCTATTTGTCTTGTGCTTAATATTCTGGAACTTTCTTGCTTTCATTTTGGTCATTGCTACATCTGAGGAGAAAGCAAGTGATGTGTGGGTTTAGATTATATTATATTTGGCCAGATATAAAGCGAGGCATGACTGACATTTAAACTATAATAAAAGGTTCTCTCAAGACACAAAGACGCGATATTGGCAAGAATATAGACAGCTTAGATAACACCAACATTAGACTGGAACGTGTATGTAAACATAGGCTTAGGAACAGCAATAATAGGGAGAAATCAGAAGTGTGACAATGAATCTTTGTCGGCAGGTAGGGTGCAACCCTCAAATGAACCTAGCTCCAAAGTGCATGTAAGCCACAAATTAACAATCCAAGGAAGAAGCACTCCAATGAAGAGTTCCGCTTCATTGGTTTTGCCTGTTCCTATGTGACTTAAAAAGAGTAACTGTGATTTGATGAATTGGAATATTGGGGGCTGGGTGGGGGGTGCTGTAAACATTTTTCTAATACGTTTCATCAAGAAATTCTGCTTGGTGTGAACAGAAACAGGCTTCAAAGTGCCCCTTAGTAACAGTTTTACTTCTCCAAAGCCATGGCAGATGCTAAAGAGGGACCCAGGCTATAGTATGCTTTGAGCATTATGTTTAAACATCAAGCTGAAAGTCAATGGGTTAATCCTCATTGCCCAAAGCAAACAAACCCAGGGTGATTAAATGTGAGCTCATCCTCAGCCTACACAGACACACACTATAAAGGCTGTAATACGGATCTCTACAGCCTCTGGAGCCCGATTTTTTTTTTCAAACATGAAGCTGAATTTCTTAAAGTAACACACACACACAGAATATTAAAAATGATCTCAAATAATGGTTACACTTGACTAGAACTGGGCAACTTCAGTGGATAGCAAATGATACAAGCCAAGTTTGCTGGCCCTAATATATTTTCTTCTAATGTTTATATTCCAGATTACTTGTTTAATAATGTTTTGGCATACACCATACATTTCATATGTATGAATAAGAGGTCCCTAATTACAAAACATGTTATTTTATCTATTGTATGTAATCTGTATTGGCCAGCATTGATTGTAAATAAGGAGAATGATACTATCAATTTGGTAGTGCAGCCAGATGGAAATGGTTTTAAGTTATTGTGGTGCTATTGGTTTTATTCCATGGGAACTTTGGTCAAAAGGATAAGTAAGTTCATGTGGACGTTGACAGAAGGAGGGTGGCTTCCCAGTCTTGATAAACCACATTGTTACACCAAGAAACCTTTGGAGTGATCTTGTCCATCTTCTTTGGTATATATTGTTGGATATGTAGGGTTAAAAGGCTACATGCACCTATCCAAAATACTCCAAGATATGAGCAGTGCTTTCTTTTTCTTAAGTTTTGCGTATTGAGTTTTATTAATATTGGTTTTTCTTTCTTTTATTAGATAAATCACATTCTTACACTCAATAGAGACTGCAACAAACACACAACTATTCATGGCCAATCCCATGGAATTAGATCCAGCATTTCTCTGTATTTTATTTGTTTTTTTTTACTTTTTTAACCTTTATTGTGTTATGTAGGTACATCAGTGATGTAAATAGATTTTTCCTCTGATTTACGCCAGTCCTTTGGATAGTTATACATTTAACGTGTAATAGGTATACTTGTTTAAGGGTTATTGCCTTGTAGTCAGTTATGAATCAGGTTGTCTTGGAGTTGTGAAAATGGAGCAGCACTATCCCAACCCAAGTGATTGGGGTGTAGCACACTTGCATCAATGCACAATGTGGGATTATGGTATGATATTAGTACTAGGAAATGGCTCTCAAGATGAAGACACTTGAAGGTGTATTAAAGAGATAGTGCTACCTACTATAGATGCATAACACTTGTGAGAAGATATTCATAAGAAATATGGCGCCATACTCACACAGCGCATGTGCCACTTGTTGCTGGTTTCAATTTGTTAAACCAATGTACATCATAAGAAAGGCTGTAAGGTACAGCTAAAACATTGTTGCATAAAATTAAAGATATATACGTCTTTTACACATTTTGAGAAAGATGGCTTTACATTTATTATATATTCAGGATACTAGGACAGAATCCTGCTCAATAAAGATTGTGCAACGCTCACAAGATGACCGAAATTCTACAAACATCTAATTGACATTGTTGTAGAATCTAACCATTTTGTTGCCTACTTGGTGTACAGGGCATGAGGTATCTACCCCATCAACCTCCTTCCAAGGAATTACATTTGTTTATGCTCTGCCAAAAATATGATTTATGGGACACCCCAATGAACCCAAAGACAATAAGGCCATACCTCACTCACTATAATTAACACACAATAAAGATACAATGTACACCAAATATCTGAACCACAGGTTCCATAGGGACATATCCTATGTATTTGCCTTAAAGGACATTTGTCAGCAGCTTTAACCATACAGCTACAGGCATTGTTAGGTAGCAGCAGGACTGTTATACTTGCATTTATATTTCAGGATTACAGCAGGGCTGCACTGTAGCGCACAGCCCCTACTCTCTGAGATACTGCTGTAACAGTTTTGTTTGACTACCTCAGCTGTCATCCCAGGGTAAGGGGCTGTGTAGCCGTATAGTAGAGATCACAAACTAGTGCACCCCATTGGTCTAGCTGCAATACTGGAATGTAAATCCATTTTTCACAGTCCCGCTGCTACTAACAACCAAAAAGGAATGGTTACATATATCTCCAAGGCTCCAGTGTATGAACCTTAACATGGTTGGTGCATGGGCCACCATATTTGCACAAACCGCCACTCTGTCTATTCCCTATTAAGTCATCAAGGGTTTCCCATTTGTTGCCATGACAGCCTTGCCAAGGTTGAAAAATTTTATTGAAAAGTAATCTAAACATTGTACGGTTCCCAAAAGCTCCATATGCCAAAATATAAAAAGTTAGGGGTGTCCTAGTATTGCTGATACAAAGTTTTTAACATTAAGTTATTAAGACATATTACAACTTTATAAAGACTCAAAGAATAAAAGAGCCATATGTACACTTGTGAAATTGCTTTCCAACTTTCTTATACATTGGCCAAATATGAAATGGTGCTATTAAGACAATTCATAAGCCCTTGTATGGCTCTATGAATGGAAAAAACAAAAAGTAATTGCTTTTGCATTTGCAAAAGGAAAGGTAAAAAGACAAACAGAAAAACTGGACTACATGGTAGGTTGATTAGATTGTGAGCCCCATTGGGGACAGGGTCCGATTTGTCATGCTTTGTGCAGCGATGCGTAATCTGTGTGCGCTATATAAATAAAGAATTATTATTATTATTACATGAGGGGAGGGAGGGGGTTGTTAAAGGACCCGCAAGGGAAGGTGAAGAAAGTAATTTTTTTTTGCTCAGAAATACAAAACGATCCTCAGGGTTGGGGTAAAAAAACTGGTTGTAGAAGCTTGTTTCTCATCACTAATCCCATAATAAAAATACATTCTTCTTCTTATAATCATCCTCCACATTGAGCAGTAATTTTTTTTATTCCATAATATGCTATAGAGACTAAGCTGAGGCTTACCTGGCAGAAACCTTACAAAACGAGGCATAAAATGAAACTGCGGACATGTGGAGTTATTTTCGTCAAAAGGAGGACCTAGGAAGAGGCACATAAAAATGAAAATCAATTTTTGTGTTCCTCTGGAAAAGCAGAGATGCATGTTTTATATCAAGATGGGATCACATAGAAGAGATGAAATCAAATTTGTAGCAGGAGACATATAACAACATATGACAGTTCCATATTAGAAGGGGCACATGTTTAGGAAACTAAGATTACCGGTATCCAGATTTAAATAAATCAAAATGCTTAGATGTAAAGAAAAATAATCTGGTTTGGTTTATTTTAACTTAAAAACCCTCCCAGTGGGTTAAGTTCACAATGCATGGTTTGTGCGTTGGGTGAAACAAAATGATATCATCAATGTAATACCACAGTGGTAGGTTCACAATCTGCTAATAACATAAGGCACGCGTTTCAGGTAATTGGAGACATTATATATCATCTAAAGAGGCTCTCTGTGCACTACTAGGTGCCTGTAAAAGCAGAAGTATTCAGAAAGTGTGCACATGCTCCAAGACTTTGTTGTTCAAATAATGCTTGGTGAGATTAATTGTAAGTGAAGAAAAGCAGATTTGTATCAATTTATTAATTTTCTAGCCAGAACAGGAGAAAACGAGTAGAAACATCATAATCACTGATCCCTGAAAAAAAAAAGGATTAACCCTAGCGTAAACTGCATAGTTCTAGTGCTGCACTTCACCCTGCAACATTCTCAGGATGTAAAAAGATTGGGGGAGCCCCGCAACCTGAAGTCAGGTGGATGTGCGGGTCTTAATGAGCGGCTGTACATATACCACGACTGACAGTTAAATGCATACCACTGTGGTGTATAATATTGTACAGTGGTAGGAAAGAGGTTAATGATACTCTATTATGTTGCAGATTCGTAACACAGAGAATTTGCATGTAATCTGTACCAGATAACCATGCCATATGCAACTACCTCTCCCAAATTGTATGTACAGGAAATATACCATCAAAATCCAGCATGATACACCAGGGACACTTATTCTCGGGCACAGTAACGGTTGTAATCTTATATTAGTTATCCATGGCCTCCTATCCTCTAAAATCAACTTTTACAATTATGCCAATTATCCTGAAGAGCTCCAAGGGGTGTTACTAGAGCCCCTCTGTTTGGCAGATTTACAGGGTGTTACCCTGTGCACCCCCACAGTGTGCTGAAACTTCCTCGGCTGCAATGAGCTTACATCAGGAAGAAGGGGTAAAGTGTTGAACAAAATCAGAGGTGTAGGGGGAAGACCTATCAAAAAAATAAATAAATAAAGCTTCATTGCAGAAACCTTTGATAACTTTTGCAGTATATCACTGCCGAAGATCAGTAAATCAGCAGCAGGGATCCATCTGTAACTAGGAGTCATCTACAAGTTGTGTGCCTGTATTAGTAAATTCTTTCAAATTACTATTACAAAAACTATTTGGGAACAAGCCTTCTTATAACTTAGTATTTGCGTTAAAAAAATGAAAATAGAAAATGTTTCCGCAAATGATATTTCAGATGTTCTTCCTGACAGCGATGCAAAAGGAAACAAAAAAACTTCACTGGTCTTAGGGAGAGAAAAAAAAAAAGATCCTTTGGGAAATTAAAAAAGATAAGGGAAAGAAATTACAACAAGTGGGTTATAAGTGACTATAAAAATCTGAATGCATTATGTTTGTGGTTTGAATTCTGACACAAGATAAAATAAATAGGACTAACAAGACAAGAGTTTTACTGCACGCAGTAATACAGAGGAGTAAAAAACAGACATGACACGTAGGCTACTAAATGGTTCAATGCATTTAGAGCCCACAGGGTAAAGCATTTCAGAAAGCAAGTAAAACAGACATACCAATAAGATTCCAGTCATGAAGCTCTAATACGTCCCTGAACAGATAGGAAGAAAACAGTTCCAGTCCCTTCACACAGAAATGCTGTGGAAAATAGAGAAGTTATATTAGTATCCAATATGACCATTAGCCCCTCCAAGGGGTGCAGTAAATGGAAGGCAGGTAATGAGGTCAGCAGACACATATATAAAGGGTCATTATGTCCAGATTTCATTTCATTATATTGAATAGTAATAAGATAGCAGAAAATGGAAGCAACAATTGCTGACTACTGCTTTATTTTAGTTGTGAAAATAAAGTATGATGCCCTTTGCAGGGCAGCCATGGTATAGCGAATTCTGGGTTGTTTGGTGATATAACTACTATTTTTATACAAAGTGCAGGTATAGTACCAGTATTTTGCCTAATTGCTCGGAAAAGAAAAAGCAGAGAATAACAGTGCTGCCTAGTGTGAGGTTACCCTTGGTGGGGTTAGATTTTTTTTATATGGCGAATAAGTATACTCACCTTCTTTGGTTGTGCTGTTCAGGCACAGCGCTAGTGTGAACAAATATAGAGATACTCCAGCTCATCCAGCTCCTCCTTGTAGTTCCTTGATGTACGGATCCACCCTGTTGCCGGGCAATCAACTTCATAACAAAAGATTCATGGATCCAGCATTAGGACACAATCCAACTGCCTTTATTGATTAATTCATGGCATCCACAAGTGTATTACAGGAGAACAAAGTAAAAGTCCACACGTTTCCAGCAATAGCCCGTGCTCTTAATCATGACTTAGAGCACAGGCTAGTGCTGGAAACGCGTGGACTTTTACCTTGTTCTCCTGTAATACGCTTGTGGACGACATGAATTAATCAATAAAGGCAGGTGGATTGTGTCCTGATATATTTGATATGTTCTAGGGCAGTTAATTTTAAGCACAATTGGATTAGTTACCCAAATCTTGCTCCTTTCTCTTGTATTCTGCAGACTTCCACTAGATGTCAGCAATCTCACATATGTCTGTTACTAAGCTCATCAGTCACAGACTACAGAGGAAGAGACACGCCCCCATCTCTCTCCCTCCAATCAGCTGATTACATCATGTCTGCAGCAGTCATGTGCTGACAGGAACACTGACTAATGTAATAACCAGACACCTACACTTATCTTTCCCTCAGCTTTCCCTACACCTGTATACACAAATAATCCACACTGACAGAAACTGCAGTCTCCCCTGCCCCCATCACCTCACACAAGGAAGGGGCAGGAGAGACTCTCTACAAGCTGTGCCCTCATGTGCTGTGCTGAAGTTTTACTTCGATAGGTAGGTACATAGATAGACAGATAGATAGATAGTTAGCTCTGGTGTCATTGGTTAGCAGCAGGCGCTTGTGATGAGGTGACAGGTAGCAGGCTCCGCCCCTCCATCTTGCTGATTGTAGGTTTTTTGAGAGCTGGAAACCCTGGTTGTTATGGACCAAAAAAGGTACTAAATGATGACCGAGAGGCAAAATATTTTGAGGAATGATTCCCAGGGACACCTGGAGCAGAATTATGTATTTTAGTTTTTTATTGGTCAGAATGATGGTTAAGGTTTGATTGGGAGTGTTTCAGCCACATTCTGTCCCAAGGATGTCAAAGCGATCTGCGTATTATAATGTTCAGTCATCGTAGAGGGTGTCTCATAGGACAGTGAAGTCCACGTTAGCCAGCCCCCCCCCCCCCAAAAAAAAACAACTTTGGAAGGCGCAAGGTCACTCTGATGTTGATCAAAGAATCTTTTTATTGGAAAACGCAAACTTGAGACAATGTGTGTTGCACTTCTTCTGCTGGTGCTTCATCAGGTATAAAAATAGAAGCAGAAATTCTGCATGTTCTACAGTGAATAAAAAGCGATGATAAAATCATCACTTACACCATGGAGTTTCCAAACACTTTCTTTAGAAACCCCCCCCCCCCCCCCCCAAAAAAAAAAAAAAAAAAATCAGAAACTCCTCAAGATCTTTCCCATAGACCACATTCCAGAAACATTTTCTGGGTAACAAATTGCACTTCATAGTGATGGTATTTAATATTCCATGCTGTGAACTGGAAACACATAATATAAAGCTAGAAAATAGAAGTCTGCTTTATTCTTTGGGTCTATACGATCACGGGGATACCAAATGTATATAGGTTTTACAAATGTTTTCATAGATTTACAAAAATTTAAAATTAAAAAATGTTGCCATCTTCTGACACTAATAACTTTTTAATACTTCAGTGTACAGAGTTGTGATTTAGGTCATTTTTTGCAACTTTTGATGACATTTTCAAGGGTACCATTTTGAAGACTTATGAAGACAATTATTATATTAATTATATTATATTTTGATAGATTGGATATTTTGGGATGCGGCGATACATAACAAGTTTCTGATTTTTACATCATTTCTAGGGAAAGGGGGGTGATTGGCATTTCTGGGGTTTTTTTATTTGATTATTTAACTTTTTTAAATTTATTAACTTTTTTTTTTTTACTATTTTTCAGACCCCCTAGGGTACTTTAACCATAGGTTGTCTGATAATTCTTCCATATACTGCCATACTACAGTACAGTATGGCAGTATATGGGGATTTTCCACATAATGTGTATGTTCTGATACAAAAGAACCAGAGTTCAATTCCTGGCAAAGCCAAATAAAATGTCCTTAATATTTAGGGGCATCTCCAGAGTGGTGTTAGTGCTGAGAGGAGACTGTACCAAATGGAGGGTGGGTATTTCCTGCAAGTAACAAATCCAGGTACATCTTTGAGATCAGTGGTATAATGCAAAGGTGTAATAACATTATTGGCTGCACCAACACAGTAAAGTTCATAATGCTGTTTTAAGTACTACACAATATAAAGGGGTTCTCCAGTGACATATGTACAGCACTCGTCAATCTCAGTCACCGCCATAGACATTAATAGAATAGTCAGCACATACGAGCCCAGGTGCTCCATTCATCTCAAGCTACAATGGGGGTACAATGGACCACTGTTCTTGTGATCTGTAGGGGTCCAATCACTGAGACTCGCATTGCCCAGTAAAGTTAGCCCCTATCTGTGGATAAGGGCTAACTTGCATGTTGCTGGAGAACCCCTTTAAGGACTCCACAATTTGTGAAGTTGTGTTTTTCAGGTTTTACGGACTTGGTCATTAGAACAGATCTTTCAATGTGGCCATGTATTACGGTCAAATTGACTTGTGTACTAAAGATGACTTCTTATACCAAAAGCCATTTTAACATTAATTGGTAGATCATTATCAATGTTGTTTTTACATCTCATTAGTGTAAGAAAATTCACATTCACTATTATTACAGTACACAATGGCATTTTTGTAAAATGTGAAGCCATTGTTGAGCTGCACTTAGTTTGGCATCATAGAAGTTAACATGCGATGCAGATAATGAGGTCTCCTGCAATCCTCAGAATTTATCAGTATTCTGTAAACAACTTTTTTTAAGGATGTCGTATTTTGAACTGTAGCTAAAATAATATCTGCAACCTCAGAAGTATAACTAGCAATAAGAGAAGCAGATGGGCCATCACCATCCAGCTGTACGCCACAGAAACACCTTCCAGCCAGGCTTCATGAATGATCACTTGCAATTTGAGTTGCAGATTAGCATTATTTCGTTAGTAAGGATCATGGCTTTTCCATGTCCAGAGATCATTATCCATCAACCACCAAAAAGAAACAAATAACCTCCTATTTGTTATTTATTTATTTCTACCTTCAACTCCCACTATGCAAATTACATCCAGCTCAGAACACCTCTGCTATGTTCTTTGCGACAAAGATGCATTGTTAAGCATCTGTACGCGCATAGGCAGCCAAGCATGACAATAAGACTATGTTAAGACTAACAGGTTCCCTGCTGTATTTTATTGCTAGTTTGCCAACATTACGACAGATTCAATAGCAGACAATGAATCATTTTGAAGTCTGCATTCATCTTATTTAGAAATGTCATTCCAGACCTTTTAAATATTAGAAAAAAACAAAATAGCAAGGCATAAAAAGCAGCCAGGAGGAGATGATGTTTGGACAAAACCGTACAATAGCTTAATATGGGGAGAAAATGAGATTCTGCTAATATAATAACGTCTGCTTCATTAGACTTTAATTATACTCTGCACGCAGCGCTGTAGTTGTCCGTGTCTATTTGAGAAACTGAGATTGTCATCTTCCCTAAAGCGATGATAAAAGCAATAAACACATCTTACAACAAAGTGCCAGGGTGTGATGGGCATCCT
The DNA here is from genome assembly GCF_040894005.1 of Engystomops pustulosus. Lineage (NCBI taxonomy): Eukaryota > Metazoa > Chordata > Amphibia > Anura > Leptodactylidae > Engystomops > Engystomops pustulosus. The sequence goes on along the minus strand of NC_092415.1, from coordinate 94,215,218 downwards.
TTCCTCTCATAAGCAAGGACTAGATTCATGGCCAGTACAAGGATTTGACCTGCAGATTAACTGCGCTATCTCCGAGAACGTCTGTAACATAGGCTTGCCCTTGGTATTAACTCATACATTTATTGAAAAAGCTGGCAGGCAGAATAAATCCAAGGCCATGCTAACACTGATGCCCTTCAGTCCATTAGAGGTAGCTTTCATTATTAGGTCTGAATGGCCATCTCTCCACACACTATTACCTGCAGGCAGAATTACCCTTAATGTGAAGAACGGCCCTGCAGGGTATTGTGCACAATGCAATATGGCAGCTTTGTCTTGTAAATGGATTGCACGGCACAGGAGCATGCAAGCAGAGCCGAAACAGAGTTAAAGCCAGTCTCTAAAAACTGAAAGACAACTCTATAAAGGACACAAGACTCACATTTACATTGTAGAACAAAAAAAACTCTATTAGATTGCTGAATGTCACCTTTTAATTCATTTAGATGAAACAGACAAGAACAAAAGGACTAAAAGAGAGGTACAAGTTAATTTGCTATTGACTTGCTTGCTGTGGCTGGAAAAGGTGCTGATAGTAGAAAATGCATATGTGTGTCCATGAACTACTCCAATGTCTGAGTCGAGTTGGTGAAGTGACCCTTCAATTCACCTGCTCCCTGCATATTCAATTGGGTTTTAGCACAGTCAACAGCACTAAGCTAAAAGGACAACAAAGGAAGGAACTAGAATGCAGGTGTCAGGAGCCAATTCTGCTACTTATTAATAAATCCATTCCTGCTTCTTCAGTGTTTAGAATAGATGGAAACTAATATAACCTTGATACAGAAAACCGTTCATGTTTAATAATTATGTGTCATCAAAGATCATATTTGGTGGAGTCCAGCAACACAGGGGTTATTCCTTACCTCAGGCATCATTTCTTCAATGAAATGAATTGTGTAGTCAATGTTAAACCGGATTACTTTGCACAGGGGAATCTGCAATAGCAACAAGAACAGCAATCATTTTTAAGGGATAACTTGAGACTGCAGCATTTCTGAAAGCACTTAGCTCCAAACGAAGGCAGTGTATAAAACAAAGAGGGGGGGAAAAAAAGTACCACGAAATGAGAGATGGACTTTCATCCTCTGCAAGGTTCAGCAGTTTTATCAGAGTAGAACTGTATCGCCATCTAGTGGCCACAAAAGCTCAGATTTCTCCCTGTGTAAATATCATCAGCCAGTGCAAACAGCATGTGTGACATTAAGATCACCAAGATGCCAGGCAAGAAATATCAACAACTAAAATATGCCTTCAGCCGCTCATCACACCGGCTCTACCTGACCTATGTGCCAAATTTTGGGTTAAATCCGTTACCTGCTCAGATTAGAACACATCAGATTTCATAGAATGTTAAAATATTACTATAGATGAGGTAAGCCAGCTTCCAGAAAGAAAAGAAATGGCAAAGGATAGCGAGTCTTTTATATCCATGTATTCAACCGGTTGTCTGCAGGCAATAAGGGAAAACCATTGGCTCACCTTTTATGCCAATTTTAAAACCGTCTACCATCAAAATCCATCATGATAAACCAGGGACACTTACTCATAGATCCAGACACCATGACTGTGGTAACCTCTTTATATTTGTCCCCCATGGCCTCCTTCCTTCTAAAATAAAACATTATGCTAATGAGCCTAAAAGGCTTCTGGGGGCGGTGTAGTTACACTTTACAAGGAGCGCTTACACCTCCCACCGTGTACTGAACGTTCCTATGCTGTAGTGAAATTACATTAGGCAGTGTGAGGGGGAAGCACTGAGGGAGCATAGGGGCAAGGGGAGACACCAACAGTCACTCAGGGAAATGCCCACCAGAGCCCTTCTGGATCAGAATTATAAAATTGGATAACAAATATATGAAGATTACCAGTCACAGAGCCTGGATACATGAGTAAGTGTACCCAGTTTAGCTTCATTTTGATTAGTTGATTTCCTTTAAAAGTACCATCAATTCAACTATCTCTTCTATGTTCTCTCATTTTAGGATTCACACTGGTTTTGGTCTCAAAGAGTCCTTACTTTTTTGTTGCTCACCCACATTATCTCATGAACAAAAGTCATTGACAGTTCTCTTAGTAGGTGGTGTGTGAGAGGAGTAATCCCGACTCCGTCCTGTTCACACAATGCCCTTCTACTGCATTTTGCAAGCTAAGTCTCTTAACGCACATGAGTGTGTGGAGAGGAGCAACTCCCAATATGCTTGAAATCCATTTCAAAACATATATATTCATTACAATACAAAAAGACAGTCAGCACTCCAGGAATTCAGAATAAATATATACAGGCGGTCCCCTACTTAACCCCTTAAGGACCAGGCCCTTTTTCGTTTTTGCGGTTTTATTTTTCACTTCCCACCATCAAAAATCTATAACTTTTTTTATTTTTCCATGTACAGAGCTGTGTGATGTCTTATTTTCAGCGTAAAGAATTGCACTTCGTAGTGATGGTATTTAATATTCCATGCCGTGTACTGGGAGGCGGGAAAAAAAATTCTAAATGCAGTGAAAATGATGAAAAAACACATTTGCGCCATTTCTTGTGGGCTTGGTTTTTACAGCTTTCACTGTGCGCCCCAAATAACAGATCTACGTCATTCATTAGGTCAATACGATCACAGGGATACCACATTTGTATAGGTTTTATAATGTTTTCATACATTTACAAAAATTAAAACCTCTTGTACAGAAAAAAAATTCTTCATTTTACAGTGTTCTTGCGCTAATAACTTTTTCATACTTTAGTGTACAGAGTTGTGGGTGGTGTCATTTTTTGCGACTTCTGATGACGTTTTCAACGCTTTTATTTTTAGGACTGTGTGAACTTTTGATCACTTTTTATAGAATTTTTTCTATTTTTCAAAATGGCTAAAAAATGCAATTTGCGACTTCGGGCGCTATTTTCCGCTACGGGGTAAAACTCAGTGAAAAAAACGGTTATTATATTTTGATCGATCAGGCATTTTTGGACGCGGCGATACCTAATGTGTTTAGGATTTTTACTGTTTATTTATATTTATATCAGTTCTAGGGAAAGGGGGGGGGTGATTTGAATTTTTATGTTTTTTTAATATAATTTTTTTTCTTTTTTTTTATTTATTTATTTTTTTATACTATTTTTCAGACTCCCTAGGGTACTTTAACCCTAGGTTGTCTGATTAATCCTACCATACAGTATGGCAGTATATGGGGATTTTGCATACCATCTATTACAATGTGCAGATAGCACATTGTAATAGATAGCCTCGGATCTTTGTGTGATCCGAGGCTGTCATGACAACGGATCGCCGCTCCCCGGTGACGTCACGGGGAGTGACGATCGGAGCCCGTGAGCCCTCTTCATACTCCCCCATGCGCAACAAGATGTAAGGTTACGTCTCATTGCGCTATGGGGTTAAGGACACCCGACTTACAGACAACCCATAGTTACAGACAGACCCCTCTGACCTCTGGTGAAGCTTTCTGAATCCTTTACTATAGTCCCAGGCTGCAATGATCAGCTGTAAGGTGTCTGTAATGAAGTTTTATGGATAATACTTGGTCCCATTACAGCAAAAAAATGTTTAAACTCCAATTGTCAATGGGGCCAAATTTTTTTTTGTCTGGATCTACAATTATAAAATATACAGTTTCGACTTACATAGAAATTCAACTTAAGAACAAACCTCCAGACCCTATCTTGTACGTAACCCGGGGACTGCCTGTATAAAATATTATATATATTACATATATACACATACACACATATATATCTCCTGAATTCCTGGAGTTACACTGATAGATATAAAAGTACTTTTATTCCCCTGTGACAGCGGTATTAATCTCTCAAGGAAAATCACAGGTGCAATAATGAGAACATATATTAGAAGGATAACAGTAGGATCATCAAAAATGATTAACGTGTAATCATTATTAATGATACACGTTGACAACATTTCATATACATAATCAGTAAGTGTATAATATGCCACTGTGTATACAAGTTCTTTGGTATACACTGTGAAAAGCGACTAAAGACCACAGCTTGCGCACAACTAAGACGACATTCACACAACAGTTTGGGGGATATATGTAAGGACAACAAGCTTGCGGCTGCACACACGTTCCCCTTAGAAAGCAAAGGCCACACGTGTTCAGCACCATACCGCTCCGTACACAGGGAAAAGACAGGACATGTCCTATGTTTCTGTGTTACGGCACCATGGATCGCTATGGAGAGGGGAGGGGTCACCCCTCCCCTCTCCATGGCGCCAGACATATGCCCACCTGTAGGCTCTGGTGGGCCTATATTGCTGCACAGTCTAACAGCCTGTGAAGCTGCAGCATTGGAGGGCTCTGGTAACCCGTCCCAGACAAACATTAGCACTATTATAAAGGTTGATGTAAGGAAGGAGTCCATGGATAACAAAACATAAGATCACCACAGTCATTGTGCGTGGATCTATGAGTAAGTGTATGATACATTTTCCATTTTTTACTCCTTACCTACCAAAAGCCTTAACTTTTTTATTTTTCCAAATACAGATACATAGACATAGGAGTGGACCTCATACGTCGTAGACCAGGGGTCTGGTTACTGCAGAGAATGCACATGTTTGTGAGCAACGACAGAATAAAAGTATCCAAAGGCACATAGACACCGTCATTTTCTCCAAATTGTTTCCCTTTAAAAATGAAAGTGCTGAGAAAATGGTAAAGGAGGGTATACTGCAGAGTCTACAACAACATGTGAAATTGGGTTTAAGCTGTATAATATTCACTACACACGGGACCAAAATGTAATAAACTCTGCTAATCTGATTATAGAAGACGTTCTCACCTATTAATTGCAATTTATTTTCTCTCCTGAGCTCTTTAATGCAGAGAATGGAGACTGAACTACAGAGATATCTGTGTAAGGAATTGTATTCTCCTTACATGCATCTTCATTAGGTTAGGTGAAAATCTTAATGTGATTCCTCAATCTATTTACAGAGGTATTTTTGAATTTTTTAATATCAGTTATTGGTCTCTTTTATTTAGAGTCCTCAAACAGGGAAGAGATACCGTCTACCTCTACAACAAAGTCTTTAAGACACGTCGGCGCTCATCCCCTCCTCCCCTCCAGGGCGCCGACGTGTGCCTGCCATACTATTGTACAGCGGGCACACGTCAGTGTGAATGTAGCCGAACTCATAGATCCAGGCTGAGGCTTTGGCAATCATTTTATATTTGTTATCCTTGATCTTCTCCTTCTAAAATCAACTTTGACAATAATGCTAATGAGCCTGAAGGGCTACCCTAGCCTCTCTGTGATCTGGCTCACCCTCCCCCCTGCTCAATCAGCACTTGTGAAAAAAGTGCTCACTACAGGATGGAACACTAAATAAAACAAAAATGTCAGGACCTACTCTATCCTCATTTCTCATTAAGGTCTTATTTGATCTCATATTGCATTTGGAACTGAAAGATAAAGGCCCTTTAGAAGTAGAAGCCACTGTGTCATGCAGAACCACAAACAGGTTAGAAGGTGTGGTCCTGGATTACAAAAACAGGGCCATTTTCTTATATTAAAGCATATGTGTGCCTCCATGTGCCCCCTCAGCATTGCTGCGGTCTCACTCACCTGTCCACGATCCAGTGCTGGCTTCTGCGATCCGGCACCCGGCAGGGGCTCTTTCCTCATGCCCCTGCCGGATCTTTGTGCCTCGTGCCTCAGAAAAAGCTTGTCATAGTGCGTGTCTTGTGAATTCCTGTTGTGTCTGCGGTTCCATCCCTGACCAACCTCTTTTGCTGCCTGCCCTGACCTCCTGCTTTGCCTTGGATGTTGATCCTGTGCTGTCTTTCTCAACCTCCTGCCCTTCCCCGACCACAGTTCTGCCTTACTACTCTGTACCTCACCTTGGCCGCCACCGCGTACAAAGTTCGCGCCTGTGGAGTGACTTGGTGGCACCACGCCACAGCAAATCCAACCGCTTTGCGGCGGGCTCTGGCAAAAAACGGCTGCCACTTAGCCTCATTATGGTGAAAAGGAGAGAGCCGACACCTGGGAGTGGAGTCTGAGTGATAATACAAGACACAGCCTATAGACAGGCGCAGCACTCTTCCTAAAAGGGGCTACATACCACATTACCATACAGAGGGAAAAGTCTGTGACAGAAATTTCCCTCACTATATGGAGACCGCGACGAAGCTCTTTTATCTGTGGTGCGCCGATAATTAAACGTGCGCATGGCATAGATAGAAAGCCACTGCACTATGTGAGTAGTGAAAGACACTAGTGTTAAACTCTTCCCCGGGACGCCAGTGGTAAATAAAAACGGTGGACGGTTATTGGTGCTCGTACCATCTATACAGCGAAGGACTTTTTGTATTGGTATACCAACACTAGAAAGGTGGATTTAAACAAATAAGACTGTGGATTTGGACTTTTGTGGACTTTTATGGATTTACATGAGCATCTGTGAGCAAGAAACAGATGTTAAGATGTTAGGATTTTAAGTTCATGGGCTCAACACAGGTAGAACTGTGATACATTGTTGTTGTTCAATAAAACAACAAAATGAATCAATACATCACAATTACTTACATAATATAATTGTGGGGAAAGTTTTATTGTGGATGTTTACAGATGGTGCACTTTGCTCTTTTGTTTGTTGTCTATTAAAATTATATAGCATCCTTAATACCCAGGATAGCAACACTGCAGATTTGTTATCACCCCTACTCCTTTGATGACGCCCCACTAGGTGAAATTATACTTTACAAAATATGCAAATAAGTCTGAAGTGCTTTGGAATTCTCTGACCCCAGAACAATAAAGGTTTTGCTACACTTGCTGGACCCACAAGTGATGTAGTTGAAGATGAAGGGGTAAGAGTGCAGCAGGGGGCATTGTTTTTTCTATGGCTCTTCTATAGCTCCCCAAAGCACTTCAACCTTATTTGAATATTTCTGGTATGCAAATCATGGTGACTGATGCCCTTTTAGCAACAGAACACGCACCCACATCAAGAGATCACTAGAGACATCAGAAGCACAGTGTGCCCAGGACACTACATATGAAAGGACCACCTCTGCACTCTTGCCAGGGCGATTTAAATTCTCTTTGGGCATGAATGAAGCATGGGCATCATCAAGGGTAACAGATTATAATTAAAATGCTAACAGACTCCTTTAAAAGGGTATTTCATCTTATTTTCCAAAATTGATCACTTTTTCTTGGTAGAGTGCTATCAGTTTCATATCAGCGCAGGCTCAAAACCCAGAAGCCCACAAAATGTTTGTCTGCACTCGGCTCACTGACACTTCTGCTTCCCAGGCCAGTAATGATACCCTCATTCATTGTATGACCTCAGTTCTATTCATATAAAAAGGGCTGAGCTGTAATACCAAGCACATCTGAGGTACAATTTAAGGATTCTGAGATATTGAAGCAGGACAACCCTATTTTCAAAAATTATAATAAAGCTTAAAACTATAAAATTCATTATGCAGATTTTAAATAGAAACCATCAAGATATTTAAGATTTTATTACAAAACTGTGATGTGCACAAATCTAAATCCCAATATGGTTAGACTACAGATTGCTAATAATAAAAAAAAGCATGGGCTACATTAACTAGAGAATCACTTTCTAATTCACAAGCAACAGAAAGATTAAAAAACAAAAACAACTGTAAGATAATAATTAGCAAAGGCTATAAAAATAAAGACAATTTTAATTTTCCTAAAATGATTTCATAACTGTATAACAGATTCAGAAATGTATTGCCCTGCATTACAAATTAATTAAAAAACAGGTGGAGCTGTACCCATAAAAGATCAAGCTGATAACACAAATCGTTAGGATAGGATCATCGAGTTAACAATTAATTCTTACTGTACATTACGCTCGCTAGGGAATTTGTACAGGGGAGAGGGGGGCATGTGCAGTGGCTACCTAAGCACTGGGGGGACAGCATGTGATGTGGCTACCCAAGTATTGGAGGGGGGGGGGGTCAGGGCATGTGCTATGGCTATCTACATATTGGTTGGGTGGTGTGTGCCGTGGCTATCCGTGTAACACTGTGGGGCTTCATGTGCCGTGGCTACCTATGTATTGGGGGTGCGGCATGTGCTTACCGGGGAAGGGGGGGGGGCATGTGCAGTGGCTACCTATGTAGTGGAGGCCAAGAGCTGTGGCTACCCATCTACTGGGGTGGCATGTGCATAAAATTTCATTTTAAAATATGTGTGTTAATGGCTCTCTCGCCAAAAAAAAGATTCCTGATCCCTGTGATAGAAAGTGTGTGAGTGAGAGCAAGCAAGAAGTAACACTGGAGGGAGCCAATCCCAGCTTGTACAGCTAAATATTTTTGTTGGATTATTTTTAAAGGTTTCAATGAGTAAAATGATTATATTAATGAAAGGAAATATTAAAGAGAACAGTGCAAAATTGTGAATATAAAGAGAATGGTAAAACCATTGTCAAGTTACCCTTACATCGGCTAAAAAAAAAAAAAAAAAAAAGCAGTGCTCATTTGGTTTACATTTCAAAAACAAACAGGAACTAATTTGCTTCACACCTATGAAATGTAATAGATGAATATGTTTAGAGTTCATAAATAGATTAGTCATATGTTCACATGAATAGATCATCACAAAATCACTAAAACTACAATAACCAAAAATCTGTTTTTCAGCTAGAAATATTACAAAGGTCACACACTGCAAAATATAGCCATTAAACCCATTACAAACTAAAAGCAGCCCTAATACCTATATATTTTTTAAAAGCAAACAACCTGGTGATTTCATTTGTCTTGATAAACAGTTGATAGCCTGTACCACCATAATGCATCACATGACAAACACAAATAAAAAATAAAAAAGGATGAAAACATAAGTTTTTACATAAAACTCACATCAAAGGAGGTTTATGCACAAATAGGGATGTAAAAATAGTAAGTCAAAGTGAGCATAATTATATATACCACAATAACACAACATCATAAAGGATTTGAAAAATGCTACAACAAAGACAGTGCAATTTTTTGTTGCAATCCACACAAATGTGTTTAAAAATAAATAAAAAGCTCCTATCCTGTCAATATCCTATTTTTCAGAAACCTCACCCTACCATATATACGGAAATAACTTTTTAATTAGTAAACACAACCACCTTCATGCAACATTGCAGCAAACTGTCATACATGCAAAAAGTACATGAAAATTCTAAACTTACACTAAATTATGAACAAATTCAGACTACTTATATAAAGTAAATGTACTTTAATGTTTGAGGATATCATACATAAACATGTGTATATTCACCAAAATATGCAGCAAAAGTTTGTTAAATGTTAAATCAATGTGGTGTGCCAAACACTTTTTGCAGGAAACAGAACTGACCTTTACAGATATATTATTGTACTCACCCTTACACAACAGTAACCCAAATAAAAAACAATAGGGGAGATTTATCAAAAGTGTCTGAGGTAAAACTGCTCTAGTTGCCCATTTTACCATGTAACTATTTTATAAACAGCTGTAGGAAAAAGAAAGCTGAGCTCTGATGGCCGACTAAGACAGTTCTGATCTCAGACACTTCTGATAAATCTCCCCCTATATATACATAAATCAACAGGTAATATGATAAAAAAGGTCACTTTTAGAACCTTATGTGGTTCATAGGAATTTTAGCAAGAACAACATAGGTAGTGTTTATTTGTAGCCACATTAGGCCAAGGGGTTTGAATGTTTATCCATTAGGTAAAAAAAAATGATTGTCATATATTGAACAGAGAGGAAGTGTGTTCAGATTGATCTGTTTAGCAGTAGGTAAATATCATGAACACTTGTTCTTATTATTGCTTTCCAAAATGAAGTTACAGATAAGGTCAATATTTACTTTATCTGTGAGAATCTCCTCTGTGCAGCCTTCTCCAGCTTCCCCCTGTAGCCTGCCAGCTAAGAAGCTGGAGGGGGAAGGCAAACTTCAGGGGGCTCTAACGTTTCTAGGTGCCAGGGATCCAAACTCATATTAATTGTTCAAGTGACAGTCGGGAGAGGTTTTCCGGATCAGCAGTGAGTTATTGGGAGATTGGTCTGTAGTGATTCTCCAGATCCTTGGCACCTAGACATTTTTCAGAAAAATTTTAGCTTTATATGAAAGAAGAATCTCCCTGATATCTTAAATGCCAGGGATCCAAAGTTATGGCTATCTCATACATCCTTGGGCATCTGCACAATTTACGCACCATATGCACATTTACAGTGCGACAAATCGTCAGCGTAATACAATAGTATTATAGCATATGGGATTGTGATCACGTGTTGTGATAAAAATCTGCAGTAAAATGCTGTAGCACTGCAGGAAAGGTCATTTGTTCCTGTAGACGCTAGTGTTGCAAAGCAAAGATTGGGCTCTGCCTCGGAATAATTGTGGCATTATTTGCACCAAAAACAAGCCAATGGCAGAGTCTTTCTAATGTTTGCAAAAAGAAAAAAAAAAAAAAAAAAAAACTGATAATGGGGCACATTTGCCAAGCAAGAGCTTTGCGCCAGTTTTCTGACGGACTTTGCACGTTCTTTTAGGTGTAAACTGCTTGCACAGGTATTTAAGAAGAGTTTGCACCACAAATGTGTCACAAGTGGGCGTTTTGTGGCACAGCTGCACTAGGCACCATGCGACACAAATAAGGGAGTGTTCCGGCGCTCAGTCGGACCTTGCGCCTGATTTATGCACCACAAAAAAGTCGTTGAACTCTGTCGGGCTAGTGCAGGGAAGCATCAGATACATTATTTCTGGCGCACGTTAATAAATTTGGCGCCTGAGCAATATACACAGGCAGTGAACTTTTAGTGCAGTTTCCCACATTGTTAGTAAATGTGCCCCATCATGCCTAGCATGAAACCCAGAATAATTTTTTTGTAATGCAAACTCAGATTTTAGCAGGTTATGTAGCAAGTTGGTCCTTATTTATATTACATACTTCTTCTGACAGTTTTCCCCCAGGATAACAAGTTTTTACTTATTATTTGCTTATTTGCAGGAAAACAGGAAATGTATTGTGTATCTGTTTTCATCAAATGACTTAATTCATACAAATATAAAATGCAGCAGTCCGTCTGAATTTCTGAGCAGTACAACACTTACATTTGTCAGAGGAGAATGAGCAAACATCGAAAAGCCTTCAAAGATGTATTCATGATCATCGTACTCTACAACAGTTGGCCGGTCAGTCTAAAAGAACAAAGTAGAAAACAGCAGATTGTGATAAAGCTGTTCTGTGCTCCTTAGTGCTCATTATACAAGGTGTTTGCATAGAGAAATTTCTTTGGCGAGAGCCTGTCTAAGACGAAAGGCAGAGCATTGTTAAACATGTTAATCACTTGTTCTTAGCTTACAATATTCATGCTTAATGTATCCATAAAGTTTCCGGCATATTTCCAGGTGATCCGGGTGCCCAGACTCTGGGCCAAGGATCAAGAGAGAAGAGTAAGTGACCGACAGGGTCTGTAATGCAGAGTCAGACGGCTGCCAACATCTGCCTCCAGGCAGCAGAAAGGTTAATTAAGGAGCAGCCGAAGCAAAATAAAACATTGTCCACAAATTCTAATTTGGCTTTAACCTGCACTCTATATATCAACAAGCCATTAGGAAGGATGGGCAAATAAATTAGTGTGCAAACAAAAACGTAGATAATTGGGAAAGTTCATTTGGGTTGCCAATTTGCAGACAGCACACAAATCAACACCAAAAAAATAAGCAGAAAATAGGGGAAAAAAACAGGGCGGAATTCATCAATCTCTTTTTATGCTCACTCAAGAAACCTGTTAAATTCTGAACTGAATGTGGGGAATTTAACTCCACTGATGCATGCAAAAATCCTCTGTGTAGCTCATAACTCACAATAGGATTGAGCATCAAAAGTCAAAGGCAAGAGGAAAAGACTCTTACACTGCATCAGCAACTAAATAAAACCCTGCAGTCATCTAACTGTTGCCGCTGTGTGGGAGGAAAGTCATAACTCTCAGGCTTGATTACATTTATATTGGGGAATATGAGGTAAAGACATCCATTACCCATAAAGCATAGGAGCCCTTATACACAGCACACACTTTTCTCTATTCAAATACAGGACTGACCAGATAATCTGCAAAGTTATTCAGAAAAAGACAGGTAAAATGACATTTCTTTGGCTCCGGTTTTCAACCTCAGGCTCATAAATTATTATATGCCATGTAGATTAAAGATGGGTTTATGAAGAATCGGTCTCATTTACTTATCTGTAGGGCACTATAAGTACCTCTGGAAAGCAGTCTATGATTGGAAGTAATACATTTGCTTAAAAGGGGTTTTAACAGGTCAGTTACCAATGGGGCAACTCTTGAAGCACCAGTTTTTGAATGATGCTGTTCCACCACTATTTCTGAATTTCCTGACATAAAAAGCCATTGCTGTAACCAGTTTTGTGAAAGCCCTGGAAAGGGTAGAGCACAAACATGGAACTGCCACCCTGAGAAATCTTTGGGGACATGGTGATATGCATCGTAAGGTCTGTTTCTACCCTTAGAAACTTGTTCTTGGGTATTAAATTTATGATAGTCCTGAATGATCCGTGTTTTTTTTTTTTTATATTGAAAAGGGTGGAGTAAAAACCTGAACCTTTTTCTGATTCTGGCACCTCTAACCTCTAACATGACTTCTTTCCCTAAAAGAGATTCTACATCTGCTTCCACAGTTTTCTGGGCCAGGATTCCCCTCAAGGAGATTATTTTGAAACGGAAAGGGGGATGGGACGTTAATTCTAATTTTAGGCAAGTCGATATGTCGTCTAAACCCCACTTGCTATTTGAAATATGTTCCCAGCATATGTTACGCTGTGACCTATTGTAAGGCACCGTTATGCTTTTGATTCAATACATTTTAGTTGAAATCAGAAATATGTTCCCAAGCGGAAAGCAAATGGGTCTACGCCCCACTGGAGACCTGGCATCATTGGGAACTTGGCTTCTTAGCATTCTCAGACTCACATGGTTCTCCAACTGCCTCTTCTATCTTTTCCTGTTTGGCTGCAAAACAGTCTACATCTACAAAAGGATTTGGTCTGCACGCAAAAAAAAAATTCACCTTGACATGGGATGCCACAAAGCTTATTTTTAGAGGTTACCTGGCATCCCCAAATCTTCAATCAGATAGCTCAGGGACTTTGCATGGATTTCCCAGTTGAAACAAAGTATTAAGCACAAAGACGGGCCACACATTTTGCAGCTACATTTGGCTTAAAAAGCAGCAGAAGAGGATTCCCAGGTCCTATGTGGAAAAGTATCCACTTTCTTATCCTTAGGATCTCTGAGACTTAAAAGGGTAGGGAGTATCTACAAGACAATTTAGAAACGGATATGTCTATTTTAGTAACTGGAGGAGGGAAGCCTATCATTACAAACTCTACACTCCCTGTGATCAGTCTGTTTTTTGTCGTTTTTTTTTTTTAGGAGGAGCATCATCAGTTTGAAAAGAAGAAAAGCAATAGAATTAAGATTAGTACCCTTTAATCAGCTGGGTCAGGCTAACTCACCAACAGGGACCAGGCCCCCCTTAAAACAGGACACACCATGGATGGAGTTTTAGCAGAAGATTGACCTTGTTTTGGGCCCTCGCGGCTTAGGGAATCCAGAGGAGGCTTGCCAATCTGTGGTTTTAGTTGGTTGCTAGTGGAGCTAGAAGTTAGAAAGCACCACGATTACTGTGCCCAGTCATTCCTTTTTTAAATTCCTACCCTACAGGTCACGTGACCGTAAGGTTTCTACTTCTGGCGTGTGCCGCCCGCAGGGTGATGGGACCCACAACACTGTTTACACCTCACACACCTGGAAACCCTGACTATCCAGGGACAGGAAACCACTGAGGCAACCGAGGTGGAGTCAGCTTTTCTGTCCTTGGGGGCAGGTACACCTCTCTCGTGAGAGGGAAAAGGGAAGTCACAGGAAGTCCGGAGATATGTTTCCAAAAGGTTCATCATAACCCCAGGTTCCTAGCAGTGAACGGAAAAAAAAAAACTTACACGGCAAGTATAACATGGCATAAGTGGCCAAGCCCTATAAAGATACCTTCTCGCACAGTGCCTGAGCCTCGGTAGTGCTGTACCTAAGAGTCATAATATCATTGAATTGGAAAATGCCTTTGTGTACTGGGGTCTGCTGTATGCAAAAAATCTCAACGAGGATGTGAGATGTAAAGTTAATAGAGCTATGTATATAGGGTTATTATATTAGACTTTTTCTCATTAGATGTTGAAGAAGGATTTTAAGAAATATTGAATTATTACACCAAAATATTTTGTAGCAATTTCGGAAATACTTACCAAAAAATTTGTTGGTGGAGACACTGTAATCCTGTAGTGAAAAAGACGTCCCGCATTATTTGTCATGGGCCTGCATGATTTGATGGACTGCCAGAAAGAAAAGTAGAAAATAAGTTATGGGTTATTTAGCATAAAACAATGCAAAAAGAAACAACAACAAAACACACGCTGGAGAAAAGGCATAATCTGGCTTTAGTAATGTTATGATTGACATGGCTGTATACAAAAAATATGATAATCACAAACACACCTACTATTAATTCCTTCCTAAAATCCTAAGCACTTGGGACCCATTTTTTTTTTAAAGACAGGAGATTTGAATTAAGCACTCGACTGCTGCAGCTTGTTGCTATGGTGAAATCTGCAATCCTTTGTCTCTCTGTTAAAGCCAAATGGGGCAAGCCAATATTTCAACCAATATTTTAACATTTACGGAAATATATAAAAGGATAATTCACCCTACACTCATTGTTCACAAATGATTCATATTGGTTATCAAAATTTACATACTTAACAGCAATTTTCTTTGCCGTTATAAAAAAAGCTGAATATTTAAATGCTTAAATTGCTATTGATTTAACATAATTAACATAGTTACTGAAATCTTGCCATAAACCTGGCTTTGGATACACACTCCAGTATTAACACAGGAGACACTTTCTCTAATGTGAAGCTTGTTCTTTATAGAGAGAGATGACACAGAAACTGAACTGTGTCAAGGGGTTTATGGAAAGTGAGAAAAATCCAGGAAGGGATAATGATAATGTTTTCAAGACATTTTCAGGTCACTTTTGCATATCTCAAGCACCTACTTATACTGCAATGCTTTACATGAGGCCTAACTGACCTAGGATTAAGATGACCACAAATACAGCAAAACCTCTGAGGTGACTACTAAAAGCTGACAAATTGTTCTACAAGAAGTGTGTGGACGGATGGGGGTGTGAGGCTGTTTTCTCAATGACGTCCAGTATACATACTATATAGTGGAGCTGAATATATGTTATAATAAATCTGGTCTAGACAAGGTGGTGGTCTTCTGGAGAAACATGTAGAGCAATGTTTTATGCAGGCTATATAAACATCAGTTACCTCCTCTCCTGGATAAATGCTGTGCCGGATTCCTGTTCGCCTGGCTTTAATGCTGCACTTACATAGTGGTCCAACATTCATCTAATAAAACATGGAACAACAGAAATAGACAAATATCATCTCATGGTTATAAATCTTCTGAATTTATCTTAAATAATACATTAAAAACGGAACTGTACTTTTAAGGACACAAAGGCCATCGCACTGCACACTGCAATCAGTGCATGAAGGCCAATACAGATCATAAGCAAAATCAACAATTTACAATTATGGTACATAAAAATTTTATGAAAAGTGAATAAAAAGTCATACTTCCAAAATGATAGCAGATCAAGCCACAAAAAAAAAATTACTCTATACTGCTCCGTACACCACAGTATGAAAAAATTGACCTCAGAATGTGGTAAAAAGGATAATTTTTTTTAATTAAAAGATTTTAACTACATTATGAAGCATTGTTATATGTTTAATGAAAATGTTTTTTTTATTTTATATGCTTGCTAAATGCTGAAACTAAGATGATGCCAGACTATGGATGAAGATTGATAACATTCCGCTGTGCAGTGAAAGAATGTGGGCTTTGGCTGATTTACGATACTACTAATTCCAGGAAAAAAAGAGCCTTTGTTTCTGCGATGCCTATGTTATAATTTACTAACCAATGAACTATTGACATTACTTTTTATCTTTAACTAATCAAGGCCAGGTCCTTCCCCACTGAAAGTTCTGTATAATCCTTTGTGATGCAAATAAAGCATCTCACATCTGCCTAGCCTCATGGCAACACTGCTGCACACAGAGTGAGATGATATACTATACTTTGTCTTGGTGTGATTTCTTTGAGCTCACTCTAAATTTTATTAGTCATTAGAAAACCTGAGGTTGTGTGAACAGGGGCAGAGCTTGAGAGCAGCATATACTCGACTATACAGAGTTTTCCAGCGCAATAATCAGTAGCTATTAAAGAAGTAGGGGTCTGTTATAGAGTCAGGGCTAGGTCAGGCGGTATCCCCAGATCAAAGTGCATTTCTTCTAAACATTCTCCCCAAAACTTTAGGTAAATATTCCTGCACTTCTTACAGCTGCAAAATGCCGTATCTCTGTAAAAGGGAAGCAAAGCGAGTCAACAGTAAAAAAAAACTGTTAAAAGAACTACTGCTGCTGGGACCTCACTGAACTCACTAATGGAAAATGCCTTTTTTGGCTATAACCTATTAAGTACGCATAGGTAACGGCATGTGACAGGGAATGTAAACCCCGCTGGATGGTGTGTGTGTGGTGGTTAATGCATTCCTGGTAGCTGTTTTTAGGACATACTTTGGTGCAACTAAAGAAAGGCCCCTCCGAAATCATAAAAATAAAAAAAATATATCACAATAGGACACCTCTGTATGAAGGAAACATGTTGACCTGTTGTTTTTGCCATTGCACCAAACAGGAATTTATGTATGAACCAATTTAAATAAAAGTGATATTACAATGTTCCTGATGAACACCGAAGTCGGAAAATAAGTTTTTCCAGCTGAACTCATGAAGAAGAGACTCTCATATTTTTACATTGCTTGAGTTAATGCCTTGACCTTTTCACAGGCTATTTATACCCATATTTATGCACTTATTCTAGTTACCCAGTGCCTTGGCAGATGCCTGGCACATATATAGTATACAGACCTGGCCAGGGTCATTATACCAGAGCTCTTCATGAAGACGGTCAGGATGAGCTTTTTTTCTCTTTATTTCTGCAATCACATCAAAGACCTCGGAATCTGAGCTGCTGGAGCAGCTATCATCATCTGTATCACAGTCAGAGTCACTGGAGCTCTCTGTCAGCAGAATAGAAGGAGCGAGTTACATGAAGAAAAAAGCATTGAGAATCAGAGAAACAAATATAATTCAGTAAAGTAACCATGACAATTATGCAGCTTCTCTTTATATATTAGATTTTTTCTATGTCCTCTATAATTCTCAAGCGACAATCCCTAACACAAAGTGCTCATTTGTCATTTCATTTACCTATATATAAACTACAATGGAGTTCTTTTACTTTATTGTACAGCATTTTAAAAAGAGACCTATATTCCAGAAATCCATACACAATAAACAGATATTCACATTCCAAACAAAAGATAATATATTTCTACATTGAGAAGAAAAAGAAAACAGTATTCCTAAGCTCTGGGGGGTTGGGCGGGGGCAGAATTCCTAATTGACTGTTCTAGGTTTCTTCAGTATTTATCTAATCATGGGCTCGCCAGTGTTATTGTCTACTCTGGGGGGTCTCCACCATTTGTTTGCTCTGAATGCATTATTTGGTTGCCGGGGTGGTATTTATTGCTGTACTGTGGCATTTACTGTATAATGTCTGGGTTGGCATTTTGTGCTGTGCTGTGGTTGTTGGTGCATCTAGGCTGCTGGTTGCCCTTTAAAGTTAAGCAGTATGGCAATCTGTGCTGTTCACCCCTGACCAAACTCCTTAGATCAGGCAGACATTTAAAGAAAATGTCATTATTCTTTTCTAGTATAATAAGAAGAATTTTTCATTTATTTACATAGCGCACACAGAGCTTGCCAAATTGGTCCCTGTCCCCAATGGGGCTCACAATCTAATCAACCTATCAGTATGTTTTGGAGTGTGGGAGGAAACCTGAGGAAACCCATATTATATCTTTATCAGTATTGTACCTTAATTCTCTTCAATTTTTTTCAAAGAATGGACCAATTGTCAGGCAGGGTTTTTTAGTATGATTACAAAAAACGTCCTAAGACGGCATAGAGAAGCCCATATCCGGACAACAAAAAGTGATAACTAAAACTTAGCTTTTATTGTTATATAAAATATACTATGGAATAACCGCTTAGTGCTCAACTCAAGAGATATGTTTAAAAACACAGATGCCCTAGGCTGGGTGGCCTTCAAATATGAGATCGTGACTAATTTGAAGCTATGTCAATATGTCAAAGTCAAAGTCAAGTTGGCTGGGAAAAACCCCCTGTGGGAGGGGGGAAAGGGTTAATGTCCTAACCAGTGCCCAATTCGGGTGTTGGAGTTATGAATATGGTGTGTCAATAGCTAGTGGGAATGATGCCAGTACTATAGAAATGCAAACCTTAATGCAATGGGTTATTATCATTTAAACCCATGCATTGATTTCTGTGGTATAAGATCGATCCAATCCCAGCCATATACAGAAACCTAATACTCTCCCTAGGATGTTGCCCTAAATTTAAACCAGCCAAATAAGTGAAAGTCACACCCCAACCTAAGTGCACTGCAAATTCTCTTCATAAAAGGCCCCATTGATTAATTGTTTGCTTTCAACACAGTCATCCTATAGGTTTATTAAACGTGCATTACAATTGTACTTAATTATTAATCATTTTCTTATGCCAACCCAAAATTAAGAAGATCCAATTGTCACACAGTGAGAAAAAAAAATTCTTGTCTGGAGTTACACTTACACTATATTATTATGCAGGCAGTCCCTAGGTTACGTACAAGATAGATTCTGTAGGTTTGTAGTTAAGTATGATTTGTATGTAAGTTAGTATGGATATATTTTGTAAGTGTAACACCAGCCAAAGTATTTTTTTGCCCCTGTGACAATCAGATTTTCACATTTTGGTGAGGACAAGAATTATCAATAAAGCATCATTGTGAACACTTTATATAAAACTCAGTTCAGTTAATTGCCAGCATCCAGAAAGCTTCACCAGAGGTCACAGTTGGTAAAGAGGTCTATTTGTAACTAAGGTTCGTTTGTAATTCAGGTGTTCTTAAAGGACATCTACCACCAGATTTAAAAGGTGGTAGACTGTCACCAAAGGAATGCTCATTACCTTAGGGGTTAAATGGCAGCCTTTCTGTCTTGTTCCTGCACGTCCGCTACACCGACTAAAGTACTTTATAAAAATATGCAAATGACACGTAGGGGCTCAGGCCCAGTTGTCTGCAAATCTCGAGTCTGTGTCTTCTTGCGCAGCCGCACTGGTCTCCTGCTGGCTGCACAATGTTTAATACTCGCGAGTAGCCGAGTGACGTTACCGGCCGTCTGCACCGCTTGCGGCCGGCTGGCAGAGTGAATATGAATGGAGGGGGTATGTATATTTTATCATCGGACGGAGTCAGGAAGTGCATATTTGTATAAAAGTACTTTATTTAGTGTAGCGGACGTGCAGCAACAAGATAGAAACACTGCCACTTATCTCGTAAGTTAACAAGTCAGAGACTGCCTGTAAACCAGTTCGATTTATGTACAAATTAAATTCAAGAACAAACCTACAGAACATATCTTGTATGTAACTCAGGGACTACGTGTACATACAATATCAAAAACGAGGCCATGCAGCAAGTATGAAAGTTACATTATACCGAAACTAGAATAATATTTTCATTATTTAAGAACACCGGAATATATTCGTGCAAGCTACAAGATGGCAAACTGACCTTTAGGAATAATGGCTTTTTAAAAAGGTGTCAGCCAGGCACATGATGAACTGTTCACACATTTGTCAAAGTTGAAAGCAAGAATTCTTATGAAACTAAATCATTATCGACAGGGATTTATGCTAATAGCCAGATGACACAAAGTGACACACATATTCCTGTGCTGCCTGTGCAAAACATCTAAAAATGTGTTAAAAGGTATAATAAATCTGAACATACATCCTACAAAAATACTTCCTATGCATATGCAATGCTGAGTATACATAATGCAAGTGTAATATTGCTGCCAAGAATATTTACACATTCTGAAAATCTCTACATTGCCAGGCTTCAGAAAAAAAACAAACATTTCCTAGGCATGGATAAAACACCTCCACAGATGGTGAAAACACTGCTTTAATAAAAATAGTAAGAGTAGATAACAAGCACACAGAACAAGAACATAGTCTTCTTACCTAAATCCTCATCTAATTTGGTCTTTGGTGGCTCCCACGCCGGCCTAGCAGCTCTCGCTTTTGATTGACGCTTGCCAAGTTCTTCTTCAAACTTGTCATGTAAATCCCTTAACCTGCTTGTGCCGACCACAGTGGAATCCCCCTTTGAAAACAAAAGTAGAATGACCACTGACTATCCATCATTTGGATGTAGTACATTTTCTGAAAAAAGTAACTAACAAATATGGATAGGAGCAAGCAGACTGTTTGCATCCATGTGAGTGAGACCGCATTCACACCTAGGGTTTGGAATGGGATTTGAAATGCAATTCAAAAGCTGCAGGAAAGAAGAGCCTGGTCGGAATGCATTCTGTTAACTTTACATAATGTAAACACCAACTTATCACTATTCATACAAACAGTGATTTTATGTAAAGGTGTTGCTGACACAATGCAATCAGGCCAAGATCTTCCTTCCTTCAGCCTTTGAATTGCATTTCAATACACAATTTAGACGCCCTGTGTGAACACGGCCCAACAAAAAAAGGTTACTGCACCTTTTCCAAGATATACTTTTTGCATGTAGTGTTACTAAATGTGTATAATATTTCACAGTTTTGCTCCATTTAAAACTTGTTGACCAGTGGATAGAAATCTGTACAAGTGGAAAAACTTGACCTTCAGCATCAAATGTTGGTGAAAAATCCTTGCCTTTATTTTGCATTCATCTTTAAAAATTCAGATACAGCACGTACTGACCAAAGCTGGTGATGAAAGCAAAACATAATACGCCCTTACTCATGGCTGGTTTATGTATGGATAACTTGTTAACATATATTCCTATTCCATCTTACGTCACACTTATGTGCAATGGGGGGAGATGGAGTTCATGTGATCACAAGATACTTCCATGACAATCATAGTTAAAAGCACTAATATAAAAATAAACACAAACTAGTGAAATTAACACCTACGTACAAACATATGCTTACAGGAATATAAACAATGCAATACCTGGATAAGAAAAAACAAAGCACATGCAAGCCCAAAGTACTCCAGTGAACATAGATGGCTTCCAGTAAACAAGAGACCCACACGGTGCAAAAAACAGCATCAGGGAATCAAGGGTAGAAACAATATCCAATACAAAGTCACTATGATGCCAACCTGCTAGACCGCAAACAAGAGCCATCACTATTAAATTACCTAGATATTCCCAGGATAACTTCTTCATTTATTTCTGCTTCTATAGTGAAGCTATGAATAATGAAACATAAACTTCTATCTGTAATTCATGCCCATCAGAAATCTGGTATTCAATATGAAAATCCAATAGGCCTCGCACTGTACAGAAGATTTAACATGCTTGTATCTGTTCTGTACCCATACTGTACTCTATCTTTCTGATGACATTTAATCACAGCAGCCTCCATGGAGGAGAAAGAGGAATAGAAATCCATGCAGTCCGAATCAGTCGGATTGTCCGACAGCCCGCCCCCCAATGTGTGTTGCACGGAAGCCAATGCAGCCGATTGCATGCGATACAATCCGAGAGCAGACACCTGTTAAATACCGGTCCAAGCTGTGCAAACCCCGAAAAATGTGCAAAGTCCGACAAAAGTGAGTAGCGAGACCCGTAGTAAATAAGCCCCACTATTTGTTCCGCCCGATTCAGCATCCAGTTTTGATACTTCCTTCTAAATAATCTTTTTCTGATATCAGTGACCTTGCCTATATATGTTCCTTCTCAAGTGACATAACACAGGTGCACAGCATAAATCAAAGCTGTGAGTTATTAAGAGCCATACACCTGTATGTGATCACATGAAATCACAGCAGCCTGCATGGAGGATGGAGAGGAGTAAAAGTCCATGGTGGCAGATGTGACTTCATGTGGTCAGATACATACATGGGGTACCGTTTGCTATTGTTAAGAGGCTAAAGGACCTGAGATGTCACTCTGCTAAATAGTGTCTGATAAGGATATTTTATGCAGGGCCCCAACAGCCCTCTTGGCTTTTGTAAGGTGAGTCCCATGGTTGTCCTGGTACCAGGAACTTTAACATAAAAAAACTAAGACATGTCAATCTCTTAGTGTATGAAAAGATCTTCTCCCGTTTAATCATCAAAATGCATAATATATAACAGACAGAAGAGTCATCAAAGGGGCGTGAATAGTATACTCCAAAACTATTGGTCATCAGCACATTCTGGGAAAAAAGTTAATTACTTGTGCTCAGTTCTCAGAGACCTTGTAAACAGATATTGTTTATACTAATGCTGAGAAGGAGATGATAAGTGGCTCCAGAATCCTAATATCATGCAGCATCGAGGACAGACTGGCTTCTCATTAAATGTCAAAGGGTATTAGCTGACAGGCCAGCAAACAGGTTACATAAAATGAAGTTTGAATCATGACATTAACTTGACATTAACTTGATGGCCGCTGTATCTAAGATGGCGGACAGTAGTCAAGATGGCGTCCGAAACCAGTGCGATCTCCTTAACAGTGTCAAACTGCTAAATAGTAAGGAGGTATAAGGTATGGGAAAGAGTAGGCCAAGCAGGACATGCCCCCTCTGATGCCAGTTAATACAAGATAAAAGGTGATTCATGGAGATGTAAGGTAAACAATTTTTAGGTAAAAGAAGGGTGTCAGTTATGATTTTTAAAGCGCTACAGAAATTGCTGGTGCTATATAAAAAAAGATTATTATATTATCAGTTAGTTACTAGGGTTCTTTAGGAACCGGTCTCTAGCTGTATTTGTGCAAATGTGGTGACAGGTTCCCTTTAAGACTGGGTTCACATAATGTTATTTGCATAAGCTGCAAGGAAACGTCAGGAGGTTTTACGACGTGTCCTTACAACGTATGGCACAGACGTATCCACCTGTATGCCTATACAGTTAGATAAGTTGCCTGGGGACCCCACCCCCCTGGATGCAGTGGAGGAGTGTACATCGGCAGTAGCTGGCAATTGGCTGCTGCCAATGAATGGGGCGTTTCCCCAGTGATATCAGCGGGTCCTCCCTCCTGTCGAGCGCATATGTTGCTCAGGTGGCGGCTGCAGGATGAAAAGATGTAGCTTGCCAAGTCTTTCCATGCTGCATTTTTCGTTTGACAGACAGGAGGTATAGTGGTCAGACGGAGACAACAACTATGCCTCCGTCTGTCACTATTTGTCAATGTATACGCTAAGCATATACGTTAGGTGCTTTCCCAATGTATATGCTCAGCGTATAGAAAATAAAAGCAGTATGCACCCAGTCTAACTCACACACATTGTGTGTGTGTGGGGGGGGGGCAGGATATTAGGTAATTTAATATCCTCAGATGGAGGGTCATGTAATCTCTATCTGTCCACAAACAATAGCCCTGCCAGGACCTTATATTCATGAATAATATTATAAGATTCTGGCAGGGCAAATGTTCATGGACAGATAGAGATTACATGACCCTGCATCTGCGGCCATTTTATGGACAGGAATGTCTGGCTGATGAGGTAAAAGACAGGAGGCTTCACTTTACATATCAAGAAAGTGGTGCAGAGCTTTAAATAGATGTATATCCTGCCCCCACACATTACAAAAACATGATGTAAAGGGGCCAACCCCTTTAAAGTTATATATTGAAATATAAATGTCACCTCTACATATGCTAGAAATACTAGGGAGGCAATTAGCAATTCTTCTTAAAGGGGATCTTTAACCCCTTCACGACTGCCATATGGCTATATTCGTCCTATTTGCACATGCCCTGTGCATAAATGTCATGACAGTGGCCAACTTCAAATGGTTACATGTCCTGGACCCTGGCACATAGAAACACAATTCTGGTGTCATATTAAACAGGATATTATTTACAGCTTTCTATTTCCAAGAGTTCAGTAAATATCCTTAAATTTTCTGTTCTGAGAAGCAGCCATGAATGATGTATAATCATACTAAAGAGCCAAGTCTCCTCCTTAATAGGACACCGGAATTGTGTTTCTAGGTGCCAGGGTTCAGGAGATATAGGAGTTTGAAAGAAACCCCCTATCCCGTGGATAGGGCCTAACTTGCTAATCAGACCCCTGCAGATCGCAAAAATGAGGGGTCCTTTGGACCCCTCGCCGCTCCTCAGACTAATGGAGCAGACGGCTCTGCTCCATTAATATCTATGGAGCTGATGGAGATCGGTGAGGGTGGCTCCTCCGGAATTTCCGTCAGCTCTATAGAGATTAATGGAGCAGAACGTTCATTTGCCGCCGTCTGCTCCATTACTCTGACGGAGCTTTTACAATCTGCTCCATTAAACTGACCCCTTGCTTTCGCGATCTGCGGTGGTCTCCGCACTGACACCCCCACTGCTTAGCCCCTATCCCGTGGATAGTGTAACTTTGCTTTGTGGGAAAACCCCTTTAAAATAAAAACCTTATTCATGTCTGGCATCACTATTTAAAAATAAAAGTAAAGTGTTTATGCCAAACGGACAGAATTTCAGTCCCCCCCCCAATCCGCCCTTTCAAATTGTTAACAAAAGTTAACGTTTTAACTTTTAATGAGCAACTATGGTGGTATTCAAAAATGCCCTAATAATAATAAAATAATTTGTCATAAATTTAATGTTAAAAAAGGAATTCCGTGTTGGGCCTTGTTTTCTTTCCTCAGCACACATTATTTCCACAGTTCCAATTCCCTCTTCCACCTGTTTATACATGTGCCCAATGTGCTTTCACAACATCATTGGGTGCAATTTATCTGTCCACTCCTAATATAATGAGGTCTCGGATTAGCTGCCTGCTGCTCCTGCTGGGGTGTTACCACGCTCCACTGATCTCTCTATGAACAGCTCTTTGCCATGTGTTGATATACCGTTTCACTTGCTTAGATAACACTTCACACAACGGTTTGGGATTAGACAGGTAACTGCATTCCTGGGAATAAATTTCCTCCAGAAATTCATTAGAAACCTTATTGTAAGCTTACACTGACAAGAAGAAAACTCTGCAAGAAGAAAACTCAGGGAAATAAGGGGGAAAAAAAAAAAGAACAGTCACAGAGGCCATTTTCCCTTAAATGTATGTATAATCTTAAAAATATATACACAATAGAATACACAACCAATAGATGGACTGGAGGGCCAGCAAACATGCAGATATACCACTATATAACTAGAAAGAAGGGAAACCCATGTATATCCTGCAGATCCATAAACACATTCAACCAATAGTTGGGATTTTAACAAGGTGTTGCCCAGGATCATTTATTTTTAATCATTTAATTTCCAAATTGTCTGAGAAAGGGATGTGACCTTTGGAGAAAGGGGTGTAGTCTATAGTAAGGTGGGAAAAAGCTTGTGCGCACAATTTAGAGCAGCTAAAAGTAGGTCTAAAAGTAGAATTTAACAGTCTTAAACTGCGAAATATTTATCAACACAATGATACATCTGATGCAGCAAAAGACTAGTGTTGTCAAATACTACACTGTCAGAGTTCCCCAATGTCTCAGTACTAAAAGCTTCTGAGCAACTAGTTCACATCCCCATGTAGTTCTAAGAGCTCATTCATACAACTAGGGTTGCATGCTTCAATCGGGATTCTGTCATTTTCAGTACGAAATGACTTCTGCTCTTGTGCTGACTCCTAAACACAATGTAAATGCCCCATGTGACAGCACACTAAACATTGAGTCCAGATAATCTTTTTTTTAAAGTATCGTATAGAGTGTTGAGATACTTCTCCGGGTAGACATTCTGTCCTCGGTCCTAAAACACCACTTCCCTCTGGATCCTACCATATGTGTGTTAAAAAATATTCCCCAAGCTGCTGGATAAACAAGCTTCCAGACGACTCCTACATTTGTTCACTGCAGCTAGATGCCCGATCTTGGCCAGATGAAAACAAACAAACAATCTACCCCTCAGTACAATGGGGCATCTCACAGCCTTCTTCTAAAATACTGTAGATAGATTTAATTCCATATGGGCCCTCTGGGATGACTTCTGGAAGGGAAGAGACGAGTGCTGAAAGGAGGACCCAATGGTGGGCCTACTCTTCTGCAACTGGGTAAAGGTATCGCACTCCACCCCCAAACCACCCCACCCTTATTATTTTCCTTATGTGTATCCTTCTATGTCCGCCTCCATGTCTCTATATGCAGGTAGTTTAAAATTAGTTGTTTCACAAAGAGCCCCCTTGTACCTCAATGGTTTTGCTCTCTCTCTTCCATGCTCACTTAAAGGACATCTACCATCAGGATGACGGATTGTAAACCAAGTACACTGACATACTGCTATGTGCCTCCTCTGGCAAGCTCTTCTTTTAGCTTCTTATACCCGTTTTAAATGGTTTTTACAATTATGCAAATGAACCTGAGGGGTCCCCTGCTCCATAGGTGTTAATGGAGCCTGAAGCCCCTATGACTCATTTGCATAAATTTTAAAGCTTTTTTGTAAAAAACAGGGCATAAAAAGATAAAAGAAGAGCAGATAATGCCAGAGGGGACACACACCAGTTTGTCAGTGTGCTTGGTTTACGATCCGTCATCCTGGTGGTAGATTTCCTTTAAGCTATACCTGTATTAAATGTGTACTCTTTCTGCATTTGCCTCTGAATATTGGCAATGTTTAGTACTGTGACACACTGCTTGTTTTTAAAATTCTAAAAAACACACAACAAAAACTTTTCAATATAAATACAGTTATATATATATTAAAAAAAACAGCTAAACAGTTTGGGAGCATTACTCACTACTTGGTCCATAGGATCACTAGAGTAGTAGCTTTCAGAATGGGTGCATCGGACCCACACAGGTTTTAGCAAATCCTCATCGTCCTCATCATTTCTGTCCAGCAGGTTGTCATCCAGAAGATCCTTGTCTTTTAACACAGTATAGGAATTTTCTTTGCGGGATGATGGACTTTCAGAGGCAGTTTCTTTTTCTTCATCTTCCCATCTTGTTCTTTTGCGGTCTCTACTAGGGGATGAACTATAAACACATATGATAAACTCATTTGCTCTTCATAGAGCCACACATCATTATTATGCTATGAACTGAAAAGATGACTCCACATGAAAACAAATCTCCGGCTGATTAATCCTTTCTTTCCAGCCCCACATACAATCTCCTACGCAGCTAATTTACGTGTTGCGTTTCATGACACTGCACCCTCAGAAGAACGGAACTGACAGACTGAAAGCCTAATCATGTAATGGAACTAGAATAGTCTGTTCCCCATCACTAAAACCATATTCCAATGTACAAAAACTCCTCTCAGGTACAAGGAAGCAAATACTTTAAATTAAGTCAAAAAACCACTGTACAGGCTTATTCACACATTATTTTTTTTCTCAGCATACCATTGATGATTTTCACTGATGTCTTACGGAACCAATTTTTGGGGGAAAAAAAAAGGGTAAAAAATTTTTAGAGCCTGTCCTAATTTTTTCCCTTTTGTAGATCATGAAAGACAATAGAAGTCTATGGGGGACATGTATCTTTATTTCTGCTAGTTTAACTGTCTCATTTTTTCTACTTTTCACTGCGTTTTTGCTGTCACTTTTTAAGTAAACCTTGGTCTGCACCTTGTGCAGTGTGCCTCATGCATCTTTATTTTCCAGATGTTCCGTTACATGACTTTTCACTCATGTATCACTTTTTATGTGAATTTTTAAGCGCAAACCTGCACCTGGTCAAGGACAGGTGCAGAGGAAGAATTTTATTTCACGGACCTTGTTTTAACATGTAAATTGGAATTATTTCACATGCTTTAAATATTTTAAAATTTTGCACATAAACCTGCTGGGCATCGAAAGTTTGACCAGTTTTATTTCTTAAATTTGTAAATTTTTGCATTTACATTTTATTGAAATGAATGGGTTACTTCTAAAGGTGAGGTCACACGTGGCGTTAACAAATCCGTTTTCAAACGCATCACAACAGTTGAGAAGAGACGATTTGCCCAATTACATCGCTTTGAACATGGCGTTTAATAAACGCATACTTTAACGCAATATTAACACATGTTAACACTGTTAACTAACATATTTGTTCACTCTACATTAGCATGTATGTTAACACAAGTATTTTGTAAATGCAATGTAATTAGGCAAATTCCCTCTTCTCAGCTGTTGTGATTAGTTTGAATACGCATGTGTTAACGACACGTGTGACCCTAGCCTCATTTGTTGTCATCTCCCTGGGGTGTGACTAGAGTGCAGGCCACTGCCTCAAATCTAACATTTTGTCCACTCCTGCATATAACCCCCTCACATGGTTTGTGTCCACGTGGATTTGAGACATTTGCAACAAAAAGACAAAATAAAAAAATAAATAAATTAAAAAAAAAGAGGCAAAACTTGCGCCTGCCATGAGAGGAAAAACTAAACATGTATCACAAGAAAAAAAACATGATCATACATGAGGCTCAAAAAAGAGCTCCTGTC
Organism: Engystomops pustulosus; assembly: GCF_040894005.1. Classification (NCBI taxonomy): domain Eukaryota; kingdom Metazoa; phylum Chordata; class Amphibia; order Anura; family Leptodactylidae; genus Engystomops; species Engystomops pustulosus. Next base: position 94,186,455 of record NC_092415.1, on the reverse strand, counting down.
TGCTGTAGTAGGAGCACATCCTGCTGAGCTGCGCTGCTGGAGCAGGAGGGAGGGTGAGACAGTGTAACAGCTAGTAAAACTACAGCAGACCAGGGCTCTGGTAATGCCCCCCCAAGAGCCCTCAGGCTCATAAGCATAATTTTACTAGTTGATTTAAGATGGAAGAAGAGCATTGATAACAAATATATGAAGATTACCACAGTCTCAGAGCCTCGATCTATAAGCAAGTGTCCCATGTTTATCATGCTTAAAGAGAACCCGTCAGGCAAAAAACTCCCCTAAACTAAATATATTTTCATAAACTGCCATTAGAGAGCATTGCCTCTATCCCTTCATTGTCCCTCTACATGCCTGTAAACTTAAGCAATGAGGTCCTAAAGCTGTATGCAAATAACCTGTGAAATGTCCAATGAGTCATTAGCATATTCAAGCTGCCCGGCTTATTCATGAGTGGGAGGGACAGCCACACCCCCAGTGCATGACTGACAGCCTGTATAATAATGTAAGGCTGTATAATGATGTGCTTCCTGGTGCTGGCGCCCCCTGCAGCCTGTGTGTGTGTATAGGAGAGATACAACCGCTCCAGGCAGCCATGATATAGCAGAACATGTCAAGTACTTGTGTAGCTGATGTCTGTGTCTCACACCTGTGTATGGTAGGATGCAGCATGTCAGCAGATGCAGCACACACACTAGCAATGCTTTACTATACATTACACACAGGCATGAGCAGGGGGAGGGGAGGAGAAGGGAGGGGTAACGGGTGACATCACTGCCTCTGACCATGTGACCAGCCTCATTTACAAAATAAAGAAAAGATGATTTTATAATGATTAATGTATGAATTGACTAGATAAAGGCTGGGATGGGATCCTTGTGAGCTGCTCCAACAGGTAGTGGTGACAGGACTAGTGACACAGACCTGATGACAGGTGTCCTTTAATTTTGATGATAGATTTCCTTAAAGGAACCTGATAAAATTCCTAATACCTTTATCTTTAAGAGGTCAGTGGAGGACAGGATAGAAAGCCGATTTACATAAACTGCTTAAATAAGTAACAAAGGAAAGAAAAAAGAAGGTTGCAGAACACATTTCTTAAATAAAGTATATTACAAAGTTTACTTTCATCACCTGCACTATTCATTTACGCAATTTTGTCAAAAGTTTACTTCTGCTAAACTATTTTTTTCATTTGTTTGTATATAATATAACTGATAATGTTAAAGTAAAGTTCCAATTAGCATTTTCTCTAACCGGAGATCCACTTTGGATTTCCACTAAAGGAATAGCAGTTACCTTCTTGTTCTTTTCCTATAACTTCTGTCCGGACTTGGGGATCTTCGGCTATCACGATGCCTGTGCCTTTCCCTTTATAAAGAGAAAATATAACAATTCTTAAAAAAAGCAAATAAATGTGTGTATACTTAAAAGGCAAATAGTAGTAAATATTATAGTTACAATAAAAAAAAATAAATACTTGCATTAATCCTTACTTACAGACTGTATTATCTGCAGTTACAATTCCCTAGCCTCAGAGTGCATTCACACGGGCGTCTGGGGTGGGGGTGGGGGGGAGGAGATGTATATGCGGCTGCAAATGTGGCGGCAACGGCGGCCTGTTCCGTACACGGGAAAAAAAAAAAAAATAGAGCATGCACCATCTTTTCCTGTGTGTGTAGCCGTGCACCGCTGTTCTCTATGTAGGGGTCACCTCCTCCTCTCTAGCGCACAGCGGTATGGCGGCCCTATGGCGGCTGGCCGGGCAAACGGTTGTGTGAATGTACCCTTACTGTAAAAAAATCCTTCTCAAGGAAGAAATTTTATTTGCAAAACACAGATGACGACAGTATATCTGCAAATATGAGTGGGCTCCAAATGTGGCAATGTCTAGTGGTAATGTCGCTTTCATTAATTGTGTCATAACCATAGTCTGTGAATAGTTCCTACAGCAAATGCATAGTAATTTATTTTTTCCTCTTTTTATTCTTTTAATTACTGTTTTTTCAAGTAAAAGGCAACATTTAAAAGTTTACAGAAAATTACAGCAAATCTATTAACATTTAATAAAAGGTTGTCCAGGAGTTAAGTATATAGAAATAAATAAAATAAAAATCTCCCCTGAGCTGTGCCGCTGCTGGCCTCTGTTTTATATATATGCTGGTGCCATCTCCACCACTGCTGCCCACCTGCTACAGCATTGGTTTCCAGCTACAGCAGGTGAGCAGCTGTGGTAAACACGGTACCACCAGCCTCTGTATAGGAAACAATGGCCAGAAGTGACAGTTATGTGGTTTTATTTATTTTTAAAGTCCCTTTTTCCCCATAGATAAAAAAAAAAAATAATAACTCCTGGATAACCCCATTAAGAATGGAGTAAAAGAAGTATTAGAATAATGTAATTAAAGTGAATATTAACTCTAACAACATGAAGCGATTATGCACATTGTATACAGTACATCAATACCTAGAACTGTAGGTTACTGCCGATTTCAATTGTACAAATTTGCAAGTAAATCCAGGGCCGGACTGCCCAGTGGGGAAGATTCTGTTTGGGCTGCTCATAAAGTGGGGCTTGTTTCAGACCTGCATCATAAATCAGTTGCTCCCTAAACAGCCTCCAGAGCCAGCCCACTCCTCTGCTATTGATCCTCATGCTCTAAATTGTTACTGATATCTAACAATTTTTTTTTGTCCACTTGCATAAAAGCCAGACTCAAGTTAGAATGTAAAGGTGGTGGATTTTAATAGTTTTTACCCCACTGGAAAATCCAGAAGAAAGTAATCCTTGTGAACTTGCTCTTAGTAGATCGAATGCCCCTTTCACATGAACGTGTGGGGACAGGTATCTGGCCACACAGTCTGCGGCTGGATATTGGTCCACATAGAAGCCTATGGCTCCCGGCCGTGGTACAGAGACCATCACACGTGTTTCACCATACTGTCCACGGTAAAAAGAGAGAGCATCCTGTATGTATAGCCAGGCACCATGCCTCACTATGAAGCAGAACTCACCTCTCCTCCCTATAGCTTGTGGCTGTATGCCATAGCCCAGGCGAGCATACATTCGTGTGAAAGAGGCCTAAGTTCTAGTGCAAGTTTCCAAAGCACAAGAAAAAACTAAGAAAATTTGTCATTTATTAATGTAGTGTGATTTACTAGATATATAAACATTTATATATCAATATACAGTAAAGCTGTAACCTACCTGTTACGTTCATAACTGCCATGTCTTGGAGGGGTCCTACCATGGGATGCGGTCCTACTGTATTCATACTCTGATCTACGTCGACTGCTTTCTGGTCTTCTTGTTCGGTCAGGACTCCGTCCACGATCTCTGCGGTCAGAATGCTTTTCTGAGCGGTGTCTGTCACTATGGCTGTACTCTCTGTGCCGGTGAGCATCATAATGCTTACCCCTGTCTGGTGCCCTGTGGTCACTCTGTGCTTTACCTGCTTGGTACTGACTGTGACTTGTATGTCGGTAATGGCTGCTGCCTTGAAAAGATGCCGAATTTGGTTGGTAACTATTAAAGTTAGATACTGGTTGAGGTGGAGGGGGTGGTGGTGGAAAAGATTGGGGTGGATAGCTAGAAGTATATACTGGTTGATACCCAACATGGGGCAATGGAGGGGGCATAATAGGTGGTGGCGGCATTAGAGGAGGTACCATGTAAGGATAAGTGCTTTGTGCAGTGGGTGGGCCAGCAGGTGGGGGATTACTTGGCCCAATAGTAGAAGGAGGGACAGGAGGAAAGCATGGAGGCATCGGGTAACTTTGCCTGACAGGATAAGTTGGCCTGGGAATACACTGGTTTATTGTACTTTGTGTTGGTGGAGCAACAGGCGGTGGATAACACATGTAGTCCGGCCTTGGTGGTATATAGTTAGTATTTGGAAGGCTAGGAAACGTGGGAGGTGGAGTACTCTGTGTATCATATGAATACTGCCCAGAAGATGGCTGTAACTGGGCTGGCCGTACATTTTGCGGCCGATATGTCTGCATTGAAGGTGTCTGGCCTCCTCTAGCTGACTGGCCGCCTCTTCCTGACTGTAAAGACATTACCTGAAGAATAGACAAAAAACAGTCAACAACGATCATTTGTTAATAAACATTGTTTAATAATTAAAAAAAAGCTAAAATTAAATAAAAAATAGAATTGGTTGATATTTAGAATAATTATTACCGCATATACTCGAGTATAAGCCGACCCCCCAAATTTTGACACAATAAACTGGAAAAACCTATTGACTCGAGTATAAGCAGAGGGTCGGAAATGCATTGCTCATAGCCCCCCAGTATATAGCCCGCCCGCCTGCCTGCCCCCTCGACTATATAGACCTCGACTATATAGCCCGCCCGCCCGCCCCCTCGAGTATATAGAGCGCCCGCCCGCCCCCTCGAGAATATAGAGCGCCCGCCCGCCCCCTCGAGTATATAGCCCGCCCGCCCCCTCGAGTATATAGCCCGCCCGCCTGCCCCCTCGACTATATAGCCCGCCCGCCTGCCTGCCCCCTCGACTATATAGCCCGCCTGCCTGCCCCCTCGACTATATAGCCCGCCTGCCTGCCCCCTCGACTATATAGCCCGCCTGCCTGCCCCCTCGACTATATAGCCTGCCCGCCCGCCTGCCTGCCCCCTCGACTATATAGCCCGCCCGCCCGTCTGCCTGCCTGCCCCCTCGACTATATAGCCCGCCCGCCCGCCTGCCCGCCCCCTCGACTATATAGCCCGCCCGCCCCCTCGACTATATAGCCCGCCCGCCCCCTCGACTATATAGCCCGCCCGCCCCCTCGACTATATAGCCCGCCCGCCCGCCTGCCTGCCCCCTCGACTATATAGCCAGCCAGCCCGCCCGCCCCCTCGGCTATATAGCCAGCCCGCCCCCTCGACTATATAGCCAGCCAGCCCGCCCGCCCCCTCGACTATATAGCCAGCCCGCCCCCTCGACTATATAGCCAGCCCGCCCCCTCGACTATATAGCCAGCCAGCCCGCCCCGTCGACTATATAGCCCGCCCGCCCGCCCCCTCGATTATATAGCCCGCCCGCCCGCCTGCCTGCCCCCTCGACTATATAGCCCGCCCGCCCGCCCCCTCGACTATATAGCCCGCCCCCTCGACTATATAGCCCGCCCGCCCCCTCGACTATATAGCCAGCCAGCCCGCCCGCCCCCTCGACTATATAGCCAGCCAGCCCGCCCGCCCCCTCGACTATATAGCCAGCCAGCCCGCCCGCCCCCTCGACTATATAGCCAGCCAGCCCGCCCGCCCCCTCGACTATATAGCCAGCCAGCCCGCCCGCCCCCTCGACTATATAGCCAGCCAGCCCGCCCGCCCCCTCGACTATATAGCCAGCCAGCCCGCCCGCCCCCTCGACTATATAGCCAGCCAGCCCGCCCGCCCCCTCGACTATATAGCCAGCCAGCCCGCCCGCCCCCTCGACTATATAGCCAGCCAGCCCGCCCGCCCCCTCGACTATATAGCCAGCCAGCCCGCCCGCCCCCTCGACTATATAGCCAGCCAGCCCGCCCGCCCCCTCGACTATATAGCCAGCCAGCCCGCCCGCCCCCTCGACTATATAGCCAGCCAGCCCGCCCGCCCCCTCGACTATATAGCCAGCCAGCCCGCCCGCCCCCTCGACTATATAGCCAGCCAGCCCGCCCGCCCCCTCGACTATATAGCCAGCCAGCCCGCCCGCCCCCTCGACTATATAGCCAGCCAGCCCGCCCGCCCCCTCGACTATATAGCCAGCCAGCCCGCCCGCCCCCTCGACTATATAGCCAGCCAGCCCGCCCGCCCCCTCGACTATATAGCCAGCCAGCCCGCCCGCCCCCTCGACTATATAGCCAGCCAGCCCGCCCGCCCCCTCGACTATATAGCCAGCCAGCCCGCCCGCCCCCTCGACTATATAGCCAGCCAGCCCGCCCGCCCCCTCGACTATATAGCCAGCCAGCCCGCCCGCCCCCTCGACTATATAGCCAGCCAGCCCGCCCGCCCCCTCGACTATATAGCCAGCCAGCCCGCCCGCCCCCTCGACTATATAGCCAGCCAGCCCGCCCGCCCCCTCGACTATATAGCCAGCCAGCCCGCCCGCCCCCTCGACTATATAGCCAGCCAGCCCGCCCGCCCCCTCGACTATATAGCCAGCCAGCCCGCCCGCCCCCTCGACTATATAGCCAGCCAGCCCGCCCGCCCCCTCGACTATATAGCCAGCCAGCCCGCCCGCCCCCTCGACTATATAGCCAGCCAGCCCGCCCGCCCCCTCGACTATATAGCCAGCCAGCCCGCCTGCCCCCTCGACTATATAGCCAGCCAGCCCGCCTGCCCCCTCGACTATATAGCCAGCCAGCCCGCCTGCCCCCTCGACTATATAGCCAGCCAGCCCGCCTGCCCCCTCGACTATATAGCCAGCCAGCCCGCCTGCCCCCTCGACTATATAGCCAGCCAGCCCGCCTGCCCCCTCGACTATATAGCCAGCCAGCCCGCCTGCCCCCTCGACTATATAGCCAGCCAGCCTGCCCCCTCGACTATATAGCCAGCCAGCCCGCCTGCCCCCTCGACTATATAGCCAGCCAGCCCGCCTGCCCCCTCGACTATATAGCCAGCCAGCCCGCCTGCCCCCTCGACTATATAGCCAGCCAGCCCGCCTGCCCCCTCGACTATATAGCCAGCCAGCCCGCCTGCCCCCTCGACTATATAGCCAGCCAGCCCGCCTGCCCCCTCGACTATATAGCCAGCCAGCCCGCCTGCCCCCTCGACTATATAGCCAGCCAGCCCGCCTGCCCCCTCGACTATATAGCCAGCCAGCCCGCCTGCCCCCTCGACTATATAGCCAGCCAGCCCGCCTGCCCCCTCGACTATATAGCCAGCCAGCCCGCCTGCCCCCTCGACTATATAGCCAGCCAGCCCGCCTGCCCCCTCGACTATATAGCCAGCCAGCCCGCCTGCCCCCTCGACTATATAGCCAGCCAGCCCGCCTGCCCCCTCGACTATATAGCCAGCCAGCCCGCCTGCCCCCTCGACTATATAGCCAGCCAGCCCGCCTGCCCCCTCGACTATATAGCCAGCCAGCCCGCCTGCCCCCTCGACTATATAGCCAGCCAGCCCGCCTGCCCCCTCGACTATATAGCCAGCCAGCCTGCCCCCTCGACTATATAGCCAGCCAGCCCCTCCCGGTGCGTCGCAGGCACCATGACTTCATAGTGTGTGCCGATGCGGCTGACTTCACGAAGACTGTGACGGGCCAGTACCCGATGTCGGAGCCGCGATGGATGCAGGGGAGCGTCAGAAGGGGAGTTCACTTTTTGTTTTTTTCCTTGACGAGAGTATAAGCCGAGTTAGGGGTTTTCAGCACATTTTTTGTGCTGAAAAACTAGGGTTATACTCGAGTATATATGGTAATATGATTGCTGCCAATCCTGCACAAAAGCCCCACAGGACCGTAAACATCTGGACCTTTCAAGACAACAAGTGCCATGGAGGATACCGGAATAAAGATTTTAGGTGTAAGGATGATGCCACACATGCAGTTTTGAATGCATTTTTGAGCAGTCCCACAAAAAACGCATGCGTTAAAAACCGCACACGGTTTTTGAAAACGGTTTTGACCAGTTTCAATTAAGATAATTGGTCAAACCTGTCAAAAAAGCATGCGTGTGACCTAAACGCATGCTAACAAGCGGTTTTTGAAAATGCATGCTTTTGCGTTCTGAATGTGCATGACTTTTTACATGTTTACCATGCACTTGGCTGGTTTGAATCCGTTTTTCTTCGTTTCTAGAAGTGTAAGCAGCTTTGTAAATGTAAATGCACCAAGAATGCACTGTGTGACTGCACCCTTAATCTCAGAGATTCATTAACAGACAATTTAATCCTATGATGATTAACCAGAGGGTACTGGTGCTCAACCCTTATCAAGAACTGCATGGAGATTTTAGCTACCGTATATTCCGGCGTATAAGACGACCCCCCTACTTTCCTGTTAAAATTCGCCGTTTAAGACTACCACTTTTCCAACGCATACAAAACACCGGTAAAAATTTAAAAAAAAACAGATTTGAATTTAACATGGTCCTTTTTTTAATTTAAATTCTTATGACATGCAGGTATATAGCAGGAAAACTGTCGCTCATAAACATAAGGCATACAACAATAACATTACCATCGTCCATTTTATTGTAAATGTTACCATACTGTACCTTAAATTTTTATTTTATTAAATATTCCATGCCATGTACTCAGAAGCAGGAAAAAAAATTCCAAATGCAATGAAAATGGTGAAAAAACGCATTTGCGCCATTTTCTTGTGGGCTTGGATATTACGTCTTTTGCTGAGCGCCCCAAATGACATGTCTACTTTATTCTTTGGGTCGGTATGATTAAGGGGATACCAAATTTGTATAGGTTTTATAATGTTTTCATACATTTACAAAAATGAAAACCTCTTGTACAAAAATTATTTTTTTGATTTTGCCAACTTCTGGCGATAATAACTTATTTATACTTTGGTGTACGGAGCTGTGGGTGGTGTCATTTTTTGCAAAATTTGATACTATTTTCAATGATATCATTTTTAGGACTGTACGACCTTTTGATCACTTTTTATAGATTTTTAAATATTTTTCAAAAAGTGCCATTTTCGACTTTGGGCGCTATTTTCCGTTACGGGGTTAAACGCATTGAAAAACCATTATATTTTGATAGATCGGGCATTTTCGGACGCATCGATACCTGATGTGTTTATGATTTTTACTGTTTATTTATATTTATGTCAGTTCTAGGGAAAGGGGGGTGATTTGAAATTTTCGGGTTTTTTATTATAATTTTTTTTTTTTTAACTTTTATTTATACTATTTTTCAGACTCCCTAGGGTACTTTAACCCTAGGTTGTCTGATCGTTCCTACCATATACTGCCATACTACAGTATGGCAGTATATGGGAATTTTCCTCATTCATTACAATGTGCTATCAGCACATTGTAATGAAGGGGTTAAAACGAAATAGCCTCGGGTCTTCGGAAGACCCGAGGCTACCATGGAGACGGATCACCGGCCCCGATGACGTCACGGGGAGCGGCGATCCCAGGTAAGATGGCGGCGCCCATGCGCCGCTATCTTTTTGAGGCTGCCGGCAGCACCGATCGCGGGCGTTACCGGTAAGCCTTTGCTGCAATATGCAGCAAAGACTTACCGGCTATGGAGAGGGCTCAGCCCGTGAGCTCTCTCCATGCAGCGCGACCCGACCGCCGGCGTATAATACGACCCCCGACTAGACAGAAGATTTTTCTGTCTTCAAAAGTTGTCTTATACGCCGGAATATACGGTATGTTAGGTTGAAAGTAAGGACAGCTGCATCAGAATATGAATGTCTTCAGTACCTCATGACAGAAGGCTCTGCTTACCAGTACGTATAGGGTATTAAATAAACTTTCCAGCATTCCTTGTTTTAGGTTAAAAATCAAACTCGTGCTATGAGTCTGAAGGGGAAGATCAATTAAAATAACCGTATTTTGGGACCTATAGTCTATTGTACCTAAAAACCTGCTTTTAGTATCAGATTAAATACAAAAATTTCATGTGTTCAATCACAGCTGCCTTTCATTCTGTGAGCTACAAATCTGAAGATGAAGACAATTAAAGAAAAAAGGTAGGAATTGGATCACATTCTCAATTATATGTTTATATGCCTCTATCTTCTGTTCTGTACATCAAAGAACCAGATTTCAGATGAAATTTGAAAGATGTGATTGTTTTAGGTAGTAACAAGCCCACAATATGGTCATCTGAAGTGACACTCCCCTTTCAGCCTCCAAAAGAGTCATCTTTGCATTTGACTGTATTTGAGTTTATTGGTGGAATAACTGGTGATAAGTTTAAGCTCCAAATAGAAGGTTGACTGCCAATACTTGGGAACCAGATAAAGAACAGGAGCCTGGGATAGAAGCTCCACAGAGACTGGAGAGAGAATAGGACCTCATGCCTTTCGATGGTTGATGAGACAGAACCAATTTCTTTTTGGTCAAAAAGGAGCCACTATGATCACAGTAGTCTCTAATGAATTTATTGTTTGAAGTAGCCTTGAAAGACTGGAAGGTTCCCAAGACAGTATTATGCACTCATTGCCCTGGATCCTGCAACTTTCTTGCCAATGAGAGGAACAATTTAAAGGGATCCGGTCATCAGAAATTGACCTACTAAACCACTAGTAATATGTTTCCAAGCAGCCGAACACCTTCCAGATCATGTTTCTTTCATGACCCAAGTGAGATGTAAAATGGTTGTATAAAGTCAAGGAGGCAGAAATTTTAACACTGAAGTCAAGTTCTCTCTTCCTCAGAAAGCCATCTTCACTGTAATCGATGGTCCTGCGTCGAAAGACATCACTAACTAGATCTCCTGAAGTCCGATTCATGATGTCAATCCCAGAGGGAGAGGCATTCAGAGCTCCCAAACTTGATTTCAGCGTTAGACTCTCCGCCTCCTTGACTTTATACAACCAATTTACATCTCACTTTACATGATGTCACCACCCTGGGACATGAAAGAAACAAAAACTAGAAGGTGTTATGGTGCTTGAAAATATACTGGTAGTAGTTTACTAGGCCAGTTGCTGATGACAGGTTCTGTTTAACCACCTTATCCAAACAAAACAGGAAGTAACGTATATGCAATGTGGCAAGTGTTGTGATGCTGGATATCACTGTGCCCCCTTGTAATACAGGACATAGCCATTCAATACACAGTCGACGGCCGCAAATGACAGAATCATACTGTATCCAACATGCCTAACCACCTTTACAGATGAGCAAGCTTTCCATAAAGACCTGTAATTGGTTTAGGGTCCCAAATCGACCTGGCATGTCCTCTTTAAGAGTGACTTGTATGATGTGTCCTTTGTATGTCACATTTATCAAAGTGGCTTAGACAGCTACATTATGTGTTACATGTCTGCTGTGGATGTGTAACATTTAAGTAAAAAAAAAAAGTCATAAATTTGCTGCAACTAGTCCCTGCCCACTTCATAGGTTCTTACACATGAGATCTAAACAATAGGAGTCTGGTGCAGGAGATCAGTGGACTATAGCGGAGCAACCCCATCTATGTGCCAGGCTTGTATGGGCAAGGACAAATGGCACCTGCCAATTAGATAATACTTCATTGTAAAATGAAACCACCGAGTGCCCCCTCAACCTCCTCCACCAGTGAGGCCTGGGCATCTTTAATCTCCATCTACTCTTTACCAATTCAAAAGCATACAATCAAACGGACAGGGATGAAAACCAGACGAACATACGAAGCACTGTGCACAGTATACGGCGCACCAATAACAAGTAATATAAATCCTGATAAATCAGCAGTAGGTACACGGAGCACACACGGAACATATCAGAGCAGCAGTATATCACACTCACCATACACACATAGAAGAAGCAGCGGCACAGCTACAGGATGTCCCGCCCACACACTCTGATCCTGAGGAGTCACATGACGGCATCTCTATACCTCAATTGGAGACATTGTGTGCCAGTCATGCACGTGACACAAAGAACTAATAGCTGCAGAGCACAGCCGGCACGGAGGCTGCCATCTTTATTAGGGGCCTGGTGATGGTTCATAGTGGGTTGTGAATAAAGCACTTATGTAATGTAGCAGGTTTATCGTCAGGGCTGTAAATTAATATGTTTGCAGCGTCTTCAGTTCAGCAATTTTATGAAGCGGGTTAATGTTATGATATCGAATTACAAGACATATACTTGATGTTAGTTTATGCCACATGTATGACGGAAACGTACAGAAAACGGTAGCTGAAAGTCGAGCTGTTGCGGTATTGAGGCGGTATTGTATATAAACTTGGGGGAAATGCCCTCAGCAAAGATGGCGGCAGACGGTTAGGAGCAGCCAGTGGTTGCATATTTCCTGTAGTGTGCTGCTCTTCACTCACCTATCACAGCGTTCGGCTGGCTGTGCCCTGTGCAGAGCAGCTGCCGGCTGTATCTGTCTATCTACCTGCCTACCTACCTGCCTCCCTGGAGATGAGTGCTCACCGCCTGAGGAGTTACCGGGAGTTGCCAGTATGGGTAGTGGAGGATCACCACGATGTACGTACACAGTGCACAATAACGCCATTCCCTTCATCCTTCCTACTTCATAGTATTACTCAGAGGAGCCATGCTGCTGTGTAAATACTTCATGCCCATCAATATTGTGATTCCGAATGCTGTTTTTACAAGAATAATTTTGTGTATTTTTTCGCTAGTGGCTTGACCTTGACATGTTAAAAACCAATTGCACCATAGACGGTGACATGCAAGTAAGCTGAAGAGATCCTGACATGAGTCGCGCTGAGTGGGGAGGGTCACTTCAATTGCCCATGACTTGGGTTATACAGTATCTAGATCCATGCTAAGAGGTAGCTGCAAGACGCAGAGAAGTCTAACTTTCTGTACCTGCAGTTCACAGAACCACAATCCTATTGGGATTTGAAAGGTGAGATGGTTCTCTGTACTATATAACCCATGTTTTTGACATCATAAATCTCGCCTTATTTTCACATGATGTTGTGGTTATTTTTTTTTTATAAGTGAACAGGCGAGATTTAACAGAGAGAATTCTAGAAGGGACCTGAAGGTGTTGGTATTTTATTGGGTGACAACTGGTGTCACATGCCCTATAGCAGTGATGGCAAACCTTTTAGAGACCGAGTGCACAAATTACAACCAAGACCCACTTATTTATTGCAAGGTGCCAACACAGAAATTTAATTCGTGATTTATAATCCCATATCAGTACCTGAGGACACCAATAAAGCAGAAAATAGAAGCAATTTGGATGATCATTGTAGCTTCCCTCCAGGGTCTAATAAACGGGAAGAATTGTCAGGGCCAGAGCAGGAGCTACAATGATAATCCAGATCTGTCCACACCTTCCCACTCTTCCAGCAGTCCCAGATAGAGCTGTCACTTTAAAATAGCTCTGTGCACAGTAAGTCCTGGGCTGTCTGGGACTGCAGAAAGATACCTGGAGTCATCTCTGGTGAAGGCCTGGGTGCCCACAGAAAGGGCTCCGAGTGCCACCTCTGGCACCAGTGCCATAGGTTCGCCACCACTGCCCTATAGATTAGCGCAAAAGTTAAATCCCAAAATAATCCAATCAATAGGTAAATCTGAAGATTCACTGGATGTATTTTTTGCAGACCCACAATAGCATTCATGTGTGAAGCCCTAATTCAGTCCTTGATCGTAATTGAATAGCCTAGACCAGTGATGGCGAACCTTTTAGCGGCCGAGTGCTCAAACTGCATCCCAAAACCCCCCTTATTTATCGCGAGGTGCCATCCAAAAGTAAAAGCCGTAACTTGTTGCTCCCTGTTCAACAACTTTCAATCATATTGGCCTCCTGAGGAAAGCAACACAGTAGAAAGATGGAAAATTTTCATCATTTTAGCTTCTTTCTAGTGTCCCTCTGTACACAGAGAATTGTGGGACCAGAAGAAGGTCCTCCAAAGATAATTCGGCCCTTTCTACACATTCTCCCTCTCCCTACAGTCCCAAGTAGCGAAAAAAGTATCAAAATATCACTGAAAGCAGCATCTTTTAAGTTGCTTGGAACTGCAGGAAGATTCTTAAAGTCCTGTCTGGTCTGTTGGGGCGATGGCCCGGGTGCCCACATAAAGGGCTCCGAGTGCCGCCTCTGGCACCCGTGCCATAGGTTCGCCACCACTGGCCTAGACAATAGGAACTTGTTGCTTATCTCCAAGATTGTCCTCTACCTTTATGCACTCGAGGGAGATTTACCCCCAGGCAAAAGGAGAGCACTTAAGGCACTGTGTCCCTTAATCCAACTTAGAGTGGTCACATTAAAATAAGATGTAAAGGAAAAAACTTGATGTGATAGAAGACTGCTCTTTTTAAATTGGCATGTCACCAGAATTTTATACCACAAACCTTTAATACCTGCTGTTACTCTCCATAGTATCTAAAATTAGCTGCTAGTGAGGCACTATACAGCTGTTTTTCTGATATGCAAATTAGCCTACCTTACTTTTTAGGGTTTATACCCACACGGATGGCGCAAGACTTCACTAAATACAATACTTTTAACAGAATGCACTCCAGCTCCATTAAAGAGCAGAGCATGCCTTGGTGTGAACCGTTTTTTGTGTCCTCTTTGGGCTTGTTTTTTTATTTTGCCGAATCCAGCCCTGTTAAATATGTAATGAACAGCTTTGTGTGTTGCTATTGCAAGTGAGACATTCCTGTGAAGAGTTGATTCCAATTTCTAAGCCTAAACTCTTCATTGTTTCCCCTAGGTACTACCATTTATCTATCGAGCAATTGGATCCAAGCACTTGCCTGCCAGTAACATTAGCTTCATTCACTTTGACTCTCATCCAGATCTCTTGATACCAGTGAATATGTCTGCAGATACTGTGTTTGATAAGGATGCCTTGTTCAGGTGAGGCTAAACTGCTTTACCTTTTTAGATGATTAATTCTTCTGAAACCATAGAGAAAATGGCGATATATACGATGCCCTCAATCTGGATGAAGTTGTTAAATGAACCAGTTTCTGTCCAATAAATGTATGGCCTTCAAAGGTTTATTTGTTGTATGCCCATCCACCAACAGAGTGCACCATCTGTAAAATGCAGTGTGAGGCTACCTGCACACATCCTTGTGCAGCATCGGGCCGCGATTCCCATAGGTCTGTCTTTATTTGTACCGACTTGTAGAAGCCACTTCAAATACATGGTCCATGTGCTAGCCTTGCAAACAACAGCTAGTACATGGCCAAAAACGTTTGTGTGCATGCAGCTTTAGGACGGCTACACAATGACATGTTCAGCCTGTGAAAACTGACCCATATGATGGTCTGAACACATGGACTGAACACAATGCAGAGCACAGGTGTCCTTGCATCTTATTTCTGTCCTGACCACTCTGTTCAGTCTGTGTTTTTGGACCAGCACTGGCTGAACGTGTTTGGGTGCAGCTGGCACATATTGGCAGCGATGAGAGCAAAGAAGAGAGGAGTATTGACTTTTTTCAAACATTAAGTGTTAGTGAGCCAAAATGATTTTGTCCCTGGCAACTCCTGTACCATTTTTCAATGGCATCATTGTTTAAAATGGCAAACTTTCATTTTAATATGAAACTACATGTTGATACATTGAATACCAAAACTGACTCAGACTCCAGCATTTTCCATAAACCCTAATTGTGGGATTGCTAGTGCTTGGCACAGGGGGCATAATACATCGAAATTAGAGATGAGCGAGTATACTCGTCAAGTATTCCCCTGCTCGAGATCGAGCATTTAGTTAAAAAAACACAGTGAAGAACAATGAAGAATAGAATAAAAACAGTGAACACATGATCATTTAAGTGAAAAACAGTGAAAAACACAGTGAAGAATAAATTAGATGTTCGACACATCTGCTTACTTGTCGGAAGATATGCGCGAAACGGTGCGAACAAAATAGTATGTGAAGAACAATATATATGTGTGAAGAACACGGTGAGCACGGCAGAGGCACTGGGGAGACTTCAGTGGAAGAAGAGGAGCGGATCCCGGGACAGCGTATCTCCCGACAAGTAAGCAGATGTGCCGAACATCTGCAATCTATTCTTCACTGTGTTTTTCACTGCATTTTTCACTTAAATGTGTTCACTGTTTTTATTCTATTCTTCACTATTCTTCACATCGGGAGATAATATACGCGCGGAACAGTGAAGAAAAGATTGCAGATGTTTGCATACATCTGCTAACTTATCAGAAGACATTCTTTTTCAATTAAATAACACACTTTTATTCCCGAACCATGGTCCCTTTGAAAAATGCTCGAGTCTCCCATTGACTTCAATGGGGCTCGTTATTCGAGACGAGCACTCGAGCATCGGGAAATGTTTGAAATGTATAGTGGAATCCAGTGAATATTTAAAAAAAAAAGTAGAAATAAAGTAACTTTCTCCACAATGGCAATGCCCCCCAAGTACAGGAAATAACATGAAATCTTTAAAAGTAAGCCCCTCACCCTTATCCTCTGTGGTTTCCTGTTCCATGGACACCAGGAATCTTTTCCAGCTGGTGCTGGGTCTCGTGTAGCATACCTCAGGAGTTAGGAGATCCTGTCCGATACCTTGGAGGAGGTGCCGTGCTGGAGGGCTGACGCAGTGAGCCTTCTGTCTCCTGACATAGGGGCACACCTGGGCAGATCGGAGGTCCATGCACCTCCGATGGAGTTTGACCGTGGCGCGCGGTGAGTTGCAGCATTCACGGAGTCCAGGGTGGGACTTTTCTCCTCTTCTGTTCCTGCTGGGTGTCTGCTTCCAGCCTGTAGCTGTGCTCTGGAGAAGCTGCATCCGGCTGGAAATGGAAGGGGTGGAGTCTGATGACGTCAGACAAAGTAGGAAGATTTAAAGGGGTTGTAAGGTGGCAGACATTGCCCTGCAGGTTGCAGATAAACAAAAGTAGCTCAATACATAAATACAATGTTATCAGCAATGTTATCAGGTACTTTTAGACATAATGAAATCTGAACTTATAAGGTTAGCTTTTGTTTATACTACCTGATCTCCTGGGAAACAACATATAGACTGTACCCTCCCTGGCCGCGCATGCGTGTTCAGCTGCCTGTGATCTGCAGCCAATTCCACACTCCCTCCTCCTGTGTGCGCGCGCATCTGTGCACCACAGGAGGTAAAGCTTGTTTGTAGCAGCCGACTCGGTATACAGTGCACGTGCCTTCAGTCAGTGCAGCAGTCCCGCCCCCGCCTCCTCTACAAGCACCAGTCCACAGCACCAGCAGCCAATTGCTGCTGTGCTGTGTATTCTGTGCACGAGCACACTCTGCTTGGTGGGAGCGAAGCATCATGGGACTTGTAGTCTCAATGCAGTGTGCGGCGGCCATCTTGTTTCCTCAGTTCCTACCTGCAGGAATAAAGAGGTACCGTATATACTTGAGTATAAGCCGACCCAAGTATAAGCCGAGGCCCCTAATTTTACCACAAAAACCTGGTAAAACCTATATTTTTTTACTCGAGTATAAGCCGAGTTTGGGTTTTCAGCACATTTTTTTGTGCTGAAAAACTAGGCTTATACTCGAGTATATATGGTAATTCTTTGCAAAAATAGCTATTAACACAAAATTTAAGTTGAAGTTGTTGTAGTAGATGGTGTAGTGGGTGTATTTATCACACCCAGGAGTTTGTTTTGGAGGTTCAGGGACCGTACAACCCCTTTACGTTTGGGTACCACGGTCAGAAAGACGCTGAAGTGTTTGGATGCTCTCTGCTGTTTGGTGTTGTATCTGAACGTTATCTGCAGTCCAGTGTGTCTACCTCAGATGATCAGGAGCCTCACAGAGCTTCTGAAACTCCAGATACCGCTGCCCAGCTTGGTCCCTTCTCCTATTACCCATATTAGCCTACTTGATGCTTTTTAAGTAGTTCGAAGGGTCCCTTTGTGGGTCTTCTCTATGTTTTTATGTCTTTTATGAGGCTGCTCAGCCTAAGAAGCCGGTAAATAATAATATGGCATTTGTAAAATGTCCTTGTCATTATCTTATAAGAAGGCGCTCTGCTCTAAATGCATTCATTCAGTTTTGGCGGATGAATCTCCATCTTTTATGCTTAAAACATATATTAAATGTGAAATTGGTGGGGGCACGCCCTGCCTTCCAGCATGAGGGAACACATCTGAGCTGAGCTCCAATAGCAGGTTCCTAATGACAATTGTGGCGTAAAAAAAGGCTGCAGTCATACCCTGTAAGCAGGTAAAACGTTCTTTTACCAGAAGGGCTAAAGGTATGAGCAAGACATGAGGATTTGCGGCTGTCAACCACTTGGTGTGGCTACTCCATCATGTGCGAAGGCTGCAAGTGAGATGGACGGTGAGGATGACGCACAAACCTCAGAGGGAGAACATGAACCTACACTAAAGGAGGCCTCCTTGCAATTTCCAGCTGTCATACAGGGATCCACCGCTTTTCTTACCGATTAAATGGATGAGATCCGTGTGGATATAGGTCTCCTGCGCCAGGACATGCAGAAGCTAAGGAGCAGAGTTGGTGAACATCATGGGGCAGATTTATCAGGCTGTCTGAAAGTCAGAATATTTCTAGTTGCCCATGGCAAACAATCACAGCTCCCCTTTAAAATATTCATGAGCATTGGTAAAATGAAAGCTGAGCTGTGATTGGTTGCCATGGGCAATTAGAAGTATTCAGACTTTCAGACAGCTTGATAAACCACTGGTCTAAGCACAAATCGGTGCAGACCTGTGGTGCCAAAAATCTTGGCTTGGGGAACTGCCTGTGGTGTAACAATGCCAGAGTACAGGGGCTGCTTGAACAGGGTGAAGGAGAGGATCCCACAGCATTTATGGAGGCCTGGTTAAAGAAGGGACTCCCGGAAAAAGCCAGAATCAGTGAAACCCAGGGTCGGGCATATGCCTCTTTGGCTCAATATTATTGCCAGAATATTTCTAGTTTCCCATGGCAACCAATCACAAATAAGCTTTCATTTTACAAGTGCTCATGAATATTTTATAGGGAGCTGTGATTGGTTGCCACGGGCAACTAGAAATATTCTGCCTTTCAGACAGCTTGATAAATCTGCCCCTGTGTTTTTTTTCTGTGATCAATCTGGACAGCAATTGGAGATAGTAGCTTGTTTTTTTCACTACACTCCTGAATATGCCTTTGTCCCCATTACATGCAGTGGATCAAATCCATAGGGTATCGGCTAAGCCACCGCCACCTGGAGCGAACCCTCAAATATCCTGTGCAGTAAAGATACACTATTCTGACAGCTGTCAGATGTAAAGGACTCATATTATATCAAAGTTCAAATATCCTTATTCCCAGACTTCTCAGCTGCACTGCAGAAATCTAGGGCGACCTTCATAGCAGTGAAGAAGAAACTCTGAGATTTGCAAATCCCATACTCCATGGCCTAGCCAGTGCAAAAGAGAGTGGTTTATGAACATAGAGTCCTATTTATTAATTCTCCTGCTGAAGCTGATGACTGGATCAGCACAGTGAGAAGAACTGCTTGCAGGGACTCCAAGACTATGTGCCCAGTTGATATCCTTGGACGATGTGTTATTACTTATAGTGATAAGTATTTTTGTGTGTTTGGTGCTATCCACTAGGTTGTATTGCGTGGTAACCTTACTGAGAGCGACATAATGCTTTAATATGCTCGGGAGTGATCCTTGGTATGGCCTGGCTAACATTTCTTACTGGGCCTCTCATCTTTATTTGAATGCTGCTTTGTTATTATATAAGTGACAAGCCTTCTATAGTTTTGTTAGGGCCTGCTGGAGGGGAGGAGCTTTAGTCTTTGCGTTGTTAACTCTACCTTCAACACAGACTACCCCGTATACCGTAAAATAGTGGTTGTTGGCAGTTCTGCCCTGTAGCGGGCATGGTTATAGTCTGGCCACCTAATTTAGTACCAACCGCGGGATTCTGTCATGCCCACAACTCTGTATAATTAAGGTTTGGTTTATTCTTAATGCATCAGATTGACATCAACTAGGTAGTGCACTGGCCAATCTCCATTGTATCTTGTAATCTAAGGGGGTTAGGGGAACCTCAAGAGTGGTCATCTCATTTCACTCACACATCAAACTCCAGGGTAGTCTCTATCCTGGTCCATAGATTATTACGATGGAAAGCGGCCAATTTAAGAGACCAGATGGTAGATATGTGTTTGTGCAAGCCTGGATTAATTGTACAGTAGACCATATATCTTGCTTGGCCTTTATGTCCCTGTGTCTCATTCCCTGCCTGTGCTGCATGACGCTTCTTGTTTTGCCACACAATTTCCAAACACATTCGTTGTGTATATGGGAGAGCTCAACTCATTGCATCATCTGTAGTTAGATAAGTACCAAACTGTTCCCCCATCCCACCCCTCTGGCTCAACTGCTGATAGAGCTGGATTGAAACGACCTGTGGAGAACTCTTGTCAGACACCGGGATAGGTCATCTTAGCAGTGTAGCCCGAATGTATGCTATTGATCACATGTCTCAGGGAGAGTGTGTTCTGATCGCTCTTCTAGTCGTCTCAAGCTTAGACCACAACACACGTAGGTATTAGGAAAATCCACCCCTTTTTGGTTTGGTCTTCTGCCCGCCACTTACCAGACGCCAGCATTGCTGCAGGCTTATTTCGCAGGCGTCACTCTGAAAATCAATCGTCCTATTGGTATGCACTCAAGATTTATATAAGAGGCTGTCTACAGTCAGCTATTACCCATGTTAAACGGGAAGCACGTAAGGAAAGTTTAGGAACACTATGTGCGCAGTTGGAAGCTACCTATATTGCAAACCCTTCACCCAGTAATAAGGAGGCATGGTTCTCGACTGGCAGAACATATCTCGCATATCTGTGTGAGAAGGAAAAAAGGTGCACTTTCTTTGCGCATCAGAAGTTTTTTGAACTGGGTAACCAGTCAAGTTGTTTAATTGCCCAACTAATACACCAGAAAAACAGCCTTCCCTATCCATGCTCCAGCTTACTTCAGACACTGGGTCTGATTTGACGTCCACTGAGGACATTCTGGGGGCGTTTCTTCTGTCTTCTATTAAGATTTGTATTCCTCCCGATCTCGCTGCTCACCTGGCTAGCTTGATGGGTCTGTTTTGACTCGGGAGCTGTGACTGTTAATGGTCAGATGTCCACCGTGTTCCAACTGGCAAGGGGTGCACGTCAAGGGTACCCCTTGTCACCCTTGTTTGTTTTAACTATCAAACCCCTAGCTATTAGGATTTACTCACATATAGTTTATGTAGTAGTGCTGCGTGGATTGGGACAGGTTCATCTGGTATAATATGCCGTTGATCTTCTCATGTTCATGTCGCACCCTGATGTCTCCTTGCCTAAAGCAATTGAAATTATTGATGACTTTGGCTCCAAGTCGGGGCTACTTATTGGGGCAAATCCTACTTTCTATTTATGCACCCTTGGAGGGGGCGGCTTCGTCCTCCCTGGTAGTGCATGACCTAGCAGTGGTGGAGAGATTCAAATACCTGGGTGTCATATTAACTAGATATCCCAAAGAGTTGCTTGATGATGATGTCTACCCTCTTCTTGACCTCTTTAGGGACAAGTTTAAAATGTGTGCTTCCTTACCTCTGTCACTGGCCGGTAGAATTAAGCTGGTCAAGATGGTAGTTCTCCCAAAGTGTTTGTACATACTTCAAAAAGTCTTTTACCCCATTCCCAAACACTTCTTCAGAACCCTAGACTCCCTGATTATTACTTTTTATTTGGGGTTCCTCATGCTCTAAACTGCAGATACAGCAGTTGCAGAGACCAAAGATATTAGGCAGCCTGGCACTCCCAGACATGTGCCTCTACTACTGAGCGAACCAACTGAAATCTCTTTCTTCATGGTTGTCCCATTTCGAACTCCTCTACCCCAAGATTTGGATAAAACTAGCCTGTGGTTACTTCTATTTTCTGAGACTGATAATAGCAAGGGGCTCCTGTATATAGGGTTGCTAAGATGATCTGGAAAACAGCCAGAGTCATATCTCCTTTCTCCAAAATACTGTCCGAAACACCATTGTGGCATAATCCTGATATAGCTTCTGTAAAAAATGAGGCGTGCATATACTGGGAGACCTATATGAGGATGATATCCACACAGAGAGAAACTGCAGCCCCCCCTCCCCCCATCACCTCAAACAAGGAAATGGCAGGAGACTCTCCAAGTCTACAAGCTGTCCTGTCATGTGCTATGCTGGAGTGTTACTTACTTAGGTAGGTAGATAGATAGACAGACATGGATATGCAACACCCTCGCCGATGCAAGGCAGAGGAGTGGTTGCGAATACGTCCCACCATGTAGCTTGCAGCCTGTGTAGGGTCTAGTCAGCCCCACAGCATGTCACTACATCACACTACATAGTCCTTATAGGACACAGGGGAACATTGCAGTGGTAGACCCTGCCTGGTAAGGCAGGAGTTAATTGTTTTGTGTGATGTAATATGTGTCAGCCAATCACATGTGTTACACACTGTTTCTGTGAGCTGAGATGTAATTGGAGGAGCAGCCACCACCTGACCAGGGGGAGTAACAAGATCCCTGGAAACTTCCAGAAGAAGTCAGTTCTCTCAGAAGAGAGTAGAGAGCAGTCAGACCCAGGAGTCTGCAGAAACAGACTGGAGTTACTCCAGTACAGACTCTGTACAGCTAGCATACCAGACCAGAGCAGGAAGAGCCTAGCCCCTGCCTGAAGAGTGGAACTAATAGCTAGTATAGTGAGGAAAGGGGTATCATCCTACCGCACGTTGCTGCGGTTCCTGTCGGTTCCAATAAAGAACTGTAAGTTGTTTTTGTTCAACCTCTGCCTCCGTCTGGTCCCTGCTACTACGGCTACCATCATCACAGGCACCCTGTCCACCACACAGAGACTTATACTCCAGACACCAAAGGGTTGCCCCAGGGAGAACCGCTATAGCAGCCTCTCCCTCATCATTTCTTGCCAACACCACCCTGCTGGAGACCTGCCAGGCTGTAGGACAGCCCTCCGGTTCCCCATACCAAGCACCGTGACACTAGCGTGCCTAGGCCGCAACCGCCAGCCACTCAGGTACTGCGGGCCCCGGCTGTCTCCAGGCCCCGAGAAAAGGCTAGGCCCCGGTGGGGAATGTTGCAGATACATAGATAGATATGATATAGATAAGATATACATAGATAAATAGATATAAAGAGATAGATAGGAGGTAGGAGGGATAGATAAATGGATACTAGATAGATAGATAGCTCTGGTCTCATTGGTCGGCACCTTGTTCTTGTGATGAGATGACAGGAGGCAGATCCTGTCATCTTGCTGATTGTAGTTTTTTGTGAGCTGGAAACCCTGGTTGCTATGGGCCAAAAAAGAATGATTCCCAGAGACACCTGGAGCAGAATTATGTGTATTAGGGTTTTTTTGCTCAGAATGACGGTTAGACTATAAAGGCAGTTTGACTCGGCTTCAATTTCAGGCACTTCCCTTTGGTCTGTAAGTGGCTCCAAGAGTCTTAACCCGATTTAGATGGAGAAACGCCACCACTTCAGCCATTACTTTTGAAAAGATCATTCTTTATTTAGACGAATTTCTGATCTGGGCGTACCCTTTGTAATAAGTGGGTTTTTCCTTCTACCTGCTCTACCTAACAGTCGTTGCTTGAAAATGCAAACTTGGAGAAAGGCTTATTTAATTAAAAAGTCATAATAGATGACCAAATTCAGAAAAGGTTGTAATACAAAATAAAATGCCTCGTCAATGTCCTATTCTGGGATTTACAGATACATACAGTATATGACTACAAACTCAAGACTACATGACTAACAGACACAAGATTATATAATTAGTCCATCATTAGCTAGTTGGCTCTATACTACTCCTTGACCATACATATATATCTCAACTGTTATCACAATCACACCCACAGATGCTCATGACTCCATCCCTACTCGGATATCTTCCGGCCTTCATGATGACTTGTCGCCACTCAGCTTCCGGTAAAAGGATATAGGCCTCCTTGGTGTAGTCATCTACTCCTTCCTCATGATGGCGCTCTTGTACTTGGTATTGGTATCCATCAGGTCTTTTGTCCCAAATGGTCTTGTTGACCATCTCCCCATGCCACTAAGAATTTATTTCTTAAATGCAAGTACTCCAGTCCCGATTCAGCAGATTATGAATGTCCTAGATGTGATGACCTTGACTATTCCGCCAGTTAAGTGGGGGTCAAGCCCATTCCAGAGTGCTGCAAAGATTCCTCTTATCAGTATGGGATCAAGATCTGGTTCATCTGGAAAAGAAAGTCCTGATCCCTCAGCAGGTAAAGACCTCACTAAATTGGTGGTTTTTAAAGAAGAACCTGTTAAGAGGGGGGTGTTGGAAGATACAGAATCCCTACATCATTACTACTGATGCCAGTTCAGTATGGTAGGGTGCTCATTCTTCCTCTTCTTTTTCATCCAGCTATGACAAGATTATCTTCAAATATAAGAACTTTTGAGGGGTTTGAGGGGCTTCAAAATTCTTCAGTCCTCTTGTGCAAAGCACACATCTCCGGAACCAGTCGAACAAATGGGGAGGTACCAGGAGTTCCAATCTTTGCAAAATTTCACAACTGATTTTTCAGTGGGCAGAACTGAATGTGCTTTCTGTTCAGCGGTCCACCTGAGGGGGACGTTAAACATCCAAGCAAATTATTTAAGCCGCTTCCAGATAAAGGAAAGTGAATGGAGACTTTCACCAACAGATTACCAACAGATTTTTCCATCCTTTCCTGTGACTTTTCTTCTCTGATAGATGCTTTATTTAAAGACTGGCCTGCTTTGTTACTATACGCTTTTCCCTTCAGAAGATTCTACAACACAGGCATTAGTAATATTTATAACACCTCTTTGGATCCGGAGATCATGGTTTCCCCTGTTATTGGAAATGACAACAGGAGAATATTGAAATCTTCCGGAAGTTGCAGACTCTGGTCCTCTATCCATCCCTCTCTCAACTTCAGTTGATGGCTTGGAGACTGATAGGAAACTATTGAAACGGAAGGGGTTTTCTAACCCTGTGATTTCTCCTCTGTTATGAAGCATAAAGAAGGTGACCTCCACGATATGCACCAGGATCTGGAATGGCCTACCTAATATAAATACATGGAAAAGACTCATCCTCTATCCAACCAAGTATCTCCTTAATCTTGGACTTCCTGCAAAAAGGTTTGGATAAAGGTCTCAAGAATACTACCCTCAAAGTTCTGGTTGCTGCATTAAGTGCCTTTATTTCAGAAAATTCTTATATTGAACATTTAAAGTTTCTGACAGAATGAGACCCTTTGTGCGTTCAGGAATCCCCCCATAGCATTTGTCGACGGTTTTTTCTGTTATCAAAAGCCTCTTTTAAATCTATTGAGGACATTTGTATACGTCTCATAACTTACAAATCTGTGTTTCTACTTGCTATAACCGCTAGGAAAGAGGGTGAGATACAGGCTTTCTCCTGCAAAGTCCCATACCTGGAGATTAAGCAAGATATAATTTCTTTAATGTTGCATCCATGTTTTATGCCCAAAGTGGTCAATAAGTTCCATAGAGAACGGTCTGTGACACTTCCCTGCTTCTGTAACAATCCATCAAACGCTAAAGAAGAAAAGCCTCATTCCCTATATGTCTGAATGTGCTTAATTGCATATCAGGCCACTGAACATTTTAGAAACTCAGAACATCTTTCTGCAGTTCCAGTGTAAAAATGTATAGGCTCTCTAATCTATTTCCTCCCAGCCAGATAAAGACCCATAGGACGGTCTCCACATCATGGGCAGAAATGGCATCTGCATCTATTGAGCAGATCTTCCGGGCAGCCATCTGGGAAAATCCATTGAATTTCTTCAGGCACTACAGATAGAATGTAGGTGATTTTTCTGATCTCTCTTTCAGTAGAAAGGTTTTTTCAGCAGTGATCCTACCCTTAATGGTAAGAGTCATTTTCATCTTTTGGCATTAAAAAAAAAATATATAGTACAAAAATTTTATTTACAAGCAGATAGTTTTGTCTGGGATAGCCTGGAGACTGGAAGATTAGGTTCCTCCTGGGGCAGAGCAGCCGCAGCCCAATACTCTAGATGCACTAATGGATGTGAACCTTCTTTTCTTGTTTATTGGGGAACTAATGCTAAATCAGTAGGAGTTGACCTGCTTCTGGTCTCAGCTGCAGTTTTACCCTGTGTTTGACTTTTCAATATGTACTTGCTCTTTGTTTCCTTATGTTCAAGCCCATTTGAAGTTCGCCAGTGACCCTTTAGATGATGGTCACTCAGCTCACTCACGCTATGCATCCTGTTCATCAAGCACCACGGAAAAAAACTCTGCCGGGAGGGCAATCAGTAGATCAACAAAATAAATGGTCCAGCTGCAATAAGATCAGGTGTATTTACAGCTTTATTGCAGGTTCTTGTGAAATATCCACAGGTTGCTTAAAACATGCCAACGCCACTGGAAAGACCCAATTTGTCCTCATGGCAATTAATTTTTTCGACAAATCGACACAACATACGCCTACGAGAAAGCAATCTCAAAACAATAAAATATCTCCATTCACTTCCCAATGGGAGACATGGACTATGAGCCCATTCCTCACAGAATAAGTTCAAGTAATCCCTGGTCAACTGGACATGGACCAAACCAAAATATGACCCAATTAGCATTAACTGTTATAAAAGTTTCTGATAGTTCAGTTGCATTGGCTTCTTGATCTACGGAAACTTTTCATGGTCTGAACGACGAAGTTAAGTTCAGCCTTTGCAAATCCCAGGAATATTGGAGAATATTAGAAGTCCTTGCTAACAAAAGTAACCAATATGCAAGTAACTGTAAATGTAATACTTCTTGGCTGTATGTATATTAAAAATCTTGAGTAAAAACTTTTAAAGCCCTGAGACTACCAAGATCTTTGTTGTGTTTTTGTATAAAATGTTTTGATACTCCTCAGAGACTGCGACCCTCAGGTTTGCTGTTGCCTTGTAAATGTTCTAGAAATCTAGTTTTTAAATGTCTCACCACAGGTCTTCCTACACCAGTGAATGAACGGTTAACTGGTTGAAAGGCCACTCGAGCAACAGGCTGAATTACCCCTGCTTGCAAACTGCAGACATGACGATCACCGCTGGTCTGTACTTCATCAAGTATATACAAAGTAATCAGAATTATGTCTTTTTATTTATCATCACTTTATAAATATGTGGAGGTTTTGTAAGTTTTATAACTATACTATAATTAATAGTACACCTGCTGTGGAATGACGTGTAACGTCCTGATTGGCTGGTCTCTTCCACAGCACTGCAGTTATGATTTAAGGGCTCTTGTTGCCAGAAATGTGTCGACATTTTTTAAAGAGGAGCTGTCACCCTGAAAAACAGCACTACGAGATGCTTACTAAAGTAAGCAGCTCCTAGTGCTAAAACAAACGCAGCAGTGTTACAATGATAGTGTTCTTGGAAACCTCTGATAACACCAACTAACGCTGCTGCGTCATATTCCCCGGACCGCCCCTCTCACTCAATAGGCCAATGGTGACTACCGCCCCCTCATGTATACGCCGGACCACTCTCAAAGCGTATAGTACAGCACAACAGTGCTGTCATTGTAGCACTGTTTCCCTGTTTTACAGGGTGACAGGTCCTCTTTAAGCAACTGTGGATGTTTCACAAGAATCTGGAATAAAGCTGGAAATACACCACATCTTATTGCAGCTGGACCATTTATTTTGTTGACCATTTGCATGATCTGAAGGAGGCCTAGGAGAAGGTCATGTGATCCGATAAGACCAAAATGGAACTTTTTGTCAACAATTCCACTCGCAGTGTTTGGAAAAGAATGAGTACAACCCAAAGAATACCAACCCAACTATGAAGCATGGAATTATACATTTTCAGGTACTTTTCTGCAAAGCACCTGACCACAGTCAGGGAAACTAAGAAGTGGCTCCGTAAGAAGCATATCAAAGTCTTGGAGTGGCCTAGCCAATCTCCAGACCTTAACCCAATTGAAACTCTATTTTACCCAGCCAAAGGCCTGAAACATGAATGATCTAGAGAAGATCTGTGTGGAGAAATAAGTTTAGACACAGTATTACTACTTCTTTTTTTTTTACAGTGTTACAGGGAACATTTCTTTTATTTATTCGTCCCACTACTTAACTTGTCAGGTGCAGCAGTACCTTTTCGTTCTTTTTAACCAGTTAAGGACCGGGCCCTTTCCGGTTTTTTCATTTCCATTTTTCACTCCCCACCTTCAAAAATCTATAACTTTTTTTATTTTTACACATAAAAAGCTATGTGACGGCTTGTTTTTTGCGTAACAAATTGCACTTCATAGTGATCGCATTGAATATTCCATGCCATGTACTGGGAAGCGGGAAAAAAAATTCCAAATGCAGTGAAAATGGTGAAAAAACGCATTTGTGTCGTATTCTTGTGGGCTTGGATATTACGGCTTTCACTTCACGCCACAAATGACGCATCTAATTTATTCTTTGGGTCAATACGATTACAGGGGTACCAAATTTATATAGGTTTTATAATGTTTTCATACATTTACAAAAATTAAAACCTCATGTACAAAAATTATTTTTTTTTTTATTTTGCAGTCTTCTTGTGCTTATAACTTTTTCATACTTCGTTGTATGGAGTTGAGGGTGGTGTCATCTTTTGCGTCTTTTGATGATGTTTTCAATGATATTATTTTTAGGAATGTACGACCTTTTGATCACTTTTTATAGAATTTTTAATTTTTTTTTAAATGGCAAAAAAGTGCAAGTTTTGACTTTGGACGCGATTTTCCGTTAGGGGGTTAAACACAGTGAAAAAACGTTACTATATTTTGATAGATCAGGCATTTTCGGACGCGGCGATACCTAATGTGTTTATGATTTTTACTGTTTATTTATATTTATATCAGTTCTAGGGAAAGGGGGGTGATTTGAATTTTTTGGGTTTTTTTTATTATAATTTTTTTTTTTTACTTTTTTTATTTTTACTATTTTTCAGACTCCCTAGGGTACTTTAACCCTAGGTTGTCTGATCGATCCTACCATATACTGCCATACTACAGTATGGCAGTATATGGGGATTTTACTCCTCATACATTACAATGTGCTGATAGCACATTGTAATGAATGGGTTAACCCGAAGTAGCTTCGGGTCTACGTGAGACCCGAAGCTACCATGGCGATGACATCACGGGGAGCGGCGATCCTCGGAAAGATCAGCAAGAAAACACCCACGATCGGTGCCGGCACTGATCGCGGGTGTTACCGGTAAGCCTTTGCTGCAATATGCAGCAGAGACTTACCGGCTACGGAGAGGGCTCGGCCCGCGAGCCCTCTCCATGCATCGAAACGCGTCCGCCGCCGTGAATACACGGCGGGCGGTCGCGAACCGGTTAATCTTCCTTTTTTTTCCCCCTAGTGGTGTTAAGCATATATTGTTATATATAATTATTCTTGTGCTTTTTGAAATGTCTGTTTTTTGTTACTAGCCTGAGCTGGTGAACAAATAACAAATGAACTTGTTTTTATTGAACAAGGGCGGGCTTTAACCCCTTTCCCACTCAAGATCTGAGCCGAACTGGCATCGGGAAACACGGGGTGCCAGCTGTAACATATAGCTGGCACCCCAGGGTAACACCCGCGATCGGAGTGCTTAACCCGATAAATCTAACATGCCTCTGGGGGGGTCTTTTCCCCCGCGATCGCCCCCCCCCCCCCAACCGTTTTCGGGTGGGGCGCTGTGATCATTTTTATGACAGTGCTGGGGTCCGATCTAGTCCCCTGCACTGCCTGCAAGAACTGCCGGTAAGATGGCGGCTATGATGTCATCTTACTGGCACAGTGCCAGCCTATGCATGTGCATAGGCTGACACTGCTAATACCCTGCAATATGTCAGTATTGCAGAGTATTCTCATGAACAAGCAATCAGATGATTGCTTGTCCATGTCCCATGGTGGAAAAAGTGAAAAAGTAAAAAAAAAAAAAGTTATTCCATAAAAAATGAAGAAAGAAATCAATAAAAATGCCCAAAAGCCCCAAAACATATAAAGAGAAATATAACGCTCAAAAAAGTCAAAATCATAACACAAACCCCACATATATAGTATCTCCATAACGACCCGCAGAATAACAGTAAATCATTATTGAACCCACGCGATAAACGCCGTAAAAAAAAACTGTTATAAACCCTCCAAAAATTATGATTTTTTTTTTTACCTATTCAATCCCACAAAAAATGCTATAAAAAGTGATCAAAAAACATATGTACTCCAGAATGATACTGGTGCAAAGTACAACTTTCCGTAGCCAAAAAAGTAACAATGTTATGCCACTTGGAAGACGGCAATACAAAAATGATAGATTTTTCCCCACATTAGGGTTTTATTTGACAAATTTAGTAAAACGTAAGAAAAAATATTCATATATGGTATCCCCGTAATCGTATCGACCCGTAAAATAAAGTTAACATAATTATTAGGTTATAAGATGAACACCAAAAAAAAAAGTAAAAAATCCAGTGCAGAATTGATGTTTTTCTACTTCTGCCCTCAAAAAAAAAAGTTCCTAAATTTTCAACCATAGGGGATACCAACCAAAAAATGGTAACACTGGAAAAAGAATCTCATCCCCGAAAAAAGGGGCCAATGAGGAAACTAAAATCCTGGCAGCTGCAGAGCGCCCCTTCCCTTCTGCGCCTTGATGTGCCCCACATGTGGGGGGGTCTGGGGTGAAATTATAGAACAAATTGTATGGTGGGTTTTATCTTTTGGAAATGTGTGTAAATTTTAGGGCAAAATGAACGTATAACCGGCACAGTTTGACCATTCTAAATTTCACCTCCATTTTGATTCAATTACTATGAAGATCTCAAGGGGTTAACAATCTTCGTAAAAGCTGTTTCTAATGGGTTGGTTATATAGGGGGGTTTTGATGCTAAATATGTAAAATGTCATTCAAAACTGTATTTATCCCCAAAATAGGCAATTCTGAAAATCCGGAAAAGTGATATTTGATTTGTAAGCCGTGTGACATCAAAATAAATTATCCAGATATTTCAAAAATTATGAAAATGTAAAGTAGACAAATGGGAAATGATATTCAGCTATTTTTAGGTGGTAAATCTATCTGCCTGAAAACACAATGATTTTGAAAATGGCAAACTTTTCAAAAAATTTTTTCTCTTAAGTTTTGCGTTTATTTACAAAAAAAAAATCAGCCAAAATTTACCACTAAAATGAAGTACAACAGGTGGGAAAAACAATCTCAGAATAGTTTAGATAAGTAACAGATTAGTTATAACCATATAAAGCGACGCATGTCAGAATCCAAAAAATCGGGCTGAGCCTTAAAGGGGTATTCTCGTCTGGGCATTAACATTCAGTTTCATTAATCTGCCATACATAAACATTTCTTCAATTAGATGTTATTAAAAATAATGTTCCTGTGTGAAGATAATTTCTCATAAATGTTGTCATATGGTCCCTTAGAAACGAGATAGCTTCCCTGGATACGGCCACCTCTGCTGGAGGGATTGTACAAAGAAACAAAAGGTTATTGTATATAAAATGTCCTGGAGTTACTACATGTCGCACAGCCACCCTATGGTAATGAATGCTGAATCCTGGTGGTCCGGCAGGACCCTATAGCGCAAGTCTGGCCACCGCTGCCAGAGTGCGACGTGGTCGTATCCGAGGAAGCTATCTCGTTTCTAAGGGACACATGGCTATGTTTATGGGAAATTATCTTCACACAGGAAAATTTTTTTTAATAACATCCAATTGAAGAAATGTTTATATATGGCAGATTAATGAAACTGAATGTGACTGCCGAGACGAGAATACCCCTTTAAGCTACAAAATGGCTGCGTCCTTAAGTGGTTAAGAGTCAGCAGACATTGTGAAGGTACTCTTGTTGACCTCTTGTAAATCTGATGCCCAGCTCATACTTTTAATCTTTGCAAGTATGAGCTGAGGGCTACTTATAACATGAAAAGCGCTACAGTGATGCTTGAACCCTGGCTCCTGGGCAGGAAGTAGAAGCTCCTCAATTCTTACTGGAAGATAAAATCAGCACTTTCCACTGCGATAACACTCACCTTATGCCAGGTTGAGTCGGAGTTTCTTTGAAATGGGGGGGTTGAGCAACAACTGCTGTAGACTGGGCCCAGATACTAGAAAGACACACAATGATCTTCCACTATCTTCCACTATGATGTAGACTTCAAACTGACAAAATTACTGGTGTCACGGCCACTGATGCCTGTTAAGGGGTGAATGGTGAACTAATTGCCTGTCTGTGTGCTTGTACCTTTTCTTCTTTTTCTCCTCCTGCTGGCCAGCAAACCTTTGTCTCTGTCCACTATTGTTTCAACAGACAAATCAGTTCAGCAGTCACCACTCAGCATTACCTGATCTTACCTGTGTGTGCAAAACCTGAGAAGAGGGTGAGCTGTGGTTATATAGATGCACCTGATTACTGCCAGGTGATGCAGAGCTGAAGCCATGAGATATGTGTTTGTATTTCTGACTTTGTTTACTTGTATTTTGTATTGTTTATTATACTGTATTGTGTTATATATATTAAGTAAGAAATGTATCTTTGTGTGATGTTTGTTGTTAAAGGTGCAACCCAGGGGTGTATCCCTTTAAGACTCCAGGGAAATAGTTGGCTATTTAATGACACCTGTGTGTACATGGATGGTCTGTAGGTCAGAGTGTCCTGATCTGATCACAGGGGAGCTGCTTGTTCCAAGGTAACTGCAACCTGACCCCTGAATTATCTGCATTTTTTGTTCTTGCCATGTTCTGCTCATTTTATATTTGTGCAAATAATTGCAAGCCTTTTTTTTTTGGACCTGAAGCCTGAGTAAAGATTTCTTTTTTTAACGGCCAGAAGACCCCACATCTCAACAGTGCCCCTGCGACCGTTATCCCGGTTCCGATTCCATGCTGACTGTCCTGACTTACTTCTACGTTCCCAACTCTGATCATGTGCTGCCTGTCTCGACCTCCTGCCTGTCCCTGACCACAAGTTTGCCTAACGACTGTACTACGCCTTGGCTGCCACCACGGACAAATTTGTGCCTGTGGACCGACCTGGTGGTACCACGCCGCAGCATGTCCAACCGGCTTTGCGGCGTGATCTGGTGAAAACCGGTTACCACTTAGACTCCGGTCCTAGGTGTCAGCTTACGTAATCGTCCACGGTGGTCCAGAGAATCCACTACTGCTTATCCTGACGGTAAGATCCGGCCATGGATCTCGCTGAGGTTCCGCTACCTCTGCTGGCTGATTTTACAACCGTAGTGTCCCAGCAGATTGCCGCGCAAGGTCAGCAACTCGGACAAGTCGCCGCCGTGTTGCAGCAAGCGATGGCAACTCGGCACCAGCGTCAAGTACTTGCGGTTTCTTATGCTACTCCAGTTTGTCTGCACTCCGCTGAACCCAAGCTGAGATTCTCCATGCCGTCTAAATGTGATGGGTATCCCAAGTTGTGCAGGGGCTTTATTGCTCAGTGCTACTTGCACATTGAATTCATGCCTACGCAGTTCGTCACAGAACAGTCCAAAGTGGCTTTCATCATCTGCCTCCTCTCCTGGAAGGTCCTGGCATGGGGACACTCTGGGACAGGAAAAACCTGTCACAGCTAATATCGCCACCTTTTTCACCGAGTTAAAGGCCGTCTTGGAGGAATCCGCCCGGGTGTCATCTGCTGAGACCACTCTGCTGAACTTGCATCAAGGGGACTCATCTGTCGGTTGGTCTCAACCTTTAAAAAGGGGCTTTCTGGACAAACATAAGACGCACTGTCTGCACGTGACCATCTGTCTACTCTGAGTGATCTCATCTCTGGCCGCTCAGATCGACATCCAGTTTAGAGAGCGCTTTGAGGAGCAGGGTCTTGAACAAGTGCAACTCAAGATCTGCCGTCTGCCCCGCCTGGCTCCTGTCTTCTAAAGTCCACCTTTGCCGACCTCTCCGTCTGCTGCTGAGGACCCCTGCAGGTAAATAAAGCTTGTCTGAAACCCCAAGAGCGCTCCTGACTAAGACTGGAGAACCTTTGCCTCTAATGTGCCAGCCCGGGAACACTTTTTTGAGTCTTGTCCAGTCCGGCCTTAAGTGTACAGAAAACGCACGCACCTAGGGTTCTTGGGAGGAGTGTCCCTAGGTGAGAGCAAAGCTTCACCATGACTGAACTTGCCTTTTTTACTTGGCTCCAGAACAGGTGCCCAGTTCAAGCCGCAGCCTTCTTGGATTCTGGTTCTGCGGGAAATTTTGTGTATGCTGCATTGGTCTCCTTAGAAATCCAGTATATTACCACACCGAGTTTGTCTCTGCAAGTTGGGGCTATGCACAATGGGAGACTGTGTCGTTTTACGTGCTTCCCCCATATATGGCTACCATTCTGTTGGGTCTCCCGTGGTTACAGCAACACGTGCAGTGCTCGACTGGCAGACTGGGGAGATTTTTTGCTGGGGTCCAGAGTGCGTGTCTCTGGGTTCTTCGCCCGGTGTCCACCATGTCTGCTTCAATGTCCTCCAAGCCACTGGTGGGTCTCCCCGCTCCATATTGGGACTGCTTGCCTTTCTGAAAAGACATCAGAAGCAACAACTACCCTATAGACCTATTGCCGGGCACGTCTCCTACGTGAAGGAGAACCTACAGAGGGCATTCATATGCAAGTCCTCTTCTTCTGCTGCTGCAGGATTCTTCTTCGTGGCCAAAAAGGATGGCTCACTCCATCCCTGCATAGACTATCCCGGCCTTAACAAGATCATCGTGAACAATCGCTTCCCTTTGCCTTTGATCACAGAATTTGTTTTTTTTTTTTTTTTATTTTAAACATTAAAAATATAACAAAGAAGATGAATACACCACAATAGGAGTCTTGGCAGCGGAAAATTAATATGTACATATGATCTAAAGTGCCTACATATAACGCTGGATGACCTAAAGGACGAGGTATAGCAGCATGGTCATAAAAGTGCATAGAACTGATTATATATCAGAGTATCTACCTCAGTACAACAACATCAACCACAAAGACACGCTGCCCAGCACCCAATCTAACACGTGTTATGGTTGTTTTTTACAATTCATACATCAAACAAATATATATCAAAACAGCTTATGACATAAAAAAAATCTTAATTACAATCCACATAGTTATTATAAACCGTTGTTAATACCCACGGATATGCAAACATCCCCTATAGAACGAAAAGAAACATCCCCAACCCCCTCCCTTGCCCAATGCCCCCAGCCGGGAGAACCCAAAAAGAGAAGAAAAAAAAAAATAAACAAAAAAAAATAAAAGATGAAAATAGGATGAGAAGGAAAAAAAATAAATAAATAAACAAAATACTAGTGCCTCTCAAAGATCCTGACACCTTTGCCCCCCTACCAACCAAGTCTTTTCCCAAATATGTAGGCAACCACTTCTATGATAATTAATCCTCTCCCATACCTTTTACTTTTCTGATCATCTCCAGCCATTCCTTACAGAATGGCCTTTGGGCACTGCCCCATTTTTTTGCAATTCCCAGTCTTGCCAAGAATAAGATTTTGTTGATAATTCGTTTTTTTACAAAAATCATGCTTATCTAGTTCCAGCACCCCAAGGATAGCAACCTGTATGGACCCGGGTAGGGCTATAGAAAGCTCATCGTCTATAAATTGAAAGACTTCCCTCCAGAAAGGGCCTATCTCTGGACATGACCAGGCTACATGAATAAAGTCCGCTCCAGGTTCCGAGCATCTAAGACATTCGGAATTTGCTCTTGGCTTCATATTATATAGCATCTTAGGGGTATAATATAGCTGATGCAAAAAATTAAACTGGGTCATCCTGTGATTCCAAGACATGGATGAGCAAAAAACTCCTCCATAACAGTTTTTCCAAAATTCCTTAGTTACTTTCCCGATGTCCTTTTCCCATTTACTACAAGAAGGAATAGCTACTTTTTTCAGCCCAAGCCTGCAAAATTAATTATATATATATATATATATATATATATATATATATATAAAATGTGTGATATAACTTTCTTCCTAGTGGTGGAGCTTATTAAAAATTCAATAAATCTACCCTTATCACTTGTTCTAATATGTGCATAATACAATTGAAGAAATTTAAAGTAGAAACTCCTATCTCCTTCCCCAAACTGTGCCCTCATTTCTTCTAAATTTAACATCCGTGTTTCTGAAAAAATTTGTGAAAGGAAAAACAATCCCCTCCCTCTCCAATATTCCTTCTCTGTGATAAACTTCTCAAAATTAAAATTATCCCACATAGGGGAGAATGCTAATACCCCCTCAAAATGTAATATCTTTTTTAGTGCCTGCCACACTTTATTCAACTGTACCGCCATGATTAAGTGTCTATAAGATACCTGTGCCAATTCTCCACTCTCTAATAATGTGAAAATGGAATCTCTGTGTCCTACGCTCAAATTAATTAACTTATGAAATGCACTACAATTCCGTCTGGTGATAAAAAATTTCAATTGGGCTGCAATATAATAGCCAAACATCCACGGGATCCCCAGTCCCCCTTGGTCTACCATTCTGCACATAATGGAAAGTTTCAACCTTGCCCTTTTCTTATTCCAGATCAACTCCGTAAACAGGGAATCTATTAGTTTAAAAATCCTTTTCGGAATCCAGACTGGGCAGGCCGCCAGCGGGTATAATAATTGCGGCAGCAAAATCATTTTAGCAATCCAACCCTGTCGGCTCTTGAAATGGCAGTTTTAACCAATTGGAGATGGTATGTCGCATTTTATTTATGATTGGAATGATGTTCAAATCCAAATATCTAGAAGGGTCAGTTGTAACCATCACCCCCAGATATTTGAATGCACCATCCAAGTTTAGAACATCTATGTGAATCCCGGGGTCAGAAAATTCCCCATCTAATGGTAATAGGACCGTCTTCTCCCAGTTAATTTTAAGGCCAGAAAAATGCCCAAATTTTGATACCAGGCTAAAAATTCCGGCCAGCGTGTCCTTCGGTTTCTGTATGGTCATCAGAATATCGTCAGTGTAAAGGGAAATCTTGTCCCCCTCTCCCCCATTTCCCCACCCCCTAATCCATTCTGTTTGTTTTATCATTATAGCCAAGGGTTTTATAAAAAGGGCAAAGAGAAGCGGGGAGAAGGGACACCCCTGCCGTGTACCGCGAGAAAGAGGAATAGGGTTTGAAAGATCGCCATTAATACTTATCCTTGCCAATGGGGCGCTATAAAAAGGTACAAACCCATTTAACAAAATCATTCCCTAGGCCAAACCTTAGGAGTACTTTCCAGAGGAACGGCCACTCCACCCTGTCGAAGGCCTTAACGGCATCTAACGACAGGATGGAGCAGCCCCCCCTGAGTTGTATGTCAGAGAACAGCCTATGCAGGTTATAGTCTGTTCCTCTTGCCGGAATGAACCCGTTTTGATCCGGGTGTACCAGATCTGTTATGACCCCTTTCAACCTGGAGGCCATGATTTTGGCCAATATTTTTATATCACAATTAAGAAGAGAAATGGGTCTGTAGGCCCCCATATCCATAGGATCTTTGCCTTTTTTTTTATAAAAAGTACTATGGAGGCTTCCCTCATTGAGTCCGTAATCCGACCCTCCTTAGATATAGCAGAAAAAACTTGAGTCAAGATGGGAATCAACGCAGTGCCCAAGGATTTATAAAATGCGAATGGTAAGCCGTCTAACTCTGGTGCGGAATCCTTTGGGGCCTCCCTTATGGCTTGCCGGGTTTCCTCCCCACACACCAGACCCCCCCCACAACTCCCGCCCCCTATCCTCTGAGAGTCGGGGGAAGGGAATGGTGTCGAGGAAGTCATCCAGATCACCACTTGAGGCGGTCAGTTCTGATTGGTATATGGAAGAAAAGAATTGCCTAAAGGCCTCCACAATATCCCCTTGCTCCCGAATCACCCTACCCTGTTGGTTTTGAATACAGAAAATTCCCTCATTTATACTACCCTCGAGACCCTGGCTGCCAATAATTTCCCCGGTTTTCCCCCTTCTGAAAAGTTTTTTTGGCCGGAAAAAAAGATTTTGTGTTGGGCCTTCTTTTGGGCAAAAGCATTGTAGTCCGTCTGGGCTTTGAACAGTGCATCCCTATTCTGTAACGATGGATCTACCGCCACCTGATCTTGTTTCACTTCAACCTCCTTCCTCAATAAATCCTCCTCCCTCCTAAATAGTTTTTTGGCCCATGAAATATCATTGTAGTACATCCCTCGTACAAATGCCTTCAGCGCATCCCAAACCAATAATGGATCGTTACTGCCTCCATTTTGATACCAAAATTCAGTTATTAATGTCAACATTT
Source organism: Engystomops pustulosus (assembly GCF_040894005.1). Classification (NCBI taxonomy): domain Eukaryota; kingdom Metazoa; phylum Chordata; class Amphibia; order Anura; family Leptodactylidae; genus Engystomops; species Engystomops pustulosus. The sequence goes on along the minus strand of NC_092415.1, from coordinate 94,148,557 downwards.
TAACCACGTTGTCCAGGACTACTAACCAATGGGGGTTAAGGCGGAAGGGTTTACCCCGTCTGCCCTCGATCCTATCCCACAGATTAACTAACACATTAACCGGCGCGTGATCCGAGATCACTACTGATTCATATTTCATCTTCTTAATATAGATCAAAAATGTATCATTTGCCAGACATAAGTCAATCCTGGACAAGGTGGAATGTGTTCGACTTACACAAGAAAATGCTTTTTTATCCTGATATTTAATTCGCCAAACATCTTTTAAGATTCCATTCCTTACAGAAATCTTTCAACCCTATTGTCCTTCCCTCAGTTTGAGATCCCTTCATATTCAGCCTATCCTTTGAGTTATCTATAGAGGCGTTGAAGTCTCCTAAAACCAAAATCGGGTAATTCGGTTTATCAGATATAAACTGAATCAAAAGATTCAAAACTTCATATGTGAATGGAGGGGGAATATAAACAAAAGAAAGAATACAGCGCATATTATATAAGTCACAAAAAATAAAAATAAACCTGCCCTGTTTGTCTATTTTTGTCGATTAAGATCTTAATATCGACCTTATTATGTATCAGAACGGAGACGCCCCTGGAAAAACGGATCCATACGCAACCTGGTCATTGCCCATTTTTTTATTGAGCCATCCTGATGTTTGCTCTGTTAAATGAGTTTCAATAAGACAGATTATTCTTGGAAGGTGACGAATAATAACATCTTCCACCATACACCTTTTTTTTACGATTGTTTGGCCCCCTGACATTCCATGTCAAAAATTGAACCGCCATGTTAGTTTATAGCAGGGGGAAAAAAGAAAAGGCCTAACTCCCAGCTGGGTACCCTCCCCTTACCCCCCACCTCACCCCCCCTCCTATCTGACCTGAACATACTCACAGGTCTCCAAACTCCATCTTATCCCCTCCCCCCCCCCCTCCATGGAGCCCCCAAATAGAAAAATATAGATATGCTTTATTTCGTTTTGCCGAGAGCCAGTGGCTGGGCCCCTAATTCAAAACCCCTTTGACTCCAACCAGCCTGCTACTTCCTCTGCGTTCTCAAAGAACTGGGTCTGATCCTGAAAAACAATTCTCAGGTGGACTGGATACATCAGAGCAAATTTAATTCCGGCCTCCTTTAAGCGTTTTTTTTACATCCCGGAATTTGACCCGTTTCTGTTGAGTACTATAAGAGTAATCCGGGAAAAAGAATACCTTGTTACCAATGTTCTTAAATTCCTCGTTCCCACGAGAAAATCTAATGATTGCCTCCCTATCCTGGAAACCCAGTAACTTGGCCAATATAGCCCGGGGAGTAGCACCCGGTGGGGGGTTTTTACTAGGTACACGGTGAGCTCTTTCCACTGCGAACAGGTTAGAAAACTTCTCCTTGCCTATTACTTCTAACAACCATGTCTGTAAAAAGAACTTTCCAGCCCCTCTGAGCCCACCTCCTCCGGCAACCCCAGGATTGTAACATTGGATCAGCGGGACCGATCTTCTAAGTCAGTTAGTTTGTCTTTCAAAAATTTATTTTCCCTGAGGATGCCTGCTACCTCTTTTTTTTAATAGCTTATGTTTCCACCTCTAGGACCTTGACCTGAGCCACTGTATTTGAGATTTTCTCTCGAATCTTAGTAATCTCTTCCTTTATTAAGCCTGTTTCTAAGGTGAGAGTACTCACCTGGGTTGCCAGATCCTCTACTGTCGTCCCAGTTTTTTGGACGGGGGCTAAAATTTTTGACAGAATAAGACTGGAATTCTCTACCCCCACCGGTATATCTGTCTCAGCCGGCCCCTGTGTACCTCTGACCTATCTACTACCTCCTGAACCCCCTTCGCTGTCTGTCTTGTTTAAGTGACTGGGGAGTTCCACATTTTCTCCAATCTAGCGGATGTGCCATTCTTAGATCCAGTACAATCTTTAGCTTCCTTGGGGGAACCCCCTCCAGCTGATTTCCGATTTTTTTTAGGCGGCATTTTGAGGAAAAGGACTCAACTCCCAATGTTTTGAACCTCCGAGAACTAGTACAGCATAAAGTTTTAATGTATAAAGTATCAGATGTAACAATTAAATGCACAAAGGAATGATATCAATATACATAATAATCAGACAAGCAACAATAGTATAAATATATCCAGGATTAGGGAGGTGAGACAAATAGTTCTTGACTGTTAGTTCTTAATATTGACCATTACCAGTTAGTTCTTAATGTACGGGTTAGAAAATAAGAGGCTCAGTTAGTATTAACTCAGAAGGACCACCCCAGGAAGGGAAATTAAAGCAGAGGTGTGAGTCCTAGATTAAGGTCAGCCAAGATTAGTCCGGGAGCAAGAAAAGTTCAGTCCTTGACAGCCCCTAAAAGAACAAGCTGCCATCCATGCAAAAAAAAAAAAAACAGCGTTAGTTTTAATGCACAGTCCCGAATCACTCCAATGAAACCCAGGAAGGAGGTTAATATGGGTTAATCTGGGTTAAAAAAGCAGCATACCTTTCCAACCTAGTCAATAGATAATATTGTGCTGCCAGAGTCCCGGCACCAGTTTGTTATTGCAGCCACACTTGACAAGCAGACCAAAGTTTAGCAGGCATGTTCTCATAATTTGGTCAATAGTAATGCGCAACGGTATCTCATATCAGAATAGATTGGTGATGATAACGATCAAACCTTATCCTTATGATTCAAATGAACCGACTCACGGACCAGTGACCATTCCACCGCGGGGCTCCCACTTCTTTTAGATCCTTTTGGGTTCTTTAGGGTCCGTCCAGGAATTTCTTTGGTCTAGGCGGCCTGTCAGCGAACCACCAGCCACGCCGGCCGACTGCCACTTGACCACGCTGTCTCCTCTGGACGATACCCCCCAGCAGGGTGGGAAAACGTCTACCACCCGTCCTTTAGCTCCACCAGGTGCCGCTCCCTGGGTACATCCCGCCGCATCCAGCAGCCGCCTAGGAAACCCCGCGCTAGCAGTGGGGTCTGGTCATGTAGACTTTGCTGCTGCCAACAAGACCCAGCGCTCACGGGCTCCTGGCATAGCGTGCTACCAGGATCGCTTCCACAGGGAGGAGGAGGAGCGGGGAGAGGCGTCTCACGTCATCCCACTCGTGCGCCAAAAAAGGATCACAGAATTGTTTATGTGGAGTCAAAGTCTTAACCAAACTAGACCTACATGGGGTGTATAACCTCATCCGTATCCACAAAGGCAATGAGTGGAAGACCTCCTTCAATACTGGTGATTGGCACTTCGAGTATCTGGTCATGCAGTTTGGACTCTGTAACGCTACAGCTGTTTTTCAGGAGTTCATCAATTAGATTTTCAGAGATGATATCCTGGTGTTCTCTACAGACCTTGAGTCCCACCAGTCCCACATACGGCAAGTTCTTATACGTCTAAAAGCCAATCGCCTTTACGCTAAACTCTAAGTGCCAGTTTCATCAAAAGAGTCTTCCTTTCTGGGGGGACTTCATCTCCGACAAGGGACTTTTGATGGATCCTGCCAAGTTAACTGCGATATTTCAGTCGCCTTGCCCAGTAGGACTATGTGCTATTCAGAGGTTCCTGGGCTTCACAAACTACTACCGGCAGTTTTTAATGCATTTGTCCTCTCTCGTGTCTCACATTGTGGATCTGACTAAGAAAAACGCTTATCCGAACCCCTGGCCTCTGGCGGCTGATGAAGCTTTCTTCAAGCTGAAGTCTGCCTTTGTCTCTGCTTCCATCCTCACTCGGCCTGATACGGAGAGACCATTCCTGCTAGAGGTTGCCGCCTCATCGGTTGGTGCTGGAGCTGTTCTCACCCAGAAGGGGCCCATAGGTCAAACTCTCACTTGTGGCTTCTTCTCCAAGAAACTGCAGAGAGGAATTATTCCATAGGTAATCGGGAGCTTCTGGCCATAAAGCTAGCCAGGTAGATGTATGGCATTGCCTGCTGGCGGGAGCTCTTCATCCAGTCTGTATCTACACAGACCACAAGAATCTCTTTTTATCTCCAGACTGCTCAGTGTCTCAATCCTTGACAGGCTTGTTGGTCCCTTTTCTTCTCCCACTTCAACTTTGTGATGCACTTTCGTCCTGCAGAGCAGAATATTAAGGCCGATGCTCTCTCGTGCCTTGGATGTAGTTGGGGAAGAACCGGTTCCTAGACTTGTCATTCCTCCTGAACAGCTGGTTCTTGCTGCTCCAGTGGACCTTCAGCAACTTCCTCCTGGAAAGGCTTACTTAAGGCCTGCTCTGCGTAAGAAGATACTGACTTGGGAACATTGCTCTCGTGTGACTGGGCATCCTGGGGTGCAACGCTCTGTCGCCCTCATTTCCTGTTTATACAGGTGGCCAGATCTGGTCAAGGATGTACGGGATTTTGTGGGCTCCTGCATTTCCTGTGCCCAAAACAAGCCATCTCCTCTTAAACCAGCTGGTCTTCTTCAGTCGTTACCGATAACTAGCTGCCCACAGACTCGCATGGCAATGGACTTTATCACTGATCTTCCTTGGGTAAAACAGTCATCTGGGTGGTAACCGACAGCTCTTCCAAGATGTCCCACTTTGTTCCTGCCAGATCTGCCGTCCGCTCCACGCTCCAGTTTGGGTCCAGTTTGTTTCCCAGTTCTGGCGTTTTGTGCAGCCGGTGAAATTGACTTTAGTGTATCAACCTCAGTCTAATGGACAAGTCAAGAGCGTTAATCAGATCCTAGGCTGTTATCGCCGCCACTTTGTCTCTGCCCGACAGGACGACTAATCCACTCTCCTGCCATGGGCAGAGTTTTTAGAACTCCCTGGACTCTTAGTCTGCCGGTGCAACTTTTTTTTTTTTTCTTTGTGTATGGGAGACATCCACGTCCATCCCTACCTCGCTCCGTGTCTGCTGATATTCCTGCCGTGGAAGAAGTGGTAGAAGACCTTAAATCCATCTGGGAACAGACTCCCCAGTCTCTACTTCGGGCGTTCGCAATCACCAAAACTCTGGCTGTGGAACAGCCTGGTGGTACCAGGCCGCAGCAAGACCAACCCGCTTTGTGGCAAGCTCTGGTGAAAACCGGGTACCACTTAGACTCCGGTCCCAGGTGTCGGCTTGCGTCATCGTCCGTGATGGACCAGAGGATCCACTACCACTGGTTCTGACAACTGGCACATGAAATGTTAGATGACATTAGATAACCTTAGTCAATACAGTAGTATCACCACTCACTCCCTTAAAGCAGGTTAATTAGCCAGCACAGTTTTTACCTCTCCACGTGGTTTCAAATCGAGTAGAAACGGGGGTAATACAGTTCTCGCCAGGCGGTCCCACACATCCACTAGACATAAACGCCTTGTATCTTGTGCAAGTAGTGTGCAACCTCCAGAATCGATCGCCTGAAACAACATCGCTTGGAAGGCTCCTTTCAGACACAACCCCGCTGCACCATGGCGTTAGCTCACAGTGGATAGACTAGATCCAAAGAATAGTCTTAATACTTATAATTGAATTCTTTATTCTAAATACTGATCAGACACATACGATGACCAGATCGACGGGCGGGAACAGGCAGTAAAGTACAGATGGTGGCATGCTTAAATAATCCATATGGCGGCTCGTCAATGTATTTTTATAAAGAGGTGTTTTTTGTTTTTTTGTTGTTTGTTTTGTTTTTGTTTTTTTTACACTTTGGTTTGGATATCCCTGAAGATATTAGACGATACAATCCCCTGCATTACAGGACGAGAGTGTAAGTTTGGACCTCTACCATCAGTAAAAATTATAGATGTTCTTAATCCTTAGAAAATAACAGCTTATCCTGAAAATTTTAAACCTCCATCTGAACGTTTAATGACATGTAAAGTTTTTGTGTTAGACATACAAGAGCTAGTGTGCTTTTGAAAACAGAAAAAAGTTTTGAAACAAGGCCACAAACTAAGTTCTGAAGTTACATATATCTCATGCTGTAGGCAATTTTCTTTAAAATTCCAGTCACCAGACCTGTTGTGAAATGCTTTGTATGAAACCCTCTGATGTAAATACTTTTGTGTAAAAACTACAAAAGTGCTTAAGGAATGATACCTTTATTGGCTAACCAGAAAAATTATATTTGGTGCAAGCTTTCAGGGCACACAGGCCCCTTCTTCAGGCATGGATACAAATGAAGCACTGAGAGAAAAACACAATATTTGAGGGATGTTACAACAAGATAATTAGTACATATGGTGAGACTCAATTAAGATAAGCTGGGGCAATAAAACTAGAGGTTATGTTACACAGAGAAGGGTGATGGGCAGGGGGTGGGGGGCTAGGATGGCAGGGGTCTGGAGTTAGTCTCTTGTGGGGATTGAAGTGAGTCCATGTAATGAGCCATAAATCCAGGTGCAATGTTGAGGCCTTGTGTCAGTGACTGGAAGGTCATCATCAGTTTGAACTCCCAGGTTTTCCTTTCTCTGCTGTCCTTAAAGTCACCTTTCAGTATTAGGACCTTTAAATCCTTCTCGCTGTGGCCTGGTCCAGAAAAGTGTTTTCCCACAGGTGTGTCAATCCCCTCACTTATGGTGTGTCTGTGAGAATTCATCCTCCTCTGAAGTTTTTGTTGGGTCTCCCCAATGTATATATTATTTGTGTGACACCTCATGCACAGTATCATGTACACAACATTGGAGGATCTACAGGAGAATGTGCCTGGGATTTTATACTCCTGTTGTGTGTTGGGGATGTGGACTGTGCTTGATGATAGAACATGCACACACGTCTTGCATCTTTTGTTCTGGCAAGGAAAAGTGCCCGTCTGTGTTGGTGGTGAGAGGGCACTTCTTACCAGGAGATTCCTCATGTTTGGTGGCTGTTTGTAAGCAAGGAGGGGTAGGTCCGGGAATATGTCCTTTAGCCTGTTGTCCTTATGAAGAATGGCTTGGAGATCTTCTGCAATTTTCTTTAAAATCTTCATTTGTGGGTTGTACATGACCACCAGGGGCACTCTGCACTTGTCCTCTTTCTGTTGGTATTCTAGCAGGCTGCTCCTTGGAATCCTTCTAGCTCTGTGGATCTGTCTATCTATAACTAGGGGGTGATACCCCTGTTGTAAGAATGTTCTTCTTAGTGATAGAAGGTGTTGTTCTCTATCCTCACTCTCTGAGCAGATGCGGATGTATCTCAGAGCTTGGCTGTAGACAATAGATTTCTTGATATGTTTTGGATGGAAACTGTTCCACTTTAGGTACGCTGGACGACCTGTAGGTTTTTGATAAATTGTAGTTTGTATGCTGTTGTCCCTAATGTATATGGTTGTATCCAGGAAATGTACCTTAGATTTTGAGTAGTCCAGGGAGAGTTTTATGGTAGGATGAAATTTGTTATAACTTCTGTGGAAAGACAACAGTTCATCCTCAGATCCTGACCAGATAACAAGCAGGTCATCAATATAGCGGAAGTATGCTAGAGGTTGAGTGGCGCAGGTTGTAAGAAACTCCTCCTCTAGTTTTGCCATGAACAGGTTGGCATACTGTGGTGACATTCTGCTTCCCATGGCACTTCCCATACACTGCAAGTAAATGTCCTCACCAAAGGAGAAATAATTGTGATGCAGTACAAACCTGATGAGCTGTAGGGCAGGTTCTGTGGCCATGTTGTTCTTCTGTAGAAAGTATTTACAAGCAGCTATACCATCTTCATGTGGGATGTTGGAATAGAGGGATGCAACATCCATAGTTGCCAATATTGTGCCATCTGGTAGAGGACCCAGGTTGGAAAGTTTACGGAGGATGTCGGTGGTGTCTTGGACATAGCTAGGCGTCTCCTTCACTAAAGGTTTTAAAATGTTCTCCACCCAGCCAGAGATACCTTCAGTTAGGGTTCCAACACCAGAAATGATTGGTCTCCCTGGATTTCCATCTTTATGTATTTTTGGGAGCATGTAGAATGTACCTATTCTGGGAGTGTTTGGTATTAAATCCAGTAGAGAGTCAGCTATTGGGTCAAAGCCATTAATGATCTCAGTAAGTTCTCTTGTATATTGTACAGTCGGATCTTCCCTCAATGGTGTGTAGTATCTTTCATCAGAAAGTTGTCTGTTAGCTTCCTGAATGTAATCTGAAGTGTTGATAATTACTACAGCTCCACCTTTATCTGCTGGTTTGATGACAATATCTTTGTTGGATTTTAATGACCGCATGGCTTTCCTTTCTTGTATGCTTAGGTTGTCCGTGATGTTGTGATTTCTGTCTAACAATTCCGATTTCACTTTTTTTCTGAAACAGTCTATGTAGTAATCCAAGGTTTGATTAAATCCGGGTTGAGGGGTCCAATTAGACTTTTTCCTCTTTCTTGATGTTTCATGTCCCGGGTCAGTCTGTAATGCGGTCTCACTTTTGTCAAAAAAGAATTCTTTCAGTCGTAATCTGCGAAAAAATTCTTCTACATCACTGCAGAATTGTACCTTGTCAAGTGGTTTTGTGGGACAAAATGTCAGTCCTTTAGATAAAACATTTATCTCCACTTTGCTAGGTTTATACTGAGAGAGGTTTACAACAGGGGATGATGCATCCAAGTTGTGATGTTGACTTTTCTTACCTTGTTCTTTGAGACCTGCTCTCATCCTTAACCTGTTAAGTTTTTTTAGTTTGTTGGTAATAAGTTGATCTTGTAAATTATTGAAAAAGTTCTCCAATGTGTTTATAGCCAGGCTCGACCCTGTTCCTTGTAATGTGTCCATCATACAATTAATATCATTTTGTAGATTTCTTCTCTTGTTGTAGAAAAATCCAATAAGGTGATTCCGTAGTCGTTCAGATGATCTGTAGCAAAGATTCTGTGAAAAGTGAGTGTTGTAAGTATATTGAGTTGGATTTTTGATCATCAAGCCTTTGGGGATAAGATTCTCCTTTTTGCATCTGGATAAAAAGAAGATGTCGCTGTTCAGTTGTGCCAGTTTCTTCAGTTGGTTCTTAAGGTCCATTTGTGTTCGGTAGATTGGGGTATCCTCCATTGTCATAGTATGTTGAGAAAATTGTTGACGTACCGTGTTAGCCAGGAAAAATCAAAAATCTGATGTAAATACTTTTGTGTAAAAACTACAAAAGTGCTTAAGGAATGATACCTTTATTGGCTAACCAGAAAAATTATATTTGGTGCAAGCTTTCAGGGCACACAGGCCCCTTCTTCAGGCATGGATACAAATGAAGCACTGAGAGAAAAACACAATATTTGAGGGATGTTACAACAAGATAATTAGTACATATGGTGAGACTCAATTAAGATAAGCTGGGGCAATAAAACTAGAGGTTATGTTACACAGAGAAGGGTGATGGGCAGGGGGTGGGGGGCTAGGATGGCAGGGGTCTGGAGTTAGTCTCTTGTGGGGATTGAAGTGAGTCCATGTAATGAGCCATAAATCCAGGTGCAATGTTGAGGCCTTGTGTCAGTGACTGGAAGGTCATCATCAGTTTGAACTCCCAGGTTTTCCTTTCTCTGCTGTCCTTAAAGTCACCTTTCAGTATTAGGACCTTTAAATCCTTCTCGCTGTGGCCTGGTCCAGAAAAGTGTTTTCCCACAGGTGTGTCAATCCCCTCACTTATGGTGTGTCTGTGAGAATTCATCCTCCTCTGAAGTTTTTGTTGGGTCTCCCCAATGTATATATTATTTGTGTGACACCTCATGCACAGTATCATGTACACAACATTGGAGGATCTACAGGAGAATGTGCCTGGGATTTTATACTCCTGTTGTGTGTTGGGGATGTGGACTGTGCTTGATGATAGAACATGCACACACGTCTTGCATCTTTTGTTCTGGCAAGGAAAAGTGCCCGTCTGTGTTGGTGGTGAGAGGGCACTTCTTACCAGGAGATTCCTCATGTTTGGTGGCTGTTTGTAAGCAAGGAGGGGTAGGTCCGGGAATATGTCCTTTAGCCTGTTGTCCTTATGAAGAATGGCTTGGAGATCTTCTGCAATTTTCTTTAAAATCTTCATTTGTGGGTTGTACATGACCACCAGGGGCACTCTGCACTTGTCCTCTTTCTGTTGGTATTCTAGCAGGCTGCTCCTTGGAATCCTTCTAGCTCTGTGGATCTGTCTATCTATAACTAGGGGGTGATACCCCTGTTGTAAGAATGTTCTTCTTAGTGATAGAAGGTGTTGTTCTCTATCCTCACTCTCTGAGCAGATGCGGATGTATCTCAGAGCTTGGCTGTAGACAATAGATTTCTTGATATGTTTTGGATGGAAACTGTTCCACTTTAGGTACGCTGGACGACCTGTAGGTTTTTGATAAATTGTAGTTTGTATGCTGTTGTCCCTAATGTATATGGTTGTATCCAGGAAATGTACCTTAGATTTTGAGTAGTCCAGGGAGAGTTTTATGGTAGGATGAAATTTGTTATAACTTCTGTGGAAAGACAACAGTTCATCCTCAGATCCTGACCAGATAACAAGCAGGTCATCAATATAGCGGAAGTATGCTAGAGGTTGAGTGGCGCAGGTTGTAAGAAACTCCTCCTCTAGTTTTGCCATGAACAGGTTGGCATACTGTGGTGACATTCTGCTTCCCATGGCACTTCCCATACACTGCAAGTAAATGTCCTCACCAAAGGAGAAATAATTGTGATGCAGTACAAACCTGATGAGCTGTAGGGCAGGTTCTGTGGCCATGTTGTTCTTCTGTAGAAAGTATTTACAAGCAGCTATACCATCTTCATGTGGGATGTTGGAATAGAGGGATGCAACATCCATAGTTGCCAATATTGTGCCATCTGGTAGAGGACCCAGGTTGGAAAGTTTACGGAGGATGTCGGTGGTGTCTTGGACATAGCTAGGCGTCTCCTTCACTAAAGGTTTTAAAATGTTCTCCACCCAGCCAGAGATACCTTCAGTTAGGGTTCCAACACCAGAAATGATTGGTCTCCCTGGATTTCCATCTTTATGTATTTTTGGGAGCATGTAGAATGTACCTATTCTGGGAGTGTTTGGTATTAAATCCAGTAGAGAGTCAGCTATTGGGTCAAAGCCATTAATGATCTCAGTAAGTTCTCTTGTATATTGTACAGTCGGATCTTCCCTCAATGGTGTGTAGTATCTTTCATCAGAAAGTTGTCTGTTAGCTTCCTGAATGTAATCTGAAGTGTTGATAATTACTACAGCTCCACCTTTATCTGCTGGTTTGATGACAATATCTTTGTTGGATTTTAATGACCGCATGGCTTTCCTTTCTTGTATGCTTAGGTTGTCCGTGATGTTGTGATTTCTGTCTAACAATTCCGATTTCACTTTTTTTCTGAAACAGTCTATGTAGTAATCCAAGGTTTGATTAAATCCGGGTTGAGGGGTCCAATTAGACTTTTTCCTCTTTCTTGATGTTTCATGTCCCGGGTCAGTCTGTAATGCGGTCTCACTTTTGTCAAAAAAGAATTCTTTCAGTCGTAATCTGCGAAAAAATTCTTCTACATCACTGCAGAATTGTACCTTGTCAAGTGGTTTTGTGGGACAAAATGTCAGTCCTTTAGATAAAACATTTATCTCCACTTTGCTAGGTTTATACTGAGAGAGGTTTACAACAGGGGATGATGCATCCAAGTTGTGATGTTGACTTTTCTTACCTTGTTCTTTGAGACCTGCTCTCATCCTTAACCTGTTAAGTTTTTTTAGTTTGTTGGTAATAAGTTGATCTTGTAAATTATTGAAAAAGTTCTCCAATGTGTTTATAGCCAGGCTCGACCCTGTTCCTTGTAATGTGTCCATCATACAATTAATCTCATTTTGTAGATTTCTTCTCTTGTTGTAGAAAAATCCAATAAGGTGATTCCGTAGTCGTTCAGATGATCTGTAGCAAAGATTCTGTGAAAAGTGAGTGTTGTAAGTATATTGAGTTGGATTTTTGATCATCAAGCCTTTGGGGATAAGATTCTCCTTTTTGCATCTGGATAAAAAGAAGATGTCGCTGTTCAGTTGTGCCAGTTTCTTCAGTTGGTTCTTAAGGTCCATTTGTGTTCGGTAGATTGGGGTATCCTCCATTGTCATAGTATGTTGAGAAAATTGTTGACGTACCGTGTTAGCCAGGAAAAATCAAAAATCTGATGTAAATACTTTTGTGTAAAAACTACAAAAGTGCTTAAGGAATGATACCTTTATTGGCTAACCAGAAAAATTATATTTGGTGCAAGCTTTCAGGGCACACAGGCCCCTTCTTCAGGCATGGATACAAATGAAGCACTGAGAGAAAAACACAATATTTGAGGGATGTTACAACAAGATAATTAGTACATATGGTGAGACTCAATTAAGATAAGCTGGGGCAATAAAACTAGAGGTTATGTTACACAGAGAAGGGTGATGGGCAGGGGGTGGGGGGCTAGGATGGCAGGGGTCTGGAGTTAGTCTCTTGTGGGGATTGAAGTGAGTCCATGTAATGAGCCATAAATCCAGGTGCAATGTTGAGGCCTTGTGTCAGTGACTGGAAGGTCATCATCAGTTTGAACTCCCAGGTTTTCCTTTCTCTGCTGTCCTTAAAGTCACCTTTCAGTATTAGGACCTTTAAATCCTTCTCGCTGTGGCCTGGTCCAGAAAAGTGTTTTCCCACAGGTGTGTCAATCCCCTCACTTATGGTGTGTCTGTGAGAATTCATCCTCCTCTGAAGTTTTTGTTGGGTCTCCCCAATGTATATATTATTTGTGTGACACCTCATGCACAGTATCATGTACACAACATTGGAGGATCTACAGGAGAATGTGCCTGGGATTTTATACTCCTGTTGTGTGTTGGGGATGTGGACTGTGCTTGATGATAGAACATGCACACACGTCTTGCATCTTTTGTTCTGGCAAGGAAAAGTGCCCGTCTGTGTTGGTGGTGAGAGGGCACTTCTTACCAGGAGATTCCTCATGTTTGGTGGCTGTTTGTAAGCAAGGAGGGGTGTCACACAAATACATTGGGGAGACCCAACAAAAACTTCAGAGGAGGATGAATTCTCACAGACACACCATAAGTGAGGGGATTGACACACCTGTGGGAAAACACTTTTCTGGACCAGGCCACAGCGAGAAGGATTTAAAGGTCCTAATACTGAAAGGTGACTTTAAGGACAGCAGAGAAAGGAAAACCTGGGAGTTCAAACTGATGATGACCTTCCAGTCACTGACACAAGGCCTCAACATTGCACCTGGATTTATGGCTCATTACATGGACTCACTTCAATCCCCACAAGAGACTAACTCCAGACCCCTGCCATCCTAGCCCCCCACCCCCTGCCCATCACCCTTCTCTGTGTAACATAACCTCTAGTTTTATTGCCCCAGCTTATCTTAATTGAGTCTCACCATATGTACTAATTATCTTGTTGTAACATCCCTCAAATATTGTGTTTTTCTCTCAGTGCTTCATTTGTATCCATGCCTGAAGAAGGGGCCTGTGTGCCCTGAAAGCTTGCACCAAATATAATTTTTCTGGTTAGCCAATAAAGGTATCATTCCTTAAGCACTTTTGTAGTTTTTACACAAAAGTATTTACATCAGATTTTTGATTTTTCCTGGCTAACACGGTACGTCAACAATTTTCTCAACATACTATGACAATGGAGGATACCCCAATCTACCGAACACAAATGGACCTTAAGAACCAACTGAAGAAACTGGCACAACTGAACAGCGACATCTTCTTTTTATCCAGATGCAAAAAGGAGAATCTTATCCCCAAAGGCTTGATGATCAAAAATCCAACTCAATATACTTACAACACTCACTTTTCACAGAATCTTTGCTACAGATCATCTGAACGACTACGGAATCACCTTATTGGATTTTTCTACAACAAGAGAAGAAATCTACAAAATGATATTAATTGTATGATGGACACATTACAAGGAACAGGGTCGAGCCTGGCTATAAACACATTGGAGAACTTTTTCAATAATTTACAAGATCAACTTATTACCAACAAACTAAAAAAACTTAACAGGTTAAGGATGAGAGCAGGTCTCAAAGAACAAGGTAAGAAAAGTCAACATCACAACTTGGATGCATCATCCCCTGTTGTAAACCTCTCTCAGTATAAACCTAGCAAAGTGGAGATAAATGTTTTATCTAAAGGACTGACATTTTGTCCCACAAAACCACTTGACAAGGTACAATTCTGCAGTGATGTAGAAGAATTTTTTCGCAGATTACGACTGAAAGAATTCTTTTTTGACAAAAGTGAGACCGCATTACAGACTGACCCGGGACATGAAACATCAAGAAAGAGGAAAAAGTCTAATTGGACCCCTCAACCCGGATTTAATCAAACCTTGGATTACTACATAGACTGTTTCAGAAAAAAAGTGAAATCGGAATTGTTAGACAGAAATCACAACATCACGGACAACCTAAGCATACAAGAAAGGAAAGCCATGCGGTCATTAAAATCCAACAAAGATATTGTCATCAAACCAGCAGATAAAGGTGGAGCTGTGGTAATTATCAACACTTCAGATTACATTCAGGAAGCTAACAGACAACTTTCTGATGAAAGATACTACACACCATTGAGGGAAGATCCGACTGTACAATATACAAGAGAACTTACTGAGATCATTAATGGCTTTGACCCAATAGCTGACTCTCTACTGGATTTAATACCAAACACTCCCAGAATAGGTACATTCTACATGCTCCCAAAAATACATAAAGATGGAAATCCAGGGAGACCAATCATTTCTGGTGTTGGAACCCTAACTGAAGGTATCTCTGGCTGGGTGGAGAACATTTTAAAACCTTTAGTGAAGGAGACGCCTAGCTATGTCCAAGACACCACCGACATCCTCCGTAAACTTTCCAACCTGGGTCCTCTACCAGATGGCACAATATTGGCAACTATGGATGTTGCATCCCTCTATTCCAACATCCCACATGAAGATGGTATAGCTGCTTGTAAATACTTTCTACAGAAGAACAACATGGCCACAGAACCTGCCCTACAGCTCATCAGGTTTGTACTGCATCACAATTATTTCTCCTTTGGTGAGGACATTTACTTGCAGTGTATGGGAAGTGCCATGGGAAGCAGAATGTCACCACAGTATGCCAACCTGTTCATGGCAAAACTAGAGGAGGAGTTTCTTACAACCTGCGCCACTCAACCTCTAGCATACTTCCGCTATATTGATGACCTGCTTGTTATCTGGTCAGGATCTGAGGATGAACTGTTGTCTTTCCACAGAAGTTATAACAAATTTCATCCTACCATAAAACTCTCCCTGGACTACTCAAAATCTAAGGTACATTTCCTGGATACAACCATATACATTAGGGACAACAGCATACAAACTACAATTTATCAAAAACCTACAGGTCGTCCAGCGTACCTAAAGTGGAACAGTTTCCATCCAAAACATATCAAGAAATCTATTGTCTACAGCCAAGCTCTGAGATACATCCGCATCTGCTCAGAGAGTGAGGATAGAGAACAACACCTTCTATCACTAAGAAGAACATTCTTACAACAGGGGTATCACCCCCTAGTTATAGATAGACAGATCCACAGAGCTAGAAGGATTCCAAGGAGCAGCCTGCTAGAATACCAACAGAAAGAGGACAAGTGCAGAGTGCCCCTGGTGGTCATGTACAACCCACAAATGAAGATTTTAAAGAAAATTGCAGAAGATCTCCAAGCCATTCTTCATAAGGACAACAGGCTAAAGGACATATTCCCGGACCTACCCCTCCTTGCTTACAAACAGCCACCAAACATGAGGAATCTCCTGGTAAGAAGTGCCCTCTCACCACCAACACAGACGGGCACTTTTCCTTGCCAGAACAAAAGATGCAAGACGTGTGTGCATGTTCTATCATCAAGCACAGTCCACATCCCCAACACACAACAGGAGTATAAAATCCCAGGCACATTCTCCTGTAGATCCTCCAATGTTGTGTACATGATACTGTGCATGAGGTGTCACACAAATAATATATACATTGGGGAGACCCAACAAAAACTTCAGAGGAGGATGAATTCTCACAGACACACCATAAGTGAGGGGATTGACACACCTGTGGGAAAACACTTTTCTGGACCAGGCCACAGCGAGAAGGATTTAAAGGTCCTAATACTGAAAGGTGACTTTAAGGACAGCAGAGAAAGGAAAACCTGGGAGTTCAAACTGATGATGACCTTCCAGTCACTGACACAAGGCCTCAACATTGCACCTGGATTTATGGCTCATTACATGGACTCACTTCAATCCCCACAAGAGACTAACTCCAGACCCCTGCCATCCTAGCCCCCCACCCCCTGCCCATCACCCTTCTCTGTGTAACATAACCTCTAGTTTTATTGCCCCAGCTTATCTTAATTGAGTCTCACCATATGTACTAATTATCTTGTTGTAACATCCCTCAAATATTGTGTTTTTCTCTCAGTGCTTCATTTGTATCCATGCCTGAAGAAGGGGCCTGTGTGCCCTGAAAGCTTGCACCAAATATAATTTTTCTGGTTAGCCAATAAAGGTATCATTCCTTAAGCACTTTTGTAGTTTTTACACAAAAGTATTTACATCAGATTTTTGATTTTTCCTGGCTAACACGGTACGTCAACAATTTTCTCAACATACTATGACAATGGAGGATACCCCAATCTACCGAACACAAATGGACCTTAAGAACCAACTGAAGAAACTGGCACAACTGAACAGCGACATCTTCTTTTTATCCAGATGCAAAAAGGAGAATCTTATCCCCAAAGGCTTGATGATCAAAAATCCAACTCAATATACTTACAACACTCACTTTTCACAGAATCTTTGCTACAGATCATCTGAACGACTACGGAATCACCTTATTGGATTTTTCTACAACAAGAGAAGAAATCTACAAAATGGTATTAATTGTATGATGGACACATTACAAGGAACAGGGTCGAGCCTGGCTATAAACACATTGGAGAACTTTTTCAATAATTTACAAGATCAACTTATTACCAACAAACTAAAAAAACTTAACAGGTTAAGGATGAGAGCAGGTCTCAAAGAACAAGGTAAGAAAAGTCAACATCACAACTTGGATGCATCATCCCCTGTTGTAAACCTCTCTCAGTATAAACCTAGCAAAGTGGAGATAAATGTTTTATCTAAAGGACTGACATTTTGTCCCACAAAACCACTTGACAAGGTACAATTCTGCAGTGATGTAGAAGAATTTTTTCGCAGATTACGACTGAAAGAATTCTTTTTTGACAAAAGTGAGACCGCATTACAGACTGACCCGGGACATGAAACATCAAGAAAGAGGAAAAAGTCTAATTGGACCCCTCAACCCGGATTTAATCAAACCTTGGATTACTACATAGACTGTTTCAGAAAAAAAGTGAAATCGGAATTGTTAGACAGAAATCACAACATCACGGACAACCTAAGCATACAAGAAAGGAAAGCCATGCGGTCATTAAAATCCAACAAAGATATTGTCATCAAACCAGCAGATAAAGGTGGAGCTGTAGTAATTATCAACACTTCAGATTACATTCAGGAAGCTAACAGACAACTTTCTGATGAAAGATACTACACACCATTGAGGGAAGATCCGACTGTACAATATACAAGAGAACTTACTGAGATCATTAATGGCTTTGACCCAATAGCTGACTCTCTACTGGATTTAATACCAAACACTCCCAGAATAGGTACATTCTACATGCTCCCAAAAATACATAAAGATGGAAATCCAGGGAGACCAATCATTTCTGGTGTTGGAACCCTAACTGAAGGTATCTCTGGCTGGGTGGAGAACATTTTAAAACCTTTAGTGAAGGAGACGCCTAGCTATGTCCAAGACACCACCGACATCCTCCGTAAACTTTCCAACCTGGGTCCTCTACCAGATGGCACAATATTGGCAACTATGGATGTTGCATCCCTCTATTCCAACATCCCACATGAAGATGGTATAGCTGCTTGTAAATACTTTCTACAGAAGAACAACATGGCCACAGAACCTGCCCTACAGCTCATCAGGTTTGTACTGCATCACAATTATTTCTCCTTTGGTGAGGACATTTACTTGCAGTGTATGGGAAGTGCCATGGGAAGCAGAATGTCACCACAGTATGCCAACCTGTTCATGGCAAAACTAGAGGAGGAGTTTCTTACAACCTGCGCCACTCAACCTCTAGCATACTTCCGCTATATTGATGACCTGCTTGTTATCTGGTCAGGATCTGAGGATGAACTGTTGTCTTTCCACAGAAGTTATAACAAATTTCATCCTACCATAAAACTCTCCCTGGACTACTCAAAATCTAAGGTACATTTCCTGGATACAACCATATACATTAGGGACAACAGCATACAAACTACAATTTATCAAAAACCTACAGGTCGTCCAGCGTACCTAAAGTGGAACAGTTTCCATCCAAAACATATCAAGAAATCTATTGTCTACAGCCAAGCTCTGAGATACATCCGCATCTGCTCAGAGAGTGAGGATAGAGAACAACACCTTCTATCACTAAGAAGAACATTCTTACAACAGGGGTATCACCCCCTAGTTATAGATAGACAGATCCACAGAGCTAGAAGGATTCCAAGGAGCAGCCTGCTAGAATACCAACAGAAAGAGGACAAGTGCAGAGTGCCCCTGGTGGTCATGTACAACCCACAAATGAAGATTTTAAAGAAAATTGCAGAAGATCTCCAAGCCATTCTTCATAAGGACAACAGGCTAAAGGACATATTCCCGGACCTACCCCTCCTTGCTTACAAACAGCCACCAAACATGAGGAATCTCCTGGTAAGAAGTGCCCTCTCACCACCAACACAGACGGGCACTTTTCCTTGCCAGAACAAAAGATGCAAGACGTGTGTGCATGTTCTATCATCAAGCACAGTCCACATCCCCAACACACAACAGGAGTATAAAATCCCAGGCACATTCTCCTGTAGATCCTCCAATGTTGTGTACATGATACTGTGCATGAGGTGTCACACAAATAATATATACATTGGGGAGACCCAACAAAAACTTCAGAGGAGGATGAATTCTCACAGACACACCATAAGTGAGGGGATTGACACACCTGTGGGAAAACACTTTTCTGGACCAGGCCACAGCGAGAAGGATTTAAAGGTCCTAATACTGAAAGGTGACTTTAAGGACAGCAGAGAAAGGAAAACCTGGGAGTTCAAACTGATGATGACCTTCCAGTCACTGACACAAGGCCTCAACATTGCACCTGGATTTATGGCTCATTACATGGACTCACTTCAATCCCCACAAGAGACTAACTCCAGACCCCTGCCATCCTAGCCCCCCACCCCCTGCCCATCACCCTTCTCTGTGTAACATAACCTCTAGTTTTATTGCCCCAGCTTATCTTAATTGAGTCTCACCATATGTACTAATTATCTTGTTGTAACATCCCTCAAATATTGTGTTTTTCTCTCAGTGCTTCATTTGTATCCATGCCTGAAGAAGGGGCCTGTGTGCCCTGAAAGCTTGCACCAAATATAATTTTTCTGGTTAGCCAATAAAGGTATCATTCCTTAAGCACTTTTGTAGTTTTTACACAAAAGTATTTACATCAGATTTTTGATTTTTCCTGGCTAACACGGTACGTCAACAATTTTCTCAACATAGTATGAAACCCTGAGAGATTAAATCTAATAGTAAAACAAATAAAAATGATTTCAGTGGAACCAAGTTCTATTTTGCTGTGTTAAACGATGACAGCATGGGTGAAATACGTCTGGCACCAGAAAATCTAGGTTTAAACAGTTTTTCAGTCACTACCGTATATACTCGTGTATAAGCCGAGTTTTTCAGCACAAAAAATGTGCTGAAAAACCTCATCTCGGCTTATACACGAGTCAATAATAATAAAAAAAAAAATTAATACGCACCCTCCGGCTCCCGGTCCTCGGCGGCGGCTCCCGGTCCTCGGCAGCAGCTCCCGATCCTCTGCGGTGGCTTCTCTCTTCTATCTTCACGTGCCGGCAATCGCGTCTATGCGACTTGCCCGTGGGCGCACAATATGACGTTGCGGTGTCGCATCGCACTGTGCGCCCGCCGGCAAGTCGTAGGGACGCGACTGCCGGCACGTGAAGATAGAGGAGAGAAGCCGCCAGGAGCCCGCGCCGAGGACCGAGAGCCGCCACTAAGCATCAAAGGTGAGTATCGTCGGAGGGTGAGTATTAAGTTTATTTTGTTATTATTCGCTAGGCATACTGAGGGCAGGCTGTATACTTTTTGAGGGCAGGCTGTATACTTTTTGAGGGCAGGCTGTATACTTTTTGAGGGCAGGCTGTATACTTTTTGAGGGTAGGCTGTATACTTTTTGAGGGTAGGCTGTATACTTTTTGAGGGTAGGCTGTATACTTTTTGAGGGCAGGCTGTATACTTTTTGGGGGCAGGCTGTATACTTTTTGGGGGCAGGCTGTATTCTTTTTGGGGGCAGGCTGTATACTTTTTGGGGGCAGGCTGTATACTTTTTGGGGGCAGGCTGTATACTTTTTGGGGGCAGGCTGTATACTTTTTGGGGGCAGGCTGTATACTTCATGGGGGCAGGCTGATTGTATACTACTTGGGACAGGCTGTATACTACAGGGGCTGGCTGGTTGTATACTACAAGGGGCTAGCTGGCTGTATACTACACCCTCGGCTTATACTCGAGTCAATAGATTTTCCCATTTTTTTGTGGTAAAATTAGGGGTCTCGGCTTATACTCGGGTCGGCTTATACTCGAGTATATACGGTATTACTAATTTCCCATGAACCACTTGCAGTGCTTTCCTTTGTGACCCATTGGTCCATTAATTCTCTTTTAAAGGACATCTACCACCAGATTTATAGGTAGTAGACGGTCACCAATGTAATGCTCGTTATTGTAGGGGTTAACTGGAAGCGTTTTTCTTCTTATCTTCTTGAAGGTCCATTTTGCCGCAAAAACAACTTTTATATAAATATGCTAATGAGCCAAAAGCACTCAGGCCTTTTCAGCCAAGCGCCTCCTGTATCCGTCTGCTAGTATATTATGTACGCCTTTCATAAAAATTCATGCTTTTAACCTCCTGCAAGATTCAGACAGTCGGAAACTACATTTAACATTGTAAAAACTATAAAACTTGTAGATTCACACTGAAGGCATCAAAACTATGAATTAACACATGTGGAATTATATACTTAACAAAAATGTGTGAAACAACATTGACATATGTCTTACGTTCTAGGTTCTTCAAAGTAGCCACCTTTTGCTTTGATTACTGCTTTGCACATTCTTGGCATTCTCTTGATGAGCTTCAAGAGGTAGTCACCTGAAATGGTCTTCCAACAGTCTTGACGGAGTGGAGTGCCAACAAATTCTATGCATCTCTGAGAACTCCAACTCACCCCAAAACCTCCCAATTGGGTTTATTTGTGGTGACTCTGGTGAGGCCAGGTCTTCTGGCGTGCACCCCTTCACAGAAATAACCACTCATACAGCTTTTTACACAGTAAAAATGAAAAATGTATAGCAAATGCTTAGAGATCACTAGCAAAGCTGCCATATACTGCAGTATTGCAGTATCTGGTAAAAGCGATCAGGCACCAAAGGGTTAAAGTGCCCTTGACGGTCTAAAAAAAGAGTAAAAAACTATTAAACCTATAAAAACCTGAAAGTTCAAATGACCCCCCTCCCTTCCCCGGAACTGATAGAAAAATAAAAAGTAGAAATCATAAACATGTTAGGTATCGCTGTGTCGCAAAACGTCCAGCTTATCAAAATATAATAAACCCGCTAAGGGAAAATGGCACCCAAGTGTCCAAAACACTACTTTTTTGCCATTTTGCAGCATTACAAAAATTTTATTTAAAATGATCAAAAGGTTGTACAGTCTTCAAAATAGTTGCAATGAAAACATCATCTCATCTCGCAATAAATGACCCCTCATTAAAAAGTTATTAGTGCCAAAAGATGGCAAAATTATGGCTTACGAGATGCCTATAACAGGGCTGCATACATACACCCAGACATGCACTCTTCTAGGTGCTGTAAAGTTCACCTGGACACACATTGCTTAAGGCTAACTGCTAGCACACAGACACTCACAGGGTAACACAGCTTAGTGGTAATTCACCTCTCCAAAAGCATGGGATGTTTATAGCGACAAGGAGCAAACTTATTAAATGAATTTTATATGCAAAAGGCACAATGCTTATAGGTTACAAAGATGATTAAATAAACAGACATGCATAATAGTAAAAATAAAAAGGGATAAAATAAAGAAAAGCAGATGTCTGGCAAAGAGGAGGACCAATGAAATGCTAGACAGCTCTGCAGATTTTGGTTTCATCTCCTTGAAACTGAGGTGTAGTCAGTGTTGATATTTTTTGAATAACCACCTAATCCGTTCCCTTTTCATCGTAGAGGGGCATGACTACACCTGGATCAAGGTGGGATGTTTGGAACATATTTCCTAATTATGTCATATCTTCTTCTCAAGATCTCCTGGGTAGAAAATATTCCCAGCACATGGAGTTGCAGCGTCTACATCTTTTTAAACTTTTTATTTATTCATGGCACAGAGAACACATAGGGGGCTACAGCAAGCATTTAGCGTCTAGATGCTAATTATGTTATCTTATAAGACACAGGTGATTGACAACATATAATTGATTACACCGGCATTGAGTCATTCCGAATTTGAAAGTATTGAACAATTACTGAGGTTTCCATGCATCGTGCAACCCTACCAGGGACTGTGTGTTAAGATTTAAGTCATGGGTATCTATCAAATTTCTCCTCTGTCAGCTGTTGGTCTGAGTACCAGACAGATACCTGATTTACAGAAACTGCTGTAAAAAATTAAAGCCATGAGATAAAGCACACACATTTTATCTAATAAAATGACTAGATTACTATATTATCTGCACTATTGTTTATTTATACTTTTTAAAGACAAAAGTAATTTGTGCCATTTTCTTTTAACATTAGAAGGCGATTAAAGGTCTACCACAGTTCCTAATAAAAAAGTCAATTCTCCTCGGCTCTTGTTGCTCTATAACCTGCTGCCAAGAAATGGTTAAAGTATTATTTTAATACAGTACATGTAGAAATAGATAATGGCAGTTACTGTGTAAGAATACAGTAGTACATGTGCAGCTACACAATTAAATCATGCCTCCTAATTCGCTATTCATTTTTCTGCAGTGAGTTGAGCATTGAAAACTGGATCATGCCTGTAGTATATGCTGGACACTTTTCACAAGTTGTATGGCTCCATCCCTCATGGGCCCAGCAGATCAAAGAAGGCAAACATTTGTTTCTGGTCGGAAAGGACAAGTCTACCACTACAATAAGGTATTAATCAAGGTTTGATTCAAGTCAGGCAGGCAGTTTCAACTCTGACTGCATGCTGTGATGACTGACCATGTTCTCCCGATCCATTAGCTTCCAGGTAGACGATAGTTGGATAAATCTTAGTTTTATCAATATGTTTTCAGACATACAAGCCCTGAAATAAAAGAAATTTCTTTTGAACTACTAGGAAATGTGTTTATTTTCCCCCTTACGTCACTACCATGCCAATTAAGCATGGAGGGATCTGAAAGATGTGTGCCTAGCTATAGCCTGTGCCCATTTGGGCAAGAGTCTCTTGATGTATCGGTAGGGGGTGAACCGCATATGCATGATACACCAGCACATGATAAATTCCCCTCTGTCTGTATACACAGTATGGGAGTGGTAAATCCATGAATTTCTTTATCAATGAGTTTGTGCAATAACATTGGGTTACTGTTAAAAGCATGATCAGTTCTTAAATTACCCCACATGTATAAATAGCATTGTGGTGGGGGGCATTTAATAAGCCTACAGGCAGAAATTAAGTATTTTAGAAAATTTCTGGCTCATCTTATTCTAATGGGAATTTCTGTGCACTAGGGGTTGTAGACTCTCCTGTTGATGCACCTGTTTTTCTTCTTTCTTCAACTTTGTGTTCTTGTTTAAAGGGGCTTGCTGGAAGCTGTTTGTGCTTTGGCAGAAAATGCATGCATAGTGAACAGAGAGGGAGGGTTTCTGATCGAGGATTCAGGAGAGAAGCTGTTGGATTAGCATATTTTGTCCAACAGTAATCCAATGTTTGTTAAATCATCTCAGACCACCTTCTGACTTTAGACAACACAGCAGTTTTCCACTGCTCCTGTGCTAGGGTTTATTACCGCTTCTTCCTTCTCCACTCACTGCATCACAAAGTGATGCATAAAGGAGGCGAGCCGGCACTGCCGCCTTCTCCTTAGACTTAGACCCAGTATAGTTCTGACCACCATCAGCAGTCACAGGAGGCTCTCATGGATGCCCCAATTACAGGGGAATACTAGTTTAACACCTTGCAGACACAGGGCTTTTCCGCTCATTTCTGGCTCTCCACCTTCAAAAATCCATAACTTTTTCATTTTTACATGTCCAGAGCTGTGTGAGGGCTTATTTTGTGCATAACAAATTTTACTTTCCCGTGTACTGGGAAGCTGGAAAAAAATTCCAAATGTGGAAAAATATTAAAAAAAAGGTTTGTGCGTCATGTTCTTGTGGGCACAGTTTTTACGACTTTCACTCAACGCTCCAAATAACAACTCTACTTTATTCTTTGGTTTGGTACGATCACGGTGATACCAAATATATACAGGTTTTATTGTGTTTTAAAACATTTTCAAAAATTAAATGAATGTGTACAAAAAAGAAAAAAAAATTGCCATCTTCTGACGCTAATAACTTTTTCATACTTCTGTCTACGGAGCTGCGTGATGTGTAATTTTTTTGCGAAATTAGCCAACGTTTTCATTGCTGACATTTCGAGACCCCCTTGGGTACATTAAACCTTGATGGTCAGATCGTTCCTACCATATACTGCAATACAACTGTATTGTAGTATATGGCATTTTTGCTTATGATTCATTACAATGGGCCACTGGCTCATTGTAATGAATCTGCAGTAACCAGATATACATACTATATATCAGAACTACAGAAATAGATAATTCATTAATAATGTTCATTTTGAGTTTACAGGCAGTCCCCGGGTTACGTACAAGATAGGGTCTGTAGGTTTGTTCTTAAGTTGAATTTGTATGTAAGTTGGAACTGTATATTTTATCATTTTAATCCCAGGCAGAACTTTTTTGGTCTCTGTGACAATTGGATTTTAAAAATGTTGGGTTGTCATAAGAATCAATATTAACAATAAATCTTTATTACAGACGCCTGTGATAACTGTTACAGCTGATCATTGTAGCCTAGGACTAGAGTACAATAAATTACCAATATCCAGAGGTCCATTTGTAACTAGGGGTCGTATGTAAGTCGAGTGTTCTTAAGTAGGGGACCGCCTGTATTTGAAAATTAAAAAAAAAATACTATAAATTTCTCACATTTAACCTCAAATAAAACTAAAAAAGGAAAAAACTAATCTTTACATTTTAACTAGCTCGGTGTCCCAGAAATAAGTCACAAAATTTTTTTTAAGGTAGCATGCAAAAAAACAAAAGTTATGGCCCTTAAACTGCCATGCATGAAAACTCTCTAAAAATGCTCCGGACTAGAGTATTTTCAGGCCGCATCACTAAGGGGTTAAGACCTTTGACACTCACTATTAACATGCTCTACTCGGTCCCCTAATTTGGATGCACATCGTTGATGTTATTGCTATAGACTAAATACCGTACTTATAAAAACATTCCATTATTGATGTTTTAATAAGGTCTAACGCATACAAGTGCTTTGGTTGGGAGTTAGTCGCACAAGCTGCGGCTAACTTGTGGCCCCACAGAAAATAGGGAAGGTCCTTTTCCTTCCTGTCTTTGTGGACCCTGGTACTCCCTTTCTATGGACACCGGCAGGTTGAGCAAAATGCATGCGTTCATGTACAAGATACAGCTTCTGTCTAGCGCTGATTTTTAGTTTTGGTTGGTATTGAAAGCTGCTTTTCAACTTTACACATCTTTTTGGCACTCCAGAGCTCTTTTTAGTACTATATACAGGCAGTCCCCTAATTAAGGATACCCGACTTACAGATGACCCCCTAGTTAAAGACGAACCCCTTTGCCCACTGAGACCTTTGGTAAAGCTCTCTGGAAGCTCTACTATAGTCGAAGACTGTAATGAACAGCTGTAATGTGTCTGTAATGAAGCTTTATTGATAATCCTTGGTCCAAATACAGAAAAAAAAACTCCAATTGTCACTGGGGCAAAACATTTTTTGTCTGGATATACAATTTTAAAATATACACTTTCGACTTGCATACAAATTCAACTTAAGTACAAACCTATGGAGCCTATATTGTATGTTTCCAGGGCACTGCCTGTACTGCAGTTAATGGTCCACTCATAAGTAATTTAAGATTATTTTACAATACTTGAAGATTGAGCTTACTTAGAACCTAAATGAGTTCTTAGAAATACATATAAGAAGATGCATGCTGTAACTAGCAACTTGTACAGGTTAAGTAATGAACTGTATTTAAAAAAAAAAAATGTTCTTTCATTATTAACAGATTAAGTTAAAGTTATAACACCGGCTAAAAAAGCTTATGATCTACCAGGTTAGAAAGTATTCTGAAATCATATTTGTCTAAAAGTAGGATAAAGAAAAAACAACAGTTCTAGTATAAAATAAAAACCTGCAAAGTCCCTCAAAATCTTGAGGATGACTTGCATTATTGTTGCCAGATTATTCTTCTCATGTTATTGGTGTGAACTTAATCCTTACTGTTGTACATTGACCTCTATTCATGAGATGTAAAGAGTAGAATTCCAAACTGCAAAAATATTTTCAATCTCATTAATTCAGGGTCACAAGCACAGATGATTACTTTCTAAGTGATGGTCTTTATGTTCCCGAGGAACAGCTTGAAAACCCCAAGCCTCTTCATTTGGATGTCATCTTGGTGAAAGAACCAGGCTGTGAAGATACAGACAAAGGTGAATCGACTGCTAAAAAGCTGAAGCTCGCGGAAAATGAAGTAGCAGGTGGTCCTGCCTCTGCTTCTCAATGTGCGTCTTCACAGGGTGTTGCCTTTCCTGTGTGTGAGGGAGTAGAAGAGAATCTGCGAAAAGGCTCTTCACCTTGCGCCAGCATGGAAACAAATAGTGATCTGAATGCCAAGCTTGCTAGAAAAGTTATAGAAATCTTGGAAAAAGGGGACGCTTACGTCTTAGATATAGACTTAGATTTCTTTTCTGTGAAGAATCCATTCAAAGAAATGTACACACAGGTATGAAGTAGAAAATTGTTTTAGTACTTTCAAGTTGTCTATTGATCTCTACCTAAGATAACCATTTCTTGTCTTCTCCATTCCAGTTATGTTAAAGTGCGTTCAGTTGACCGTAATACATTTGTATCATATGTTTTTTTTATCACTATGTTGTTGGGAGTTCAGGTCATAAGCCACATGGTAAGGATGGGATTTATAGTTATTAAAAAGTATGTTGCTAAATGGTCCAGCTATAAATAACATATGACCAGAACTAGCACCATCACCATCTTTTAAGTACAACCGTGAAGAATAAAAAAAAACTTTGTGTCTGTAACCATGGGAATCCGCTGATTGGACATATTGTCTGAGAAGATTGTCATAACATGTCGCTCTTCTGCTTCAGCATCTCCTCTCTTTGACAGAGGAGAGGATTACAATGGTCAGATACTGGGACTGATATCTAAGCAACCTAAGGCTAAAAACAAATGTTCATCACTACATGGGCGAGGTGGTGAAAGATCCCCTTTAAACCTTCCAATAACCTTGTAAGTGCTAGTAATTATGCCATATATAATGTGGAAGAGCCCTCATTATAGAGAGTACATTATTATCAGTCAGTTTTAGTAACATTTTCTGAAAGAGACATTCACACAAACATAAGACAGATCTGGACTTTACTGCTTCAAAAGCCATTTTTTTTCTTTTGCACCTAAAGTGTTGTGTTGTACATCACTGGGTATTTATTTCATCTACTGCTTTTGTTTTCAGGAGGAATATAAAATCTTACAGGAATTGTACAGCTTTAAGAAACCAGGGCCAAATTGCTTAGAGGTGAGATAAAATATACCTCCATTGTAGCCTTCCAATCTAGTCCATCATCCTCCAAGCCAAATTGTGAACCTTGAAATAAAATACTTGACTTTGCCTTCTTGCTCCCAACACATCTATTAAAATGTAAAACTTTATTAAAATTAAAACTGTAAAACTTGTAGAAATGATGAGTGAGTATTGTTACTATAGTTTTCCTGTTTTGGAAGAAGATGTGCCACGTTTTTTCAAATTTGATGCCTTTTACTCCAGAACTTTGTTAATTGAGACTGGAAACGGCAGTTTTATTAAATTCCCCCTATTGTGTGAGAAAAGTCTATGTGCAGCTGCCTACATTTAATAATCTGTAGAGTATTTGTTCCGATCTATAAAGGCGTTTGACATGACTTCTTGTAACATAACATACAATAGTTCTTCAGTTTAGATTATTGGGCATTTCACTTTCGAAACCCTTGGTGATAAGCTTTTTTAAAGGGGCTTGTAGCACTGTGGTGAACATTCCTACTACTTGCTTTTTTGTGAACTTCTACACCATCACATTACTAGTAGCTGTGTTGGGTATTGTAATTTTATAGCTGTCACTTGAACAGTTGTGGCATCCAGATCCAGAGCATCCACTATTAACTGTATGCTGGTCTGTTGAATGGCCTGTTGGCCCTTCCAGTAGCTGATCGGCTGAGACACTAATACTTTGACCTGTTGTAAATTGGGGAAGCTCAATAAAACTTCTTACAAACGATGAAATTATAGCCTCTTTGAAATCAATTTGTTTTTTACCCACAGGATGCCTTAGTTGACTGTGTAGAGAACCGCATACGTCAGCTTGAAGATCTGGAAGCTGCATTTGCAGATTTCTGTGAGGATGATAGTGAAGAGACTGTGCAAAGATGGTCTTCCAATCCTGGGTCAGTTGTTAATGGACACCCAAAATGTATTGTGATCTAAATTGTTAACTAATGAAATAATAATGATCTTTATTTATATAGCACTATCAAGTTCAGTAGCGCTTTGCACTCTGTAATATTTTATTTGTATATGTCCCCTATGATTTGCAAACAGTCATATGGAACAGTAGGAGTGAGGGCCCTGCTCACATTCTATGAGGATAAAGGGGTTGACACAAGAGGTAAAAGAGATTGTATGACGGTCCAGACATACTTTATAAGGGAACAATATTAAATAATTTTAATAAATAAAAATTCTGCAGCTTGAACCAGCCATCAGCCACCATCTAATTTACAGGGTCCAAGGTGAATGGGACTGCATAGAATCCTCGAACTTGGTCTATATCTGGTGTTTGCCGTATAACAGATGGGAGGAGGACACAGGATGGATTAGTAAAAGGAGAGTTGACATTTCATGCACTTAGCAATAGTGTGAAAGGCTTGCTTAAAGAGATGGGTTTTAAGAGCAGGTTTGAAACTTTTGAGCTTGGGTATTAGTCTCATAGTCCGGGGAAGGGCATTCCTGAGAATTACTGCAGCTTGGGATAAGTCTTGAAGAGGTTCGACTTCAGGTAGAGATGAATCTAATATCACTGGCAGATCGAAGAGCACGGGTTGAGCGATAGACTTAGATGAGAGAAGTGGGATAGGAAGGTGCAGCATTATTTTGAGCTTTGTGGATGAGGGTTATTATTTTAAAGTGAATAAGGAAGCAGACAGGCAGGCAAGGCAGTGATTGGCACAAACTGTAGGCATCCTTGTAGCGTTTGGTCTGAAAGATCAGCCTGGATGCTGCATTTAGAATAGATTGTAGAGGATAGAGTTCAGTGAGTGGAAGCCTAATTAGTAGTCTAGTCAATATTGAATCAGCGCAACAATTAGCATTTTAAAAGTTTCAATTGTCAGAAATGGTCTGGAGATGTTTCTGAGATGCATGCAGCAAGAGCTAGCAAGAGATTGTATATATGGTGAAAAGGAGAGGTCAGAGTCCAGCACAACCCCAACACAGCAGGCCTGCTGCCTTGATGCTATAGTGATTCCACAGACCGAAATGGAAAAGACAAGAAAGACAAAAAGTTCAGTCTTAGAAAGATTAAGTTTCAAGAAGAGAGAGAGCATGATGTTTGAGACAACAGAGACTTTCACTAGTGTTCTGGATTAATGCAGGGGTGATGAAATAGTAAATATTCTCTATGGCATTTTCAAAGTCAAAATTTTACTTAAGACACAATAAATGGATATAAATATTTGTTCTGTAGTGCTTTATAAATCATGAGGTACGTTTACAAAGTGATAACTTGATCAAATAAGCTTAAACAATATGAGGAGGAAGAGGGGACGCAGGAAGTGACACGGCTTGTTCAATGGCCCTGCCATTCTTCTTTTTTCTTTTTCTTTTTTTTTTAATTCACAATAATTTTTTATTAGTTTGAAACAAGAAAACAGGTCATCATAAAGGCAATGGGGTAACACCAGAAATGGGCTGAGTCTTATCTAGGGTAATGACACTGCCCAAAGAGACAGCAGCATCAATATACCAGGTTGCGGGTGAAATCTGTAATGCCCCAAGACCATACGTAGTAGTAATCGTATCACCGTGCATGTATAATACACATTAGTTACACATAGTTACATGTTAATAATAAACATCACAGAAAGATTTGAGTCTTACTTCACTGTAATTTGGATCTCAATCTTTGAAAATATTACCATTTCAGTATATCAGTTTTTATCTACAGGCATTCCCTGAGTTACGTACAAGGTTCTGTAAGTTTGTTCTTAAAAGAGTTTGCCACGTTACCCCTTTATGAGTATGTAGGTGTGGGGGGCAGAATATTAGATAATTTACCAAATATACATCCATTAAAAGTTTTGCTCTGCATTACCTAATATCCTGCCCCCCACACTTACACACATTACAAAAAAACATGATGTAATATGGTCAATACCTTTAAGATGAATTTGCAAGTTGGAACACATATATTTATAAAGTGTAACTCCAGACAAAGTATTTTTGGTCCCTGTGAAAATGCGATTAAGATAATTTTGGGTTGAAAAGGAAACAAGCATTAACAATAAAGCTTTGTTGCAGACAAATTACAGTGTATCACTGTAGCCTGGGGCTAAAGTTCAATAAATTACTGCCATCCAGAGAGGTCATCTGTAAGTCGGGGACTGCCTACTGAGCCTGCTCTCTGGGGGTTTTTTTCCCAATACTTTGAAGACCTCTTTTAAAAATGTGAGCTAAGATTACTTTATACTGCTTGTTTGAGCCGCTGACAGACTGATCAAGGAAAGAATACTGGCAGATTTCTACTCTCAAGCCTGAATACTTGTATATGTACATCTGTGCTATACATAATACAGGATGCATCTCAGTACAACTTTGCATGGTGTTACACAAAAATGTGTCTTGCATTCTTTCATTGCAGTGCCTTAAGTGTGCCAGTAGATGTAGTTGTTGGACTATAGCAGCTACTGTCTGTACAGTCCAAGGATCTAGGTACATACAAGCTAGCGATTTAATCACAATTTCTGATCAGTCCAGTGGTTTTGTAGTTTTGTTTTATGCTAGTCTTTAAACCGTCAACAGGCATTAGCTTCATCATCAAATCACCCCTTCAACAAGACAACTGAAATGATGTTATTATTATGTGAATGTCAGTGAAAGCAAGTTTTTAGGGGCTCAGGTGCCCTTTGTGTCAGAGAAATGCATTTAGCTTAGTAGAGACTTGTAAGGGTCATGTACCATTCTGTTCCACATTACTTTATAATTCATCAGTCACAGTCCAGTGTAGAACTGGTAAGGTGTCTGATTGTTTAATGAAGGAGATACCCTGCCATTTAGAAAACAAAACTTTTTTTTTAAAATAAAATTCTTTTATAAGATGAAGCCTTTTGTTTTAAATCTCTTGTGCATTGATTACTTTTCAGAATGAGTGGCCTGGTCCAGCTAGTGAATAGCTTGAAATGTCGAATAGAAGCACCAGACTATGAAATGGTAAAGAGATTTTTAAAATGTATTCTAATTTATTAATACAAAGTTCACAGAATGATCACCCAATGATAATGGATTGCTGCTATATTTATTACACTTTCACTTACCTAGTTTTAGGACTAGATCCTCATCATAATTCTGGCATGACAGGAGAAGAATACCACAGTAAATGTATAAAAGAGCTAACTTGTTCACAGTCTAATTCTTATTTTCCTACTTTTTCTGTAGATTCACCAGGCTGGTCTCACATGTGATTATGCAGAGCTTCCTCATCATGTCAGCTCAGAGATGGAAATTGAAGGTTTAATCCAATCTATGAAATGTTTATTGAAAAACCTTCCAAAGCCAACGCTTGTCACCCTAGCCAGGTAACTAGAATTAAGGAATAAAGGAGCAGTATATTGACCACGCCATATGCCATTTGTTTGAAGCTATTACTGGGCTCCCATAGAGCTTGCTAAATCGATCCCTGTCCCCAATGGGACTCACAATCTAATCAACCTACCTGTAACCCATAATATATGACAGTGCTATTCTAGTTTACTTCTGTAAGGTGATTGCTCCATATGAAAGTAAACCTTGTTTTTTCACAGTGATTATTTAATTGTTAGATTTCTTTTAACAATTATGATCAAAGTATGAATAAACCAGGGACACTTACTCATAGATCCAGGTACTGTGACTGTGGTAATCTTCTTATATTTGTCATCTATGAAAATAATGCGTGTTGGGTTTCTCAGGAGGTCTACTGAGATGGCCCTCAAAAAATTTTCAGATTAGTCACTGATGCCGAGGACTCGAATATGCAAAGCAAAAGATCCTAATACACATTTTGTTGTAAATAAACAAGCACTATCACATCTTTAAATCAGGAGTTGTACTTTTATTTGTCATTTATGGCCTACTTCATTCTAAAAACTTTTAACCCCTTCCAGACACTTGACGCAATAGTACTGTATGGCGGGAGGTGCGTTTCCGCATCATGCAGTACTATTACGTCATGCTTCTGGCACCGGTTCCATCTACACATAACAAAGTGTAATACAACTGTATTACACTGTGTTATAAGAATAAGTGCTTGAACAAGCGATCAGTGCATGGCTTGTTCAAGCCAACCTGTAAAGTAAGTAAAAAAAAAAAAAAAATTTAAAACGCTTAATAAAAACACTTTTTAATAAAAACAATTAAATAAAGTTAAAGTCCCCTAAACACATCTAATAAAGTAAAAAAAAAAAAACAATAAATCCACAAAAAATCCCACATCTTTGGTATTGCCATGTCCGTAACAATCTGTATAATAACACTGTAAAAACAAAACCTGAGAAATGTTCTAAAAAGTGATTTAAAAAAGTTTTGTGCGCCAAATGGTACCACTGAAGAGACAACTCAACACGTAAAAATTAGGACCTAAACCGGCTTTGTCAACCAAAAAATATTAAAGTTATGTCTCCGAAAAGATGGCAATAGGAAAATAAATGAGATTTTCTGTATATTTAGTTATTTTTCAGTAAAATTGTAAATATATATTTAAAAAAAACTATATAAATGAGGCATTGCTGCAGTGATCTATAGAATAAAGATAATGTTATTTGTATGGTACAGTGAACGGCTCCAGAAAAAGAGGGAAATCAGAATTTACGATTTTATTTTCCTCCATACATTCAAGAGTAAATAAAATCATGAGCAATGACCAACTAAAATGAAGTATTTGTAAAGTGCATCTCATGTCGCAGAAAATAAGCCCTTTATGTTCAAATTGCCAGAAAAATAAAGATATTGTAGCCATTAAAAAGTGACAATGCATATCTGCTGTGAAAGGTGTAGTTTCCCTTCAGTGCCCTGGCGTGTGCCCATACAGCAGGTGGGGTCTTACCACTGCATATGGGGTATTGTTACACTTGGGGGAGTCTGGGGATCAAACTTTGTTGAGTGTTTTGGTATTTTATCCACTTAAAATGTGTACATTTTATGAAAAACAAATTTATTTAGCCAAAAAAAAATAAAAATTTCAAAATTGCATACAATTTAGTTTTATCCACTATAAAACAATTAACGGGTTAACAAACTTCATGAAAGTTATTTTACATATGTTACGGCATGTAATTTCTATAATGGGTAATTTATGGATTTTATTTAGGCCTCTTAAAGTGACTTGATAACTGAGCAGATCCCTCGACAGCATGATTTTGTGTTTTTTATGAAAATGTGAAAAATCACACCTAACGTTCAAAGCCCCATAACATCTTACAACGATGAGAGGATGCATAAAAAAATCCATGTCAGCATAAACCAGGCATTGGGTTACAGCTTTTTTTGCTGTTATGACTGTGTGGAAAAAGTAGAACATTTTGAGTTTCGAAAATCAAGAATTTTTTCATATTTTTTTTCACCAAATATCTATCTGTGTTTTTCAAAAATAAACGTAAAACATACCACAACAATATTTCAACTATCATGAAGTGTCATGAGAAAACTGTTTAAAAATCATTTGGATATGTTAAAGCATTCCGAAGTTTAAACATTTATAGTGACACAGGGCAGATTTGGAAAAAATGGGCTGTGTCAGGAAGGTGAAAAGTGGCTTTGGCGTTAAGGAGTTAATATTATGCTAATGAGTCTGAAAGGCTCCTTTGTTGTTTCCAGCACCCTTTCCTGCTGCAGCTTCACAGGCTTTTTCACTTTCTCATCTTCCCCCTCTGCACCCTGAAGCCACATTCACATGGGGCATTTCTGCTGCACCTTAGAACACATTAGAATTGCATCAAGGAAAACCACATCCTATAAAAGCATATATATTTTCCCCATGCAATCGCGATGCATTCAAAGCGCATTGACAGTGCGAGGAAGGCATCAGAGTTTTTATTCCGTTTTTTCACCTTCAATTTTAATACATTCTTTTTGGATCATTTCTGTTAAGTGACAGTCTCACTTATGTCGTTGGTGGCATTGATCACAGTAAAGATGGCAGGTTTGACCATATGACAGATTAACAGTAAGGTTAGCAGCTGTAATCTGCTGTATAATACAGCAGACACCTGCAGTGTATGGAAAGGGATTGTAACTTTGTAGTGATAATCGCAACGAAGTGATGCAACACCATACCCCATGCTAATGATCAGGTATGAATGTGATGGGGACAGTGTAAAATGTAAATTTTTATTGATGTTGCAACTTATATGAGCCCCCAAACAAGAACAGAAAGTGAGGTACATTTTAGACCACCATAACTTGGACCTTTGTCACCTAGAACCACATATACAGTGTAATCTTAAAGATGGGAATTTTATCTTTAAAACTTGGATTGTGATTATAGTTAATACACGCAAGTATTCAATATAACCTTGCCTACTAATGTGTACCCCAGTGTACACATTGATAATAAGGGAAATGGTTAATTAAAACACTGGGTGGGCTGTCTTGAAAATGGAAAATGTTAGATCTGTTAAGGTGAATGCTTTCTCAGTAAATCAAATCCTAATGATTATTGTTAAAGAAGAGATTAGAAAGAATGATTTATGTTGCTTTTTTAACTACAGGAATATAGAAATACTACTAGGCTGCTAAATAAGAACAGATCCATGGTTCAATTTTTTTTTTGTAAACGACACCAGCAAGTGAAACTGCCTCTGTTTACTTACTTTATATACTTAAAATTTAACCATCATTCTGAGCAAAAAAACATAATTCTTCTGCAGGTGTCCCTGGGAATCATTCTTCAAAATGTTTTGCCTCTCGGTCCTCATTTAGTTCCTTTTTGGCCCGTAGCAACCAGGGTTTCCAGCTCACAAGAAAACTACAATCAGTAAGAAGGTGTGGGACCTGCCTCCTGTCACCTCATCACAAGCATAGGACAGACATTGGTCAGCAGCATATCTAGCTCATCTCTATCTATCTCATCTCTATCTAGCTTCTACAGTACCTAAGTAAAACCTTAACACAGACTTGGAGATTCACGGGATTGTGATCAATCTGCAGCTTGTGTCTGTGTGGTTTATTTGTTTACATACAAAGCTGAAAAAAATGCTTATGTTGTGCATGCGCTACAACATATCAAAAGTTTTTTTGAAGTGACGGTTACTCTTTAAGTCTGTGGACATCTCTGTGTCACCCTTCCGATCTTCCTGATAAAAATTGCCTCAAATTTACAACAGAGAGTCTCTACAGGTCAGTAATTGGAGGTCAGAAACTCCTATTACAATTACCTATTATACATAGACAGATCTTACAGAAGTGCCTCCTTTACTGTGTATGTATACAATAAGGAATTTACATTTAGAAGATAACAATAATGTATACCTCAGGCAGCAGATATGATTCTTTCATTAAATGGTCATGTGATCCAGTGCTGAGACAATGGGGCAAGATTTATCAAGCTGTCTGAAAGTCAGAATATTTCTAGTTCCCCATGGCAACTAGAAATATTCTGACTTTCAGACAGCTTGATAAATCTGCCCAAATGTGTGATTAACGTTAAACCAGAGAGGCAGATGAACTGTAGTAGTCTTTTTCTAAGCAGGGAAGATTCTGCACAGTGCAATATGCATAAAATAAATGCAGGGTGTGATATGCAGTCAGGTGGAAGAAGCAGGGAGGGTAAGTTATGTTTCCACTGCAATTTTTTTTTAGAAAAGAGCAATTATATAGACTTTACACTGCATAATTCCTCTTGTATCAGCTCATGTTCTAAAATAATTAATTGCATTTTTCGTAGGTCTAGTCTGGATGATTATTGCCCATCTGAACAAGTTGACTACATACAAGAAAAGGTTCTGGATGTGCTTCGCTCACTTTATGGCACATTGGACGTTCATTTAGAATTTTCCCCTGGATCATCCTCTGTATGATATTTGGGTCATCATCTTTTTTTTCACACAGTGGATTGAAGATGGAATGTTACCTTACACCTCAACTGGATCTCAGTGTAAACCTGTGTTATTTTAGTACTAGATAAATTAGTAAAGCATTGCCTACTATCACCTTTTCATGGTTTGTTAGGGTCACAGGTCATGTTTTCAATTCATCATCAGGTAATGCATTTAGCTTCCCCTATAGGTCAGAGGTCTATTGGTAGATTTCATCACATAGTGTTGCTGTGCTATTCAGCCAGCCCAAATATAATGAAATTAATAATATGGTAAAAGGCTGTGTTAGTTTTTGCTGTTTAGTTGTACAGTTGTGTTACAGCATTCTCTGTGCCGATTAGGGCTATTTAGCTAGCCTTATATATATATATGTACAGGTCTGTTTACAATAACCTTTCACAAATTGATGTACATTATGCACTAGAACTAAGCATTCTTTATCAAATATCTAGGGAGAAGAAAAACAAACATTAAAAGTAGATATATGAAGTGGTACTAGGGCTATAAGCTAAAAGGTGTATTCTCATCTAGGCATGCATATTTTATTTAATTCATCTGATCTACATGTGTGTGTGTATTTTTTTAACCTTTATTAATTTATTATTCAAAATAACAATATATAAAATTGTACGTAACATTACATCTTCACATATCCAGAGTTAATACATTAAAAACAAATGGAATACGATAAACGATATAGCAACATGTGATCCTCTTTCTTTTCTCTTATTGCTACTTATATGCTTTATCATCCCTCCGCCATCACAACCCCACAATTAAACCCATCCCTCTCTTCTCTCTCCCACCTTACTCCACGCACCCCCCAGCAATAATCTCTTCTCTATACAAAAGTTATGAGACATCCAAAATATACATTTTTTTCCTAAATTTGTTAATTTTAATGAAACTTTCAGCCAATATACATCAGTTAACCAGCTTTATCCACATCATAACTGTTGGTGCATTTCTTGATGTCCAATGCCTTATTATACAAAATCTGATATACAAAAATAAATTATATCCCAGGATGCAGGTTTTAAAGGACACCTGTCATCAGGTCTCTCACTAGTTCTGTCACCACTACCTGTCGGAGCAGCCCACAAGGATTCCATCCCAGCCTTTATCTAGTGAATTCATACATTTAATCTTTCTAAAATCATCTTTTCTTTATTATGTCACCCCTGTTATGTCTGTGTGTAATCTATAGTAAAGCATTTCTATTGTCTGTGCTTTATCTGCTGACATGCTCTCTCCTCCCATACAAATGTGTGAGACACCAGCTACACATGAATCTGACATGTTCTGCTGTAACATAGCTGCCTGGAGCTGTTGGATATATATAAAGGAGCCATTACACCATTATACCTCACATCATTATACAGGCTGTCAGTCATGTGTACAGGTGAGTCAAATGGACTTAACCCTTAGTGAACTAAACTTAAACTTTACGTAAACAAAATGTTTAAGTTAAAAACAGGAATTCTAAAA
The DNA here is from genome assembly GCF_040894005.1 of Engystomops pustulosus. NCBI lineage: Eukaryota > Metazoa > Chordata > Amphibia > Anura > Leptodactylidae > Engystomops > Engystomops pustulosus. The sequence goes on along the minus strand of NC_092415.1, from coordinate 94,110,294 downwards.
ACATTTGTACGATGGGATAATCAACTTGTACATGTAGTATTCATGTGAGATTCCATACATTGCTATATAAGATTCAACATGTAATACATGGAACCCGAAAATGTTGTAAACCTAGACATCAGAATGTTAACACTTGAATAAATGTACATCAGAGAATTCATTTCAAATTGCTAAACAAAAAGAAGCCGTATGAATCATTCAATATCCCCAATACCTGATTACATGATATTCTTTTTATTTTCACCAGAAATTTAATAATAATATCATGTATCCTTCAAGAGTGTGTAATATTCTATACTCATTAATCTCACATATATATATCTCCCACTCATTTCCTGGATGTTATTTTCCCCATCAATTACAGGGTATCAATATGTGTGAATCATATCCATTCTTTTGTTGAGTCCATACGGGATCCTGCTACCCAAAGCAAAGATCCAATATGATTCACAATTCAATAATTTTCTTTTAATACTGCCACCTCTCACTGGAGAGGAAACCTTTTCAATCGCCATCCACCTAAAACCCTCCGTTTTTTTGTTGTGGTGTTCACAAAAGTGTCTGGACGCTGCAGAAACATTGACCGCTTCATTGTCAATATCAGACAAATGCCTTCTCATTCGTATTTTCAGCGGTCCTGTCGTATATCCTACATAATGTTTCTGGCAGTGTGTACATTCTATAGCATATATACAGTTATAGGAATTGCAATTCATAAACGTTTTAATTGGGAAACTGTTGTTATTTGAATAGGAGGTAAAAGTATTGCCTGTTTTAATAAAGGCGCACGCTTTACATTGTTTGTGCCCACATTTGTGGGTGCCTGGCACATTCAGCCAAGTATATTCCCTACTCACATTATCTGTACTTTTAAAAAGGCTGGGCGATACACTAGAGCCTATAGTCCGGGCTCTTTTGGCTACACATTTTATACCCTGATCAACTATCGATGTAAGAGAAACATCATGCAATAATACTGGAAAATACTTCTTGACTATGTTCCTAATTTCTGAGAACTGCTCACTATATATGGTTGAAAAAACTAATGGTTTCTCCTTGTTACTGCCACATACAGCTACTTTTTTGTTACGCAATAAATCTATTTGTGACACAACCGAAATCTTCTTTTCCGCTTTGAGGACATCACTCTTGTTATATTTACGTTCATACAATCGTTTTTTCACTGCTTCTTTTTCTTTATGAAACCAGTCATCCTCACTACAGTTTCTTCTAAGGCGAGTCATCTCTCCATATGGAATATTGCTAACGACATGTGCAGGATGGCACGAAGATGCCAAAAAAATTGAGTTACTGTCAGTGCTTTTGCTATAGGGAGAGATGACTACTTTGCTTCCTCTACCTGCGAGGTTCACATCGAGGAAATTGATGTTGTCGCAACAAAATTGATATGTGAATCTAAGATTCATAGTATTCTGATTCAGATATTCAATCATATTGATGAATACTACACATGAATACTACATGTACGATTAGTTGATTATCCCATCGTACAAATGTTTTTAGAATTCCTGTTTTTAACTTAAACATTTTGTTTACGTAAAGTTTAATGTAAAGTTTAGTTCACTAAGGGTTAAGTCCATTTGACTCACCTGTTGTCATGACGCTGGAGATTGATTGTGGAGTACTCACCCCTCTATGGGTGGTCCTTGGATGACGCCATGATTTAAGGTGATTTAATGCTTAGTGAACAGTAATATGGAAACTGATCATGACTAAGACGCACAAGCGTTGAAACGCGACGATCGTTTAAGCTGTAACTGCATGTTGTTCCGGAGATGTGAATAAAGAGGAAGAAATTTATTTAAACCAAACCTGGTGGCTTCATGTGAGTGCCGAGATTCCTTGTATCTTTTGCTGTTTTGGGACCCGGCGGTGGTCTTTCCTTTTTCGTGCACCAAGGCTGATACCAGAGGACTGTGGATCATCACACTGTGGGGTGAGCTGAACACGCACCTGTTAGGGTGCTATCTGCACACACAATTTATATTGGTGCAGCCGCCAGCAGAGTCTCAGCAATACTGAGCCCAAATGATTGCTAGCTTGGCACTACTATGCTATCCTGAGATAAACCTAGTAAGAGGAGACCACTGTTAAATTTTTATTTACTTGCTATTGTTCAGTCTAATGCACGTGTATTCTAAATGCATTGTAATAAAAACAAATTCTATATGTTTTATTTCCTAAATGTCATAGAAAATAGAAAAAATATTAATGGACACGCTTAAGTGTTACTACGTAATACATTTACAATGTGATCCGATAAAAGATGTGATATAGTGTTTTTTGTTATAATAACACAAATATATATAGAATTATTATACCTTATAATATTATATCATGAAACAAAGTGAAAACACTATACAGAATTTATAACTCTCTTGGATGTAGCCAGAGAAAAACAAAATAAAGACTATTGAGTATGCTGACGGCCAACATGAGCAGTATCCTGAAAGGGTTAAGGCATATGTGTTTTACAGGTTTGACTTCCCCTATGAATGGTTGCCAAGCAACGGCATAGTGCCTGCACAGTCATTATAGGACATTGGTTAGTCAAGAAGATCAGCAATTGTATAACTGTCTTATTTTATAAACATAAGTAGTAAGAATATTGGCAATGCTCTGCTTGCTCTTTGTAAAGGTGGATTGCTAATTTCATACCTCTGCATAGAGGGATGATGTATTTGTTTACATGGTGTTTAATAAATGTTTTACATGTAACCTCTAATGACCAAGACCTTTTTTTTTTTCATTTGTAAAAAAAAACAAATCCTCATTAATCTAAGGGCTCTTTGACGTGGGCAGATAAATAGGCACCAACAAACAAAAGATATAACCTAGCAAGTCAAGATGTTCACTGTACATTTTTGATGTTATTTATTTGTTTTTTTCTTATCATTTCCCTCCCTCCTTTCACAAAGTTTACAGCACTGGTACGTAAACAATTTTATCATCTTAACAGATCTTACCAATGACAACAGCAACCACCTTCTTTTAAAGAGAACCTGTCATGCAAAATAACCACCCTAAACTAAATATATTTTCATAAACTGCCATTAGAGAGCATTGCCTCTATCCCTACATTGTCCCTCTACATGCCTGTAAACCTAAGCAATGAGGTCCTAAAGCTGTATGCAAATGACCTGTGAAATGTCCAATGAAGCATTAGCATATTCAAGCTGTCCACCTTATTCATGAGTGGGAGGCACAGCCACGACCCCAGTGCTTGACTGACAGCCTGTATAATGATGTGAGGCTGTATAATGATGTGCTTCCTGGTGCTGGTGGCCACACCCCCTGCAGCCTGTGTGTGCATGTGTGTGTGTTTAGGAGAGATACAGCAGCTCCAGGCAGCTATGTTACAGCAGAACATGTCAGATTCATGTGTAGCTGATGTCTGTGTCTCTCACCTGTATATGAGAGGATGCAGCATGTCATCAGATGCAGCACACACACTAGCCATGCTTTACTATACATTACACACAGACATGAGCAGGGGGAGGAGTAACAGGAGTGACATCACTGCCTCTGACCATGTGACCCGCCTCATTTACATGATAAAAAATAGATGATTTTACAATGAATAATGTATGAAATAACTAGATAAAGGCTGGGCTGGGATCCTTGTGAGCTGCTCCAACAGGTAGTGGTGACAGGACAAGTGACACAGACCTGATGACAGGTGTCCTTTAACCATGATCAAGGATCACCCAGGACCATGTAAAATGAAATAAAACAAGAGTCTTCTCAAGCAAGTTTGTTTTTTTTTGTTTTTTTTTCCTCTGCAGGCGGTTTGCAAGATGGCACCAGCCATGTACCTAGTACATGTGGAAGTAACAGGGTAACCCAACTAATGATTCCTTTCCCCCAAGAGGATCTCTTGCTATCTTGGTCCTTGCTAGCCCTGATTCCTTAGGGAGCAGCCCATCATCTGCAGCTGCTTTGGACATTAATTTAGCTGTTCTCGAGTCGGAGAACCGTTAACTCCCTTGTTACTCCTCAGCAGATACATGACCCATCTTACTATAACCTCCAAAGCATGTGAAGCTATCCCTCCAGGCCAAAATCACCAGCCTTTCCAACAGCCGAATTCTCTGACCTGGCACAAGCACCAGTCACCATGCTTGCTATGAGAAGGCTTCTATTAAACATGCACACTAATATTCTGCAGCAGACGTTTCACTCTACAACAGCTTAAGTTGCTTATATGTCAAGAAGAAGATGGCCAAGCTGACTGTAGTCCACAATAATGTAGTTCAACAACAGTATGGAAGAGGATGTGGAGTTTCTGAAGACCAAAAAAGATAATGAGGGCAGATCTCAGATAAATAATCTGTTTCTGAGGCATCCTGAATAACTTACTGTCATTAGAATGTCTCCAAGAATTCCTGATGGACTACTTTATTGCTTTATTGTGTAGACTGCCTAAACCCAAGCACCTTCCATCTACAGTGCCTCCACTTGCAAGGCCGTGCCAGAAGTATAAGTAATAGTGCTGCCGTTATAGTGCAGGAAGGGGTTAATCCATTGTACAAATCCAAATGGAAATTTGAGCTCCATCAATTCTTCTCTAAGACTTAATGGTAAATGGCTGTTCCTCCAAGTGTGTAAACCATGTGGAGACCTCCAGGAAATTACAACACCGGTTGTATCTCACCCCATACATTCTCTACAAATTAGCTTACATTTAGTTGTCATGCTCATCTATATCCCACCTATGACAGTCTATTCTCTCTCCCAATGGGCCCTCATGTAGCGTTCCTTACCTGGATCTGGAGTCCCTAAAAAAAGAGGACAGAGCCCTCACTTTATATATTACTACCACTTATAGAGTAAGCATTGCTAGACTGTGGAAATTCCATGATTTTTACAATATCCAGGCTAATGTCTAGAACAGTGATTTTCAACCTGTGTGCCACGGCACACGAGTGTGCCGCGACACATGGTTGAGTGTGCCGTGGGGAAAGTTCCCCGAACTATGGTGCCCCTGTGTAGCTCTGCCGCCGCGCCCCCGTGTTTTTGCCCCATACTTACCTACAAGCCCCGCGTCGGCGATACGCCCATCTTCTGTAGCTCCTGCACCGCGCGGCCCATGTCACGTGACTGACACGACCTGACGTCAGGTCGCATAAGTCACGTGACCAGAGGCGCGCAGCGCAGGAGCTACAGAAGGTGGGTGGATCACCATTTGGAGTGAAGGTACGCGGAAGAAGACATCAATTGTAAGTATATAAGGTTATTATTTGTATAGGGAAGGCAGCTAGGGTCTTTTTTTTATTAGTAAAGGGAGGCTGGGGCTTTTTATTAGTTAAGGGGGGCCTCTAGGGTCTTTTAATTAGTAAAGGGAGGCCTCTAGGGCCTTTTAATTAGTAAAGGGGGCCTCTAGGGCCTTTTAATTAGTAAAGGGAGGCCTCTAGGGCCTTTTAATTAGTAAAGGGGGGCCTCTAGGGCCTTTTAATTAGTAAAGGGGGCCTCTAGGGCCTTTTAATTAGTAAAGGGGGGCGTCTAGGGCCTTTTAATTAGTAAAGGGGGCCTCTAGGGCCTTTTAATTAGTAAAGGGAGGTCTCTAGGGCCTTTTAATTAGTAAGGGGGGGCCTCTAGGGCCTTTTAATTAGTAAAGGGGGGCCTCTAGGGCCTTTTAATTAGTAAAGGGGGCCTCTTGGGCCTTTTAATTAGTAAAGGGGGGCCTCTAGGGCCTTTTAATTAGTAAAGGGGGGCCTCTAGGGCCTTTTAATTAGTAAAGGGGGGCCGCTAGGGGCTCTTAATTAGTAAAGGGAGGCCGCTAGGGTCTTTTAATTAGTAAAGGGAGGCCGCTAGGGTCTTTTAATTGGTAAAGGGAGGCCGCTAGGGGCTCTTAATTAGTAAAGGGAGGCCGCTAGGGGTTTTTTATTAGTAAAGGGAGGCCGCTAGGGGTTTTTTATTAGTAAAGTGAGGCCTTTTATGACTGTTTTAGTGTCATTTTGTGCTATTTTGGTTGGTGGTGTGCCCCAGGATTTTCTAAGTATAAAAAGTGTGCCGTGGCTCAAAAAAGGTTGAAAATCACTGGTCTAGAACATCTAATAGCAAAGAGATTGGGCTCCTTAAAGGACATCTATCACCAGATCAGGGATTGTAAACCAAACATACAGACATACTTTGGTGTGCTTCCTCTGGCAAAATCTGCTGTTCTTTTCGCTTCTTATGCTCTTGTTTTTAAGAAAAGGGGTTTTAAAAATTATGCAAATGAGCCTGAGCGGTTCCAGGCTCCATTAACTGACACAAGTATGTCAGTGTGCTTGGTTTACAATCCTTGATCTGGTGATATATGTCCTTCAAGCAGTTTAAATATAATCTGGGTTAAATGGCTTACAAAAAGGGCCCTAGCCATTCATTACAGTGAAGGAAATAATTATTTTATCCCTTGCTGATTTTGAGGTTTGCCAACTGACAATGGGAAAGACCAAAGAGCTTCCTAAGGATGTCAGGGGCAAGATCATAGACCTGCACTAGGTAGAAATAAGCCATAAGTAAGAAGCTGGGTGAGAAGGAGACAACCGTTTGGTGCATTGGTAAGAAATATAAAATGACAATCGACATCAATCTAGGGCACCAATAAAACCATTGGTAACACATTACGCTGTAATTGTTTACAATCCTCCAATGTCCAGAAGGTCCTCCTGCTCAAGAAGGCCCATCTGAAGTTTGCCAGTAAACATCTGGATGATTCTGTGAGTGATTAGAAGAAGGTGTCGTGGTCAGACAAGACAAAAAAATTAGCTCTTTGGCATCAACTCAACTTGCCGAGGAAGGGAAATGCTTCTAAAGAGCACTGTCCCCAATGTCAAACTTGGAGGTAGAATCAATGGGAGAATGGATGGAGCCATTTGCCATAAAATCCTGGGCGACAACATTCTTTTCTCCGCCAAGACATTAAAAATGGGTCATGGCTGTGTTTTCCAGCAAGACCAAGGACAACAAGGGAGGGGCTGAAAAAGAAGAACATTAATGTCATGGAGTTGGCCTGGCCAGTCTCCAGATCTTGATCCCATAGAAAACTTATGGATGGTGCAAAATCTTAGTTTAGGGTTGATTGACAGCGAGGAATGGACCAAAATTCCTCATGACATGTGCGCAAACCTCATTGTCAACTACAAAAAACGTCTATGCTTGCCAACAAAGTTTTTGCCACCAAATATGAAGTTTTGTTTGCCAGAGGGATCAATACTTTTTTTTTTTTTTTTTTTTTTTTAATTTTTATTATGCAAAAAATTATCTTAACATACAAAGTACAATCCAATACAAAAATACATCATTTGAATGAGTTATAGTTGCGAATATATATAACTTAGCATTTTTCCCTTATAAATACCCACCCCAACCCTCCCCTAGTGGTTGACGATGAGCAGCTTGCAGAAAAAAAAGGAAGCCATATGCAATTGGAAATCATTGGGTATAATGATTGAAATATTTCTCCTCCCTAGATTTTGCCACTTTTTATGACGTTAACATAGTTCCTATTTGTTTTATTCTGGGCTGGGTCTTTCAAACCAGAATTTCCTTATCTTTTCAGCCTCTTTGCCTTTTCCTAATCCCTCCAGCTGTTCTGCGTATAGTAATAGGTCCATTCTACCTTCCCACTCTTGCAGTCTCGGAGCTTCTTTGCTTTTCCATTTGAATAGAATTACTTTTCTTGCTAGTAATAGGCCCTTTATTACATACATCACCGTACTCGCTGAGCCTACCACTCCCAGTTTTGATCCTAAGATACAAACGCTTTCATTTTTTGGAATATTACACTTAAATATTGTTTGCAATCTACTTATAACTTTGGCCCAATATATATGTAACTTCGGACATCGCCAAAGCATATGTATCAGATCTGCGTCGAACAAATTGCATTTTGGGCACTTTTCCTCTTTGTTTTTCTTAAATTGGTTCAGCCGTTTCGGCGTATAGTGAACACCGTGTAATATGAATGTCTGGGAGATTATATATGACATGTTTTTAGTACTAGCTTTGACCATTGTCAGGGCGTCTAGCCATATTTCCAAAGATAACTCGGGGATATCTTTCTTCCATCGTATGTATCTCTCATGAACCGGAGGCGAAGTTCTATTTACCATAAACCATTTATATACACGCGCCATTAAGCCTTTTCTAGCTACTTCGTACTTTATGAGGGAATTTAATAGGTGGTCTTCTAGAATGAATTTTTCCCTTTTTCTAAATTCTTTATATGCACTTTTAAGTTGCATGTAAAAGTACCAATCTCTTGTATGCAGGTTGAGCTCTACGGCCAGGTCCTCAAACGATTTTAAAATTCCTTGCTTCAGAATTTGGCTATGAGACCATATCCCTTTCCCTATCCAAAACTTAGTATACTCTTCTATTTTTAAATTTCTATTTGTGAAGCCCCATAGGGGTGCTGTATCCATATAACCCTTATAGTGCATCTTATCCTTAGTCCTTTCCCATATCCATTGTAATAGCCTAAGCATAGGATACCGTGCTTTAACTTCTTTATTCAAAAAACCCCGGTTTCTAGCAGTGACCATATATCATAAACCCCCAAGATTTTGTGATTTTCCGCTAGTATGTGTTTTATCATGGATATATCGTGATCGAGTACATTTTGCCACTGTGCTGCTATAAAATAAGTTGACAGATCCGGAAGCGCAAGTCCTCCTTTATCTGTTTGTGGATACAATTTTTCTAAACCGATACGTGCTCTATTCCCATCCCATAAAAGTTCCCTCAATAGTGCATTCATTATTTTAATATATTTGTTTGGTATAACTACTGGACTGTTTTGGAATTTAAAAAGGATTTGTGGTAAGATGATCATCTTAAATAAGACTAGTCTGGCTGCCATGGATAAGTTCATTTTCCTCCATACTGATACTTTCTGCCTTATTTTATGAATCAGGGGGTTAATATTAAGAGGGATATAATCATTTACATTTTTGCTTACCATTATCCCCAGATACTTCATATTCTCAGCTACAGGGAGTTGGTCTATCATTTTCTCAAGGGGGCCAGTTGAGTCCAGAGGGAGGCATGCAGATTTGCTCCAATTGATACTGATACCTGATAGCTTACCATGTTTTTTTATTAAAAACATAATTTCTTTTATACCTTCCCCGCCGTTATCTAGATATATCAGCATATTGTCCGCGTATAACTGGACCTTGGATTCTCTACAACCCCACCTAAATCCTTTAAGTTGGTTAGAGGATCTTATAGCACATGCTAGAGGTTCTAGCGCCAATGCGAATAACAATGGGGAGAGGGGGCATCCTTGTCTCATGCCCCTATATAGTTGCCATGATGCGGAAGCTCGCCCATTAACACTCACTCTTGCTATAGAGACCCCTCTATAGAGAATCTTCACCCAGTTAATAAACTGGGGACCAAAGCCCATTCTTTCCAATGTACACCAGATGTAGTCCCACTCGACCCGGTCAAAGGCTTTGACCGCGTCTAGCGCGACCACCATCCGTTCCCCTTCTGAATCGCTTGGCGTTTGTATGCTCCACCATAGACGTAAGATGTTATCCCGGACCGATCTCCCTGGCATGAACCCCGACTGATCATCATGGACTACCGTCCTGACTACCTTTAGTAGTCTTGTTGCTAACATTTTTGCTAGTAATTTATAGTCGGTGTTCAGCAGGGAGATCGGTCTGTAGGCGTCTAAGTCCAATGGGTCCTTTCCATTCTTATGGATTAAAATAATAATCGCTTCTCTCATTGATTCAGGTAGTTGACCCCTGACTAGTGAGTGGTTATAGACCTTCTGCAGTAGGGGGAGCAATACTTCAGCATATTGATTTAACACTTCTGGCGGTATCCCGTCTGTGCCCACTGCTTTACCCCTTGGCATCATTCTGAGAGCAACTGATAGTTCCTCTAATGATATTGGCTGGTCTAATGAGTTTGCCTCGTCCTGGGACAGCTGGGGAATTGTTATCCCTGTCAAGCAATCTTTAATCTCCTCCAGGTCTGTCCCTCTCTCTGAGGTATAGAGTGTTTCAAAATATCGTCTGAATTCTTCCCTGATCTCTTCCTGGGTTGCTACTACTTTGCCCTGTTTTCCTCTAATAGCTCTAATAGAGTTGTTCTCATCTTGTCTTTTAACTAAGTTAGCCAATCTCTTTGTTGAGGTATATTGTCCCAAAATCAGTTTTTGACTTTGTATTGTATTGTCCCTAACCGCTTTTTCTTTACAGTATCTTTCTAGGCAATGCTGTGCCTCTAACCAGAGCTTTTTATTTCCATCTGCTGGATGTTCAATAAATTCCCTTTCCAGTACTTTAGTTCTATCTTGAAGCTCTTCCAGCTTCTTTTGTTTTTTTTTTTAAAGTGGCTGATTTGGTCCTTTACAAGTCCTCTCAGGTTTGCTTTCAAGGCATCCCAGACAATACCAATGTCTTGAGAGTCTATATTCGCATCCAAAAAAATTTGAATGTTCCTAAGCAGCTCTTTGTTATCTTTTACCAGATCGAACCAAAAGGGTTTGATCTTGTAAAACACCAAACCAGACACCCCACTTTCCCTCACTGAGAACCACATTGGTACATGGTCAGACAGACCTCTAGCTCCCATATCTATTTTTTCTATTAATTCACACCGTGTCATTCACCAATACAAGATCAATTCTGGATAGAGAGTTGGAAGACTTAGAGTGGCACGTATAGACTCTTCTATTTGGGTTTATTTCTCTCCAGATGTCTCTAAGGCCCAGTTCTGTCATCATCCTGCCAAATACCGAGACTGCCTGAGTGGGAGGGCGATTATTTCTATCTAGTCCTTCATTATACACATGATTGAAGTCTCCCATCCAAAAGATGGGGGCATTGTCAAAGTTTTCAACCTTTTTTGCTATGTTAACTAGAGCTTCCAGGTGAGCTGTTGGAGGAAGGTATAGGCCTACTAATACTAGTCTTATTCCATTTAATATGGCATGTAATATTATGAATCTACCCAGGGGGTCTATTTTAACATCTAGTTCACGGAAACACACCTTTCTATGAATCAAAATGCTCACTCCACGAGCATACGAAGAAAAAGTGGAGTTATAATATCGGCTTATCCAAGCCTTACTCAAAACTTTACAAGTATCCATTACTAGGTGCGTCTCTTGTAAGCAGATTACCTCCGGGCTATATGACCGGCATAGATCAAAAATTGCCTTTCTTTTTAGCTTGTCATTTAGCCCCCTAACGTTCCAAGATATAATTTTAACCATTATTAAGGGTAAGTTGTGTTGTTCCTAACCCATATTTCCTGGAATATAGCTTCATCGTCAACCACTTAGTCCCTCCCCTCCCCCCCTGAAACTCCCCAATCCCTTGTCCAGGGTTGAACATCCCTAGACTCTCCCCGGAGCATTTACCGCGCCGGAGTAAGTGTACCGATTCAGCAAGTTTATATTTTCAGAACTCTCTCTATCCACTCATTTGCCTCTTCAGCTTTTTCGAAAAAATTAGACTTATCCTTATACACAATTTTTAATTTTGCTGGGTACATTAATGAGTATACTATCCCTTTTTCTCGTAACCTTTTTTTTATGCCTGCGTAGCCCATTCTTTTCTTTTGAATATCTTGCGGGTAATCTGGAAAGATCATAATCAAGTTGTTATTATATTGTAGAGGGGGTGAGGACCTTATACTTTTCAATATATTGTCCCTATCTCTTGGGGAGAGGAGTCTCACCAGAATGTTCCTAGGTCTACTTCCTATAGGGAGCGGTCTAGCAGGAATACGATGTGCCCTATCAACCATAAACATTTTTGTACGCACCTCCTCTGAGAAGGTCGATTCTAACCAGTCTGACACAAATTTGACCACATCCTTCCCCTCCGCTCCCTCTGGGAATCCCACTATGCGTAAATTATTTCTTCTTGAACGGTTCTCGAGGTCTAACACTTTCTCTTTTAGGCCCTGTTCAGACTTTTCCATTTTTTTTATTTTTGTATTTAACACCTCGATCTTGTCCTCCACAGCCCCTACTCTTGACTCTGTTTCATCAATTCGTGTCTTAAGTTGATGTATGTCCTCTCTAACGGAGGTTATTTCTGTTTTTACTGTCCCTATTTCTTTTAAGACATTTCCTACCGCTGTGAGGCATTGGGCAATTTGGGACGAGATATCTTTAAGGGAGGGTTCTGGCTCACGAGTGTCCAATTCTTCTCCGCTATCCTCAATATTGGGGTCCTCCGAACCCTCTCCATTAGGCCCATATGGCACTGAGGGCCCCTTGATTTTTTCCCCATTCTTTTTGGATTTATTTAGTGGGGGATTAGGGGACTGGAGAAAATTATCTATTTTACCCTTTTTTTTTTCCCCTGGAGAACACCCCACATCTGAGAGTCTACTCTTAGGGACATTTTTCATTTGTTTTCTTTTGGCCATATTTGCTTATGCTTTCTTAAGCGAATAGTGAGCAATTCCCTTTGCTCTCGTCAAGAGTATCGCAGGGGGAGTAAATCTCAGACTGCACTTGTGCGTGGAACATACAATATACACACAATATGCGTGACTACAAATATCCACACACTTTGTAATACACAGTATAACTAAGGTAAACAAGCACCAGTATCTGAATTATTACCCAGAGCGTTGTGGACAATGCCGATTCTTAGCAAACAGGTAGTAAACAGGTAACAAAATTAATGTGGTGATATAGTGATAAGCGTGATATATGCCCAGTATAACGCCTCACAGAATTTTAGTTACAAAAGCAGTAGCTAGAAGCACAGCAGTGCTTTAAATAAGCACCAGCACCCTATGTAGTGTACGTTAACACGTTGACCTATAAGGTTAGTAACCGGGGGTTTTGCAGTCTCAGTTAGTAAGTCCAGCTCAAAATTCAAGTAACAGTGAGTAACGGCAACACTGCAAAAACACCCCCAAATTTAGGCATGCGGAAAAAAGGAGGTTCACAGATAGAGTTATCCACACGGGTTATTATGAATAATGTAGGTAACCCGTTTTCTCAGGTGGTGGACAAAAAAAAAAAAAAAAAACTATTGTAGTTATATGGTATAATGGTGGATTCAGCATACACTCAATGTTAGTTCCACACAAATTTTGAACTCAAAAGCCGAGATTGATAGCAATATTTTGAACATGAACATCACATAGGGATATAATTAGCGTCCAGAAATATATCAGTCACGTTTTGTTAGTATGTCCAGGTCAATTAGCACGTGTTGTCTCCTTCAATTCCAAGACGACAATCAACAGATAATGCTTTCCTCCTCCTTGCACATTTCCTTTCACGGATGGATATAAAGCTCAAAGTGTTAGTAAGTCAAGGTTAGTAACAGTGATGCAGCAAGGGGTACCACAAGTTTTGCAAACAAGCAGGCAGAGTTTCTCTTGCATGGGCTACTGCGCAAGCAGGGATAATAAATCATAAATGTTTCTCACCACACCGCACCATGTGTATCAGCAGCTCCGTTAGCGCGTCCCAGTATCTGGTATCCAGCTTTCCTTCGCCGGGATCCTGATTTCGACCACGAAGCCAACCTCCAATAGGGTTCACCCACGGGGGGGGGCAGCTCCAGATTCCAGAATATTAGATTCTCCAGCGCAGGTTGCTGTTTTGCTTTTCCCTTGGTAGGGAGCTGCTGAGAAATTCAGGGTAAGCCCCTGTGCTACCTGCAGTATCTACTGCAGAAACGCCAGTAGAGACCCCATCGGGCCGGGGGGCGCAGCGAGCGTGATGGGGGGTCAGCTACCACAATGTCCGGGGTAGCGTGTTTCTGCGTGGGGCGGGCATGAGGCGAACTATTGCAGCGGCACCTATACTCCGGCCGCGCGCTCGGCGTGTCACGTACTTCCGCTACACGCTGCGCGCTCCATGCTCCTCCTCCTCCCAACAGCTGAGCCAGAGGGATCAATACTTGCATTTTGTAGTGAGAAATGTGATTTGTACAATATAATTTGATATTATTTTGGATATTTGGATACCCTACAATAATTATTTCCTTCACTGTTTATATCAACTAGCACATCTAGCACATGCTTAGATAACTTTTGTTATATTGATCATTGCATAATTGTTTGTCATACTGCTCTAAGCTCTGGATTGACTTCCGCATAATACTGCATCTATTTTAAATGTGTTATCAATTTTTGTATATGTAACAAAGATTTTGCTTTGCTTTGTACAAATCTGTATCTTGTGCCCTTTTTTTCTATTGGGTTTATTATGTTTTATCAATAGTGAAGCAAATTTTTTATATTATAATGCTGAGAAGATATGTGATCCTCAAACCTTACCCAATTGTACGTATTACAATGGTCCTTTCTAGTCTGCCATAAATGATGCATTCTCTTTTTGTAGCTGAAAGCCTGTGGTGGGAAGTGAAATCATTTATCTTCTGTAATGTAAATATGGCGTCAGCCCAATTTAGCCTTGAGTAAAAGGAATGAAAAAAATGATTAATAGCCACAGGATTGGAAGTGGTGTTGAACCATTTAGAGACCCAGTGCCCAAATTACAACCAAACCCACTTATTTAAATGCAAAGTGCCAACATGGCAGCTTTTAATTGTATCTGTGTCCTAAGGACACCAATACAGTTGAACGTAATAGGAGAAATTCCGATTATCATTGTAGCTTCCTTCCAGGGGCCCCTGAACAGTAAGAATTGTGGGTCCCAGAGCAGGAGCTCCAATAACAGGAGCTCCTCCTGTAGTCCCAGGCAGCTAAGGATATGTAGCTTTAAAATAGCATTGATCACAGCACATCCTGGGTGGCCAGGGACTGCAGGAGGATGTTTTGAGACCTGGCAAACTCTGTGCTGGGGTGATGGTCTGAGTGCCCACAGTGAGTGCTCCGAGTGCCACCTCTGGCACCCGTGCCTTAGGTTGGCCACCACTGTCCTAGGATGTACATACAGTCTATTCTTCAACATTTTGGCGAGCATCCTGTCAGACTTATTTTCCCATTTATAATAAGTGCATGCAAGTCCAGTGTAGTCTTATCAGTTTGCTCATTAGAGAGAGCATTTAACTGCAGTCTGGCCATTTTAACTGCATTAGCTGAGTATAATGATTTGTGGATTCTCCTCATGAGTCAAGTCTAGCCAGCTTATTCTCTAGCCTTGGCCGAAACTGAAAGAAATATCCAAAAGTATGCCAAACATTGGAGATAATTTCTCCTAAACGCTGTGCCGTTAGGGTCATGGTAGTGATATTTAAATTCATGCAACAGAGGACTTGTATATTAATTTTTTAGGGGTCTACTATATATATTTCAAGGGGGTGCTGTAAAATTAGGGAGGAGGGGGAGTCCGTATGTATTAATTTTGGAAAGAATATATAATAAAGGGGCTCTTTCAAATATTTATTTAAATATCTGTTTTATATAAATTATATATAATTTATGATATATATTTAAATATATTGTGGGAACCGATTGAGGTTACCACAGTGTATTTTTTTTTATATATTTCTGGGAGACACAATGCGGTCAGTTTTTTGTGGGTAAGACTGTTGGAAATATCCAGGGTACAATATAATGTTAGTGACTATGATATTTTCATATTCATTTATGATGTGTTAAAAAGGCTGAAGTCACCCGGGCAACAAATTCTACAGTACACATGAGCAGACCCGACTTTCAAGCTTCTGTTTGGCATTCGAATTCGGCCGTCTCACCTGGACATATTGCCGGATTGGTGGTCGGACAGAAAATCTGACAAATGGTTGCTATGCGTGTCCCTCTATCCCATCATAGCCATGGCTTGTTCCTAGGGGCATCCATTAGCCGGATTGGAAATCTTCAGGTCTAGAAATGAGCGGTCCACACGTTCAAGTTCAGGTTTGGTGTTCGGTTTCAGCAGCCTAACCTGGACCAAACAGCCAATCTGGCAAATGGCCATCCCTAACAACATAGCCTTAGGTACAATTTACCAGGGGTCAGTATGAGCACAATACCAAATTTATATAAGTTTTATTATGTTTTAGTAAATTAAAAAAAAAACAATCTTTTGTACCAAAAATTTTTTCCGTTTTGCCATATTCTGAGGCCTAAAACTTTTTTGTTATACATTTTTTATTTGTATTTCATTTTAAATATACATACAAATTACATACAAACATACATATAAGTTGTACATTTATCCAAATAAACCAATTCCAATGACAACAAATAGACAAAAAAAAAAAAGAAAGTTGAAGGATCTATAAAAGGCTTTATACCAGTGGTGGCGAACCTATGGCATGGGTGCCAATGGTGTTACTCAGAGCCCTCTCTATGGGCACCCGCGCCATCACCCCACCGCAGAGTTTGCCAGGTTTGCATAGTGGCTAAGCTCCCATATCTGGCATTTTTTCTTCCTATATTTCCATTGTTTTATGTTTTTAGTTAAGTAGATTTCATAATGCATCTGCTCATTAGCATACTTCTGTTACATTAGGAAACATTAGAGACTTTCAGCTGCTATTAAAATATGCGAGATTGGCCACCTAATTAGAGGGTCAAAATTTTCCAGTCCTATATGTAATAGTGCCAATGCTGGAGCGGGATCTTCCATCCTGCCTTTGATTGTGGAAATTAAATAAAAAATTTGAATCCAGACATTCGCACAAAAACATTCATTGGGGTACCCTTCTTCTGACAGCCCTTTCAGCACAGATTCAGATTGTCTTTCAAACAGTTTTCTTCTCTGTCTGGACATAGATACCATCTTGTATGCACCTTTTTCAGTTGTTCCATATGATTGATACAGGTTGATGTTCGTGAAAATTCTTCAGTGGCTCTAAGCCATTGTTTAGCCGTAATTCCCATTCCCAGTTCTTGTTCCCATTTTAACATATAGGGAAGTTTATCTTTCTTATTAATGCTATTTAAGAAAAGATATGCCATGGATAGATTTTTTCTGTCAGTTAGTATAATCAAATAAGGCTAGAGTTCTTACATGGACCCTCCTGCATTGTTTTTTTACAAATTTCCCTAAAATGTTTTTAACCCCCTTCCGCTCTGCGTCCGATATATCGGACGCTGAGCCGATGCTGGTTCAGCTCAAGATCTGAGCCGAACCGGCATCGGAAAACATGGTCAGAGCGACCGCGGCATTTAACATGCCCCCCCCAACCGTTTTCGGGGGCGCCGATCGTTGCTGTGGCATCACTGGTGTCAGATATGGACCCCAATGTTGCCTGCAAGAACTGCCGGTAAGATGACGTCTATGACGTCATCTTACTGGCACAGTGCCAGCCTATGCAAGTACATAGGCTGACACTGCTAATACCCTGCAATACATTGAGTATTGCAGAGTATTTTCATGAACAAGCAATCAGATGATTGGTGGAAGTATTAAAAAAGTTAAAAAAAATGTTTTTCAATAAAAAATAAAGTAATAAATCACTAAATAAGATGATAAGATGAGACGTGACAAATTGGACTTTGAAAACCACAAGGCTTATCATTGGAATCATCAGGGTAATTCAAGGCGTTTTTTCCGACGCACTCCCAGAAAACCAACTGGCAATAACCCTTCCTCTAGTGAGGATTTTTTATCCTCCGGAACCAGCGATTTAGAAAGCCACTCAGGGGACGATGCAGCGGGGGCCACTCGGTCCCGAAAAAGAGGACCCCAGAACCGAGTCAAGTCTCCCTCGTACAAACGGGGGAAACAACGGGGCAAGTAAACCATGATACCAACATCGAACACACCGAGGGTAATTGTTTACAGGTTATCAACCTCTCTTCATATGTTTTAAATGATGCAGAACTATCAGTCCTTGAGAGAGGACTTACTTTTTCCCCAATGCAGTGTTTGGATAAATTTGAACTTACGAAAGATGTCTTCCTTTTCTGCAGACAGCTGGCATTTAAGGTCTTGTACCAACAGCCCAACCTCATTGATTCTGTACCTGAGGAGGACCGACAGACCCTTAGGGACCTCCTTGATTTGTTGGACGAAAACATCACGACAGAGACCACAGGTAGGAAGCCCTGCCCTTTGCGAGTACCCTCCCAGCTTACACCTAATCTGGGACTTATCCCGGCCCTGCAATTGTTTTATAACAGAGTCACCCAAGACATTGCAGAACTCACACCCAACTCGTACTCACAACAAAATCTCAATAGGGAAGAAAGACGAGCCATTCAAACCCTTAGTTCTAATCCTGATTTCTTGATCAAGGAGGCGGACAAGGGGGGGAATGTGGTCCTTTGGCCTCGCGATCTATACTTGAAGGAAGCGAGACACCAGCTCAGTAATCGCATCTACTACTCCCCACTCCCCTCGGATCCAACACTGCTTTTTAAAAGGAAACTCGACCACCTCCTTAGGGCGGCCAACAACTATGGGATTATTACAAATCAAGAGCATAAATTCCTCACAGTGGAACATCCAGTTGTGCCTACCCTGTACATGCTTCCCAAGGTCCACAAATCCCTGACCTTTCCTCCAGGGAGGCCTATAGTGTCGGGGATAGGTGGACTTTGCGAAAAAGCATGTATGTACATCGACCATTTCTTACAACCTTTAGTGGTCGATCTCAAATCATACATACGGGATTCGACTGATTTAATACACAAAAGGACTTGCCCATCCCCACCAACGCATAGCTCGTTACCTTAGACGACGAATCCCTTTACACCAACATTGCGCACAGTGATGGAATAAATGCAGTGTCGATCTTCCTGGATGCCAAATCAACGGGGGATCGACGTCATGATTCGTTCCTTATTGAACTTCTTGATTTTGTGTTACGACAGAGCTACTTTATATTCGATGGGACTTTTTACAGACAGGCTTCTGGTACAGCCATGGGTGCACGGTGCGCGCCCTCCTATGCCAACCTATTTTTGGGTTGGTGGGAGGGCGCGCACGTGTACCCTTCTCCCATTTTTTGCCAACATGCCAGGGGGTGGTTTCGTTTTATAGACGATATTTTGCTGGTATGGGATGGACCCCTGGAACCTTGTGAATCATTTGTAGCACATCTTAATAACAATCCTTTTAACATTGTACTTACTCACAATGTTTCGCAGGTCACAGCGGAGTTCTTAGATCTAAAAATCACGATTCGGGACAATCACTTGGACACAGATCTCTTCCGCAAAAGTACTGCTACAAATAGCTTATTACACCATTCCAGCTTTCACCCGGACCATCTTAAGAGGGGCATTCCCACGGGGCAATTTATCAGACTTAAGAGGAACTGTTCGACATCTATGGACTTCCGGAGAAATGCCCTGGATCTCACGCAATGTTTTAAGGAACGTGGGTACCCGAAGAGATCTATTTCCAGGGCTTACAGAAGGGCTCGTGATACACAGAGAAATACTCTCTTACAACTGAAAAAACAAGATACCAATTTTAAAGGAGGTATTATTACCCCCTTTAATAATCAGTGGAACGATATTCGGAACATACTTAACAGAAATTGGAACATACTTCTTGCTGAACCAAAACTGTCCAATTTGATAATTGAAAAACCGAGCCTCATTGCCAAAAGGGCTAGAAATTTGAAAGACAAACTCACCGCTAGCCACTACCAGAGACCCAAGAGAGCTTTGGGGAGAGGATACAAATTGGTTGGCTCGTACCCCTGTGGGGATTGCTCTGTTTGCCCGCTTATGGAGATCTGTAAAGAAATCAGGGACTCTGCAGATCAAAAGGCGTTTACATTACGTCATTACATCAACTGCAAATCGAGAAATGTAATTTATGCCCTCATTTGCCCCTGTCAGAAAATATATGTGGGCCAGACATCACAAGAGTTAAGGAAAAGGGTCCAACAGCACCTCTTGAGCATCCTCAACGCGGATTCCCACTTCAGCCAGGGCAAGACTCTCTCGACAGTGGCTACGCATTTCTGACGGGAACACGCAGGTAAGACACGGGGTATCAAAGTGGTTGGTCTTGACCTTATACGGTCTACCATTAGGGGTGGAAATTTGACTCCGGAACTTCTAAGGAGGGAGGCCCGTTGGATCTACAATCTGGGCAGCCTGGCCCCTCGGGGGGTTAATGAAGATTGACTTTTTTCAGGATATTACAAACAGAGGTGATTCTCCTATACCCTTCTGCCGTCTTTACCAAGCAGGAAAGTAAGTACCTTATTGCCTATTTCCTATATATCATCTTTTACTTTTCCCTTTCTTTGTCTCACTCTTTTCAATTCTTTTCACATATGGGTCATTATCTTTGCTTGTTCACATTGTACTCCCACTCACACGCACACCCACCACTCTCACCCGGTTCACTACTCATTTTTTAAGTGGGTAATATATAATAACCCTTTCACCTCACTTTATTTGGGAACGTTTCTTTCCCCTTGTAGTCTTTGGACCCTTCTGGCCCCCTTCTTCGGGCACTTTTTGTATTCACTTACCTGGGTTTCCTCCCTCTTCCCTTGGTGCACCCCCCCCCCCTTCTCACCCATCCCATATTTCGGGATTCAGGATCATGAGAACCCAACCAACCTTTTCTTACAGATTTTTTTGACTTGTTTTCTCCCAGTCTTTTCCCTTTATGTTCATGGAGACCTACTGTGATCGTAGATTGATATCTTTCTTCTTCCTCGATACCCCCTCGACGATTGAATATCCTTGACCAATGGGGACCCCTTGGAGCAACTTCCCTTGAAACATCTCATCCCAATTTGGAGGCCAACATCTGACTTGGATACCTGGGATTCCACCCAATTCATACTCGGTTTCTTACAGCCTGTTCTCTCTTTTTGTCTCGCCACCATCTATACCTGCAAAATGATTGTATATCTCGGTAAATACTCCATATCTTTGAAAATTGTTTGTGTCTCTTTCCCAGTAACCCGTACCACACTGGGGATCATTTTGTAGCCAGGTCCATTAACCTTGCTTTAGCCTCTGGACCAAGAATCATTGCTCTACCAAATACTTACCTACACGGTGTCTTTTGATGATAGAATTTTCAGGTCCTCATATGCATGTAATTTCAATGGTTACATCTCTTTTTTATCTTTGTCTACATAACCCGTGGAGCCGCTCTTACCTTATGTTGTCCCATAATAGGAGCCCCAGCCGATCCCCTTTTCGCTTTATACCTAATGAGAAAATAAATTACTCTTTTGTACACCAACATGTTGTATTTAGTCATGGCTCTCTAGTTGATAATATTTATTTATTATTTCTTTTAGACCAATCAAAACACTTAGTTGTGCACAACCCATGACTGCTCTATTTGGGTCTATATACACATTTCTTTTCATCTCTCTTTTTGATTGTTTTTTTTATAACCACTACCCTGCTTTACACGTTTCTAACTAACATTCTTTTCACTTCTTGGTATTGCTTATTACTCGCCCGGTTGCGCTAGTAATCATATATTCACTCTATTGATTAAGGTATATACATACCCTTGTGGTCTATTCGGTATGTCTACACTTAATGTCACTTTTCCACAATCATGTTTTTGTTCTGGACGCATGCGCATAAATTCGCCGTTTTACTTATCTGTACCAATGTCGATATTCATTGACTGAGCACATAAGTGCTTTATACCTCTCTCCATCATTATTGTTCGTACCTGCACATGTGCGCCTATTTAGTTAGTTTCTTCAATTTTCATTGTACGCGTGCGCACATTTTGTCGCTCCACATGGTCGCACGGGCGCCGATATGTATTAACGAAGTACGCATGCGCATAAAGTATCAGGGCTTACTACAATTATTGTCGCCGGTGACAATGATTTAGGCGCATGCGCGAGCCTTTACCGATCTCGCGGTAACCTCGCCATGCTTTTACACACAGGTGCTCACACTCAGGAGACGCCAGCGATTGGAGGTTGGGGACTCCCCTGGGACACATAAGGTAGGCTCCACGGGTCAGAAGGCACTTACCCCTGAGGAAGTCGCAATCAAGCGACGGAACGCGTGGGGTGCCTCCGGCCACGGGTCTGTGATCCAATCTTCCCTCTCCCCACTTGGGCCATAATGATTAGGAACGTTTGATGGTTTGGGCTCTGCTCTGCTTTTTGATTATATTGAATTACCTTTGTTCCCTGCCATACTCTTTTGGCTCTACCAATTAGGTTTATTTCTGTCCTGGGCTTTGTGCAGGAATTCCATCTGACTCTCCTTGAGCATTTGCATTTTGACTTATTTCTCCCATTTTCTAAGGACAGCAATTAGACAGAGTTTTTCAGGGCAACATCTCCATCTTTATCCTTGTGAGGGGATTGCATCCATATATTTTTGTGTTGACCTGTGGCCGTATGTGGGTCTGGGCAACCTGACTCTGACCCACTCTGACCCACTTTTAAATGTTTTTAATCATGCTTGCAGGATCTTTTTGATCATTTGTATATGAATTGTAATAAAGTTTATTGATTTTTCAGCCTTTACACACTTACCTTTTTTCTTTTTTGGGTTCAAAATCACTAAAAATGCCCATAAGCCCCATGACATATAAAGAGACATATAACGCAAAAAAAGTCTAAATCATAACACAAACCCCACATATATAGTATCACCGCGTCCGTAACAACCCGTAGAATAACAGTAAATAATTATTGAACCCGCCCGATAAACGCCGTAAAAAAAAACTTTTGTAAACCCTTCAAAAATTATCATTTTTACCTATGCAATCCCACAAAAAATGCTATAAAAAGTGATAAAAAAACATATATACTCCAGAATGATACTGGTGCAAAGTACATCATGTCCCGCAAACAACAAGCCATCAACCAGCTCCATAGCCAAAAAAGTAACAATCTTATGGCACTTGGAAGACGGCAATACAAAAATGATGAAAAATTATGATTTTCCCCACATTAGGGTTTTATTAGACAAATTTAGTAAAACGTAAGAAAAAATATTCATGTATGGTATCCCCGTAATCGTATCGACCCATAAAATAATGTTAACATAATTATTAGGTTATACGATGAACACCAAAAAAAAAAAGTAAAAAATACAGTACAGAATTGATGTTTTTCTACTCCTGCTCTCAAAAAAAAGTTCCTAAATTTTCAACAATAGCGGATACCAACCCCAAAATGGTAACACTGGAAAAAGCATCTTATCCCGCCAAAAAAATGCCATCACATGAAAAACGAAAAAGCGAAAATTTTGTAGCGAAAGTGGCCAATGAGGAAACTAAAATCCTGGCAGCTGCAGGGCGCTCCTTCCCTTCTGCGCCTCGCTGTGCCACAAGTTGCAGGTCTCTGTACTCGGAAGAAATTATAGAACAAATTGTATGGTGGGATTTCTCTTTTTATCTTTTGGAAATGTGTAAATTTTAGGGCTAAATGAACGTATAACTGGCACAATTTGACCATTCTAAATTTCACCTCCATTTTGATTCAGTTACTATGAAGATCTCAAGGGGTTTGAAAATGGGTTGGTTATATGGGGAGTTTTGATTTGTAAGCCGCGTGAAATCAAAATAAATTATCTAGATATTTAAAAAATTATGAAAATGTAAAGTAGACAAATGGAAAATGTTATTCAGCAATTTATTTAGGTGGTAAATCTATCTTCCTGAAAACGCAATGATTTTGAATTTTGAAAATGGCAAATTTTAAAAAAATCCTTCATTTTTTCTTTTGCGTTTATTTACCACTAAAATGAAGTACAATATGTGGGAAAAAACAATCTCTGAATCATTTAGATAAGTTATAACCATATAAAGCAACGCAAGTCAGAATACAAAAAATCGGACTGAGCCTTAAGCTACAAAATGGCTGCGTCCTTAAGGGATTAATCTGTAAGTATTGAAAAAAAGTGGGGGCGTGGCCTAGCTGCTGGACAAGATGGCTGCATGACTCAGAGCTCTGTGCCTTCACAGCTCATAAAAAGCCCTTTTTCCTGCTAGTAACCTTGGACCCTGACCAAAAAGGGGGAGCGACACCCTAGGGAACATATGGGCAAGAAGGGGAGCAATATCAGCCAGCCGAACGGGCACATCCAGCAATTTTTCCCAGCAGTCCAGAGACGGCAGAGTAATGGCGCCGGCAATGCGTGCATAATCAAAACCAAACTCCAACACACTCACCCTCGAGCCCGAAACAGAACCACCAGAGTCCGGAACGGCCAGAGCACCAAAGTTCTACTCCCACATTTCATATACCCAGCAAGTTGTCTGACACACCATCTCCTACAACACCTAAGATGGCGACTGCAAACAGATCCACAAAACAGCCCCCCGCGCCTACAACCCTCACAGGGTACAAAAGTGGCGCAGCGGCAGCCTGAGGGACACAATACTGCAGACTCTCCCTCAGGCAGCCAAGTGAAGCAGCGCAAGAAACTGCAGACCAAAAACCCTGCAGCTGGCACATCACAAGCCGTAAGCAAGTCCATATACACTCACCGGCCACTTTATTAGTTACACCATGCTAGTAACGGGTTGGACCCCCTTTTGCCTTCAGAACTGCCTCAATTCTTCGTGGCATAGATTCAACAAGGTGCTGGAAGCATTCCTCAGAGATTTTGGTCCATATTGACATGATGGCATCACACAGTTGCCGCAGATTTGTCGGCTGCACATCCATGATGCGAATCTCCCGTTCCACCACATCCCAAAGATGCTCTATTGGATTGAGATGTGGTGACTGTGGAGGCCATTTGAGTACAGTAAACTCATTGTCATGTTCAAGAAACCAGTCCGAGATGATTCCAGCTTTATTACATGGCGCATTATCCTGCTGAAAGTAGCCATCAGATGTTGGGTACATTGTGGTCAAAAAGGGATGGACATGGTCAGCAACAATACTCAGGTAGGCTGTGGCGTTGCATCGATGCTAAATTGGTACCAAGGGGCCCAAAGAGTGCCAAGAAAATATTCACGACACCACCACCACCAGCCTGAACCGTTGATACAAGGCAGGATGGATCCATGCTTTCATGTTGTTGACGCCAAATTCTGACCCTACCATCCGAATGTTGCAGCAGAAATCGAGACTCATCAGACCAGGCAACGTTTTTCCAATCTTCTACTGTCCAATTTCGATGAGCTTGTGCAAATTGTAGCCTCAGTTTCCTGTTCTTAGCTGAAAGGAGTGTCACCCGGTGTGGTCTTCTGCTGCTGTACCCCATCTGCCTCAAAGTTCGACGTACTGTGCGTTCAGAGATGCTTTTCTGCCTACCTTGGTTGTAACGGGTGGTGATTTGAGTCACTGTTGCCTTTCTATCAGCTCGAACCAGTCTGCCCATTCTCCTCTGACCTCTGACATCAACAAGGCATTTCCGCCCACAGAACTGCCGCTGTTTTTTCTTTTTCGGACCATTCTCTGTAAACTCTAGAGATGGTTGTGCGTGAAAATCCCAGTAGATCAGCAGTTTCTGTAATACTCAGACCAGCGCTTCTGGCACCAACAACCATGCCACGTTCAAAGGCACTCAAATCACCTTTCTTCCCCATACTGATGCTCGGTTTGAACTGCAGGAGATTGTCTTCACCATGTCTACATGTCTAAATGCACTGAGTTGCCGCCATGTGATTGGCTGATTAAAAATTAATTGTTAACTAGCAGTTGGACAGGTGTACCTAATAAAGTGGCCGGTGAGTGTATATCCGCGGACCAAGACACATTTGCCGCCTTTCAAACTACCAACAAAGCAGTGTCAGAGAACACACTAAAGGGAATGCTTGAGTCACTAAGAATCACCTCTAGTATTCTCCAAATGGTGACCCCTTTCCAAACTGCTTTTCAAAGAGGTCCAGTCCTCTGTTGCGCACATGGAGGCAAAAATGGCAGAATATGTCTCAGCCTATAATGACCTAGCAGATGACCACCTTGCCCTAGAAGACAAGGTCCAGCAACTCCAATCTAAAATGGTAGATATTGAAGACTGCAACCGTCGTAATGATATCAAATTCAGAGGCATCCCGGAAAACATACCGGCACACAAGCTATTAGAATTTGTGAAACAACTGACAAAACATCTGCCTATGCTAGCAGAACACGAACTTGCAATAGATAGGGCTCATCAGGTTCCTAAACCAAAAAATCTACAAGATACGGTTCCACGGGATGTTCTATCTCGATTCATATTCTTCCAAACTAAAGACCAGCTTCTAGCATATTCTATAAAACATCAACCACTTCCAACACCATATGCAGCAATCAAGATGTTTGCAGATCTGTCGGCGGCGACTCTACAGGCACGCAGAGACTTTCATCCAATAACCCTACTGCTACGACAACATGATATACAATATAGATGGGGATTCCCAGTCAAGTTATTGATAACGTACCAAGACTCTGTATACTCCATTGCGTTGGTGACAGAGAGCATGCAACTCCTGAGCTCCTGGGAACTGGAGGAAGAGCATCCTCGGCCCTTGCAAAAACCACCAGCTTAAGATGCAACTCATATGTCTAAGGACTGATCAGGTCGTATAATCTATGTTCATATTATGCTTGTTTCAGCTATTAAGCCAATCCGATAGCTGTAGGTGGCACTGGGTCATGTCGAGACCATTCTGCCCCACACACGTTTTGAGTACGTATTTTGTACCTAAAAATTCTTTGTAAGTGTCTACTTAATTGTATTTTTGTTGTTCTAACTTGGTTCCTCATTAAAGTTTCACTCCAACACTCCTAATAAGACAGCGTCTTCTATCCCACCTGAAAGTACCCATTGGTCTTCTCTTTAGCGGCTAACCGCAACTTTAAACCCCGACACAATGGGCATCAAAATATTGTCCTTAAATGCATGAGGCCTAAATAGCCCGTTCAAGTGTTCCATGCTATGGCAAGAGGCACTGGCGATACTCTGCGCACAAGAAACCCACGCAAACAATACAACCCTTCCCCTTCTGAAACATAAAAGCTTTCCTACTAACATTGCCTGCTCTTTTAACAAAAAGAAAAGAGGAATACTCCTAGCTTTCCATTCTTCTCTTGACTTGATAATCCACAAACAACTTTTAGACCCACAAAGCATTCAACAACATTGACCTAACTATTGTAAATGCATATGGTCCAAATAAAAGACAAATCCACTTTGTTCAAAAAGCCCTTAGGGTCGCTAAGAAGGTACAAAAATGACCCTTATTGATCTTTGGAGACTTTAATATCACACCTGACCCCACAATCGACAACTCGTCTATGCCCATCCGCTCGCCTCCGAAGTTAAGCCCTACACTGTGGTCCCACTCCCTCTTTGATCTCTGGAGAACTCGTCATGCAAACGAAAGAGATTATTCTTTTTACTCCTCCAGACAAATGTATTCAAGAATTGACCATTTCTTGGAAAAAAAGCCTCTTTTAGATAGAATTGAAAATGACTCGATAGTGATTGGGGCGTGATTGGACCACCCGATGTCTCCTATCACCCTCTCTGACCAGCAGTCCAAAATATAGTGACTATATATGGTGACTAAATTCTTTCCTAGTGGCCCATGAGAGACAGATAGAAGGTTACATAGAGGAATCTTTTTGCTCCAACTCAACAGACGACATAGATGAATTTAATCTATTTTTTACAAAAACAGATTTTTCTGGTTAACATTCAATTTTTCAATCCATTTCCCCCACTTTTTTATAAAACTCATTCCTCTTCCCTTTTTTTATGGAATATCTTTGTTCTAGTTTACGTATACCTTACCCACATACTTATATTTGGAACTTCATCGGACATCCACAAAGATGCAACTATTTTCCTACCAATTAGTAGTAGCAATAGTATTTGATATTTGTACATACCCATGTTCTTCTATATATCCCAGTATGCACAACTTTGGTTCTATTGTAATTTTTACCCCAAATATATCATTTATTTCTTTTATAACCAATCCCCAGTATCTATATAATTTGGGGCAGCTCCATAGTAGATGG
This sequence comes from Engystomops pustulosus, assembly GCF_040894005.1. Taxonomy (NCBI): domain Eukaryota; kingdom Metazoa; phylum Chordata; class Amphibia; order Anura; family Leptodactylidae; genus Engystomops; species Engystomops pustulosus. The sequence continues at coordinate 94,082,500 of NC_092415.1, read as the reverse complement.
AATATATCTGCATCTTCCTTTAGACATTTGGGGCAACATGAGTCCTTCCTGTTCCCAATCTTCTTCAGTTTTTAAAGAGTTCAATACACTTGGTGCATAATGAAATACTGTGTCTCCAGGAAGTCTGGGTTGCATGATATTTTTTGCATTTCTTTAATCATGGTCTGCCTCTTCTCTTCTGTCAAGTTGTCAATATCCTGCATCCAATTTTCCCTACACATTATGGGATGTTTTTCTTTTTCTTTTTTTCTTAAGCATTCTATAGACTGATTCAATAGTTCCATTTATTACAGTTCTATTTTTAAGTATCTCGTATACTGCCGATTCTCCTATCCCAAAATTTACTTCCTTCTTTAACTTCCCTATAATTGCCTTCAAATGTATATATCTAAATTCGTCACCAATCCTCATTCTAGACTCCTTCAGGATAGTTTCTAATGTTTTCATTTCTCTATCAACGAATAGATCCTCAATATTCCTTATTCCTCTTTTTTCCCAGTATTTGCCCTCCTTTGTTATATTAGCCCCCTCCAAATACAGGCAGTCCCCGGGTTACATACAAGATAGGGTCTGTAGGTTTGTTCTTAAGTTGAGTTTGTATGTAAGTCGGAACCGTATACTTTATTATTGTAACCCCAGTCAAAAATTTTTTGGTCTCTGTGACAATTGGATTTTAAAAATGTTGGACTGTCATAAGAACCAGAATAAACAATAAATCTTAATTACTGACACCTGTGATAACTGTTCTAGCTGTTTATTGTAGCCTAGGACTAAAGTACAATAAATTACCAATATCCAGAGGTCCGTTTGTAACTAGGGGTCGTATGTAAGTCAGGTGTTCTTAAGTAGGGAACCGCCTGTATCTATTTGTCCATAATGGAGTCGATGGTAACATCCTTGTTTGTCCCTCTATTCTCTTAATCTCATTCCAAACTTGTTGAATGGGTTTTAATGAAAACATATTTCTATCTATCTCGAAGAGTCCCGCTTCTAATGATTGAAATACATATAAATACAATAATAAGACATCATTATTTCTGTTATCCTTTGCCCTTGCAATTTTACTAGTTGTTGTGCTTGTGCCGCTAAAAAATATAATTTCATATTTGGTGATCCCATTCCCCCAGTTCTTTGGAATATTGCAAATATTTCTGTTTAATTTTTGCTCTTCTACCTTGTCATATAAATTCTCCTATAATCTGGTCTAGGGTTTTAAATATACCATCTTTGATCCACACTGGGGAATTAATTAAGAGATACTTAAATTTTGGCAATATCACCATGTTAACCAAGGGGATTCTGGCCGTGAATTGGGTCGGAAATTTTTTCCACACTTTTAACTTTGCTCTTATTGAATTGTTGGCATCAAATTAAGTCCAACATATTTATTCATATCACGCCCCAATCTAATACCCAAATACTTAAAACTATCATTCAAGCCCTGCATTTTTAGGTGTGTATTCGGTGATACATTCCTTTCATCCAGGGGTAATATAGTGGACTTAGACCAGTTGGGGCGTGATATTCAACCCTGAGAATTTACCAAATAGCTGTAGTATCTCCATCACCTCTAGCAAAAACTCAGAGGTGTTATATAACATTAATAACACATCGTCGAGAAAAAGCACATATTTTTCTTCTTGATTACCAATTTGTATACCCTTAACCTTCCTATTCTGTTTTATTATTGATGACAATGGTTCAATTACCATAGAGAATACTAGGGGGGATAGGGGACATCCTTGCCTCATTCCTCTATGGATTTCGAATCCTGCCAAGATCTCCCCGTTTACCTCAATTCATGCCCTTGGCCTTCCATATAAGAAGTGGGGTGCTTGTCTTGTTTTTTGATCAAAGTATCCGTATTACCTGATATAGATATGGAGAGTTTGAGTCCCTATATATATATATATATTTCTGCGGGAAGACCATCTAGTCCCAGCGCTTTTCCCATAGTCATATTATCTATAACCTATTTTACCTTCTGTTATGGGTAAGTCCATGTATTGTTTCTCTAAGATTTTTAATCTAGGCAGTTTGATTTCTTGTAAACGGATATACCACCAGCTCAGGGGCACTGCGATGGGGAGTCCGTGTGCCCCATCGTACGCAAATTTGCTCCTGGGCTGGTGGGAGGCCACCTGTGTTTTTGGTGATAATCCACCTCAGGGAATTGAACACGTGGAAATGTTTTTTCGTTATATAGACGACATTTTCATCCTTTGGAAGGGTGATCAGTCAGATTTTGGTAAATTTGTGAAGACATTGAACTCCAACCATATAGGATTGCGCTTCACTTCTGAAATCCATACGACGAACCTTCCATTCCTTGACATCTTAATCACAAAATCAGAGAATGGTACATTACACTCAACAGTCTACCGAAAACCAACAGCGACAAATTCGTTGCTTAGGTGGGATAGTCACCATCCTTATTCCCTTCGAAAAGGAATCCCTAAGGGCCAGTACTATCGGATTCGTAGAAACTGCAGTTCCCAGACTGAGTTTCGAGCACAGGCTAGGGACTTGAGGAATAGATTCTTAGAAAGAGGGTACCCTGACAAAGTATTAAGAGAAGCATACCAGAGCAGTCTCAAAAAAAGCCGTACTGATCTTCTTAATTTCAAAACAAGAGGATTATCCTCTCACAGACATCAATGTGTCCACCAGTATAGGGGGCTCTATACCACAGTTTTGTTTTATCAACCGCACCTATAAAAAATAGCACCAGGTGGCAGTAGAGTACTAAAAGATATATATTTTATTAAACTTCAAAAAGACATTTCATTTATAATACATGGATTTTTACTTTGTTAAAAACATGCCAAACAATTGTATAATGAAAAGTTTAGGTGGGTACAGAATACTCTTTTAAAAAACATGAAAAAAGATTAAGAGACAAAGTGATGAAAAGTTAAAAAGTTATGCACTTAGCAGGGGGGGGGGAAAGGGGGTTCCTTCTGGTGTTTGTAAACTTAAATTTATTGCATCATTATATGCCCGGCCACAGTATCGTTCCCTAGTTAAATTACTATTGCATTTGTACTTATTGTCTAAATGCTGACTATGAAATAAATATTCATTACCTTCTTTTTGTATAGGGATAAATGATGTGTGCCGGTCACCAGTGGAAGATTCCCTGCCCCTCAGTTACCTCGACGCGCGTTTCGCCAGACGGCTTCGTCAGGAGGATCTTCTTAACAATGTACGTCAAACCAACAGGGAGACAGACTGTGCACTCAGGATTATAGCCACCTTCGATAACGGCTCAGAGGAGGCAAGACACATCCTGGAAAAACATTGGTCCATTTTGTTAATGGATCAGGACATTAAGGACATCGTGGGTCCCAAACCGCTGATCACCTTCCGTAAAACAAAATCCATCAGGGATCGCCTAGTCAACAGCCATTTTGTGCCCCCAAAACCTAAGGGCACATGGCTTGACAGGCGGGTCCTTGGGAGCTATAAATGCGGAGGGTGTATCGCATGCCCGTACATCCAAACCGGAAAGTCATTTACCAGTAATGTTACGGGCAGAGTCTATGATTTGAGACATTTCATAAATTGTAAGAGCACCGGGGTTATATACAAAGTCACCTGCAGATGTGGTTTGGAGTATATAGGCAAAACGTATAGAGAACTGCGAAGAAGAGTGGGGGAACACCTTGGAGATATTACACACCGCAGAGAAAAATCTATACCCAACCACGTCTGGACACATCATAGTGGTGATGCAACGGTGTTACGCTTTATGGGCATTGACATTGTCCCTTATCCAGCAAGAGGGGGCGATTGGGATAAACTTATCCTTCAAAGGGAAGCAAGATGGATTTACATCTTGGACACCATCTCTCCCAAAGGTCTAAATGACCAACTCTCTCTCACCCCTTTCTTATGAATTTATTCTGCCTATGTAACATGCCATTCATCTGAGCAATATAACGTTGATCTGCCCTATTGTCGCTTTTCTACATTTAGAGATTTGACAGACATACTGCCATAGTACTTCTATACCAGTATCATCTAACTAAATAGGACTAAGTGGCATATTATACACAATTGCCCCATTTAGGTAATGGAGTATAATTTATTTGTTTCTCTCTTTTCTCTTCTTTACAAATTCCCATTACCTCGATCCAGCTGATACTATTTTTATCTGCCGTATCGGCACTGCCATTTTCACAAGTGGATGACACGCCCATAAGGGGTGGGCGCTATATGTCGCTACTGCGACACTTTTATGTGTCGCTGTGCGACACTTTTACTATACTCCCTTTGCATTTTTGGCGCATGCGCACGAGGCGTCCCGCGACCGGCACTGTCTTCTTTTGTGTCCGCCGACTCACAGCGCTGCGGTCGTCACTGTGGTCCGCTGGGCATGACGTGGCACGGACCCGCGGCGTCCAATAGGAAGCGGAGACGCTCTGAGAAGTGCCCCTTAGTAAGTGTTGAGGGTGTGGTTTAAAGTTTAAAAGGCGGACTTATCCTCCTTTCTGGCGCAACTAGCCACTAACTGCACACCTGAGGCCCCGCGATCCACCACCAGGAGCGGGGATTAGCAGTTCAACGCGCCAACTGGGCTATAGCTTACAGCAAGCCCAGATGTAAGCTGCATGCCGTATTTTATTTTGTTTGGTCCCAGGAGCACTTGCACAATACAAGATGGGTCCAAACATCCTTAAGTCTTCATCCCTCTGAGGAGTCTGTTGTTGACGAAACGCGTCAGGGAATATTGGCAACCAACAGGGGGCATGCATATCATTAAGAGGGTCAGCTGTGGACTGCCCTTGTAAGGGCGGGAGTCATTTGGGGTGCATAGGGACAGCGTCTCATTTTGCCACCTCTGACCTCCTGCCTGGAGAGCATACATAAGTACACATACGTCAGAATCACGGTAAGATCTATGCCTTTCTGCTTTGATTTACATTCTGGACGGATATGCTTTCCTAGAGTCCTTTGAGGATATTTTGTTGTCAGGACTGGTATACTTCATTCCTGATATTACATTTTAGACACATGACACTTTAAGTGCGGTTTTATGTGATATAATTAAAGTTATATTTTAGCACATTCTTCCACCCTACCCCCATCTTGCTTCTTTTGGTCTAGAGTTTAATGTTAAGGGTGAACCATTTTTGTACCGAAATATCTGGCTTGTTGTTGTTTTTCTTGTAAATAGTGTTCTAATTCCTCACAGGAGTATGTGACTTTTGTATCATACAGTTAAGTGTAGAATTCCAAGAATATTTTACTGATTTCATCGTTATCTGTATCTATATTGTTGTTATACCCTCTTAATGCTGTTATATAGGAGATCTCACTTTGATTTTTGACAACTGAGGCCAAGATTTTCCCTGATCTACTGCCTTCAGTAAACATTTTTTCCTTAATTTTTATATCTATCTGTTTTGCTCGTTGGTCTGCTTCTATTTTGTATGCAACAATGGCTTCTTCCCATTCTAACTTATTAATTTCACTAGGGTTGTCTAAAAATTTTTGTTCCCCCTCAATTACCGCTCTCCTTTTGTCTTCTATGCGTGCACGTCATCTACCCATCACCATTTTACTCTTTTGTGTCATTTAAATGTGTCCCATACTAATCTCCTGGTGATGCTGCTTGGACTCTGTAATGCACCAGCCATCTTCCAGGAATTTGTTAAAGACATCTTAAGAGACTTGCTGTATACCAACGCTCTGTAGCCCTCATTTTCCGTTTCTATTTGTGGCCAGATCTGGTCCAAGACATACAGTGTTTTGTGGGTTTCTGCACCTCATGTGCTCAAAACAAGCCATCTTATCTCAAACCTGCTGGTCTCCTGATGCCGTTGCCGATACCCAGCTGCCCATGGACTCATGTAGCCATGGACTTTATCACGGATCTTCCATGTTCCTCTGGGAATACCGCCATCTGGGTGGTAACTGACTGCTTCTGCTGCCAGGACTGCCATCTTATCCAAGCCTTGCCAGCCTGTTCACTCATATCTTTCGGCTACATGGGCTTTTGCTGCACATCGTTTCGGACCAAGAGGTCCAGTTTGTCTCCCGTTTCTGGCAATCTCTTTGTAATCAGATTCAAGTGAATCTGGACTTCTCTTCTGCGTACCACCCACAGTCAAATGGACAAGTAGAGAGAGTTAACCAAACTCTTGGCTGTTACCTTAGTCATTTTGTCTCTGCCCGTCAGGACGACTGTTCCACTCTGTTGCCATGGGTAGAGTTCTCCTATAACTCGATGGAATCTGATTCTGCTGGCGCAACCCCTTTCTTTATTGTCTATGGATGAATTCCACACCCACCTCTTCCTATGTCCATTCCCTCGGATGTTCCTGCAGTAGAAGAGTTGAAGCAGGACCTCAAATCAATCAATCAAGGCGATAAGAAGCGCAGGTCTCATCCAGTCTTCTCTCCGGGTGACAAGGTGTGGCTATTATGCAGGTACATTCGGCTAAAGATCCCTAGCTATGAGCTTGGTCCACGTTTTCTGGGGCCATTCGAGGTGGTAAAGCGCGTAAATCTTGTGGCCTATAAACTCCGTCTTCCTCCCACTATGCGCATCCCAAACTCCTTCCATGTCTCAGTCCTGAAGCCGGTCATCCTGAACCGCTTCTCTCGGCAGTCTCCTCCTCCTGCTACTGAGGCTAACTCCATTGATGTCTTTGTGGTAAAGGAGGTTCTGGATATGAAGACAGTGAAAGGTAAGCGGTTCTTCCACTGAAGAGAGATTTTGGGAGCCTGATGTCAATATCTCAGACTTCTGCAAAGCTTCCTCCAATCGCAGAATATGGGGGGGGCCAAAGGGGGTACTATTACGGGTATCCTCGCAACCCACGTCCCAGCTCCCCTTCTTGCTTCCTTACCTCTCCAGATCCAGCAGTCCCACACGCTTCCTCAGGACGGCGCACGCCAGCGTTTGAGGATTTAAAGGCCCAGCGTATCGCTAATTGGTGCTGGCCATACCCGTATTACCAAGATGGTGGTGCTTTGCAGGTTCAACTGCAGCATTTAATAGGATAACTGGTACAGCTGAAATCAGCCCTCTATAAAGAGAGCTCAGCCTGTCAGCTCTCACCATACAACCACCTTCTGCACCACAATGTACAATTGCACCACTATGGAATCAGCTAGAGGGCTCAATAGGTTTATGTTCCTTCCTAGGTGTAACTTCATTGTTACTTGGAAATTAAAATGTTAGTGCTGATTCCCTATCATGCAGTTTTTCTTCTCTTCTATCTGAGACTATACTTCCTAAGGTGATACTTGCCTTTTTGCTGCCTGAGGCAAAAATTGAAAAGCCCCCCCACCCCAATGATGCTACCTCACACACTAGTAGTCAGGCAATGACATAGACATTAGTGACATCTAGTATTTGGTACATTACAGGTGATAATCTACTTCATCAGGAAGAGGACTTCTTTATAATTTCTTTCGGACATGTTTTATCTCTGCTGAATTCACAGTCAAATGTCTTCAGCTCCATGAACCCACAGGAGAATGGATGGTACCTAAATATATATTATCCTCACAACAAGACTAAACACACTATTTTCCACATAAAACATCCATACTATAATTTATTCGAGAGCCTATATTATCTACAGAACCCTTAATTTATTATATATACCATAGCCCCTGAACTACGGCACCCTGCTAATTTATTTACACACCTATTTTATTTATATACTGTTACCCTAATTTATTTATAATATCCACCATATACATACTTCCAAAATAAATTATATACAGTACTCTATATAGGTACACCATGTTTAATTAAAATCCAGCCCCTATATACCGATGTCCCATAGACAGTATGTAGAACCATGCTGCACACAGTATACACAGCCTCTTCCAGCAGCACACAGCCTTCTCAAGTATACACAGCCTCCCCTGTAGTATACACAGCATCCTCAGTAATATGCACAGTCTCCCCAGTAGTATACACAGCCTTCCCCAGTAGTATATGCAGCCATGACACCCATAAAAGTAATAAACCTGGTACTTACCTCCTGTCTCAGCACTCCCCCGCAGTTCCTCATCCACATTGCCCTATACAGTATGAGAGAGGAGGTGATTCAGAAGCATGGACACATGGTACTCTACTAGGCAATTATACTACATCGTGTCTAAAACATACTCCTTGATCTGAACAGCTGCAGCATTTTCTTTCCACCATATATACTCGAATAAAAGCCGAGTTTTTGAGCACAAAAAAAACCCTCACCTCGGCTCATACTCGAGTCAAGAAAAAACCTGTGTACTCACCTTCTGACGGCCCTCCTTCCCCAGCAGGTCCTCTTCCATACATCGCGGCTCCAGCATTGGCTCCTTATCCCGCACGGGCCGTTGCAGGCATCGTCAGCCACGATGGATAGAGGAGGACCTGCTACTGACATTATATTGGGGGCAGGGGCTTGCATGCTATATATTACAGGGGCTGACAGGCTATACAATACAGGGGGATGGTAGGCTATACAATACAGGGGGCTGGCAGGCTATATACTACTGGGGGGCTGGCTGGCTTTATACTGGAGGGGCTTTATACTGGAGGGGCTTTATACTGGAGGGGCTTTATACTGGAGGGGTACTGCATTTCCCGCCCTTGGCTTATACTCGAGTCAATAGGTTTTTCCGTTTTTCTGTGTTAAAATTAGGGGTCTTGGCTTATACTTGGCTCGGTTTATACTCGAGTATACATGGTAACTGCCGTGATACTGTTATGTCTCTCTTGCATCTGTGACTGGGTTCTGGAACCATGTCCCCTATGAAAATCGCCTGAGTTATGTCTCTCTTGCATCTGTGACTGGATTCTGGAACCATGTCCCCAGGAAAATCGCCTGAGCTGAAACAGTAGAGCCTTCCAAGTCACCTCTCCCTCCATGAACAGAGGCCGGCTAAGAATTTGAATACCTGCTCAGATACGGAGGAACGAGCGGAGGAGCTCACTCTAAAAAAGTGACTGAGCAAGTCCTATCAGCCATTGACACCTTCAAAAGTTCCCCAATAGGAACTTCAGCATGACCACAATTTTCTATCACACATAGACTATACGGTGAGACCACACAAATTAAAGATATTTAATATTTGTCCAGGAGGAGTCTGATCGCCCTCCTATGATATGTGTGCTGGAAGGATTGACTTGGTCAGATGCCCACAAAATTAGGATACATGCATTCTGGCTGTGACTGATAGGGCCCCATACAATATCCTAGCACAGCTACATTACTTTCTGGAGACACACTCTGGGAATAGATATAGCGGAGCACAGTGGGAAACAGTGAAGTCGTTTCTTTGGGGGTGTCTCCAGTCCTCAATAACACATATAAAGAGAGATTAAGTGTATGTTTTGTTTGTATGTTGAACTGTTTCAATGCCTTATGCTGCATATTGTACTGAAACATGATATTGATACTTTATTTATTGATATTTTATGATAGATCTTACTGATTCTGACGGGAAAACAGTGGTCTTGGTAGTTACTGATCAGTTCAGCAAGCAGGGTCATGTAACTCTGTTATGAAAACATATAAACTTTCACACCTTTTCTAAACTCTTAATACAGTTAAAATGATGTTCCTATAAAAATTGTTTAGGTGCAGACAGAACACTAGTCCATGGGACCGAGCATCTGAGTATGCAGAGTGTTAGAGAAATATCTCTTTTCTCTGATGTGATGTTGGTCCAAATTATTGTATAGTACGAGTTGCTCAGTGAATCACTCAGACCTTCACAAGTGTTTGAGAGGATTCCACTTTATTTAGTCAAGAGAGAGTTTTTATAGGTTCTTGGGACAAAGGAACCTACTGAGCATGTCCACATTCCAATAGCCTTGAACAGGATGTATCTGAAAGATGATCTGTGTGCGCGTGTGACCACTGCATATCTGATGTAGAATTAACCTCATTCCTGGTTTCTACAGCCATCTACAAAAAAGTCAAAATGCAGATTAGTAATATATTCAGTTACAAAATTTTAATAGGTAACTGGTTCATTTATCATTAAAATAATTGAAAATTTTAAATACAACCTGTCTACCTCATGTCTCCCCCCTTTGAATCTAGCAAAAGTAGTGGAGCTGCATTCAATGTAATACATCATACAGAGGGCACATTATAACCAAGGTTTCTAGTCATGAAGAGGTGAAATAGTAACAGGATAGTCCAAAACTACTACAGAAGCTTTTTATACATAGGAAGCAGTAGGATAGAAAACCAAGAAGGGTCCAGGTTTTACAATCAGCAGAGCTTCTGGCCTGTTTCCTCTACTCTGTTAGGTACTTGGCTTAAACTTAAATGAAAACAGGAGAAAATGAGCAATATACTCCAGAAAAACACAGTTTTCGGACCAATGCCGATGTATCAATGCTATATAATAGGAAACATACATTATACAAATTCCTTAGACCTTATTATAAAACGATACAGTCATACGGGGGGCACATACTGGGGGCACATGCTGGGGGAACATACTGGGGGCACATACTGGGGGCACATGCTGCAGGACAATGTTACTGAGCAGAAGCCAGTGATGTAGGAGGCTTCTAGGGGTATTATAGCTTCTGCCTAAAAAGCTCCTAATAATTATCTCAGTCATAGCTGCTGAATAGGACTAATAGTATGGGATCATAGGCGCTGCGCGCCTCCATAGGAAGTGGCGGAGACGTCACGCGAGCACGCGCAGCGGCGAAGCTACCTCGGGGCTGTAAATCAAAATGTGTTTAAACCGTGATATAGCGGTTTAAAACACTAGCTAAGGTAAGCTCCGGCACCAGCTCAGGGTGATTACATCTCATACCTACCATCAGAAGTGGTAGGTTTCCTTTAAGCTGGACTGTCTTTGTCTAGTCTTCACCTAGCTGTTATCCACATTGGGAACGTCAGAAGAGGAAGCGTCCTTGCGATCTTTCCGTAGAGAAATCCAGTTTGATATATAGGGGTGAAAGGGCGAAAAGCAGAGAGGTTCCTTGATACTGCCCTTAGTACGGGGTCCAAACCAGTCAAACCGGTTGTATAGCACAGTGGGTTCACATCCCGTTGTTTGTTATTCAGTTATTGAAAAAGATAGAGGCTCCAGCGTAGGACTTGATGTACCTCTTTTATCAGTTTTCTATGTTGTTTGTAATATGTGTGCTTTTGATAAACAGAATATCTATTTTATAAATAAATATACAGTATAAAAATATTGTCTACACTAGAATTTAATCAAGCAGACTGGAACTTAAACAATTAACAATTAAAAAAAAAAAATCAGAAGTATTTAACAATATTTTTCTTTCTCAACAGTAAAAATATCCATGAATGTCACACATTGATGTACATTGATGCACATCTATTATTTAACACTACAGGATGATGCTGACGGAGATTTCCTCTTTTACTGCTGCTGGCTGCATAATTACCATTCTGAGCTTTTTCTCTATTCTGATTGGCTACCAGAGAAAAAGAGAGGCGGAAGCACAGCTTTTCATTCTATTCTCCATGTAAAGGCTGCTGTATTCTACATGAATACCTCTTAACTGTAGGGATCCTAAAGACAGTATGTGCTCTTGTACATCTTAGTGCAGGTCGAGGTATTTCAAGCCTCATGAAGAAATATAGGTAATGTTATTTATAATAGAATGGAGGTTAGAAGAGGCAGAAGCCAACCATTAGAATTCTCATGGATGTTCAACAAGAAAATCAGTGATTTGGATCTAAGTGAATTAATATTTTTTGCATTCTTAATGCTAAATACATCTATAAATGATTTTTATATCATCCATGCTAGACCCATGAGTGAGTGAAGAAAATGAATTTAACACATCACCATCTTCAGCAGCACCACAGGTTGCATTTGATACACTTTCGAAACAACAGTTATGGATTGCACATTGGATCCAATGACAGCATGGAAAAAAGCCATCACTCAGAAGGATGCTATGAACAATTATTTGTCTTGCCTGAAGTCTTTGTGATCTTGGGAATTGTGAGCTTACTAGAAAACATTCTGGTTGTAGTTGCAATATCACGAAACAAGAACCTTCATTCTCCAATGTACTTCTTCATCTGTAGCCTGGCGGTGGCAGATATGCTTGTGAGTGTATCAAATGGGTTTGAAACTGTGGTAATTACGCTTGCAAATAATACAGATAAAAAAGCACAACGTCTTATTGAGAACATTGACAATTTTCTGGATTCTATAATTTGCAGCTCTCTTCTTGCCTCTATTTGCAGTCTGCTGTCTATTGCAGTGGACAGGTACTTTACAATTTTTTATGCACTTCAGTATCATAATATCATTACAGTCAAGAGAACAGTCCTGATCATCACTAGTATTTGGACATTATCCTGTGTGTCTGGCATCTTATTCATTTTGTACTATGACAGTAGCGTGGTTATAATTTGCCTGATCAGTATAATCTTCACTATGCTTGCTCTCATGGCCTCCCTGTATGTGCATATGTTTATGCTGGCCAGGCTGCATATGAAGAGAATTGCAGTTCTGCCAGGGACCAGCACAATAAGACAAGGTGCTAATATGAAAGGAGCTATCACACTTACTATCTTACTAGGGGTTTTTGTTGTTTGCTGGGCTCCTTTTTTTCTGCATCTAATATTTTACATTTCTTGCCCACATAACCCGTATTGTGTATGCTTCATGTCACACTTTAATGTATATCTTATTCTCATAATGTGCAATTCTGTTATTGACCCACTAATCTATGCTCTGCGCAGTCAAGAGTTAAGAAAAACCTTAAAGGAAATGATGTGCTGCTTTTTCATGGGAAAGCTGTGTGATCTTACTGCCCATTATTAATGTTAGAAGTGAGACTTTAGAAATTCTTATGTGCATGTACGTGTATGTTTAAGTGTAAACTACTGATCCTTTTATGCCATTATCCTGCTAAAACCTTGATCATGTACATGAAGTTACTGTGGATTAAGGGGTTTCTCATTACTCATTACTCATGGTTTTTAATATAATATTGTTTCCTAGTAAGATATGTCAGCAATTATAGTTGAGTGTTGCTGTAAAGAAAAATGTATATGGTTCTCTTTATCAGAAAACCTATGTACAGGAATAGAGAACCATCACTTTAATAGGAGAACCTAGCTCAAATAGCTTGCAAAACGCAGTTCCTCCACACAAAAACCTTATTTTATGATGAATAAAATAGAATAAACCATTAACTGATTGGAGTGAAGGACATCACTAGGAATTGCAGGGTCCCCCCTTTCCCACACACATTAGTTACCCAATTATATTACTACACCACACCACTAGAGTTTTCAAATGATCTGACGGTGCATAAAAAGAGTAATATAACAAAACCTATTATATTGAAACTCACAGTTACTGAACATATTCCACGGACAGGCCTGGCGTCAGCACCCGGCATACCTGGGCAAGTGCCGGGGCCCACTTGTGCTGCCAGGGCCCACTGGAGGTGGGGGAGTTGTGCCCCAAGGATATAATAATGATGCATAGAGCAGTCACTCTCTGCATCATCAGTGCCTGTGCAGCGTTTTCCCGGGTTCCTGTAGGGGGCGTGCAAGCCTCCACTGTTCGGGGTTGGCCGGGAGCAGTTTAAGCAATTGCACGGAGGAAGACAGGCTGGACACAGACAGAGGCAGCAGGTGCTGAACTTTTCAACTGTCTACTGCGATGTATGGTGACCCCGTGACCCTGTGTGGGGAGGCTCTGGAGGACAGGAGTCAGGCCGCTGTCTGTTTAATTAACCCTTTGCTGTCTTGCCCCTGACAGTGAGTTAAGGTTCACATGCCACTGCCTAGCTTTTTACTTTTGTAGTCCATCCATGCAGGGTAATCTAAAGGGTCCTGCTGATGTCTGCCAATCATTTTCTTGTAAATTATTGCCCACTTTCTGCCCCCTGCCATTTTACCTGTGTGTCCACCTGATTTTCAATGTCTCCCTTCCTGTTGACCCCCTCCCCCTCCTTTGAAAGAATAACCCTGAAGGTGCGTTCACACATGGGCCACATATATTAAAGCGCTTACACCAGTTTACTGCTGCTTGCAGTTGTATTTATAAAGTGTCAGCACCAGTTTTGTGTGGCAACTGCTCTATGTCCACCCCACCAAAAAATTCTGCACATAGAGGGGTGTTGCCATGCATAGTCTGACCCTCCACCACATTTATTACTGCACCAAACAAACAGTGCACCAAAAAAAGATGGTGACACTTCCCGAAAAGTGCAGGGGGAGACAGATTCATGAAGACTGTGCAGCAGTATTCTATAATGTGCTGCATCCTGCACACTCCACAGGCAAACTGCACTTAATGGACTACTTTTGATAAATGTGGCCCACAGTGTTTTGGGCACGCATTTGTTCGTATGCATAACAATGCATGTGTTTTGCTGCTTAAAAAGCATTTTCTTTCATTGCTAGAAGTGTAAGCAGGTGTGAAGATGTAAACACAGCAACTTACTTTTCCATCAAAGAAGAAAAAGGCTTTAAAGGCAGCCAAAAACATGGTAACATGAAAAACATATGGTGGGGTAACAGGAGGAAGCTAAAGCGGGCCTTAGGTTTCTCTGACTCAAATTTGGGAGGCATAGCAAAGGGGCCCACTGAGGCACTGGCACCCAGGGGCCTACTTAAACCTGGACAGTACCAAAACCAATCTTACTGCATAGATACAGCAGGTAACCAAGTTTTCTACCTAGCCATATTATTTGAACTAAGATTACTATACAGATACAGTACTCAAACCAAGATTACTACATAGAAATAGAACTAAAACCAAAGTTTCTATAGCTAGCACACGTCCCCATTTACTTCTATGGTTTCAAGCACAAAGTAGTGGATTCCACAGCCCCCTGCGGTTGCATACTGGGAAGTGTTTTTCAATGGGCATGAGTAATGCTCACAAGTTAATGTCACATGGTCCATTGGATAGTTGTTTTCGTCCGTATAACTGCACGTCATATGTGCAAGGAGCTTTTGGCTTCAAAGTGGCAACATATATTTTGCCTCTTAACAGTAGTAATACTAATTAACAATGCAAAACACACATTATTACTTTCCAATTGCATGCATTCAATGATTCATTTTGATCAATGCATTAGCTACAAAACACAATGTAAATGTACAATGTGCAACACCCCTGCCGATGCAGAGCAGAGGGGTGGTTGCGAATACGTCCCACCATGTAGCTTGCAGCCTGTGTAGGGTCTGATCAGCCCCACAGCATGTCACTACATAACACAGATGAGCACTGCAGTGGTAGAGTCTGCCTGGTAAGGCAGGAGTTAATTGTTTTATGTGATGTAATTCCAGCAACCAATCACATGTGTTATCCTAATGAATCTGTGAGCTGAGATGTAATTGGAGGAGTAGCCACCACGTGACCAGTGGGATTAACAAAACCCCTGGTCAGAAAACTTGTAGAGTTCAGTTAACTGAGACAAGTTCAGTCCAGTCAGACCAAGGAGTCTGAACAGGTCAGATTAGAGACTCAGAGAAGTCAGTGCAGCCAGCATACCAGACCAGAGCAGGAGAGCTCAGCTCCCTGCCTGAAGAGTGTAGTGAGTTAGTCAGTGAGAGAAAAGGGATATCATCCTACCTTCAAGGGTGATATCTGAAGCAACCCAGGACAAGCTGAAGCATCCTATTAGGACACAGCTATCTTCCAGCCTGCCATTGCATTCAGGCTGATGATCTACTCCTGTGGCTCCCTCCAACTGCATCTTCAGCATTCTATCATTTGTCAAGGCACGTTGCTACTGTTCCTGTCGGTTCCAATAAAGAACTGTAAGTTATTTTCTTCAATGTCTGCCTCCGTGTGGTCCCTGCTACTACGGCTGTCACCATCACGGGCACCCTGTCCACCACACAGAGACTCATACTCCAGACACCAAAGGGTTGCCCCAGGGAGAACCGCTATAGCAGCCTCTCCCTCATCATTTCTTGCCAACACCACCCTGCTGGAGACCTGCCAGGCTGTAGGACAGCCCTCCGGTTCCCCATACCAAGCACCGTGACACTAGCGTGCCTAGGCCGCAACTGCCAGCCACTCAGGTGGGGAATGTTGCAAATGTGAGGGGTGCCTCAGCACAGGGACCCCGTGGCTATGGTGCAGAATGCTTACATAGAGTGGGACACACATTCAGGGTGCATTTGCACGTTGCAGTTACACTGCACCACAACTACATGGTAATCTTTTGTTGTGGGTTTTAGGTGCAGTTTCTTAAGATAATGTCCCTTATTTATCAAAAATGTGTTCAGTATGTGCAGTTTGTCTGTGAAATATGCAGAGTGCGCTAGATTGAATTGGTCTCTGACATTATCAGTCAGACTTTTGTATATTTTATTTCCCTCCCCGCTGCCCGCATGGTGCACCCCCGATGCATCTAGACGGAGAGCGCTCACCCTCTGAACCTGGGAGCTTTGCGCAGCGGTGGTTCTGCAGAGCATCGCTCCCAGTCAGGCAGAGACAGGCAGCTTGCAATCACAGAAGGCTGCACAATGCACCATGCCTCCTGTCCCAGATAGACAGTACCGAGTGCAAGACAGCTGTGAGCGATGTGCTGTGGCACATTGCTCCCAGCTACCGACAGTGTCTGTATGCATGTGTATACATGATGATTGAAGTATCGTCAGGGGAGCTGAACTGGAAAAAGACATGTATGTTACAGGGGACTGCATGTCTGGTTGGGACTAAGGTGTGTGTTACATGGGACTGTAAGTATTACTGGGCGGTTGGCGGCTGTATTTAGATATATTACTAGGGGGTTGGCAGCTGTATGTAGATGTATTACTAAGGGGCTGGCACCTGTATGTAGATGTAATACTGGGGGGGTTGCCGACTGTATACGTAGATGAATTACTGGAGGGGAGGCGGCTGTGTATAGATGTATTACTGAAGGATTGGCAGCTGTATGTAGATGTATTTATGTGGGGGTTGGTGACTGTGTATGTAGATGTATTACTGGAGGTGAGGAGGCTGTATGTAGCTGTATTACTGGGGGGTTGCCACCTGTATGTTGATGTATTACTGGGGGGTTGGCGGCTGTATGTAGCTGTATTACTAGGGGATTGGCAGCTGTATGTAGATGTATTACTGGGGGTAGGTGACTGTGTATGTAGATGTATTACTGGAGGTGATGAGGCTGTATGTAGCTGTATTACTGGGGGGTTGCCACCTGTATGTTGATGTATTACTGGGGGGTTGGCGGCTGTATGTAGATGTATTACTAGGCGGTTGGCGACTGTATATGTAGATGTATTACTGGAGGGGAGGTGGCTGTATATAGATGTTTTACTGAGGGACTGGCAGCTGTATGTAGATGTATTACTGGGGGGTTGGTGACTGTGTATGTAGATGTATTACTGGAGGTGAGGAGGCTGTATGTAGATGTATTACTGGGGGGTTGGCACCTGTATGTAGATGTATTACTGGGGGGTTGCCACCTGTTTGTAGCTGTATTACTGGGGGGTTGCCATCTGTATGTCGATGTATTACTGGGGGGTTGGCGGCTGTATGTAGATGTATTACTAGACGGTTGGCGACTGTATATGTAGATGATTTACTGGAGGGGAGGTGGCTGTATATAGATGTTTTACTGAGGGATTGGCAGCTGTATGTAGATGTATTACTGGTGGGCTGGCGGCTGTATGTAGAAGTATTACTAGGGGTCTGGAGACTGTATGTATCTTTATTACTAGGGGGTTGGCGGCTGTATGTAGATATATTACTGGGGGGGTTGGCGGCTGTTTGTAGCTGTATTACTAGGGGGTTGGCGGCTGTATGTAGATGTATTACTGGGGGGTTGGCAATTGTATATGTAGATGTATTACTGGAGGTGAGGCGGCTGTATGTAGATGTAATACAGGGGGGTTGGAAGCTGTATGTAGATGTATTACTAGGGGGTTGGTGGCTGTATGTAGATGTATTACTAGGGGGGTGGCACCTGTATGTAAGTGTATTACTGGGGGGTTGGCTTCTGTATATGTAGATGTATTACTGGAGGGGAGGCGGCTGTTTATAGATGTATTACTGAGGGAATGGCAGCTGTATGTAGATGTATTACTGGGGGGTTGGCGGCTGTATGTAGAAGTATTACTCGGGGGTTGGAGACTGTACGTACCTGTATTACTAGGGGGTTGGCGGTTGTATGTAGATGTATTTCTGTGGGGGTTGGCAGCTGTATGTAGAATTATTAATGGGGGTTGGAGACTGTAAGTAGCTGTATTACTAGGGGGTTGGCAGCTGCATGTAGACGTATTACTGGAAGGTTGGTGGCTGTATGTAGATGTATTACTTGGGGGTTGGCGACTGTATTTGTAGAAGTATTACTGGAGGTGAGGCGGCTGTATGTAGATGTATTACAGGGGGGTTGGCAGCTGTATGTAGATGTATTACAAGGGGGTTGGCGGCTGTATGTAGATGTATTACTAGGGGGTTGCCACCTGTATGTAGATGTATTACTGGGGGGTTGCCACCTGTATGTAGATGTATTACTGTAGGGGTAGGTGACTGTGTATGTAGATGTATTACTGGAGGTGAGGAGGCTGTATGTAGCTGTATTACTGGGGGGTTGCCACCTGTATGTTGATGTATTACTGGGGGGTTGGCGGCTGTATGTAGCTGTATTACTAGGGTATTGGCAGCTGTATGTAGATGTATTACTGGGGGTAGGTGACTGTGTATGTAGATGTATTACTGGAGGTGATGAGGCTGTATGTAGCTGTATTACTGGGGGGTTGCCACCTGTATGTTGATGTATTACTGGGGGGTTGGCGGCTGTATGTAGATGTATTACTAGGCGGTTGGCAACTGTATATGTAGATGTATTACTGGAGGGGAGGTGGCTGTATATAGATGTTTTACTGAGGGACTGGCAGCTGTATGTAGATGTATTACTGGGGGGTTGGTGACTGTGTATGTAGATGTATTACTGGAGGTGAGGAGGCTGTATGTAGATGTATTACTGGGGGGTTGGCACCTGTATGTAGATGTATTACTGGGGGGTTGCCACCTGTGTGTCGATGTATTACTGGGGGGTTGGCGGCTGTATGTAGATGTATTACTAGACGGTTGGCGACTGTATATGTAGATGATTTACTGGAGGGGAGGTGGCTGTATATAGATGTTTTACTGAGGGATTGGCAGCTGTATGTAGATGTATTACTGGTGGGCTGGCGGCTGTATGTAGAAGTATTACTAGGGGTCTGGAGACTGTATGTATCTTTATTACTAGGGGGTTGGCGGCTGTATGTAGATATATTACTGGGGGGGTTGGCGGCTGTTTGTAGCTGTATTACTAGGGGGTTGGCGGCTGTATGTAGATGTATTACTGGGGGGTTGGCAATTGTATATGTAGATGTATTACTGGAGGTGAGGCGGCTGTATGTAGATGTAATACAGGGGGGTTGGAAGCTGTATGTAGATGTATTACTAGGGGGTTGGTGGCTGTATGTAGATGTATTACTAGGGGGGTGGCACCTGTATGTAAGTGTATTACTGGGGGGTTGGCTTCTGTATATGTAGATGTATTACTGGAGGGGAGGCGGCTGTTTATAGATGTATTACTGAGGGAATGGCAGCTGTATGTAGATGTATTACTGGGGGGTTGGCGGCTGTATGTAGAAGTATTACTCGGGGGTTGGAGACTGTATGTACCTGTATTACTAGGGGGTTGGCGGTTGTATGTAGATGTATTACTTGGGGGTTGGCAAATCTGTATGTAGATGTATTACTGGAGGTGAGGCGGCTGTATGTAGATGTATTACTAGGGGGTTGGCGTCTGTATGTAGATGTATTACTGGGGGGTTGGTAGCTGTATGTAGACGTATTCCTGGGGGTGTTGGCGACTGTATTGTAGATGTATTACTGGGGGATTGTCGGCTGTATATAGATGTATTACTGGGGGGTTGGCGACTGTTTTTAGATGTATTACTGGGGGGTTGGCACCTGTATGTAGATGTATTACTGGGGGGTTGGCATATGTATGTAGATGTATTACTGGGGGGTTGGCAAATGTGTGTAGATGTATTACTAGGGGGTTGGCGGCTGTATGTAGATGTATTCCTGGGGAGTTGGCGACTCTATATGTAGATGTATTACTGGAGGGGAGGTGGCTGTATGTAGATGTATTGCTGGGGGATTGTTGGCTGTATATAGATGTATTACAGGGGGTTGGCGGCAGAATGTAAATGTATTACTGGGGGGTTGGCAACTGTATGTAGATGTATTACTGGGGGGTTGCCACCTGTATGTAGATGTATTACTGGGGGGTTGCCACCTGTATGTAGATGTATTACTTGGGGGTTGGTGGCTGTATGTAGATGTATTACTGGGGGTTTGGCGACTGTATACGTAGATGTATTACTGGAGGTGAGGTGGCTGTATGTAGATGTATTACTGGGGGGTTGGTGGCTATATATAGCTGTATTACTAGTGGGTTGGCAGCTGTATGTAGATGTATTACTGGGGGTTTGGCAGCTGTATTTAAATGTAGTTCAGGGGGGTTGGCAGCTGTATATAGAAGCATTAATGGGGGTTTGGAGACTGTATGTAGCTGTATTACTAGGGGGTTGGCGGCTGTATGTAGATATATTACTGGGGGTTGGCGGCTGTATGTAGCTGTATTACTAGGGGGTTGGCAGCTGTATGTAGATGTATCACTGGGGGGTTGGCGACTGTATATATAGATATATTACTGGAGGGGAGGCGGCTGTATGTAAATGTATTACTGGGGGGTTGGCACCTCTATGTAGATGTATTACTGGGGGGTTGCCACCTGTATGTAGATATATTACTGGGGGGTAGGCGGCTGTATGTAGATGTATTTCTGGGGGGTTGGTGGCTGTATGTAGATGTATTACTGGAGGGTTGGTGGCTGTATGTAGATGTATTACTGGGGGTTTGGCAATTGTATATGTAGATGTATTACTGGAGGTGAGGTGGCTGTATGTAGATGTATTACTGGGGTGTTGGCGGTTATATATAGCTGTATTACTAGTGGGTTGGCAGCTGTATGTAGATGTATTACTGGGGGTTTGGCAGCTGTATTTAAATGTATTTCAGGGGGGTTGGCAGCTGTATATAGAAGCATTACTGGGGGGTTGGAGACTGTATGTAGCTGTATTACTAGGGGGTTGGCAGCTGTATGTAAATGTATCACTGGGGGGTTGGCAACTGTATATGTAGATATATTACTGGAGGGGAGGCGGCTGTATGTAGATGTATTACTGGGGGGTTGGCAGCTGATTGTAGATGTATTCCTGGGGGGTTGGCGACTGTATATGTAGATGTATTACTGGAGGGGAGGCGGCTATATGTAGATATATTACTGGGGGGTTGGTAGCTGTATGTAGATGTATTACTAAGGGGTTGGCGGCTGTATGTAGCTGTATTATTGGGGGTTTGGCGGCTGTATGTAGATGTATTACTGGGGGTTGGTAGCTGTATGTAGATGTATTACTGGGGAGTTGGTGGCTGTATGTAGCTGTATTACTGGGGGGTTGGAGGCTGTATGTAGATGTATTACTGGGGGATTGGTGGATGTATGAAGATTTTACATTTTTTTTGTACATTTCACAAAATTTTCCAAATAAAACCCTAATGTGGGAAAAAAATCTACAATTTTTTCATCGCTGTCTTCCAAGTGGCATTACATTTTTACTTTTTTGGCTATGGAGCTTTTTGTGGGGCATGTTGTACTTTGCAACAGTATTATTCTGGAGTACATGTTTTTTTTAGCACTTTTTATTCCATTTTTAGTGGGATTACATAGAAAAAATTCATAACTTTTGGCATGTTTTTAACAGCTTTTTCATGGCGTTCATTTTGCAGGTTCAATATTTATTTACTTTTATTCTACTGGTTGTTACAGACGCAGTGAATTCCTGGCTAGGCCTGTAGCTGGAGTTTAACTACTCCCTTACTGATGGCGACCCTGATTGGAGACACCAAAGAAACAAGAAATGAAAGGATTTAGACTTTATATTTTAGTTTACCTTAATTTAGACTGATTAGTAATTGTGTAAATTTGTGTCAGGGATTCTACTGCAACCATCTTTACAGCTGGTTGGAAGGGATATAAAGCAGCCCATGTCTATAAAATGACATATAATAGAGCAGTTTGGTACCTGCCCATTAAAGTTTTTCTTTTTCTGCTCTGTACTCTGGGAGAGGGAGACATATTGTTAGATTCCACCCATTGTGCCTGAGATTACCTCATCACTGAATGCCACTGTACAAAACACGTTGCATACACTTCAAGAGCAGATTAATCAACACGATGACGGACTAATAGAGGCAGAGTCAAGAATCTCTGTTATAGAATAACAGAGAACAGATTCCCAAGATAAACTACAAGAGCCTCCCTCCTTGAAAAGGTTGATGACCTTGAAAATAGTTCAAGGAGAAACAAGTGGGGAAAATTGATAAGTTGACATACATCAAAATCTCGAAGAAAAACATGGGTTGCCAGTTTAATAAGGCAAACACTTGTGTATAATAAGTATATTCAACCTTCCTGGCCTTCCCTACATCTCATACTAAGGTGACCTGGTTACATGCTAAATCGGAGGTCAACATGTGGGAGGATAGGAAAGAACAATGTTAACAATGTGTTGTGAGAGCACAGCAGGAAACAGAATTGCACAGATTTGGCAGTTAGTCGGGTCATATGTTAACAAATTTGGCTAAAGTTACTAAAAAACAAATATGTGGGGACTTAATGCAACCCTAGCTATTGACCCTAATATATAAACCAGACAATGGGAGATTTTTACTCACCTCTATACCGATTGTCCATATGATGCTGAGTGTGATCTCACTATCTTGAATAAAATGAACTTACTAACTTTCCCAGCCGAGCAACCTCTCATAATGTGCCAATATATGCCAGATACATGAGGTGATTAAATTGCTCCAGCTATGGAAAATGCTAGACCCCTTAATGACCTCCCTATCAGGGTTTTTACAACGGCCATTAAGGGTACTCTTTCTGATGCGCCGCCTTTCTATGTCATGTTGCTGGTACCGGTGCCATATATAAATACATAAAATGTCCATAGAACACCACAATCACATATAAAATCAAATAACATATAAAAAACCAGAAAAACACCAAAAAACTACATTTTTGGTAGCATCGCACCGTAACAACCTGTACATTAAATGTAAAGCAATACTGAACCCATACTGAACGGCGTAAAGAAAAAAATGAAAAACTTCCCGTAATATATAATTTTTCATCGAATGCACTAACAAAAAATGTTCTGAAAAGCAATTAAAAAAACTTTCCACCCCAAAATGATAGCACTGAAAAGAACACCTTGAAATAGTTAATAAAATTTCATGAATGAGCTATAGACTCCCCAAAATAGATTATTTATACAGTGCAGGGGCGTCGCTAGATCAAAAGATCCGAGGCCCGTGCCCCGAATCTTTTGTCTGGTGCCCCGGATCTCCCTGGGTCAGCGGGACATCAGTCCCGCTGCCCGGGCATCTTCCCCTCTCTCACCACGATCCTCGTCCTCTGGACATAGATCGTGATGAGACAGGCACAGTACACAGCCTACATTGCTTTCCCTGCAGGACCTGTGATGATGTCACGATCACATGACCTGCAGGGGGAAGCAGTGCATGGAGCTGCACGAGTCAGGTGAGAAGGAAAACATAGGGAGATCTATATGGGCACATAACAGGGGGATCTGTGTGGGCACATTACAGGGGGATCTGTATGATGCACATTACAGGGGGATCTGTATGGTGCACATTACAGTGGGATCTGTGTGGGGCACATTGCAGGGTGATCTGTATGGGGCACATTACAGGTGGATGTGTGTGGGGCACATTACAGGGGGATCTATATGGGCACATTACAGGGGGATCTGTGTGGGGCACATTACAGGGGGATCTGTGTGGGGCACATTACAGGGGGATCTGTGTGGGGCACATTACAGGGGGATATGTGTGGGGCACATTATAGGGGGAATCTATATGGGGCACATTACAGGGGGATCTGTGTGGGGCACATTACAGGGGGATCTGTGTGGGGCACATTACAGGGGGATCTGTATGGGTCACATTACAGGGGGATCTGTGTGTGCACATTACAGGTGGATGTGTGTGGGGCACATTACAGGGGGATCTGTATTGGGTACATTACAGGGGGATTTGTGTGGGGCCCATTGCAGGGGGATATGTGTGGGCACATTACAGGGGGATCTGTGTGGGCACATTACAGGGGGATCTGTGTGTGGGGCACATTACAGGGGGATCTGTGTGTGGGGCACATTACAGGGGGATCTGTATTGGGGCACATTACAGGGGGATCTGTGTGGGGCACATTACAGTGGGATCTGTGTGGGTACATTACAGGGGGATCTGTGTGTGGGGCACATTACAGGGGGATCTGTGTGTGGGGCACATTACAGGGGGATCTGTGTGGGGCACATTACAGGGGGATCTGTGTGGGCACATTACAGGGGGATCTGTATGATGCACATTACAGGGGGATCTGTATGGGGCACATTACAGGGGGATCTGTATGGTGCACAATACAGGGGGATCTGTGTGGGGCACATTGCAGGGGGATCTGTATGGGGCACATTACAGGTGGATGTGTGTGGGGCACATTACAGGTGGATGTGTGTGGGGCACATTACAGGGGGGTCTGTATTGGGGCACATTACAGGGGGATCTGTGTGGGGCACATTACAGGGGGATCTGTGTGTGTACATTACAGGGGGATCTGTGTGTGGGGCACATTACAGGGGGATCTGTGTGTGGGGCACATTGCAGGGGATCTGTGTGGGGCACATTACAGGGGGATCTGTGTGGGGCACATTACAGGGGGATCTGTGTGGGGCACATTACAGGGGGATCTGTGTGGGGCACATTACAGGGGGATCTGTGTGGGCACATTACAGGGGGATCTGTGTGGGGCACATTACAGGGGGATCTGTGTGGGCACATTACAGGTGGATGTGTGTGGGGCACATGACAGGGGGATGTGTGTGGGGCAGATGACAGGGGGATCTGTGTGGGGCACATTACTGGGAGCTGTTTGGGTGACATTACTAGGAGGACTGTGTGGGAGACATTACTGGGAGCTGTGTGGGTGACATTACTGGGGGATGAGTGGGGGACATTACTGGGAGGACCAAGTGGGGACATTACTGGGGGCTGTGTGGAGGACATTACTGGCGGGCTGTGGGGACATTTCGTGGGGCATGTTAACATGTGGCAGTATGAAGGGCCTAGGTTTGCTCATACATGAGTTTCCAGTGATGGTTATGTGATGGATAAGAGCACCTGGTGTCTGGTATTTGTTTAGATGCAAACCTGTGAGCGCAGCCTTACAGTATTTTGGGAGAGTGTTAGGGGCAGCAGCAGGACAACACTGTCAGAGTGCAGTCACACGTTGCAGTTACAACTGCATCACAATCAGCTTTGAGGTGGTTTTAGGTGCAGTTTTGTTACTTTAACAAGTGAAAGACATGAACTGAATGGGTGAATTTGAGATTAAAGGGGAAACCTGCTCCACAAATATCATTCACTTGTTAAAATAACAAAACTGCACCTAAAACCTTCTCAAAACTGATTGTGATGCAGTTGTAACTGCAACTTGTGAAGGCAACTTCGAAGAACCAAGATTTCGGGACAAGAAGGACATAAGATGTCTGTGTGGTGAACTCCACAGGAAGGAGACGTGGTGATGCCGGGCCTAAGGGTGGTGGCACATGTGGCATTTTGATCCAAGTTTCAGTCCGTTTTTTGAAAACGCATCTGTTTTTGTCCGTTTTTAATTAAGATAATTGGGAAAACCGGACAAAAATTAATGCGTTTTTAACAGACTGAAAATGCTCGAGAAAAAACGGGTTCAAAACGTCACGTGTGCCACCACCCTAAAAGTGAAGTGGACATGTCACAATGTGACAATACATTGAATGAATGGTGCTTCCTTCATTTCATGCCCGGCCTTTTGCCCACACAGCACTTCCCCACCACATGTGGGGAATCGGTACACTCGGGAGAAATCGGTTACCAAACTTTGCAGAGCATTCATCATTTAATCCATTGTGAATTTGTAATTTTTGGCCTAAATAAATGTATTTTCCAAAAAAAATGTAAGTTACTAAACTTCGGATGCAGAGCTGATGCTGGATCAGCTCAAGATCTGAGCCGAACCGGCATCGGGAAGCACGGGGTGCCGGCTATAACTAATAGCCGACACCCCACTGTAACACCCGGGGTCGGAGTGGGCTCTGATCGCCGGTGTTCAACCCATTTGGGGTCATTTACTAAGGGCGCGATTCGCGTTTTCCCGACGTGTTAGCTGAATATTTCCGATTTGCGCCGATTTTCCCTGTATTGCTCCGGGATTTTGGCGCACACGATCGGATTGTGGCGCATCGGCGCTGGCATGCACGCGACGGAAATCGTGAGGCGTAGCCGAACGTAAACCCGACGGATTCGGAAAAACCGCTGCATTTAAAAAAAAAAAAAGTGTTGCGGGACTTGCACTTACTTTCACCAGGTATAAGCCGGTGTACTTCAGGGCATTCCAGCGGGCCTCGGGGAACTTCAGCGCAGCACTGCCACCTGATGTACGTTGGAGGAACTACCTTAGTGAATCCTGGCCGGACCCGAATCCACCACAGAGAACGCGCCACTGGATCGCGAATGGACCGGGTAAGTAAATCTGCCCCATTAAATGCCACGGTCAGCATGACCACAGCAATTAACATGCCTATAGGGGGTCTTTTCCCCACGATTGGACTCCACGAGCCATTTTTGGGGAGCGCCGATCGTTGCGAAGTATTGCAGAGTATTATCATGATGATTGCTTGTTCATTTCCCATGGTGGAAAAAGTAAAAAAAAAAAGGTTATTCAATAAAAAATAAAGTAAGAAATCATTAAAAATGCCCATAATGCCTATAACATATAAAGAGATATATAACGCTCAAAAAAGTCAAAATCATAACACAAGTCCCACATATATAGTATCACCGCGTCCGTAACAATATAGAATAACAGTAAATAATTATTGAACCCACATGATGAACGTTGTACAATATGTCCCGAAAAAAACAAGCATTCGACCATCCCTGGAGCCAAAAAGGTAACAATGTTATGCCACTTGGAAGACTGCAATACAAAAATGATAAATTTTTCCCACATTGGGGTTTTATTTGATACATTTTGTAAAACGTAAGAGAAAGTAAAAAATACATTACAGAATTGATGCCCAAAATAGTCTTCTGAAAATCCGGAAAAGTGATATTCGATTTGTAAGCCGCGTCAAAATAAATTAAATGTTCTTCATCAACTTATTTAGGTGGTAAATCTATCTGCCTAAATTTTTTTTTAAAAAATCATAATTTTTTTTTTTTAAATAAACGTCAAACTTATCAGCCAAAATTTAACACTAAAATGAAGTACAACATGTGGGGAAAAAGCAGTCTCAGAATCACTTTGATAAGTAACAGTGTTCAAAAGTTATAACCATATAAAGCAACGCAAGTCAGAATCCAAAAAATGGGGCTGAGCCTTAAACTACAAAATGGCTGCGTCCTTAAGGGGTCAAACCAGACATTAGGGAAATATTATTTATGAAGCTATTTGGGTGGTCTGACTATCCATCTGGAAAGAAGAACTTTTCAAGCTTTGAAAATGAAGAATTTTTCAGAATTTTTTCCAAATTAAATTTTTTTTCAGTACGAAATGCAGAACTTATCACTTATGTTTTTCAATGAACATTAAATACATTTACTATAGTCTCTACTGGAAAACCAGACCAGGTTGGAACTGGTGGAGTTTATGCCCGTAACCACTAAGAGGCAGTAACTAATGTGTGCCAGGTTCTCGTGGCCTTGGGTGTTGTCATGCTCCAGGGTTAGACTTGCTGCGGCGTGGTACCACTAGGTCGTTGCACAAGTGCGACCTGGTCCGCGGTGGCAGCCAAGGCGAAGTCCAGAGACATTAAGCAGAATCATAGTCGGGGACTGGCAGAAGGCCAGGATGTGCAGCATGGGATCAGAGTTGGGGATGTAGCAATAGGTAGGCAGAATGGGATCGAAATTGAACTGGGGTCACAATGGGAATTAAGAATAATAGCACAAGGCATCCAACAAGCTTTTTCTAAGGCTGTGAGGCACAAAGATCTGGTGGGGTGTGCAGGGAGAGGCTAGGTTATGAAGTATTCTGGGATCGGCAGCACCAATCAATAGTGCGCTGGCCCGTTAAATTTTTTGAAGCCGGCACGCACCCTTGGAGACGGGGATGCACGCACACGATCGGCTGTGCAGAAATGGTGACAGGTGATGTGGGCGCTTCACTGGAGCACGGAGAGGGGCACAGGTGAACCCAAGACATGGGTCACAGGAGCACCTGTGACAGTACCCACCCCTTTGGCCTCTCCCTCTTCTTGGGCTGGAGGAATCTCTGCTGGAGTCCATGGTCCAGGATATTGTCCTCAGGCTCCTAAGATCTCTCCTCAGGCCCGAACCCCTTACAGTCAACCAAGAAAAACCGCTTACCTCTCACAGTCGAAGACATCGGTGGAGTAAGCCTCAAGAGCAAAAGGAGGAACTTGCTAGGAGAAGTGATTCAGGGTGACTGGTTTGAGTAGAGATACATGAAAAGAGTTTGGGATGTGCATGGTGGGAGGAAGGCGCAGCTCCAGGATTTATGTGCCTCATCACTTCGAAAGGACCCAGGAAACATGGACCAAGTTTGTAGCCAGGGATCTTTAGCCAGACAACCAGACTTTTTCACCTGGAGAGAAGATAGGAGGAGGCCTGCATTTCTTATCAGTCTGGAGCTTGGTTCGGGCAGAAGTCTGTAGCAAGGAAAGTCAAGTCTGCTTCCAGATGGACTTCAGATTCTGTGCCAACTCCTGAACGGAAGAGACATCCAAGGATGCAGGTGGAGGAAGGAGAGGGCGTGGATACAGTCCATAAACTGTAAAAAATGGTGCAGAGCTGGTAAATGCTGAATCTCGGGAGTTTAAGAAAACTCTGCCTACGGCAACAGAGTGGACCAGTTGTCCTGACAGGCTGAAACAAAAAGGCGGAGATGGCAGCCCAGAGTCTGATTAACTCTTTCTATTTGACTATTGGACTGTGGGTGATAGGCAGAAGAAAAAGTACAATTTCACTTTAAACTGGTTCCCTCTGCAACCAACTTCTAGTGAAATTGGACTTTTCTTCCGCCTATCATCCCCAGTCGAATGGGCAGGTGGAAAGAGTTGATGAGACCCTGGGCTGCTATCTACGCCATTTTGTTTCTGCCTGTCAGGACGATTGCTCCTACTGTTGAGGAATTGGTACAGGACCTGAAGACCATCTGGAAGTAGACTCGCCTTTCCTTATTGCAGGCTTTGGCCTGAACTAAGCTCCTGGCCGATAAAAGACGCAGTCCTCCTCCTGTCTCCGCTCCTGGTGACAAAGTCTTGTTGTCCTCCAGGTATGTCCGGCTAAAGCTTGGTCCTCATTTCCTGGGTCCCTTCGAGGTGCTGAGTCGCATTAATCCGGTGTCCTACAAGCATCTCCTTCCTTCCACCATGTGCATTCCAAACTCTTTCCATGTCTCCCTGCTCAAGCCTGTCATCCTGAACCACTTCTCCCGACAAGCGCCTCCTCCTGCTCCTGTGGCCGACTCCTCTGACATCTATAAGGTAAAGGAGAACCCTGATACGATGATGGTGAGGGGTAAGCGGTTCTTCTTGGTTGACTGGAAGGGGTTTGCATCGGAGGAGAGATCTTGGGAGCCCAAGGAATATATCCTGGACCACAATCTCCTGCAGAGATTACTCCAGTCCAGGAAGTGGGGAAGGCCGAAAGGGGGGGTACTGTCACGGGTGGTACTGCGACCCATATCCCTGCCCCCGCCAACACGTCGCCCTTGCACCTTAGTTGTCCCGGCTCCTGTCTCCTCTCCATCCGCCATGCACACGTGTTCCCAAATCCTAGGGTGTGCGTGCGCTGGCTTCTCTGCATTAAAATGGCAAGCGTACCATTAATTGGCACTGACTTTTGTCTGTAAACTCATATAAGCTTGCCTCTTCCTGTACACCCTGCCAGATCTTTGTGCTACCTAGCCATTGTGAAAGTCTCCCAGCGTTTCTCCCGTGCTCCATGTTCCTGTTCCCATGCTCCTGTGTGTTTCTGCATTCCTGTTCACGTGTTCCTGCATTCCTGTCCCCGTGCTCTTGTGTGTTTCAGTCTGTTCCTGTGTTCCCATTCCCATCTGCCAGGACCTCCCATTGCTGACCCCAGATTGGACTTGATCTTGCATCTCTGCCACCTGCCCTCACGCTGTGCCTGAACCTGACCACGAGACTCCTGCAAAGGTACCTTGACCTCGGCTGCCAACGTGGGCTGGTCACACCGGCATTTTAATTTCCACCTCAGGCAGCAAATGTGCTAGAATCGGCCCTGCACCTGTGGCATCCACGTCATAGTTTCACCTAGGCAGAGACAGAGGTTTTGGGGAGATTAGGGCTCACACATCATGACACCCTCCACATAAAGCTCATAGAGTAAACACTTATGCTTGTCTGTATGGACTTTTAATGGGCATTGAATAATAGAGGAATTTAAACTTTATTTCTATAAGGTAACTGCGTATTTTACATTTTTACTAAATCATAATTTGTAAAGGGCTATGGAATATTATGGTGCTAAATAAAGATTATTATTATTACAAAACAAATCAATAGAAGTAAATAGGTGTAAACAAATACATCCACATTTTTAGTCTATGAATTACCACTATACTGTTGTTTAGTTGTAACTAAACAACACCTGTGTAACTCCATGGGCCCCAGCGTCTGCTAACTCACCCGTCCTGGCTCCAGCGGTGATCCCAAGGATGCCCACGCTGCGGCGCGCTCGCTCCCATCTCCTAGGGCGCGCGCGCCAGCTCTTTAAAAATTTAAAGGACCAGTGCGCAGATAATTGCCGTCTGGCCAGCTGCCTTCCCTAATAAATTCCCTTCCTGTGTCCCCTGCCGGATCTTGGTGCCTAGAACCCTACTGAAAGCTGTGTTTATGCCTTGTGCTGTTTTTGAGAATTCCCATTGTGACCCCAGTTCTGTTTGTGACTTCACTCCTTTGCCGCCTCCCCTGACCTTTTACTATGTCTCCGACTTTGATCCTGTGCTGCCTGTCCTGACCTCCTGCCTGTCCCCGACTACAAGATTTCCTGACGTTCCTGTACCTAGACCTTGGCCGCCACTGCAGACAAATCACGCCTGTGGAACAACCTGGTGGTACCGCAGCAAGTCCAACCTGCTTTACGGCGGGCTTTGGTGAAAACTGAGTGCCACTTAGACGCTGGTCCCAGGTTGTGGCTTGTGTCATCGTCCGCAGTGGTTCAGAGGATCCACATGCTCTGAGCCTGACATAATTATATTCTCCCCATTTAACAGTAAAGTTTACAACTCTCTAACATGCTCTCTTTTCATCACTACTGCACTAAAACAAAGGTTAAATGAACAAAATACTCTCTTGATAAATATTTTTAAAATAAAAGCAGTTTGAAAACATTACTTGTTTCTCATAGTAAACATGTGAACACAGTTATATAACAAGTGATTTCAGTAGAAAACACATAGATTTTAATTTCCTGTGAATATTTAATTGCTGTATGATGGATATTTACTGGAGTAAAAGCAGCATAAATAATAACAATCATGAGATAGACCATAATAGGGATTGTCATGGGTGCCCCTGTGAACCATATCCGGGGTTGCAGGTGCATCTGTGTGCCTTACTGAGCCTGCCTGCATGTTGACTTACCTCTCCCAGCTCCAGCAGCAGTCTCTTGCCCCCCTCCGGCGCCGGAACGCATGTTCCAGACTCCTAGGGCGTGTGCGCCGGCTCTGTAAGGTTTAAAGGGCCAACACACTCCTATTTGGTGCTAGCTGGCCACCTGCCAAGATAAATTCCTGTCCCTTCCTGTGTCGCATGCCAGATCTTTGTGCCTTGTGCCTTAGAGAAAGCTTTGTTCCTATGCCCTACGCTGTTATTGTGGTTTTCCTGTTGTGACCCCGGTTCGGTTATTGACTTCGATCCCACGCTGCCTGTCCTGATCTTCTGCCACACCCCCGACTCTGATCTTGTGCTGCCTGTCTCAACCTCCTGCCTGTCCCCAGGCAGGAGGTTGACAAAGTTGACAAAGTCGCTTTGCGGCGGGCTCTGGTGAAAACTGGGTACCACTTAGACTCCGGTCTCAGGTGTTGGCTTACGTAATCTTCTGCGGTGGTCCAGTGGGTCAACTACCCCTTGTGCCTGACTGTAAGGTAAGGCCATGGATCCTACCAAGGTTCCGCAACCTGACTTGGCTAATCTTACCACCATCGTGGCTCAACAGTCTCAACAGATTGCTGTTCAAGGTCAGCAACTTGGACAAGTCACCACCATATTGTAGGAGTTGTTGTCTACCCAGCACCAGTACCTGCGTTACCTCCTGTTACTGCGGCTGTGTTGTCAACATTTGAACCCCGGCTGTGTCTTTCTATGTCCAGCAAGTATGACAGTGAGGCCAAGTTATGCAGGGGCTTCATAACCCAGTGCGCCATGCATATTGAACAGATGTCTTCACAGTTTGCCACAGAACAGGCTAAGGTGGCTTTCAGGATCAGCCTTTTTTCTGGGAAAGCCGTGCCATGGGCTTCTCCCCTCTGGGATGGGGGCTATCCGGTCACGGCTACGTTCACAGCATTCCGCGCTGAATTTCGGTCCATCTATGAGGAACCTGCCCGGGCATCTTCTGCTGAGACCGCACTGCTGAACCGTTCTGTACTTTAGCCTCCGAGCTGCACGGGACCTACCATCTACACTGAGTGATCTTATCTCTCTGGTCACTCATATTGACATCCGGTTTACTGAGCGCTCTGAGGAGCAACATCTGGAACAACTGCAAGTCAGGACCTGACGTCTTCCCCACCTAAATTCCAGTCTCTTCTGTGTCTGTTGCAGAGTAGCCCTTGCAGGTGGATAGAGCCCCCTGTCTTCCCAAGAGCATTTCAGACGAAGACAGGAGAATCTGCCTCTACTGTGCCAGCCCGGAGTACTTCCTTGCATTGTGTCCAGTCCTTCCACAGCGTTCAGGAAACACACACAACTGGGGTTCTAGGTGAAAACAAAGCCTTTCCATGTCTGAAAATACCTGTCTTTCTCAGCTCTGGGACAGGCAATCAGGTTCAAGTCTCTGCCTTCCTAGACTCCGGTGATGCATGAAAATTCATGAATGCTGGCTTGGTCTTTCAGCATCATTTTCCCACTGGTCATCTCCTCTGTCAGTGGGCAGATTCTCTACAACCCGGTTCGGTACCATACTGAGCCCCTATGTCTGCAGTGGGAGCCTTGCACAATGAGAGACTTTATTTTTACGTGCTTCCCCGGTCCACGTGGTCTGTTTTTCTGGGCCTTCCATGGTTGCAGCGCCACGCACCTGTGCTCAACTGGCTGACCGGTGATGTTCTCCACTGGGGACCAGAATGCCAGTCCCGCTGTTTGATGGTACCTTGTCCCGTCTCCCCCATATCTTTTCCGATTTCCTCCTAGCCACTGGCGAATCTCCCCGCTCCATATTGGGAGTCCCGTGTATCCTCTTTCTGTGCCTGAAACCATGGCTATGTCTGCATACGTGAAGAAGAACCTTCAGAGGGGTTTCATACGCAAGTCCTCTTCATCTGCCGATGCAGGATTCTTCTTTGTGTCCAAAAAGGATGGGTCACTCTGTCCCTGCATAGACTATTGCGGCCTTAACAAGGTCACCGTGAAGAACCGCTACCCTTCGCCGTTGATGACAGAATTGTACGATCTCTTACGTGGAGCCAAGGTCTTTACCAAACTAGACCTATGTGGAGCTTACAACCTCATCCATATCCGTGAAGGCGATGAGTGGAAGACCGCCTTCAATACTTGTGATGGGCACTTTGAGTATCTGGTCATGCCGTTTGGACTCTGTAATTCTCTATCTGTTTTTCAGGAGTTCGTCAATGACATATGCAGAGACTTTTTATACATCTGTGTCGTGGTCTACCTCCATGATATCCAGGTGTTCTCTATGAAACTTGAGTCTCACCAGTCCCACGTACGGCAAGTCCTCAGATGTCTTAGGGCAGTGATGGCGAACCTTTAAGAGACAGAGTGCCCAACCTACAACCACCAACCTACCTTTATGTCACAAAGTGCCAACATGACAATTTAAGCAGTAACCTATTGATCCCAGTTGTATCACAAGTTTCAAATGTATTGGTGTCCTAAGGACAACAATACAATTGAAAGAAGATGGAGAAATTTGGATTATAGGTTCCTTCCAGGCTCCCCTGAAGAGGAAGAATCAGGGGACCCAGAGCAGGAGCTCCAATGATAATCCATCTCTGTCCACTCCTCGCTTCTCATGTAGTCCTGGCAGCCAAGGAGGTGTCGATTTAAAATAGCAAAGCATAGCAGGTCCATGGCTGTTTTGGACCGCAGGAGGAAACCTTGAGTCACGTCTAGCAAATACTGTGCTGGGGTGAAGTCCTGGGTGCCTAGAGAAAGGGCTCTGGGTGCCACATCTGACGCCCATGCCATAGGTTTGCCACCACTGTCTTATGACCAATCACCTTTACGTCAAACGTGAGAAGTGCCAGTCTCATCAAAAGAGTATTCCTTTCCCCGGGTACATCATCTCTGACAAAAGACTTTAGATGGACCCTGCCAAGTTATCTCCGGTACTTCAGTGGCCTCGCCCAGTAGGACTATGTGCTATCCAGAGGTTCCTGGGCATATCTCCTCTCTCGTTTCTCACATTGTGGCACTGACTAAGAAAAACGCTAATCCAAAGCTCTGGCCTCCGGCGGCTGAAACAGTTTTCTCCAAGCTGAAGTCTGCCTTTGCCTCTGCTTCCATTCTCAGCCAGCCTCATATGGAGAGACCATTCCTGCTAGAGGTTGATGCCTCATCAGTTGATTCTGGAGCCCTTCTCACCCAGAAAGGACCCATAGGTCAAACCCTCACTTGCGGCTTCTTCTCTGCCGGCAGGAGGAATTATTTCCTAGGTGATTGGGAGCTACTGGCCAAAAAACTAGCTATGGAAGAATGGCGTTATCTGCTGGAGGGAGCTTTATGATACACTTTCATCCTGCAGAGCAGAATATTAAGGCCGATGCCCTGTCTCGTCCCTTGGATGTAGTTGGGGAAGAACTGGACATATTGTTCCTCCTGAACGGCTGGTTCCTGCTGCTCCAGTGGACCTTCATCTACTTCCTCCTGGCAAGACTTACTTAACACCTGTTCTGCGGAAGAAGATACTGACTTTGGGCCATTGCTCTTGCGTTGGCATCCTGGGGTGCAACACCCCCTTTGCCCTCATTTCCCGTTTCTACTATTGGCCAGTTGAGGTCAAGGATGTATGGGATTTTATGGGCTCCTGCACTTTCTGTGCCTGAAACAAGCTATCTTGTCTTAAACCAGCTGGTCTACTTCAGCCGTTACGATACACAGCTGCCCGTGGACTCATGTGGCAATGGACTTTATCACCAATCTCCCATCTTCCTCTGATAATACTACTGTATATTGTGTGACCAGAGCTCTATAAGTTCTTAGTCTTTCATTCTTTCATATTTTAGGTTCATGTGGGTTCTTATTCCACACATAGGATCCCTTAGTACATTTACAGACCAATCCGACCAAAAAAAGTTTCAGACACCATTCAGACACTGCTATAGTGTTCTCCTAGTCCCCAAAATTCTCCTGGTGGTCAATTCCGCTATGCAGAGAAAATATACAAGGGCATAATGTAGACAATTCCAAAGAATTAAATATTTTAATCTCAAATCTACTCACATAAAATCAAGTAAAAAAAAAAAATCACGAGGACGCCAAGTCCCTGCCCGACCCTGGGTTTTGCCTTGAAGCTTCTTCCCCGCAAGAAGTCCAACTCACTTTGCGGCGGGCTGTGGTGAAAACCGGTTACCACTTAGACTCTAGTCCCAGGGGTTGGCTTACGTCATCTTCTGCGGTGGTCCAGTGCGTCCACTACCCAAGGTGCCTGACAAGGATATTGTTAGACTCATACTTCCGGTGGGCTGTGGGATAAGTAAATATATAAAATTTTTATGAACTTTATGACATTATCTTATTAATCCTAATTAATCTTATTATTGCCTACCCTTAGTCTGTAGATTTAAGGGCCGCTGCAAATTTTACCATTTTGAATTTGTAATGGCTCTTGGTCACACTTGAATATAGTGGTATAGTGGTACCACTAGGCAAATTGTGTTCTTTCATAAGGCATTCAATTTTCCTTAACTCTAAGGTAAACGGGTCAACCAAGTCCACCGGATGAAATAAACCTGCTTTAGACCATTGCCTCACCATGTGAGTCGTCAGGCTGTCTGGTATAGCCGGGTTATACAAGACTGACATCATTGGGGAACACCTAGAGGAGCGGTTGAACCTTTTCCGGACATACTTATTTTTCAGGAGACGCGCCTAAGGGGCCAGAGGATACTTTGAAGAGACCGTGGATTGGTCACGCGTATCATTCTGTGTACTCGACTCACGCAAGGGGGGTATCGGTTCTACTGAGTGAATCCCCTCCCTTTCAGTTACACTCCATGCACCTAGACCCCTCAAGGAACTTTGTAGTTATCCATGCCTCGATATGTGGTTCGGGAATTTATGTCCCCTCCCCCTTCGAGGTCTCAGTGTTGAGGAAACTGATAGCTAAAATTACATTATATCCCTAGGTTCCATACATTCATCTAGGGGATTTTAACTCTGCTCTAGACCCGCTAAAAGATCGCCTCTGTCCCTCTCCCAGACATGAAAAAGCCCTAGTGGAGGCTTCCAATTCTCGTGTTACTACCCCGTGACTCAATTGTTATCCAGGATTGATCTAGCTTTCGCAAGTTGGGATCTCCTGTCCCAAATTGCGGAAGTGAGATACCTTCCCAGGGGTATCTCAGACCATGCTCCCTTACTAGTGTCTATTTCACAGCCCCTTAGTAGCCCAGAATGGACGTGGAAACTGAATCCTTTTTGGCTACATGTCATACCAGTAAAAGTGAGCTGCCAGGAAGAGAATGAAGCCTATTGGATTAATAATGAAGAGTCCTCTAACCCATTAACAGAATGGGATGCTAACAATGCTGTCTCGGGGGGTATCCTAATTTGTGCAATTGCAGCGCACAGCGTGAAGTTGTGGCTCACAAGGACCAGAACAGACTTATCAGTCGACTCAATCAGATGCTGATAGAGAAACTTGGTTGGGGATACAGAGACAGTGTAACCTACACTTGATGGAGTATACCACTAGAAAACTGTTGAGCCAAAGGCAACATACTTTTGCTGACGGTGATAATGGAGGGAAGACTTTGGCTTATCTATCCAGGATTGAGACTCCCCAGACTGTGGTAGAAGAACTACTACCAGGCAGTACACTTGACATATGCAATGTGGTGGATAAAGGCGGATTCCAATAACCCAGCTGTAGTCCTAGAAGCGGCACTTATGGGTTCATATGAAGCACTGACCAACTTTGTTTACAGGGGAGGAAAGGTCCATGGGCCTTACTATAGTACAAATAAGGTGGCAACAGTGACAATATGGAACAGAGTAGTAGACAATCGAGTGGATGACTCTAGGGCCTGGTCTCAGGTTACTCCCCTCTGATATAACCCTTTTTTACCCAAGCTGAAATCTCTGCCAGACTTTGAGTTTTGGGCACGCAAGGGGATTGAATATTTGACTCAGTTGTACCAGAATGGCTCTCTCAGAACTTTTGCATCCCTTAGCCAAGAATATAATTTAGCTCCAACAGCCTTCCAGTACGGGAGGGAGGAACTAAAGCTTGAGCACAGTCCCATTGAGGCCATTGCTAGAACCAGGGGGGTCGCTAGGTCAAAAGATCCGGGGCTTGTGCCCCGGATCTTTTGGTTGGAGCCCCGGATCTCCCCTGCGCATCCTCCTCTCTCTCATCACGATCTCCACAGATCGTAATGAGAAGGAGTGCAGTCACTGCTTTCCCCAGCAGGAGCTGCAGCCTCTGGAGGAATAATATTCTGAAGGACCTGTGATGATGTCATGGTCACATGACCTGCCAGGGAAACACACAGTGAACACATAGACCTGCATCACTGAGGTAAGTGGGGCTGTGTGGGAGACATTACTTACTGGGGGGCTGTGTGGGAGACATTACTTACTGGGGGGCTGTGTGGGAGACATTACTTACTGGGGGGCTGTGTGGGAGACATTACTTACTGAGGGGCTGGTGTGGGCACATTACTTACTGGGGGGTTGTGTGTGGGCACAATACTTACTGGGGGGCTGTGTGGGGGAACATTACTTACTGGGGGGCTGTGTGGGAGACATTACTTACTGGGGGGGGCTGTGTGGGGGCACATTACTTACTGGGAGTAGCTGTGTGGGGGCACATTACTTACTGGGGGGCTATGTGGGAGACATTACTTACTGAGGGGCTGGTGTGGGCACATTACTTACTGGGGGGTTGTGTGTGGGCACAATACTTACTGGGGGGCTGTGTGGGGGAACATTACTTACTGGGGGGCTGTGTGGGAGACATTACTTACTGGGGGGGCTGTGTGGGGGCACATTACTTACTGGGAGTAGCTGTGTGGGGGCACATTACTTACTGGGGTGCTGTGTGGGGGCACATTACTTACTGGGAGTAGCTGTGTGGGGGCACATTACCTACTGGGAGTAGCTGTGTGGGGGCACATTACTTACTGGGAGTAGCTGTGTGGGGGACATTATCTACTGGAAAGCTGTGTGGGGGCACATTACTTACTGGGGGGCTGTGTGGGGACATTACTTATTGGAGGGGTCTGTGTGGGGGCACATTAGTTACTGGGGAGGCTGTGTGGGGGCACATTACCTACTGGGGGGGCTGTGTGGGCACATTACTTACTGGGGGGCTGTATGGGGACATATTACCTACTGGGGGGGCTGTGTGGGGGCACATTACCTACTGGGGGGGGGGGGTTGTGTGGGGGCACATTACCTACTGGGAGTAGCTGTGTGGGGGGCACATTACTGGGGGTAGCTGTGGGGGCACATTACTTACTGGGGGGGGCTGTGTGGGGGCACATTAGTTACTCGGGAGGCTGTGTGGAGGCACATTCCTTACTGGGGGGCTGTGTGGGGGGACATTACTTACTGGGGGGGCTGTGTGGGGGCATATTACCTACTGGGGGGGCTGTGTGGGGGCACATTACCTACTGGGGGGGCTGTGTGGGGGCACATTACCTACTAGGAGTAGCTGTGTGGGGGCACATTACTGGGGTAGCTGTGGGGGCACATTACTTACTGGGGGGGGGCTTTGTGGGGGCACATTACTTACTGGGGGGCTGTGTGGGGACATTACTTATTGGGGGGGGCTGTGTGGGGGCACATTAGTTACTGGGGAGGCTGTGTGAGGACATTACTGGAGGGCTGTGTGGGGGCACATTACCTACTGGGGGGGGGGCTGTGTGGGGGCACATTACTTACTGGGGGTAGTTGTGTGGGGGCACATTACTTACTGGTGGTAGCTGTGTGGGGGCACATTACTTACTGGGGGGCTGTGTGGGGGCATATTACCTACTGGGAGTAGCTGTGTGGGGGCACATTACTTACTGGGGGTAGCTGTGTGGGGGCACATTACTTACTGGGGGGCTGTGTGGGGGACATTATCTACTGGGGGGCTGTGTTGGGGCACATTACCTACTGGGAGGCTGTGTTGGGGCACATTACCTACTGGGAGTAGCTGTGTGGGGGCACATTACTTACTGGGGGGCTGTGTGGGGACATTACTGATTGGGGGGGCTGCGTGGGGGACATTACTTACTGGGGAGGCTGTGTGAGGACATTACTGGGGGGCTGTGTGGGGGCACATTACCTACTGGGGGGCTGTGTGGGAGCACATTACCTACTGGGGGGGGGCTGTGTGGGCACATTACTTACTGGGGGTAGCTGTGTGGGGGCACATTACCAACTGGGAGTAGCTGTGTGGGGGCACATTACCTACTGGGGGGGGGCTGTGTGGGGGCACATTACCTACTGGGGGGGGGCTGTGTGGGCACATTACTTACTGGGGGGGCTGTGTGGGGGCACATTACTGGGGGGTAGCTGTGAAGGACATTACTGGGAGGGGAACAATAGCGGGGGTTTGTATGGTGGACATTACTGGTGGTAGATGTATAGGGGTCTTTACTGTGTGGGGAACATTACTGGGGGTATCTGTGTGGGGCACGTTACTGGAGGGCTGTGTGTAGCACGTTACTGGGGGTATCTGTGTGGGGCATGTTACTGGGGGGCTGTGTGTAGCACGTTACTGGGGGTATCTGTGTGGTGCATGTTACTGGGGGGCTGTGTGTAGCACGTTACTGGGGGTATCTGTGTGGGGCATGTTACTGGGGGGGCTGTGTGTAGCACGTTACTGGGGGGCTGTGTGTAGCATGTTACTGGGGGTATCTGTGTGTGGCATGTTACTGGGGGCTGTGTGGGGGACATTTCTTGGGGCGTGGCACTAGAACAGGCCTCAGTTTGATCTCATTTGCGTTTATAGTGATACCAGTGTGATGGGTAACAAGCTCCTGGTGTTTAAATGCAAGCCTTACAGTATTTGGGGGAGATTGTTAGGGGCAGCAGCAGAATAACACTGTCCAAGATATAGGGACAATGAGGAACATAAGATGTGGTGATGTCTAATGGAGAAGATGGAGGACGCGTCACCTGCAGTCACTGGAGGGAAAAAGTAGGGGTTTCTCCTGTGGTTTCTGTAGCTGTATACACTGTCAATAAAGTTGTTATTGGCACAGCCACATGTGAGGGGTTATGTACAGGGGGGGGGGGCATTACTAAAAGTCTGATACACAAGCATTTGGGCCCGTGCCCCGGATCTTTTACCACCCTAGCAACGCCCCTGGCTAGAACTAAAGACATTGAGAAACCCACATTCACCTTCCATAAGCAACTAATGGATTCTTAGCCCTCTCCTGCTGAGAGAAGCTTCCATGTTTGGCAAAGAGATATCCCTGATCTAGATGACCATCTTAAAGAAATTACACATAACTGGCACTCAACAGTTATTAGTGAACAAGACCAGTTGATACAAGTAAAGTACTTGACCCCATTGCGCTTGCGTCAGATGCAAAGAATCCCCTCAGACATGTGTTCTATTTGCGGGGAGGGTACGGGTACCTTTTTTTTTTTACATGGTTTGGGAATGGCCATCCATTCAGGATTATTTGATGGACATTCATTCCTACATTAACGAACGTCTGGGCCTTCCTGGTGTCTGCTCCCCTCGAGTGTGTCTTCTTGGTCTAGTCGGGGACATTCTTCAGAGTGTTTTGTTCAGTTTGCTAATGTTCTACGGCAGGAAGGTTATTTTGCTCAATTGGAAGCCTCCTAAGATCCCCGTTTGTATTCTTAAAAATGAAAAAATAAAGTATTTTAAAAAAGTGTTCTTCTCATTGTGCTTCTCTGCTTTTTACTGAAATCCAGTCTGAAAATGTTTTTTCTTTAAAGGGCACACACCTCACAAAGGATTAAATAGGGTGCACAAATAGGATACCAATCCATTTCATATGTATGAAAAAAACTTCTTTGTAATGCAAATTTCAAAAGTTGTTTATTTCAGATCAGAGATTAGCAATCCTAAAGAACATGAATTTATTCTTATGCAATATTTTGGTCTAACATAGACCTACATCAGGCATTAGAATATTATAAGGAATATATAAAATAAGAAAAATTATAACATAGCAGTACATGTATATAGCGAAGGTGACCTAAATAGTATGTGTATCAACTGGACAAGTAACATTTGTATAGAGAAATAACCATAGATTAACAGCATATACAACAATAATGTATAGCATAATTTGGCAACAAATATAAAGATGCATGGGAAACAGTATAAGTAGAATATTTTAGATCATATATTGTGGGGAACAGTATAAGTGGCAGAAAAGTAAAACAAAAATACACAGAACTGGGAAGCTAGGAAATGTGCTACTAAAATAATATGGGGTGATAATAGAACAAAGTTCCCGGCACATAAGGGCAATATCACTGGAAACACAGATATATAACATATTACCTGAATGGGATGGATACTTACCAGACTGCAGAAGGTAAATAAGAAATTTGATGGTGGCCAGCAACCTCTCTAGGTAACGAGAGCCAGAGATACATTCTAGCATTCAAAGGTATCGCTGGCAATTTATGGCATGAAGCCCAAGTGACCCTGCATTTTATGAACCGTAGTGGATTATAATAAAGGCGGTGTGGGCGGCAGCTGGAGGCCAAAGCCTGCTAGCCTTTTATACTGAGAAGAACCTTCACCCATGGAATCCACATACATCTGTTCCTGCTTTCAATACACATGTACATAAGAGCCATTTCTGGAAATCTGAAGGTCCTCCAAAGCTCCTAAAACCTCAGTTTGAAAGCAGGCAAAAGGGACGACGCCTCCATTCTCCAAGAAGCATGTGCAGACATATAAGCCAATCAGACTTATGTGATGTCACAGTCCTATAAAAACAGACAGTCATTTGCAATCCTGTCATTTCACCCTGCATGTGCTGTCTCTAGCGTCTACCTGCTTGTACACAGTAGCTGATTTTTGCTCAGGAGATGGTACTAGCCGACACCTGGGACCGGAGTCTAAGTGGCACCAGGTCTTCACCAGAGCTCGCTGCAAAGCGGGATGGTCTTGCTGCGGTCGGGAGCCCTTAGGTTGTTCCACAGGTGTGACTAGCCTGTGGTGGCAGCCAAGGTAGAATTGCAGGACACAGTTCGAGCCCGGGGTGACAGCAGGAGAACAGCAGCAGGGGAGACAATGGAACTCAGAAACACGGGAGCAGGAACATGGAAATGGAACGCAGGAACAGGCTAGAACACTGGAACAGGATCACAGGACAGGAATGCAGGAAACACAGAGGAGCTTTCACTATCCAGGATAAAGTTTGAAGATCGGGCAGGCAATGATTCAAGCCGCTGGATTAAATGCAGACCTGGAAGTGGCCAGCATCAATCACCTGTGCGCTGGCCCTTTAAATCTCAGAGTACCGCCCCGCGCACAACCTAGGGAGCGGGAACACGGCAGGGCCTAGGCCTGACGGAAGCAGGAGCTTGAAGAGGAAAGTCTTGAGATGCAGAGACAGCAGGGGCAGCACCACAGAGAGGGGTGCACGCGATTCGTGACATGGATTGTGGGAGCACCTGTGACAGATATCAATAAATCTGTGTCAAATCCACATAGTTGATGGAGTGATTTTTGCTCAAAGTCCATGTTGCTGCCACCTCCAGAATTTGTCATTGTGCCACTGTCTGACCTCATGCTGCTGCTACTGCTGCCGCCCACCTACACACACTGTGATTGTGCCACTCTATGACCTCCTGCTGCTAGTGCCGCCATCTCCACACTTTGTCATTGTGCCACTTTGTGGCCTACCATGTTGCTGCCACCTCCAGAATTTGTCATGGTGCCACTCTCTGACCTCCTGCTGCTGCCGCCACCTCCACACTGTGTCATTGTGCCATACTGTGACCTACGATGTTGCTGCCACCTCCATAATTTGCCACTCAGCGGCCTACTCATAATCTGTTATTGTGCTATTCTGCTGTCAACTGACCTCTGTCTCCTTGGAACACCCTCTGATTTCGATAATGCTGTTTTCACCCTCCACCACTCTATGACGTTGCCACTATGTTTGGTTTTCCCCTTCATTTTCTCTGTCAGAAGGAATGAAAAGCTTCAGGATTGACTTTTAATTAATACTGTGATTTTCTTCTTTCAAAAAATTATCCTCTTCCCATATCACTTTGAATTCTCCTTTAACATTTTTAAGGGTCTTCACGACTGTCTTAAATTTATCTCTCAGTGTATTCAAATCGTCCCATATTATTGTGGTAACTAATCTTTTAACCTCTGCAACTGATTCTTTAGTCTCTTGAGCAGTTGCCAGAATTTGTGCTAGAATCCCTTCACTTTCAGTATAAAATTCCTAATTCCCCATATTGGGAGCCATATTGTTTCTCTATCCAGTCTGTGCTAATAAATATTCTCAAGTGCAACCAGGGTTAATAGATTTTTCATTGTCTGAATATTTTACCCTATCTTGCACAAAAAGTCACACCTTTTTATACCAGTTACA
Source organism: Engystomops pustulosus (assembly GCF_040894005.1). Lineage (NCBI taxonomy): Eukaryota > Metazoa > Chordata > Amphibia > Anura > Leptodactylidae > Engystomops > Engystomops pustulosus. The sequence goes on along the minus strand of NC_092415.1, from coordinate 94,038,375 downwards.
ACCAATATCAGCTTAAACCTAGAAACCTTATATCCCCGGGTTTGTTTATCCCCAGATTAGCCCAGCGTACCTCTTTTACCTCCCCAACACTGAACCTAACATGGTTAAGGTACTTTAGCTAACTAACAGTGTCTATAATAACAGTAATACTGATGTATTACTGCCCAGCTAAATCAGTAATCCAGATCTCCACAGAATCAATAGCAGGTGTTGGTTATCAGTATTAGGTGTTAGTATCCCATAGATGAATAACTAAAATTTCTACAAAAGTATATATTATCAACATCCGATTAGTGTCACATATGCACTGAAGCCTGCCAGTCTCACAGGATCTTGTTAGTATCGAATAGATGTTAGCAACAGTATTAAGCAGAAGACAGATTATTTATCCATATAAGTTGCCTTTATACTGATCAACCAGCAAAGGATGATTCTCCAAGAAAGAGCTATTATCCCATGGTAATAAAAATTGGCACCCATGAAAGCATAAGGGAGGTTCAACCAAAGAACTCCTTTTGTACCATTTATAATTCATCAATGAATTAGCATATAATATTTAATTCCCGTCTCCTCACCCACATGCAAAGCACCTGCACATGGGGAGGAGCAGTATTCAAACTGCAAAACAACCACAACTACACTTGTACTGATACCTCTAAGCCTTGTATTACCTTACTTCCCGAGGATGTGAGGTCCGAGGTTGAGCAATGACCACAGCAGAGCGGGCATGATGTACTTGTGGCTGTACTTGAGAGCAGCACAGTAGGAGTGATTTCTAGTGTAAAGAGTCACTGCTGAAACAGCAGTGTCAAAGACTTGGGGAAGTAGTGGGCAGTAAACCTAATTTTAGCAAGCATCTCCATGGAACTGCTGTCAAGGACAATAAAATTATATAATGAATCAATGGAGGTATAGATGCTAGTGATAAGGCAATTTTTTGTCCTTCGGAAACTCACTAGTCAGACCATATATGGAGTACTGTGTACACTTGTGAATGCTAGTAGATAAGAAAGTAATTTTTATAGTAAGTGCAAAGTGGAAAGCAATTGTAATTACAAATGCATTAGAATACAAAGAAAGGTTATGATGATAAGGAGAAATCTTCTTTGTCTAAACTAGAGAAAAGATGGTTTCACCATAGTTAGAGATTATTTACTATAACAGCAGTGAGACTAGGGAACTCACTACTTCAGGATGTTGTAATGTTTGAAATGCTGGACAAGTTTAAAGGACACCTGTCATCAGGTCTCTGCCACTTGTCCTGTCACTACTACCTGTTGGAGCAGCTCACAAGGATCCCATCCCAGCCTTTATCTAGTTATTTCATACATTATTCATTGTAAAATCATCTATTTTTTATCATGTAAATGAGGCTGGTCACATGGTCAGAGGCAGTGATGTCACCCCTGTTACCCCTCCCCTCTCCTCCCCCTGCTCATGTCTGTGTGTAATGTATAGTAAAGCATGGCTAGTGTGTGCTGCATATACTGACATGCTGCATCCTCCTAATATACAGGAGAGAGACACAGACATCAGCTACACATGAATCTGACATGTTCTGCTGTAACATGGCTGCCTGGAGCTGCTGTATCTCTCCTAAACACACACACATGCACACACAGGCTGCAGGGGGCGCCAGCACCAGGAAGCACATCATTATACAGCCTCACATCATTATACAGCCTCACATCATTATACAGGCTGTCAGTCATGCACTGGGGGTGTGGCTGTGCCTCCCACTCATGAATAGAGTGGACAGCTTGAATATGCTAATGCTTCATTGGACATTTCACAGGTCATTTGCATACAGCTTTAGGACCTCATTGCTTAGGTTTACAGGCATGTAGAGGGACAATGAAGGGATAGAGGCAATGCTCTCTAATGGCAGTTTATGAAAATATATTTAGTTTAGGGGGGTTATTTTGCATGACGGGTTCTCTTTAAAGGGAACCTGTCACCAGGAGACCCATTTTTAGCACTCCCCCAGTCCACACAGAGCATAGTACCTACACTGCCAGAGTGTTTTTGTATAAAAAATGGGTTTTACAGAAAAAAAGATATGTTATATTGTAAATTTCATTAGCATCTGCTGTGTGACTAGGCAGTTGCCTAATGGGAGGGTCATGTGACCTTTTCAAATATATGAATAACTCCCAACACTCAGGATTGGCTGTAGAGGAGCAGGGAGCGTCGCTAAGCCAAGTGATGGGTGTTTTTATATATTTGAAAAGGTCACATGGAGTACCTGTTCCCCAAGGGTGGGGGGGAACTGCTCCTTTCCAGACCCTCCCATTTGGCAACTGCCTAGTCACACAGCACATGCTAATGAAAGGTACAATATAACATATCTTTTTTTCTGTAAAACCTATTTTTAATACAAAAACACTTTGGCAGTGTATGTACTATGCTATGTGGGGACTGGGGGAGTGCTAAAAATGGGTCTCCTGGTGACAGGTTCCCTTTAAAGGCCTAGAAGTCTTGAAAGGAAAATAATATAGGAACTAGTTTCTCAAGATGGAACATGATTCATGAACTTACTGTGACAATGGGGTGTCTGGATAAATATTTTTCCCCACTATGGGAACAATCTTAGAATGATCTCTGTACTTTCCACTCAGATACTTGGACATTGTAATTAGCTCACTCTTATAGTTTAATATTACAGCAAGGGAGAAAAGAATCGCAGTAGAACAGGCACAACCCCCACTGCTTCTAGCTGGTTAACCCCCGAAAAAGAAAGACGGTGTGGTACCTGCTGGGGTCTTCAGATGCAATTGGATTACCTGCGGTGCTCAAGTCCCAAAGGTAAATAGACGTAATAGTTCAGATCCAAGGATAGGACGGCACTCGCTGATACGATCCACAATCTTTATTTAGCGTACAGGCAAGCAGACATGTGAGGACGCTGAGGTCCAAAAGGTAACGGGCTGTTTCGCGCTACTAGCGTGACAAAGTTTGACAAAGCGCTAGTAGCGCGAAACAGCCTGCTACCTTTTGGGCCTCGGCGTCCTCACATGTCTGCTCGCCTGTACGCCAAATAAAGATTGTGGATCGTATCAGCGAGTGCCGTCCTCTCCTTGGATCTGACTTATGGTTTAATATGTTCTTCGGCCTAGAACACTTGATTGAGGTGGGATCTGTGTATCAGACTCCAACCAATATTATACTGATGACAATGACCAAAAAACTAAAATGATCTGAAAAAGTTACATAAAATGTTTATTATGTTGTAGCTTTATTAGTTAGACTTGATGAATCAATGTGTTTTGTTCAACATTTTCCATTATGATACTATGGGATGAACTTCTGCCATGGAAAAAACTGAATATTGAGTGTTCCGTTTGCTTTTCAAGGGAATTTAGAATTTATTATCATAAGATAATTCCTTAATCCCAACGGGAAATTTAAGCATCACATTATACATTAAAAGGGTTATTCGACTGGAATTTTACTGCTACAGCAAATACGCTAATTATAGTCTTATGTAAGCCATTAGCAAAAATAGAAAATTGCCTTCTCCCTAAAGATAACTGCAGCATCACATTGTCAGGATCAGAGGTAGTGGATCCTCTGTACCACCACGGACAATGACGTAAGCTGAGACCTGGGACCGGAGTCTAAGTGGTAGCCGGTTTTCACCAGAGCCTGCCGCAAAGCAGGTTGGACTTGTTGTGGTGTGGTGCCGGTGGCAGCAAAGGCGTAGTGCAGAATCGTAAGGCAAACTTGTGGTCAGGGACAGGCAGGATGTCAAGACAGGCAGCACAGGATTAGAATTGGGGACATAGCAATAGGTCAGGCTAGGCAGCATGGGATCGGATTCAGGAAAGGAATCAAGGTCACAACGGGAAATCAGGATAATTGCAGAGGGTTTGGAATATAGCTTTCTCTTAGGCTTCGAAGCTCAAAGATCCTGCAGGGGTCACAGGAAGAGGTTGAGTATTTATAGATTGTTAGATGGTCAACGCCAATTAGCGCTGGAGCATGGCTAGGTAAGTGAGGCTGCTGGTGAGAGCTGCAACACGGAGGCACACAGGTGCGCCTGCTACCTGAAACATGGGTCGCAGGAGCACCCGAGACACACATCACTTTCTAATAAAAGAAAAACATACAAATAACATAAAAATGAAAAGATAATAGCACAAATGTAAATAGTTAAAGTATATAAATAATACATATAAAATCAGAAAGCAGAAAAGCATGTTTGCAATGGAGCTATAATCGGATTTTGCAACCTGTCTTTAGTGAAAATGAGGTCCTGGAGACAGGTTCCCTTTAAATACTGTTACAAGGAAGTACAATCTGTGGGCTGTGCCCACAGAAAAATAAAAAGTTATGGAATTTTGAAAGTGGGGAGTAAAAAATGGAAACACAAAAACAAAAAAGGCCTAAGTCATTACAGGGTTAAAATACCCAGCATGGGTTACATTCAGTAATGAAAAAAAATCCACTGTGTCTACTAATATCTTACAAATATTATGGATTCAAAAATTACTTTACCATACTGTTGGTCCAAGCTTATTAACCAATGCAGGTACACTAAAAGGTGAGCTTTCAGAAAGTATTAAGAAATTATTCATTTACAGCAATTTTGCTTCTTAGGGCTAACTCGGTGGCCCGGAATCCACATAAAATGATGAGCGTTCCTATATAGTGTTCTGCAGTTATCTTCAGGGAGAAGGCAATTTTCTATTTTTGCTAATAGCTTACATAAGACTATAATTAGCGTATTAGCTTTAGAAGTAAAATTCCAGTCGAATAACCCTTTTAATGTATAATCTTTATATACATTAACACTTTCATATATATATACATACCTAGATCCTGACCTCTGCCATGTACCATTACACATTTAATAGCATCTTTTAACATAAGTTTTAATACTATTACAATGCTGGAATACATTCAAAAAGATGGTGCTTAGTTAATCTAGCTTCTTTTCATCGTCTACTATCAAAAATCATATGATGAAAGAAGCTGTCTGAGACAGCTATATTCCAGAATTAAATAGTTCATGAAAAATGATGCAAACATTTTTGGTGGTCCAACAAATAAAAAAGTGAAGGACATAACATCCATTAACCCTTAAACCCTTTTTATAAGCCATTATACAGCTTCATATGTAGAAATTTTTTTGAAAAGTTATGGATTTTTGAAGGTGGGGAGCGAAAAAAAACTATCGGAAAAAGTCCATTGGCGAGAGATGGTTAAAGGAATTCTACCATTTAAAAAAACAAACAAAAAAAAAACACCTACACATACTTACCTATGCTCCTTTTCATCTTGATCCTGGCTCCTATTCTGGAGTGAGCAACACAAGATATCCGGTGCTCTGGGCTGCTAATTATGCATGTGCCCTCCTTGATGTCCCCTCCCTCTCCAACATAGGCATGCATAATTAGCAGCCTGAAATGCCGGACATCTTGTCCCCAAACTTCTACCTGCTAATTATAAATTTCTTTTCCTAGGTGATGCCATGGTGTCAAGCTTACTGTAGAACACTTCCAGGATCAAGATGAAGAGGAGCATAGGTGTGTATATGTAGGGGTTTTTTAGATGGTAGTTTTCCTTGAAATATTAACTTTCTTAAATCTTAACTTTCAAATCATATGAAGGATTTTTGTTCTCTGAGCTAAAGAACTGGAGATACCGGTAGTCAAAGAAAAAGGGACGTATTGGATTTTTATCTGCAGCTAACATTCTCAACTATGTTTTTAACAGAACCACAAGCTTTTGATGCAATTTGAAGATGAAATTCTTATAGTCAGAACAAAGTACTAGAGAGCATAAGATATGGGCATCAGAAGTGATGCTCCCCTTTAGTCCTCTAAAAATGACTACTCTCAGACTAACTTCAGCTCATTTGCATATGAATGTGGTTGTTTTTTAAATGAGAGGGGAGATTTAGCTTACAAAATATAATTTTAGAAACAATATTTCATACTTTATTTGAGATGGCCACAGGTGAAATATGGTAATAGTGATAGTGATAAGAACAAGGCTTATTTCCACTTTGAAGACCAAGCCCTATGTGTCACTTTATCAGGTAATAACTTTAGAACACTTTAACATACCCAAGCTTTAAAAGGTCATATTAATGACCACCCCCCCAAATTCATCCAATTTTTAAAAACTACACCTCAAGATTTCCAAAAAGAATTTAGGAGGCTGGTTAACTCTTTATTTTTTTGCAGGAATAATACGAAATGGAGATACATTTTTTTAAATTAGCCATTAAATATCCACATACAGAATAAAATGCATTGAATTAAAAATTGCATTAAAGGAGTTTGCCCATGAAAGAAAATACTCAAACTATAATCCTCTAGTTTTAGCTCCCATCACTCAGTGATGGTCAGTGTAAGATACCAGAGTGTGGGCGGGGACTCTCTAAGTAGACAAATTGTGACCCATCTAGTGCTGTGTACTTACAGTGTGGTTAGATTATCAGTGTACTGGTTTATATACACTTTCATTTAGCTTGTGAACATTCTATTAGTATCTGACACAGAAAAAGAGATGAGATGGATCAGAGATGAGAGGTAATGAGAGATGATTAGATCCATGAGATGCATGTCACGGGTAACCCCATGATCCATGTCTCAGATCGCGGCGGCACCCGTGTCCCGCTGTGCTGCCCTGCTCCTCCTCGACTGTACTCACCTCTCCAGGCTCCTGGCTTCCCCTCGGGTCCTGGCGTGTGGTCCGCGTGGCTCCTTCCTTCAAGGCCGCATGCTCCCGCTGCTAGGGCGCGCGCACCCGACTCTTCAAGAATTTAAAGAGCCTGCATCCTCCTTATTGGCACTGGCATTCCCGGTTCGGATATATAGCCTGGCGACTCCCAGCATCCCCAGCCAGATCTTCAGGTCTTTCAGACGCCTCCGTGATTCCTGAGCGTTTTCTGACGCCTCCGAGTTTGATGAGTGTTTCCAGACGCCTCCGTGTTCCCGTGTTCCTGCGGTGTTCCCCTGTTCCTATGGTGTTCCCGTGTTCCAATCCTGTGGCGGTCCTGTAATCCTGTGGCGGTCCGGTTATCCTGTGGCGGTCCGGTATCCTATTGGTCTTCCGAGGTTCTGCCAGTCATCCTGCTGAGGTCCTGCCAGCCATCCTGCTGAGGTCCTGCCAGCCGTCCTTCCGAGGTCCTGTCAGCCATCCTTCCAAGGTCCTGCCAGCCATCCTTCCGAGGTCCTGCCAGCCGTCCTTCCGAGGTCCTTCCATCCCAAGGCATCCAAGAGAAAAAGGAAAGTACAAGCAGGCAACTGCGTCTACTGCACAGCTCATGCACTGACAGGATATGCAGAACTTTTTCAGACACTGACACGGCGGTGTACTCCGCTTAAAAATCCAAAGACATGTATCATCCAGAATTGGAAGAAGAAGAAAAAGAAAGACGGGTCACTCACCAAAATGTGCAGTCTTTATTCAAGCCAGCAGTGTTACATTGAGGCTGTTTCACGTGTAACGCGATTTCTCAAGTCTGTGACATCATGTAATGGATAGCAGCCTCGTATTAAACGAGTTCCAGTCAGGTTACCATGGATACAATAAACAGTGAACCTCCACCACACAATTAAACGATAGTAACTACATGGATTCTTACCACCCTTGGTTATTGTAAGTAGAGACTTTCAGTTATCTATATAGACATATCAATTTTTATAAAAATACACTTAATTCATTACGGTCATTTAGACCTATTGGTCCCATTGCTGTGGTACGCATGATCCATCTGGCCTCACATCTCAATAGCTCTCTGTTCCTATCTCCACGGGCTCACATTAACCCTATCAATACCTGCGAACCGTAACACTTCTGCACGACCCGAGTGTGCTGTCGTGATGTGCTCTATGAGTCGAGGGGAGCCGTGCCCGGTCCTTATGGAACTAATGTGTTCTCGGAATTGAGTGTGTAAATGCCAGATCGTTTTCCCAATATAAAACCTCCGGCAGGGACAGAATATGGCATACACCACGTATTGTGATTTACAGTTAAAAAAGTGTCTCACTTTGTGACCCACCTCACCCATAGTTACTGTCTTTTTACCGAGGTTGCAATTACAATAATTAAATTGGCCGCATTTAAAATTGCCATGTGGGACAGAGCGATCTAACCATGTGTTCTGACTTAAAGAAAATCGACTATGTACCAGTTCACTTTTCAGTGTTCTGCTCCGTCTTTAGGAAATCAGTGGTCTAGTGCTTGCTATCTCTTGCAGTTGTGGGTCCATGGCCAGTAAATGCCAATTATCTAATATAGCAGACCGGATAATATTTTCTTGGGGACTATATCCAAATGTGAAGGTAAACCTCCTTTGTTGTATGTCTTTTTTCTTAGAGACCACTTTATTTTGAATCTATTTAACAGTTCTGATCGTTTAATTTTTATAATTTTAGTTCGGTCTTTTTTTAATACCTGTGGGGGATACCCTCTTTCTCTCAAGAGGGTTTCCAACTCATCCGCCTGAGAGTTAAAGGTATCTTCTCTGCTGTTTATTCTGCGTAGCCACAGAAGTTGGCTGTACGGGATGCCATCCTTAGTGTGTACAGGGTGGAAGCTTTTATAATGTAGCATGGAGTTTGTAGCGGTCTCTTTCCTAAACCCTTCCGTTGATATCCCCTCCGTACCAATGACAACCATCACGTCTAAGAACTCAAGTGATTCTTGTCTAAATTTTGATATGAACTTCATGTTCATACTGTTATTGTTTAAATACACCACAAAATCCTTGAATTCTAGTTCTGAGCCTGCCCATACCAGAAAAATATCATCCACATATCTAGAGAAGGATTTAATGTACCTAATATATAGATTATTTGTCGTAAAAATATACTCTTCTTTGAAAACAGCTAAAAAGATATTTGCTAGAGTACAGGCGACTGGGGTCCCCATAGCTGTTCCTACGATCTGTAAAAACCACTTGTTGTTAAACTGGAATGCATTATGGGATAGGATAAATTGGAGAGAGTCACACACAAAATTAATGTACATTTCACTCTTATTTGTGGATTGTAATACCCTTCTGACTGCATGAACTGCCATCTCCTGGGGAATACGGGTGTATAAGCTTTCCACATCAACTGAAGCTATGCTATAGCCATCTATCCACTCTATCTCTTCAATATTTCTCAGCAAGGAATTGGTATCCTTCAAATATGAAGGGACATATTTGAGTAATGGGCGAAGCAACCAATCTATGTATTTTGAGAGGGGCTCTGTCAGAGAGCCGATCCTGGCCATAATCGGGCGGCCCGGGGGGTCAATGAGAGATTTGTGAACTTTGGGTAAAAAATACCAGTGAGGTTTGCGTGGAAATAGAGGTAATAGTGATTTTGAGCTGTTCCGACAAAACCCCTCTCTCAACATAGATGCTGAGATGGATTTGCAACCTGTCTTTTTATAATGGGCATTTGTCCATGGCTGTATAGGTGTCTCGATCTAATAATTGACGGTGTGCTTCACGTATGTAATATTCCTGATCCATAATTACAACATTCCCCCCTTGTCCGCAGGTTTGATAACTATGCCCTCGGTAGATTTCAGAATATCAAGAGCTTTTTTTTCCCAATAGATAAATAAGCTTTTATAGTGGGATATATTTGAGCTCGAGCATCTTTAAGTACTTGATTTAGAAAAATCTCTAGGGGTGTTTCCGCGGACAAGGGGGAAGAAAATTTTGATTTGATACCCCCTCTGAAACTTTGTATTTCGATGGTATCAATATCCTCTGTTTCACCTTCATTAAGTGAGAAAAGTAATTCTAGGGTTTCTTTATCTGAAGTCGAGACATCAGCCATAAAACCCTATAGTTGCTGGTGTCTCACCCTCTTTTATTATGGAAGGACGTCGTGGATTATTGATAAACCATTTGTGCAAATTAATTTTTCTTATTGCTTTATATAGGTCTATCTCAAAGTCCACCTCATTAAAGTTCTCAACTAGTGCATAGCTTAGTCCTTTTGATAATAAATCAACACAGTCCTGTGATAGAGCGGTAGAGGATAAATTTATGACTCTTCTGTTCCTCTTATCTCCATTTTCTTTATCCTTATCTTTTTCCTTTTCGTCCGGTCAAGTTCTCCTATTACTGTTTCCTCCGTGACACTTTTTTCTGTTTCGGTGTTCCGCTTCTCTTTTGATTTTCTGCAATGCCGTCCTCTTCGGGTTCTCTTCCTAAAGGGGGTATGTGTTCCTTACTCTCTTTAGTTGGGTTCTTTTCTTTCGGTTGGGTATGGCTTGTAGACGGGAATACTTCCATACTCGTACTTTCCTCTGAAGTGCTCGTATCAGATTCTGTTACCCAGTATTTTGAAAGTCTTCTTCCCTTTTTCTTATTCTGGCCTTTTTTCAAAATGGAATTCCCTTTTCTTGGTTTCGTATTCCAAATAAAAACCTGATTATTGTCATAGTCTGCTTTATCATGTTGAAATTTGTCCAGTTTTTTCTCTTTTGTTTCGATATGAAAAATAGTGACTCTTTTCTCTAGTTTTTTGAAAAATGTTTGTAGTTGAGATTTATTTAGTCTAGTTCTGAGTTCTATTTTGGCTTTGCATAATTCTGTGACAATCTTTTCATATTCCAACTCGTTTGGTCTCATCACTAGTTGCATTAGATTTAATGAGTGTTGATTAAACAACGTATTCCATTCTTGAGTGAACATGGGATCAGATTGATATATAGAAGGTTCCTTATAACATCTCAGTCCTCGGGGAACACGATGACTGGCTTGATATGATTTTAGGGATTCAATTGTCCAGAACAAGCGGACCTCTTTTTCTGATAGTGTTTGTATTTTAGTCTCTAAATTCTTAGTGCTTGGAACCTGTAGTAAGTCGTTTTATTGTGTGGTGGAGGTTCACTTTTTATTGTTTCCATGCTAACCTGACCGAAACTCGTTTAATACAAGGCTCCAGCCAATTACATGATGTCACAGACTTGAGAAAGCGTGTTACGCACGAAACAGCCTGTTGTTTGTGGCATGCCTGGCACCTCTCAATGTAACTCTGCTGGCTTGAATAAAGACTGCACATTTTGGTGAGTGACCCATCTTTCTTTTTCTTCTTCTTCCATCCCAAGGTCCTGCCATCCCGAGGTCCTGCCATCCCAAGGTCCTGCCTTCACGAGGTCCTGCCTTCCCGTGGTCCTGTCTGCCCTGTGTCCCTACCTTGGCTGCCACCACGGGCCTAGTCACACCCGTGGAGTGCCCTGGTGGCTCCCCTCTGCAGCAAGACCATCCCACTTTGGCGAAGACCAGGAGTCCACTTAGACTCTGCTCCCGGGTTGCACCTGGCATCGTTATCTCCCGAGGTGGTCCAGGGAGTCCACTGACTTTAGTCAGCTCCAGAGTTGCTCCAGCGGCGCCTCAGCCTCTGCAGCTTCCCAGAGCTGTTCCAGCGGTGCCTCAGCCTCCGCAGCTTCCCAGAGCTGCTCCAGCGGCGCCTCAGCCTCCGCAGCTTTCCAGAGCTGCTCAAGCGGCACCTTAGCCTCCGCAGCTTCCCAGAGCTGCTTCAGCGGCGCCTCAGCCTCCGCAGCTTCCCAGAGCTGCTCCAGTGGCGGCTCAGCCTCTGCAGCTTCCCATAGCTGCTTCAGCGGCGCCTCAGCCTCTGCAGCTTCTCAGAGCTGCTCCAGCGATGCCTCAGACTCCGCAGCTTTGCAGAGCTGCTCCAGCGGCACCTCAGCCTCCGCAGCTTCCCAGAGCTGCTCCAGCGGCCCCTCAGCATCTGCAGCTTCCCAGAGCTGCTCCAGCAGCACCTCAGCCTCCCCAGCTTCCCAGAGCTGTTCCAGCGGTGCCTCAGCCTCCGCAGCTTCCCAGAGCTGCTCCAGCGGCGCCTCAGCCTCCGCAGCTTTCCAGAGCTGCTCAAGCGGCACCTTAGCCTCCACAGCTTCCCAGAGCTGCTTCAGCGGCGCCTCAGCCTCCGCAGCTTCCCAGAGCTGCTCCAGTGGCGGCTCAGCCTCTGCAGCTTCCCATAGCTGCTTCAGCGGCGCCTCAGCCTCTGCAGCTTCTCAGAGCTGCTCCAGCGATGCCTCAGACTCCGCAGCTTTGCAGAGCTGCTCCAGCGGCACCTCAGCCTCCGCAGCTTCCCAGAGCTGCTCCAGCGGCCCCTCAGCATCTGCAGCTTCCCAGAGCTGCTCCAGCAGCACCTCAGCCTCCCCAGCTTCCCAGAGCTGTTCCAGCGGTGCCTCAGCCTCCGCAGCTTCCCAGAGCTGCTCCAGCGGCGCCTCAGCCTCCGCAGCTTTCCAGAGCTGCTCAAGCGGCACCTTAGCCTCCACAGCTTCCCAGAGCTGCTTCAGCGGCGCCTCAGCCTCCGCAGCTTCCCAGAGCTGCTCCAGTGGCGGCTCAGCCTCTGCAGCTTCCCATAGCTGCTTCAGCGGCGCCTCAGCCTCTGCAGCTTCTCAGAGCTGCTCCAGCGATGCCTCAGACTCCGCAGCTTTGCAGAGCTGCTCCAGCGGCACCTCAGCCTCCGCAGCTTCCCAGAGCTGCTCCAGCGGCCCCTCAGCATCTGCAGCTTCCCAGAGCTGCTCCAGCAGCACCTCAGCCTCCCCAGCTTCCCAGAGCTGCTCCAGCGGCGCCTCAGCCTCCGCAGCTTCCCAGAGATGGACCAGCGGCGCCTCAGTCTCCGCAGCTTTCCAGAGCTGCTCCAGTGGCTCCATAGCTTCCCAGAGTTGCCCCAGTGGCTCCACAGCTTCCCAGAGCTGCTCCAGTGGCTCTGTAGCTTCCCAGAGCTGCTCCAGCCACTTTGCAGCTTCCAAGAGCTGCTCCAGCGACTTTGCAGCTTCCCAGAGCTGCTCCAGCGACTCTGCAGGTTGCCATTGCTGCTCCAGTGGGGTCCCAGCCTCCGCAGCTTGTCAGTACTGCTCCAGTGGCACCCCAGCCTCCGCAGCTTGCCAGTGCTGCTCCAGCGGCTCTCCAGAAGTCGCCTCAGCCTCCGCAGCTTGCCAGAGGCCACTCCAGAGTCTCCGCCGGCCTCCCCTGAGGCCGTTCCAGAGTCTCCACCGGCCTCCCCTGAGGCTGCTCCAGAGTCTCCGCTGGTCTCCCCTGAGGCTGCTCCAGAGTCTCCACCGGCCTCCCCTGAGGCCGCTCCAGAGTCTCTACCCGCCTCCCATGAGGCCACTCCAGAGTCTCCACCGGCCTCCCCTAAGGACGCTCCGGTGTGCCGAGAGCCGACCCAGCCGGCAGTTTCCCAAGTCTTCTCGGAGCCTGCTCTCCTCCTAAGGTGTCTCATTACCAAGAATTTATTGGAGGAGGTGAAGATGGAAGAACAGCGGTCTGAAGAAGAAGGGAAGAGGGGCCCTAAGGGGGGAGGGGGTACTGCCATGTCTCGGATCATGGGGGCACTGATGTCCCGCTGTGCTATGCAGCCGTGGTCCTTTGTCACGGGTGTCCCCGTGATCCATGTTGCGAATCGCGGGTGCACCCGTGCTTTGCTGTGCTGCCCTGTTTCCACCTCGCCTGTACTAACCTCTTCAGGTCCCGATTCTTCAAGAATTTATAGGGCCAGCATCCTTTTTATTGGCAATGGCATTCCCCGCTCGGATTTATAGCCTGGCGACTCCCAGCATCCTTGGCCGGATCTTCAGGTCATTCTACTGAAGAGAAAGCCTTTCCAGGTGCCTCCATGATTCCTGAGCGTTTCCAGATGCCTCCGAGATTCCTGAACATTTCCAGATGCCTCCGTGTTCCTGTGTTCCTGGGGTGTTCCCGTGTTCCTGTGGTGTTCCCGTGTTCCAATCCTGTGGCGGTCCTGTAATCCTGTGGCTGTCCTGTAATCCTGTGGTGGTCCTGTAATCCTGTGGTGGTCCGGTTATCCCGCGGCGTTCCGGTTACCTGTGGCGGTCCGGTATCCTATTGGTCTTTTGAGGTCCTGCCAGCCATCCTGGCGAGGTCCTGCCAGCCGTCCTGCTGAGGTGCTGCCAGCCATTTCTTCCGAGGTCCTGCCAGCCGTTCTTCCAAGGTCCTGCCTTCCAGCCGTCCTTCTGAGGTCCTGCCAGCTGTCCATCCAAGGTCCTGCCATCCCGAGGTCAAGCCATCCCGAGGTCCTGCCTTCCCGAGGTCCTGCCTTCCTGAGGTCCTGCCATCCCAAGGTCCTGCCTTCCCGAGGTCTTGCCATCTCGAGGTCCTGCCATCCCGTGGTCCTGCCTTTCCGTGGTCCTGCCTTCCCATGGTCCTGCCTTCCTGTGATCCTGCCTGCCCTGTGTCCCTACCTTGGCTGCCACCGCGGGCCTAGTCGCACCCGTGGAGCGACCTGGTGGCTCCCCGGCGCGGCAAAACCACCCCGCTTTGCAGCGGGCTCTGGCAAAAACCAGGAGTCCACTTAGACTCCACTCCTGGGTTGTGTCTGGCATCGTTATCTCCTGCGGTGGTCCAGGGAGTCCACTGACTTTAGTCCCAAGGGACTATTCCCATAGACTGTGACAATGCATATTGCACATGACTACTGTCGCAGCCATAACATACACAGCTCTGCTATATTTCACCTATAACACATACAGATACATCTACTGTGCCTCCCCGGACAAGATCTTATCTGTCTGTAGCTGTACTCTCCTCAAAAACTAATGGCATGAAGTCAGTGTGTGTGTGTGTGTGTGAGCTCATACTGGAATGCAAGGGTGGGGGCTAGAGGGAAAGTGAAGCTCAGCACAGCATCACACAGGAGAGCAAGATGTCTGCCGACCCTAAACTCAGAAGATACAAGGTTGGGTTGAGGGGCAAACAAAACAATGTACACCATGACTGATAGAGACAGGTTTGAATTATATCTGTGATATGCTGTATTTTTTTTCACTAACAGTGAATAAGAAAATGTGTTATTTTGTTATCCTGAGTACATTTAAGAAACTTGTTTTAAAGATTTGTTTGTTCTGTTGCTCCCGAGCACTTATGACGGAGGTACAGACAGCATACGCAAGATACTGTCCAAACATTGGCATATACTGAGAATGGACCCTGACCTTATTCCTGTCACCGCAGCACAGCCCTCCATTACCTTTAGAAGAGGCCGCAATATTAAGGACAGGGTAGTACACAGCCATTTTGCAAAACCAAGAGGAGAGCAAACTTGGCTCAGTAACAATACTAAAGGCTGTTATCGGTGCAGTGGGTGTATCGCTTGCCCAGTAATCAAAAGCTGTAAAAACTTCAGTAGTCACACTACAGGAAATACGTATGATATCTACCATTTCATCAATTGTAAATCCCTAGGGGTCATCTATATGGCCACTTGTATATGCGGGAAACAATATATCGGCAAAACTTTTTGAGAATTCTGCCGCAGAATTGGCGAACATTTGGGTGACACAAGACACAACAGGGATAAACCGCTAGCTAGACACATCCATGATGAACAACAGGGTGATATGACAGGTCTTTTCTTTATTGGCATTGATCTTGTTAGACCCCCAGACAGAGGAGGTAATTGGGACCGTACCTTAAGACAAAAAGAGGCACGTTGGATTTTCCATATGCATACAGAATCTCCACTAGGTCTCAATGAACAGCTGAGTTTCTCTTGCTTTCTGTAATTTACTATTTTAATATGACTGATTATCACATACAGTCCATAGCATAGTTTAGTATATTAGTACCCTTACTAATATGTTGGATTAATAATGCCCCGAATTGTCCGTTATTACTGCTCTGCCCCGGTACGGAGCCATTCTGTTGTATATGCCTTACAAAATCCCTCTTTATGCATCTGGACCAATCCAGTGCCATAGGCACGCTTTGGTCCATCAATTTACTAGGTGTTCTATTTTTACACCTATCATGTATGAGGATTGCGCTGTTTCTCACTGACTTACCTTTTTGCGTCTCCTCCCCTCTGCCGCTCTGTATCCGCCCACCTCTGGGATTCTGCCCATGGTGGACGGAGCACATTGGGTTTCAGTGCGCACGCGCGGTGGCATGTGCGCACGCTTGGGGGCCCCGCCAGATGCGCGCATGCTCGTGTCGCGTTCCAGTACCGACTCTGCACCGGAACCTTCCCTGTCCGGCGTACACTGCGCATGTGCCCATCTCGCCCGCCTCCCAGCCTCAGGAAGCAACTAAACGATTGTCTGGCATAGGTGACACGGGGTGGGGGGCGTATCCTTATGCCTCAGCGCACCCTTTTTAAACCCCTGCACTGATTCAGTCAGGACAACCCAATGGTTGAAAACTCTAAAGTACTCTGCTTGGATCTTTACCTTTCTCACCTAAGACCCTATTTGACTACTTTCAACAGTCACAAAGGCCAAGGTGAATTTTCTTGGGTATTTCCCCTAGGAGCCTTATAGAGTTATCTTACCTCTGATCCTTGAGATATATACGAATAACGAACAAGGTGAGCCCTTGATATTATATTTACATCAATATACCATCACGAGGTCACCATTATTTGACTCTCATACGATCAATTCTTTTTTCACAGACTGACTACCAGTGCAGAGGCCAAGTCCGTACCATTAAGACTCTCTGAGCTTCATTTTTTCTGTTTAAATCAAATAATAAAAGAAAGCACACTTTTTTAAATCACTGATTGTAATTTGTTTTTGCTCCCGAGTACAGAAACGGAAAATAGTGGGGCACATTTACTTACCCGGCCCATTCGTGATCCAGCGGCGCGTTCTCTGCACAGGATTCGGGTCCGGCTGGGATTTAAGATGGTAGTTCCTCCGCCGTCCACCAGGTGGCGCTGCAGCGCCGAAAATAATCTTAACGCCCCGGAATGCACCATCCCATAGAAGGTGAAGGTGAGCGCTCCCCAAGCGACACATTTTCGGTTTTTAAATGCGGCGGTTTTTCCGAATACGTCGGGTTTTCGTTCGGCCACGCCCCCCCGATTTCTGTCGCGCGCATGCCGGCCCCGATGCGCCACAATCCGATCGCGTGCGCCAAAAACCCGGGGCAATTCATGTACAAGCGGCGCAAATCGGAAATATTCGGGTAACACGTCGGGAAAACGCGAATCGGGCCCTTAGTAAATGACCCCCATTGTGTTCTTGGACTGCAAAGGCATTTGACACTGTCCCTCATAGACGCCTGATGGGTAAATTTAGGGCTATTGGTTTGGCAGAAATTATTTGCAATTGGATTGAGAACTGGCTGAAGGATCGTATCCAGAGAGTTGCGGTCAATGATTCCTACTCAGATTGGTCACCAGTTATGAGTGGTGTACCCCAGGGTTCTGTGCTTGGCCCACTACTTATTAATGATATAGAGGTAGGAATTAATAGCACTGTGTCTATTTTTGCAGATGACACCAAGCTGTGTAGTATAATACAGTCTATGGAGGATGTTCGTAGGCTGTAGGGTGACTTGGACAAACTGAATGTTTGGTCATCCACTTGGCAAATGAGGTTTAATGTGGATAAATGTAAGGTTAAGCACCTGGGGACTAATAATCCAAAGGGCAAATATGTCCTTGGGGGAGTAAATGAGTAAAAATGAGAGAGTCCCTTGTTGAGAAGGACCTGGGGGTACTAGTAGATCATAAATTGAATAACAGCATGCAATGTCAATCAGCAACCTCTAAAGCCAGTAGGATCTTGTCATGTATCAAAAGTGGTATGGACTCTCGTGATAGGGATGTAATATTAGCACTCTACAAGGCATTGGTTCGGCCTCACCTGGTATATGCTGTCCAGTTCTGGGCACCGGTCCATAAAAAGGATGCCCTGGAGCTGGAGAGGGTTCAACGTAGAGCCACAAAAATGATAAGGGGTATGGAGGATCTCAGTTATCATAGTATCATAGTATCATAGTATATAAGGCTGGAAGGAGACGCAAGTCCATCAAGTCCAACCTTCAAGAATTAAATAAATGTTTTATCCCCATAACCCGTGATATTTTTTCTCTCCAGAAAGTCATCCAGGCCTCTCTTGAACATGTACATAGAGTCGGCCATAACAACCTCCTGCGGCAGAGAGTTCCATAGTCTCACTGCTCTTACAGTAAAGAACCTTTGTCTATGGTGATGGTAGAATCGCCTCTCCTCTAGGCGTAGAGGATGTCCCCTTGTCCTGGTCACAGGCCTAGGTATAAAAAGATCTTTGGAGAGATCCTTGTACTGTCCGTTCAGGTATTTGTACATTGTAATGAGGTCTCCCCTCAGTCGTCTTTTTTCTAAACTGAATAATCCCAAATTTTGTAATCTGTCAGTGTATTCTAATCCCCCCATTCCCCTAATAATCCTGGTTGCTCTCCTTTGCACCCGTTCCAGCTCTATTATATCCTTTTTATACACTGGTGCCCAAAACTGTACACAATATTCCATGTGTGGTCTGACCAGGGATTTGTATAAGGGCAAAACTATGTCTTTATCATGAGAATCTATTCCTCTCTTGATACATCCCATTATTTTATTTGCTTTAGCAGCAGCCGCCTGGCTCTGGTCACTAAAATTAAGTTTACCATCCACCAATACGCCCAAGTCCTTTTCAGCTTCAGTTTTACTAAGTAATTGACCGTTTAGAACATAATTATACTTTTTGTTTCCATGGCCCAAGTGCATAACTTTACATTTATCTACATTAAACCTCATCAACCATTTCTCTGCCCATCCCTCAAGCTTCCACAAATCCCTCTGTAATGCTAAACTATCGACCTCAGTATTTATTACTTTACACAGCTTAGTATCATCTGCAAATATTGAAACTTGACTGTGTAAACCCACTACAAGGTCATTAATAAAAATATTAAAAAGAAGTGGCCCCAATACTGACCCCTGTGGCACTCCACTGGTAACATCAACCCAATCTGAGAATGTGCCATTAATGACCACCCTCTGTTTTCTATCACTAAGCCAATTACTTACCCAGATACACAGATTTTCTCCTATTCCCAGCAGTCTCATTTTGTATACCAACCTTTTATGTGGCACGGTGTCAAATGCCTTTGAGAAGTCCAGATATACAACATCCACAGCGTCCCCCAGATCCAGTCTTGAACTTACCTCCTCGTAGAAACCAATCAGATTAGTCTGACAGGACCGATCTCTCATAAACCCATGCTGACGCTGGGTTATAAGGTTGTGCACAGTGAGATACTCCAGGATAGCATCTCTAATAAACCCCTCAAATATTTTCCCCACCACAGCAGTTAGACTTACGGGTCTGTAGTTTCCAGGATCGCTATTTGATCCTTTTTTGTATATTGGTACCACATTTGCTATGCGCCATTCCTGTGGAACATAACCAGTCCTCAGTGAATCTTCAAATATTAAAAATAACGGTCTGTCTATCACGGTACATAATTCATGCAGAACCCGGGGGTGTATGCCATCTGGCCCCGGTGATTTATCTATCTTAGTGGTTGCGAGGCGGCGCCGTACCTCTTCCTGGGTTAAACTGTTGACATTATAAAAAGAATTAACATTATTCCTCATTGTGTCTTCCACCAGGGGATTTTCCTGGGTAAAGACAGTTGAGAAGGCGACATTCAGTAGATTGGCTCTTTCCTCATCTCCTTCCACCATGACCCCCATGTTATTTCTAAGGGGACCCACACTCTCTGTTTTTAGTTTCTTATCATTTATATACTTGAAAAATAATTTGGGATTATTTTTGCTCTCCCTGGCAATATTTCTCTCAGTCTCTATTTTTGCGGCATTTATCTGCTTTTTACAGGATTTATTTTTCTCTCTATAATGCTGTAATGCCTCATCACTACCTTCACGTTTTAGCACCTTAAATGCTTTATCTTTCTCGCTTATTGCTTTCCTTACAAGACTAGTTAGCCACATAGGGTTTTTCTTGTTCCTTTTATGCTTTTTCCCATAAGGTATGTGTTTCTCACAGGACTTTTTCAGAATATATGAGAAAAAGTCCCATTTTTGGGGGGGGCTTTTGTCCTTGAGAGCATTATCCCAGTCTATGCCTTTAAGGTCTTCCCTTAGTTGCTGAAAATTTGCCCTCCTGAAGTTTAGAGTGTTGGTTGCCCCTTCACTAACGCTCTTAGTAAAGCGTAATACAAAATCAATGATATTATGATCACTATTCCCCAGGTTCCCCCCAACCCGTAGTTTTGATATCCTATCAGGTCTGTTGGTAAGGATAAGGTCCAGCAGTGCCCCCCCTCTTATGAGGAAAGAGTAAAACAACTAGATTTATTTAGTCTGGAAAAGAGCCAACTACGAGGGGACATGATTCATTTATTTAAATATATGAATGGTCCATACAAAAAATATGGTGGTAAGTTGTTTCAGATTAAATCAAATCAAAAGATGAGGGGGCACTGTCTCCGTTTGGGGAAATCAAGGTTTAATCACCGGAGGTGTCAGGGCTTCTTTACTATGAGAACTGTCAATCTGTGGCATAGCCTGCTTCCGGCGCTGGTCACATCAGGGACAGCAGAGAGCTTCAAGAAGGGTCTTGATGCCTTTTTACACCTAAGTAACATTGATGGTTATGTTATATAAAATTGTTTCCCCTAAATCCCTTCTTCATGCAATACTTTCCCTTCCTTGGTTGAACTTGATGGACAAGTGTCTTTTTTCAACAATATAAACTATGATACTATTATACACATGTGCATGTAACAGTGTTTCATAGAATTTATTAAAATTGGCCCATGAAAATAAAAAATTACATTTTAGCTTTGGTTCACATTATTATTTTTGCAATTGAAGCACACCACAGTGTTGCACAAGTTATCTGAATACAGAAATACCTCACATGTGGTCATAAACTGCTGTAGGGTTCTGAAGGAGAGGTGCGCCTACGGGAGTTCAAAGGGCAGATTATGATTAATAAAAATGCTTTTATTTTCCATGCTTTCTTAATGTTGGAACTAAAAGGGTGCCTGTCTGTGGATCAACCCTCAGTGAGTGCCTTAAACTGGTATGCCTGGAATTGATGGACATCACAGCAAGTGACACAGCAAGTTCCCAGAAATTACAGAGAAGTTCCGTCCCATATGTGGAAATTATGTTACAATGCTATGTGCCTCTGTGATGACCATATGATGATGAGAAAACCAATCATCTACATAGTTACTCCTTACTCCTCCTCGAAGTAGTTTGTATATAAAATGTTATATGTTGGAAATAAAGCACTGAACTACTTCCTCTTTTGGTCTATATAGGTAGCATTTTAACTTCACTAATGTTTTAAAGAATAGATGATCAATTATCTGTTTCCAATAAGTCTTGCTGTAGCCCCACAGTTTTATTTTCCTGAGGAGTGTCATGGTCGCACCCGCGATCCTCGGTATGGATTTCGGGTACACCCGGTTTCTTCCCTGTGGCACGGCAACCCCCCGGCCGGACTCACCTCTCCGATGCTCCTCACTAGGGCACTGGCTCTCCTAGCTTTAAAGGGCCAGCATCCTCCTGAGTGGGGCTGGCTAATCCGGCTCCTGCTTTCCAGAAGCCACTCTAGTCTCCGGCTTGCCAAGAGCCACTCCAGCCTCCGGCCGTACTACTTGCAGGGGAGTCAATGCAAGCCAACAGAGTTCTACTCATGGCCAAAGAACGTTCCAGACGTCCCCAGGATTACCCTGGCCTTTCTCATGCCAGTTCTAAGCACCTCATCAGGGTTTTTCCTATTCTTTCTCCCTTTCTCCCTTATCACGGGAGGTCACTCCCAAAACCCCAAGGTGTTTGCGTCAAACACCTTGGGGTTTTGGGAGTGACCTCCCGTGATGTCAGTTCAGTGTCTCCTACTATGACAGTTCCTGCTCTCCTCCTCAGGTGTCCCATCACCAAGAAGAAGTGCAGGAGGTGAAGAAGAGGAAAAAGAGTCTGCAGAAGAAAGGAAGAGGGGCCCTAAAGTGGGGGGGTACTGTGATGGTCGCACCCAAGATCCTCGATACGGATCACGGGTACACCTGTTCCCTTTGCTGTGGTGTAGCAACCCCCCGGCCGGACCCACCTCTCCGCCGCTCCTGCTTCCCAACTAGGCCACGCGCGTACCCTAGCCTCTCCTATCATTGGAGGGCCAGCGTCCTCCTGATTGGTGCTGGCTAATCCAGCTCGGCCTTATAATCCGGAACCTCCATTCCTGCCTTGCCGGATCTTCAGCATCGTTTCCTACTAAGTGAAAGCCCTCCAGTGTTTCCAGTGTTCCTCCGCTTTCCAAAGATTCCTGTATCATGTTTCCTGCTTTTCCTGTGCATGCTGTGTTTCTGTCACCCGTTCCTGCCTACCCTGAGCCAGTTCCAGTGTTCCTGTTCCATGTGCCAGTCCGTCCCAGCCTGTACCATGTGCCAGCTCCTGTGTTCCTGCTGTGAGTTCCAGCGTATCCTTCCAAGCTGTTTCCGCAGGCTCGAACTGTGTCCTGCATCTCCATACTTCCTTGGCTGCTACCGCTGGCCTAGTCGCACCTGTGGAACGACCTGGTGGCACCCTGCTGCAGCATCCCACTTTGCGGCAGGCTCTGGTGAAGACCAGGTGCCACTTAGACTCCGGTCCCGGGTGTTGGCTAATACAATCGTCTCCCGCGGTGGTACAGAGGGTTTACTAACTCTTCCCTAAGAGACTATGACACTTTGGAGTGTCACTGCAGACAAAGTCCCACCTGTGGAAGACCTGGTGGTACCACGCTGCAGCAAATCTAACCCGCTTTGAGGCGGGCTTCGGTGAAGACCGCGTGCCACTTGGACTCCAGTCCCAGGTGTTGGCTTACGTCATCGTCCGTGTTGGTGCTGTGGGTCCACTACCCCTGAAGCCTGACAGCCAGTTAGGTAATAAAATGCTTGTCACAGTTGTAAACTGCTGTTGACAATTGCCATGGTCAGAACTGTCTCAAAAAACATTTATTTCTTGATCCGCCTTTGGTAGGACAGATGACAAGAATAAAAACATAGAATAGAAGCACACTCAGCCTGTCCTCCTATGGGTTTTAAATTAGAACTTCCCCTCAGTATTTCAGGGAAGGACTTACCCTTTCATCAAGTTTATACACATAAAACATAACATACTTATGTTTTATTTATCGGAACACTAGAAACCAAAAACTATAGCCACTGGCTTATGCACTACAATATTGCAAAACTACTCTATTATTTGTTAGTTTAACAATAATATAACTGTCAGGCACGAGGTGTAGTGGACCCACTGGACCACCGTGGACGATGAAGTAAGCCGACACCTGGGACCAGAGACTAAGTGGTACACGGTTTTCACCACAGCCCACTGCAAAGCAGATTGAAATTAATTGTTGCGGCATTGTACCACCACATTGTTCCTCAGACGCGACTTTGGCAGCCAAGGCGAGGTACAGAGACGTTTAGCAGAATCATAGTCGGGAACAGGCAGGAGGTCAGGACTGGCAGCACAGGATCAGAGTCAAGGATGAAGCAGAAAGTCAGGGCAGGCAGCAAAGCAGCATAGTCAGGAACGGAACCAGGGTCAAAACGGGAATTCAGAGCACGAGCACAGGGCATCAGGAACAAAGCTTTCTCAAAGGCAATCCACAGGAGCAGCGAAGGAAAGCTGGGGCATATCCAGGTAAAATCCAAATGTTTCCTTTATTGAATGCTCATTAAAAACAGCACACAGTCAGTGTGCATGGTCGGTGTAGGTACAGCACACCTACGCGTTTAGGCTTAACACAAAGCCTTAGTCATGGTATAATGAAAATGACCTAAAAACATCTGTTATAACAGCACAGGACACCCAACCAATTAACAACTACATACATCATATCCAGTGATGACTGTGAATGAATGGCAAACTGAGCAGTCATGTGAACATATACAAACATGGACAATAAGCATCATATTATCATAGAAGTTAGTTAACCCCTTAAGGACGCAGGGTTTTTCGGCTCATTTCTCGCTCTCCAAATTCAAAAATCCATAACTTTTTCATTTTTACGTGTACAGACCTGTGTGAGGGCTTATTATGTGCGTAACAAATTTTACTTTCCCGTAATGTTATTTATTTTGACATACTGTGTACTGCGAAGCTGAAAAAAATTCCAAATGTGGAATCTTGTGGGCTCAGTTTTTACGACTTTCACTCTTCGCTCCAAATAACATACCTACTTTATTCTTTGGTTCGGTGCGATCGCGGTGATGCCAAATTTATATAGGTTTTATTGTGTTTTAATACATTTTCAAAAATTAAACAAATGTGTACAAAAAAGAAAAACATTTTTTTGCCATCTTCTGACGCTAATAACTTTTTCATACTTTGGCGCACGGAGATGTGTGAGGGGTCATTTTTTGCGAAATAAGGCGACGTTTTCATTGCTACCATATTGAGATCTGTGCAACATTTTGATAATTTTTTATTTCATTTTTTATGTTATGTAAAAAGGTGTAAAAGTCGCATTTCGGACATTTGGGCGCCATTTCCTGCCTCGAAGGTCACCGCCGCCCATAACAGTTTTTATATTTTGATAGATCGGGCATTTTTGGACGCGGAGATACCTAATATGTTTGTGATTTTTACTGTTTATTATGTTTTATATCCGTTCTAGGGAAAGGGGGGTGATTTGAATTTTTAATATTTTATTAATTTTTTTTATTTTTTAAACTTTTTTTTTTCTTTTTTTTTTCATTATTTTTTAGACCATCTAGGGTACATTAACCCTAGATAGTCAGATCGCTCCTACCATATACTGCAATACTTCTGTATTGCAATATATGGCATTTTTGCAGCAAATTCATTACAATGAGCCACTGGCTCATAGTAACGAATCTGCAGATGCCAGATAGTCTCGGGTCAAACGAAGACCCGAGGCTACCATGGCAATCGATCGCCGCCCCCCGATGACGTTCGGGGGAGCGTCGATTGCAATAAAGATGGCTGCGCCCGCGCGCCGCCGTCTTTTAAACGCCGCCGGCGACTTTGCCGGCAGCGTTGAAAGGGTTAATAGCCGCGATCGGTGCAAGCACCGACCGCGGTTATTAGCGGTGGGGGTTTGCTGCAATATGCAACAACCCCCACCTCTGTATGAAGAGGATTCAGCCCGTGAGCCCTCTTCATACATCCCTTATACCTCTGCGCCGTAGAGCTACAGCGCAGAGCGTTAAGGGGTTAATATATGTGAAATCATTCATAGAATTCATACCATTTGGGTATCTAGAATTTAATGCTAGGATCCAAAAAACTTCTCTTTTAAGGAGGACCTTCCTCCAATCTCCTCCCGTTTTCGGACAATTAAATAATTCAATACTAAAAAATGTGTCCCTGTTGTGAATCTCGATAAAATGTCTAGCGGCACTTAAGAGATTAATGTTGTATCGTACATCCAACATATAAACTAGCGCAGCCTATGCAGCAAATGATGTAGACCACATGATGTGTGTCACAGTTAATAAAATTTTTAATCTTACTGGTTTTATCATTGTTAACCCTGTTCTGTTGAATGCAAAAATACAAACGTTACATCTACATTTATAGAAACCTTTCATGGATAGCCACATATTGGTTCTCTTTTTAGTGTTAAACAAACTTGGGGATAGAATATTCCCCAATGTTCTGCCATGTTTGGCAACACATCTATATTCATTTTTCATGACTTCATATAAAATGATATCTTAATTGAGAACTGGTATATATTTTTGAATTATGTTTTTAATTTCATTAAATTGTAGACTATAAGGGGTACTAAATGTAGGGTTAACAATAAATCTTCATTACAGACATCTTTAATAACTGTTATAGCTGTTTATTGTAGCCTAAGGCTAAAGTACAGTAAATTATCAACATCCAGAGGCCCGTTTGTAACTAGGGGTCGTCTGTAAGTCACGTGTTCTTAAGTAGGGGACCGACTGTATTGTGTTCTATGGCACATATGTTGATGACATCCTGCTTGTGTGGCAAGGAGAAAAAAATAAAATCTCAGATTTCATACTACTGTATACATTAATAACAACAATCTAAATTTCAAGTTTACATCTGAGGCACCATCTCTCAACATATATTTTTGGGATATTAAGCTGACAGCTGCAGCCAACCACAACTATGTCACTACCACTATGTATACTAAACCCTTGGAATTCCATTCTATCGGTATCAAGTTGTCACCCTGTTATGTTAGGAGAATTTTTCCAAATTTTCACCATACAAAGTGTCACAAGAAAACAATTTAAAAATCACTTGTATCTGTTAAAGTGTCCAAAGTTATAACTACTTATAATGACACTTGTCAGATTCGAAAAAAAAAAATGGGCCGTGTAAGGAAGGTAAAAAGTGGCTTTGGCGGTAAGGGGTATCCATATACTTATCAAGTTTTCTACTGTACCACGAGTAGGAGTGATGTGTACTATTATGTATTGTGAAAATACCTTTTCACGAGCATCCTCGGCATGTGTCTAACAAGTCTTTCTGATATGATTCAAGTACATTTAGAAAATCTCACATTGCAAGTTTCCTTGTCAAGTAAATTCAACAAAGTCCATAGGGAGGGGCAGCTGCTGCTTATGTGTGCCTGTGTCAGTCTTCTCTCCTTCACACCCATCCAACTACCTCACCCCTCCCCATATCCTGTCATTTGCATTGAGTAGGCAGAAAAGGGAAGCGTTGTGGTGTGAAGGAGAGGAAGAATACATTAGTAAACACAGGCTTCAGCAAAAAAAGAACAGTATATACAGTGACTACTGACTATGAGTCGTCTTACCCATACGGAAACTAGCAATGTTAGTGAATCTGTAAGAGAATGGATAAATAATTGGTATATACCTATAATTACATATGTCAGAGAAATATGTTGCATGTACAAATTACATTATGAAAAAATAAAAAACGATACGTTATAGTCTCATTATCCAAAGATGTAATCTCGTCATGGATGGTTCTGGAAAATATATGAATCCCTTGAAAATATACTCATAAAAAATTGTAGATATCATAGTCTTGATTCCAGCCGCGTGGCTCGAGGCACTTTAGTTTGTTAACATGCCTCTCTTTCTTTCAAGGGTTGCATTCTGTTGCCACCTCTTCTTGGTGGGGAAATATGCTCAATAACTTGGAACTTTAACTATCTTAAAAATGACAGCTAAAAATGACATTCCGGGTGACAGGTTAACTTTAAGGTCCACCAAAGGTCTCTTTTGGAAGCCCAAATTTTAAAGTGTAGGACTGGTTACTGTCAGGATTTGGGATCAGTGGATCCTCTGGACCACCACGGAAGGATGTACTAGCCGACACCTGGGACCAGAATCTAAGTGGAACCTGGTCTTCACCAGAGCCCACCGCAAATCAGGATGGTCTTGCTGCAGCGGGGTACCACCAGGTCGTTCCACAGGTGTGACTAGCCCGCGGTGGCAGTCGAGGTCGTGGTACCTTCACAGGAGACAGTCTCTTGGTCAGATTCAGGCACAGGGTCAGGGCAGGTGGCAGAGATGCAAAGTCGAGTCCAATCTGGGGTCACCAACAGGAGGTCCAGGCAGATAGGAATCCGGAACACATGAGTGGACTGGAACACACAGGACATGGGAACAGGAACCCAGGAACATAGGAACACAGGAATGTAGGAACACAGGAACAGGGGAACACAGGAACACAGGAGCACGGGAACATGGAACCGGCAGGGTTTGCAGGAAGAGACACTCTTAAATAGATTTCCTGAAAATGGCTAGCGCGTGACCGGCGCCTGGTCCTACAGGATTTATGCGCTTTAACACCTCAAAAGGACCAAAAAAAAATGTGGACCAAGCTTGTAACTGGGAATCTTCAGTCTGACATATTTAGAAGACAACCACACCTTGTCACCCGGAGAGAAGATAGGAGGAGACCTATGTCTCTTATCAGCCTGGGACTTGGTGCGAGCAGAGGCCTGAAGAAGAGACTGGTGGGTCTGTTCCCAGACAGATTTGAGATTCTGCATCCAGTCTTTAACCGCAGGGACATCTGAAGGAACTGAAAGAGGAAGCGGTGGGTGAGGAATTTGTCCATAGACAATGAAGAAAGGAGCTGCTTTGGAAGCCTCAGAGTCCAGAGAGCTCTGCCAATGGCAACCGATTGGAGAAATCATCATGATGGGCAGAGACAAAATGGTGGAGATAACACCCCGAAGTTTAGTTCACGCTCTCCACTTGGACATTCGACTGAGGGTGGTAAGCAGAGGAGAAGTCCAATGTCACTTGCAACTAATTGCACAAGGATCGGCAGAAATTGGACATAAACTGAACCCCTCAATCAGACACGATGCTTTGAGGAAGACCATGCAGCCGGAAGATATGTTGAAAGAATAAGCTGGCAAGACGTGGATCAGATGGAAGACCTGGAAGGGGACCAAAATGGGACTGCTGGACCACGATGGTGGCAAGATCGGGCCGACCAGGAAGCGGAACCTTGGTAAAAATTAATGGCCGGATCTTACTGTCAGGATTCAGGATCAGGATCAGTGGAACGCAGGAAAACAGGAACACACGAACGCAGAAACACAGGAACACGGAAACGCAGGAACGCAGGAACATGGGAACAGGGGAACACAGGAATGCAGGAGCACGGGAACAAGGGAACTCAGGAGCAGAAACACACAGGAATGCAGGAATATTGCAGGGGAGCTTTCCCAATGGCATAGGCTCAAAGATTTCCTGAAAATGGCTAGCACCAATTAGCAGCACACTGGCCCTTTAAATCTTTTGAAGCCAGCGCACGCTCTTGGAGTCGGGAACACGCGCATGGCGCAGGATGGAGCAGGAGCCTGGATAGGGAAGATCAACCCTCCATATGGGTTGCAGTTACATCCCCTGATTTCTTCTCTGAGTTACTGTTCTACTACTATTGATGACTAAAACTGAAAGTATACAAAATATGCTCTATATTTTTATGTAATGGAAGATATAGGTAATTCAAAAAATACAAATGACTAATTTTGATTTAATTAATTATTGAAATAATTTGGCCTTTAATTTAGATTTGAAAATGGTCAATAGTTGGTATCTGGTTTAGTTGTTTCTTTGTTTAACAGCACCACCTAGTGTTTACATTAATGCACGTTAACAGAGTTACTAGTAAATAGTAGATTTAATTCATAGCCTCTGTCTCTGCTTTAAGCTGTTTCTAGTCCTGAGGATTTGCACATATTCATTTACTGAAGTGCCTTTTTTCAATTAACGCAAGGATTAAGCAGATGTTTAAAGGATAATGTGTTGATTAAGAATGCCAAATGTGTTTTACACAGTCAGGCATATTAATGATCCATCAGTGAACAAATTGATTTATTTCATATATTTGTTAGGTTTCTAGTATGAGTTTTTTTATGGGTCTAAAGAAATAAATAAGCATGTAAAGCTTTGACTAAATGTTTTTTTTTTTCTGTAATCCTTTTTACCACTGCAATTTCCATCCCTGCTACAATCTGTATACAGAGGCTGCTTTGAAGTCACATCAAAGGCACAGGAGCCATTATTACTTTTTTGGGTGTTCACAATTTTTTGAATCAATTATTTTTGTTGGTCATGTTGTGTGCTCTATTCATCAGTGCCCATAGCTAGCGTGTGGATAGATAAATACTGGAAAAAGAATCAATGTATCCTGTCATCATGCATTTGTATGCTATTCTGTGAAGTGAATCACTGTAAATTTTTAAGCATTGAAATAGCAGTGTGTTCAATACAAGTTCTAATAGAACTTTTCACACAAAAGCATATATGAAAATGTGCAGCTACATCTGCTCTATTACATGCTGCCTGCTGTCCAGACACTTTTTTCTATGTGACAGTTCCCAAGTTGTTATACATGAACACCTTGAATCAAGTTCATACTATGCTTCTTTAATATATTATTGGATTTCATTTCTAATTAAAATACTGTATTAATTTCGCACAGGATGGATTTCGGCTTTTCAACTGATTTTCATGCATTGCTAAGAACCACCAGTACCTTACAATTCTGTAATTAATAATCAATTATGGATGATGTTTAAATATCAAGATATTCACTTTTGAAATTCTCTTATAGGCAATTTAATATTTTATAAGTTGAGAAAAAACTATCTCAATTTTTAATAAGTTGATGATAAAATCTGTGTCTAGGGATGATGGTTTTATATTTGAGTTACATTACAAATATTACTCAGTATTTCTTTTCCTTTAGTACTACACTTTAGATACATTGGATTGAGTTATCTTGTAAAAGCTTATGATAGTGTCTATTATTTTAATGATATTGTTTATGTACACATGTTGCAAAAATTTACTTTAATTTACTCGTCCAGCATTCATTTAAATAATATGTAATGTGCAATTTTGAAAACACTTTTATTGTGTATCAAATTACCAAGTACTTATTAACAAAGACGTTGTAATGTCTCCCCAGCATACTAAAAGCTCAGATAAATGTCAAAATTAGAACATACAGAAAAATGTCAAGAGCAAAATTTACCAATTATGATTCACAGCAAATGGAAATATTTTCCTTTTTTCCGAGTTTCTGTAGGCCTAAGCGATAGTGAACATAATAAGGATTAATCTTAATTCAGTATTGGTTCTATTGCCATAATAAATGTAATCAGAAGCAGGAACTTCTTCCTGATACACCCTCAATATAAATCAATTTGTTTGTCAGCACATTTACTGAAGGTTTACGCATCCCGAAGGGGAATGGATTCATGCTAAATTTCTCAAAGGAAATCAACTCTCTTGGAAAGTCTTTTGCACAGTGTAACAGGATGCTGACTGTCTTCATTGAGTGAAGCTGTTTTCAGGGGGAAAGGGGAAAGTGTTAAGCGGAAGAAGGCAGTGTGAATAATTAGGGAATGTAGGAGCTTTGAAAGGCTTTGCTTAGCCTCTGGTACTCCAGGCTCTCTAATTATCATAATTTTAAAGCATTTTCTTCAGAATAATAATGATTTGTGGCTAAAGAAAATAAGATTGTGTATATTTATTAAAACGCTGATGTGTCCATAACCTCAGCTTAAAACAGCTTTCCTTTAACCGCTTGTTACCTACGCTTGTTTTCAGCTTAAAGGGAACCTACCACCCCGATTCTACCTATAAAGGTAGAAGGGGTGGTAGGTGAATGGATGGGACGTGAGGATAGCCCTTTTTTGGGCTAATCCTCACGTCCCGGGTGTCTTTTACAAAACTTTATTACATCTATATGCAAATTTTTTTATGCAGCTACTGGGGTGTGGAGTAGCCGGACATTAGGCTACTAGTCGCGGCTACTCCACGCCCCAGTAGCCGCGTTACGCCGCCTACTTCGGCGCGCAGCTCATGAAAATCCGCAAGAAAATCTGCAAGGTTTTGAGGGATAAATCATCTTTTAAGTGAATTTGAGAGGCTTTAATAATAAAAAAAAAACATATAAATTACTGAGAGATGCAACGTCAAGTCCATCCAGCGTCAGCAACGGGAGGTCCAGGCAGATTGGAATGGGAACACAGGCACACAGGACACGGGAACTCAGGAACAGTAACACACAGGAACACTGGAGACACAGGAACGCTGGAGTCACAGGAACATAGGGATATCGCTAGGGAGCTTTTTGTAAGGCTGTGAGGCACACAGATCCGGCGAGGAATGCAGGAAGTAACCGGCTATTATAAAATTCCGGGGAATGGCCAGCACCAATTAGCGGTGTGCTGGACCTTTAAATCTTCGAGTGCTGATGCGCGTGCCATTTTCGAAATTTGAAATCATTACGTTTTCAGGCAGAGAGATTTACCACCTTAATAAGTTGCTGAATAACATTTCCCATATGCCTACTTTAGGTTTTCGTAATTTGAAATGGCTGGATAATTTATTTTGATGTCACGCAGCTTAACATTTACTCGCTTTTCTGGATTTTCAGAATTGACTATTTTGGGGATAAATACGGTTTTGAATGAAATTTTACATATTTAACAGCAAAGCCCCCTATCTAATCAACTCATTTTCAAGTCTGCACCGCTCAAACTATCAGAAACAGTTTTTAGGAAGATTGTTAACGCCTTGAGATCTTCATAGTAATTGAATCAAAATGGAGGTGAAATTTAGAATGGTCAAATTTTGACGGTTATAAGTTCATTCAGCCCTAAAATTTACACATTTCCAAAATATAAAAAGAGAAAACCCATTTACGATTTGTTCTTCAATTTCCGAGTACAGAGATTCCCTACATGTGACTGTTACTTGTTTTATGGGCACACAGTGAGGCGCAGAAGGGAAGGAGTGCCCTGCAGCTACAAGATTTAGTTTACTTATTGGCCCCATTTGTAGGCTATAAAATGTTTGCTTTTTCGTTAATTGTGCCATATGATGGCATTTTTTTGCGGGATGAGATGCTTTCTCCAGTCTTACCATTTTGGGGTTGGTACCCCCTATTGTTGAAAATTTAGGAACTTTTTTTGAGGGCAAGAGTAAAAAAAGCAAATTCTCTACTGGATTTTTTACTTTTTTTTGGTGTTCACCGTATAGCCTAATAATCATGTTATCTTTATTCTATGGGTCTATACGATTATGGGGATACCTTACATTAATACTTTTTCTTACGTGCTACTAAATTTGTTAAATAAAACCCTAATGTGGGAAAAATCTATCATTTTTGCATTGCCGTCTTCCAAGTGGCATAACATTGTTACTTTTTTGGCTACGGAGCTGGTTGATGGCTTGCTTTTTGCAAAACATGTTGTCCTTTGCACCAGTATCATTCTGGAGTACATATGTTTTTTTGATCACTTTTTATAGCATTAGTTGTGGGGTTGAATAGGTAAAAATCATACTGATCCTGGTTCCATCTCATATAGTTGCTGTGAGAGGCTCCAATTTGGATCGCGCCCCAAAAGAAGAAGAAATTGCAGCACATTAAGGAGCATGTCTGGCTTTACCTGTCACATAGTCACGTAGTGACCTAACACATAGAGGTAAGCCCAGCCATTATTTACCAATATGGGCTAAATGCCTTTCCATTGGTCTAGAGTTTAGGGTGCCATTGACCTGTTCTGAACTGCATGGTAATGGGATACGTCCCATGCAGGTGTGCTCATGTTGTCTGCTAGCATTTAAAAACCCTACGGCTTATAATCCCTTCACACTTAGGGCCGGAAGAAGCGCAGCACAGCGCGAAACGGCCGTTACCCTCCTATGGGCGTTCAGCTCTCACTCCCTCCCTTGCACTTGTTATGTGAGTATATGTACCATATTTAATAAAATAAAAAGATATCTACATCTACAGCTTGGTGAGTGCCATCCTTGCTTTCTATACTGCATCCCTTGTGAATACTGTATAACATTTATAATATTTGCTGAAATGAGAATACCCCTTTAAGTCTTCCAATATGGTAGTAATACTACCATTGGGAGCTCCATTATTTGGAATAAAAGTACAACAGAAAGTCCAAACATTCCAAAAAGTCCTTGAATTTATTCGTAACTCGGGGTACTCCTACTTCATCTATGTATACTGTAGAGTCAAAGGATCCTACAGGAATCATTTACTTATAGCAATATAGATGGCTTTCAGGACTTTTTCTCACTCCATGGCTAAATGGAAGGGCATAAGGAGCTGAGCCAAAGTACAATTTCCCTTCCAATTAGCTAGGACCCTGGGCCTCAGCTTCCTATCTCCACATAACCACCAAAAATAGGAATAATTCTCATTGTCCACATCAATCTATATAGTTATTTTACAAACTCTTTAGTAAGATTCCTTAATTCCTTACCTGGCCCGTTTCTCATGAAGCAAGGTGTAGTTACCTGGATAGGTAACTACTAAAGGAGGGACTTCATCTCTCCCCACAGGTGGATACAGTAAAGAGAGTGTCTTGTTTGGTGAGTCATTATGTAAAGACAATGGGGCACATTTACTTACCCGTCCCGTCACGATCCCCGCTGTGCGTTGTCCGACGAGGATTCAAGTCTGCTGCGATTCACTAAGGTCGTGAGTCCAATTTCCTGCATGTGTCGCTTCCCCGCTGAGGTCTGCCGGAGTTCACCATCTTCTTCCTGGTGCATGTAAGTGCTTGGTCTTGTGACACAATTTAGTTTTTAAATTCCGCGGTTTGTCTGAATCAGTCGGGTTGTCCGACGTCACGCTCCCGAATTTGAGTTGCGTGCAAGCCGGCGCCGATGCGCCACAATCCGATCACGTGCGTCAAAAACCCGGGCAATTTGGCACAAAAAGGAAATATTCGGGAAACCCAACAGAATCGCAGTTCGCGGACCCTTAGTAAATGTGCCCCAATATGCATTGCAGACCTTGTGGGCATTCACTATCTGATAGACTGAATGGGTGTGTTCTGGTCATGGTCAGTTTTATTATTCTGTACTACAGTGTATATCATCCAGGTTAACCATTTATTTTAATCACTATTTCCTGTTACCAATGCAAGTTTAACTTCATAAGTTAAATTTGAGAGAAATCATATTCCTGGTATATATTCTTTATAGGGTTCACTAATCTCCTTAGTTTCAGAGGAGAATTAATATTTTCTAAAACTTTTTATACTAATCTTATCAAGGGATCAGTTCCAGGAATGTATGCTCATATCATATATACTCCAATATCTTTCTCTCCAGGATCCTTTATAGTTATTAATAGAGAATTACATTCATTTTTATCACGTCCTGGAGGGACTGAACCTTTTACCATAGCCCTTCTATATAACAAATTGCAACCTTTCCTTATTTTTTTTGGGCTACAATTGGAGCATATCAACAATGGATAACTCTTGTATTCATTTCATCCTGCACAGCCCCATCTTTCACAGTTTGATCCAAATCTTGTTGTTTTAGTAGCACAGATATATTTATCAGCGCTTTGTAGTTGTTCCTGCCTATTATCAGGGCAATTGGCAACCATACAAAAATCAATTTTTATAACAAGTGGGTCTCTAGTAGAGATGAGCGAACATACTCGTCCGAGCTTGATGCTCGTTCGAGCATTAGCGTACTCGAAACTGCTCGTTGCTCGGACGAATACTTCGCCCGCTCGAGAAAATGGCAGCTCCCGCCGTTTTGCTTTTTGGCGGCCAGAAACAGAGCCAATCACAAGCCAGGAGACTCTGCACTCCATCCAGCATGACGTGGTACCCTTACACGTCGATAGCAGTGGTTGGCTGGCCAGATCAGGTGACCCTGGGATAGACTAGCCGCTTCCCGCGCTGCTCGGATCATTCTGTGTCTGGATGCCGCTAGGGAGAGAGCTGCTGCTGGTCAGGGAAAGCGTTAGGGTGTTCTATTAGCTTACTGTTAGGCAGGAGTGATTCTACAAGAACCCAACAGCCCTTCTTAGGGCTACAATAACGTTATACTTTTTTTTTTTTTTATTTGCAGCTAGTACCATATTGTGAGGAATTTGCAGGGGGACTTGCTACCGTTGTGTTTAGCTCTTAGTGACACACATATCCACCTCAAACACCAAAGTGGGAAAATTTATTAGGGGTTTGATTTCAATTAGGCACAGTCTGCCATTTACTTTTTATTTTACGTTTATTTTTTCATAACTCAGCGTCATCTCATCTGGCATAGCAGTGTGCTTTCATACTTGGCTAGAAAATAGCCATAGGAGAATCCAAACGGCTTACTTACGCCTACAATAGCGTTATATATATTTTATTTCTGGTTGATCTGCTGGTGGCTGTCCTTGCTGCAGTGCATCTACTAGCAAATTGTGAGGAATTTGTAGTGAGACTTGCGACCGCTGTGTTTAGCGCTTAGTGACGCAGATATCCATCGCAAAGACCGAAGTGGGAAAATTTATTAGGGGTTGGATTTCAATTAGGCACAGTCTGCCAGTTTCTTTTTATTTTACGTTTATTTTTTCATAACTCAGCGTCATCTCATCAGTGTGCTTTCATACTTGGCTAGAAAATAGCCAAAGGAGAATCCAAACGGCTTACTTATGCCTACAATAGCGTTATATATATTTTATTTCTGGTTGATCTGCTGGTGGCTGTCCTTGCTGCAGTGCATCTACTAGCAAATTGTGAGGAATTTGTAGTGAGACTTGCGACCGCTGTGTTTAGCGCTTAGTGACGCACATATCCATCGCAAAGACCGAAGTGGGAAAATTTATTAGGGGTTGGATTTCAATTAGGCACAGTCTGCCAGTTTCTTTTTATTTTACGTTTATTTTTTCATAACTCAGCGTCATCTCATCAGTGTGCTTTCATACTTGGCTAGAAAATAGCCAAAGGAGAATCCAAACGGCTTACTTACGCCTACAATAGCGTTATATATATTTTATTTCTGGTTGATCTGCTGGTGGCTGTCCTTGCTGTAGTGCATCTACTAGCAAATTGTGAGGAATTTGTAGTGAGACTTGCGACCGCTGTGTTTAGCGCTTAGTGACGCACATATCCATCGCAAAGACCGAAGTGGGAAAATTTATTAGGGGTTGGATTTCAATTAGGCACAGTCTGCCAGTTTCTTTTTATTTTACGTTTATTTTTTCATAACTCAGCGTCATCTCATCAGTGTGCTTTCATACTTGGCTAGAAAATAGCCAAAGGAGAATCCAAACGGCTTACTTACGCCTACAATAGCGTTATATATATTTTATTTCTGGTTGATCTGCTGGTGGCTGTCCTTGCTGCAGTGCATCTACTAGCAAATTGTGAGGAATTTGTAGTGAGACTTGCGACCGCTGTGTTTAGCGCTTAGTGGCGCACATATCCATCGCAAAGACCGAAGTGGGAAAATTTATTAGGGGTTGGATTTCAATTAGGCACAGTCTGCCAGTTTCTTTTTATTTTACGTTTATTTTTTCATAACTCAGCGTCATCTCATCAGTGTGCTTTCATACTTGGCTAGAAAATAGCCATAGCAATAGGATAGCATCGTTTTGTTTTGAAAAACTTAAAAACACAAAAAAACACAAAAAAAAGTTAAAAAACTTTCATTTTCAAAATGTTTAACCCGAGGGCTAGGGGTAGAGGACGAGGGCGGGGACGTGGGCGTCCAACTACTGCAGGGGTCAGAGGCCGTGGTCCTGGGTGGGGTGAGACACCACCTGCTGATGAGGGAGCAGGGGAACGCCGCAGAGCTACACTCCCTAGGTTCATGTCTGAAGTTACTGGGACTCGTGGTAGAGCACTGTTGAGGCCAGAACAGTGCGAACAGGTGATGTCGTGGATTGCCGACAATGCTTCGAGCAATTTGTCCACCAGTCAGTCTTCCACGCAGTCCACCCATGTCACCGAAATCGGCACTCCTCCAGCTCCTGCACCTCAGCCTCCTCCCCCCCAGTCTGCCCCCTCCCAGGAAAATTTGGCATTTGAACCGGCATACTCTGAGGAACTGTTTTCTGGACCCTTCCCACAGTCACAAACCACTTGTCCGGTTGCTGCTGAGCAATTTTCCGATGCCCAGGTTTTCCACCAGTCGCAGTCTGTGGGTGATGATGACCTTCTTGACGTAGTGGAAGAAGTGTGTAAAGAGGTGTCCGACGATGAGGAGACACGGTTGTCAGACAGTGGTGAAGTTGTTGTCAGGGCAGGAAGTCCGAGGGGGCAGCAGACTGAGGGATCGGAGGATGATGAGGTGACAGACCCAAGCTGGGTTGAGAGGCCGGGTGAACACAGTGCTTCTGAGACGGAGGAGAGTCCTCGACCAGAACAGGTTGGAAGAGGCAGTGGTGGGGCCAGACGGAGAGGCAGGGCCAGAGCAGGTGCATCAGCGCCAAATGTGTCACGTAGTGAAGCTCCCGTGGCGAGGGCTCCCGCGGCGAGGGCTAGATTTTCAGAAGTCTGAAGGTTCTTTAAGGAAACGCCGGATGACCGACGGACTGTGGTGTGCAACCTTTGCCAAACCAGGATCAGCAGGGGTTCCACCACTACTAGCTTAACTACCACCAGTATGCACAGGCATATGAATGCTAAACACCCCACTCAGTGGCACCAAGCCCGTTCACCTCCGGCCGTGCACACCACTGCTCCTTCCCCTGTGTCAGC
Source organism: Engystomops pustulosus (assembly GCF_040894005.1). NCBI lineage: Eukaryota > Metazoa > Chordata > Amphibia > Anura > Leptodactylidae > Engystomops > Engystomops pustulosus. The sequence continues at coordinate 94,000,632 of NC_092415.1, read as the reverse complement.
TGATAGTCAGCCCCCTGCCCAGGACCCTGGCACAAAAACCCCATCGTCGCCTCCACGATCCTCCACAGCATCCACCAGCGTTCAGCTCTCCATACCCCAGACGCTGGAGCGGAAACGGAAATATAGTGCAACCCACCCGCACGCCCAAGCCCTTAATGTCCACATCTCCAGATTGCTTAGCCTGGAGATGCTGCCCTATAGGCTAGTAGAGACCGAGGCCTTTCGCAACCTCATGGCGGCGGCCGCCCCTCGGTATTCGGTCCCCAGCCGCCACTACTTTTCCCGATGTGCCGTCCCAGCCCTGCACCAGCACGTGTCAGACAACATCATCCGTGCCCTGACCAACGCCGTTTCTGACAAGGTCCACCTGACCACGGACACGTGGACGAGTGCTGCCGGGCAGGGCCACTATATATCGCTGACGGCACATTGGGTTAACTTGGTGGAGGCTGGGACCGAGTCTGACCCTGGGGCTGGTCATATACTGCCGACGCCGAGGATTGCGGGGCCTACCTCGGTCCAGGTCTTTCAGGCCTACTATGCCTCCTCCTCCTCCCACCCCTCCTCCACCTCCTCCTCCGCACTACCATCCGTGGGCATGGCGCCATCAGTCGCTAGCTCTAGGCACAGCAGCAGTGCCGTCGCTAAGCGACAGCAGGCGGTGCTCAAACTGCTGAGCCTAGGCGATAAAAGGCACACCGCCCAAGAACTATTACAGGGCATCACGGCGCAGACTGATCTGTGGCTGGCACCGCTGAACCTGAAGCCAGGCATGGTTGTGTGTGACAACGGCCGTAACCGTGGCGGCTCTGCAACTCGGCAGACTGACACATGTGCCATGCCTGGCCCATGTGTTAAATCTGATAGTTCAGCGTTTCCTCAAGACATACCCCAATCTGTCTGATTTGCTCACGAAGGTGCGCCGCATCTGTGCGCATTTCAGGAAGTCCAGCACAGATGCTGCCACTCTCAGGGCAGCGCAGCGCCGCCTCCAACTGCCCGCTCACCGACTGTTGTGCGACGTGCCCACGAGGTGGAATTCAACATTAACTATGTTATCCAGAGTTTACCAGCAGCGCAGAGCGATTGTAGACTGCCAGATGTCAACTTCCACCAGAACTGGTAGTCAGGTCAGTCAGCTTCCTCAAGTCTACAATGAGGAGTGGACGTGGATGTCTGATATCTGTCAGGTGCTGAGTAACTTTGAGGAGTCAACACAGATGGTCAGTGGCGATGCCGCCATCATCAGCCTCACCATCCCGCTGCTTGGCCTGTTGAAAAACTCTCTGATCAGCATGAAGTCGGAAGCTTTGCGCTCGTCACAAGAGACGGGGGAAGAAGATTCCCTTGTTGATAGCCAAAGCACCCTCAGGTCTGTTTCTCAGCGCATATCGGAGGAGGTGGAGGAGGATGAGGAGGAAGAGGAGGAGAATGTTGGCGAGACACAAGAGGGGAGCATTGCTCAGACCTTCACTGTTCAGTGTGTATGGGCAGAAGAAGAGGAGTTGGAGGAGTTGGAGGAGGAGGAGATGGACAGTCAGGCCAGTGAGGGGAGTGAATTCTTGAGAGTTGGGACTCTGGCGCATATGGCAGATTTCATGCTAGGCTGCCTATCCCGTGACCCTCGCGTTCAAAGAATTTATTCCAGCACCGATTACTGGGTATTCACTCTCCTGGACCCACGGTACAAGCAAAATCTTTCCACTCTCATCCCTGGAGAGGAAAGGAGTGTGAGAATGCATGAATACCAGCAGGCCCTGGTGCACAAGCTGAAACAGTATTTCCCTTCTGACAGCGCTAGCGGCAGAGTGCGTAGTTCTGCGGGACAAGTAGCGAGGGAGAGTAGGCGAGCAGGCAGCTTGTCCAGCACTGGCAAGGGTACGCTTTACAAGGCTTTTGCCAGCTTTATGTCACCCCAGCAAGACACTGTCACCTGTCCCCAGTCTCGGCAGAGTAGGGCTGATCTTTACAGAAAGATGGTAAGGGAGTAAGTAGCTGACCATACCATCGTCCTAAATGATCACACAGCTCCCTACAACTACTGGGTTTCAAAGCTGGACATGTGGCACGAACTGGCGCTGTACGCCTTGGAGGTTCTTGCCTGCCCTGCCGCTAGCGTCTTGTCCGAGCGGGTTTTCAGTGCAGCTGGTGGCATCATCACCGATAAGCGTACACGCCTGTCGACTGACAGCGCTGACAGGCTGACGCTTATTAAGATGAATAAAGCCTGGATTTCTAATAATTTCCAATCTTCACCAGGTGAAGGAAGCTCAACCTGAATAATTTATGCACTCCTCCTCCTCCTCATTTTCCTCCTTCTCCTCCTCTTTGTACACTAAAGCAGAGGAAACTGGCTATTTTTTGACAGGGCCCACTGGCTCTAGCTATAGTACTTTATGCATTTAATTTTTCTGGAGGGCCACCTACCCGGTACTCTGTTTTAAACAATTTTTGGGAGTGCCACATACAGGCACTCAATCTATTTCATTTTTCTGGAGGGCCACCTACCTGCTCCTCTGGTTTGAAAACTTTTTTGGACTGCCACATACAGGCACTCAATCTATTCCATTTTTCTGGAGGGCCACCTACCTGCTCCTCTGGTTTGAAAACTTTTTTGGACTACCACATACAGGCACTATCCAAATTAAATTGTCTACATAGCAGCCTCCACACGTTGTCTCCATTGCTACCTCCAAAAGTCGTCCATATAGCTGCCTCCATACATCGTCCCCTTATCAAACGAGGTGTGTCAGGCAGAAATTTGGGTTGTTTTCATGGATTCCACATCAAAGTTGTTAACTTTGTCGCCACCCTGCTGTGTTATCCACAAAATATACTGGCAAACTTTTACCATTTAGGGATATTATTTCAGCGCTTCTTGCGCATCTGTTTACATTCCCCTCACCCGCCATATCCCAAACTTATAAGAACGCTACTACACTTAACTTGGTGCAGGCTGGGACCGAATCTGACCCTGGGGCTGGTCATATACTGCCGACGCAGAGGATTGCGGGCCTACCTCGGTCCAGGTCTCAAAGGCCTACTATACCGCCTCCTCCTCCCACCCCTCCTCCACCTCCTCCTCCTCCGAATTACCATCCGTGGCCATGGCGCCATCAGTCGGTAGCTCTAGGCACAGCAGCAGTGCCGTCGCTAAGCGACAGCAGGCGGTGCTCAAACTGCTGAGCCTAGGCGATAAAAGGCACACCGCCCAAGAGCTATTACAGGGCATTCCACATCAAACTTGTTAACTTTGTCGCCACCCTGCTGTGTAATCCCCAAAATATATTGGCAAACTTTTATCATTTACCGATATTATTTCAGCGCTTCTTGCGCATCTGTTTACATTCCCCTCACCCGCCATATCCCAAACTTATAAGAACGCTACTACACTTGATCTTATACAAAAGGTTCTTAGAAGTGCTGTTTGGGGAGTAGCCTAGAGACAGGGGCTTGGATTGGCGAAAGCTCGGCTGGAAGCGGAGCACCAGCTCCATCCCAAGATCCAACTAACATAGTTTTAACTGCAGCACCTTTAATCTACTACTAGTTCACTGCCTCCATATATGGTCCCCTTATCAAACGAGCTGTGTCACGCAGAATTTTGGGTTGTTTTCATGGCTTCCACATCAAACTTGTTAACTTTGTCGCCACCCTGCTGTGTAATCCACAAAATATACTGGCAAACTTTTATCATTTACCGATATTATTTCAGCGCTTCTTGCGCATCTGTTTACATTACCCTCACCCGCCATATCCTAAACTTATAAGAACGCTACTACCCTTGATCTTATACAAAAGGTTCTTAGAAGTGCTGTTTGGGGAGTTGCCTAGAGACAGGGGCTTGGATTGGTGAAAGCTCGCCTGGCAGCGGAGCGCCAGCTCCATGCCAAGATCCAACTAACATAGTTTTAACTGCAGCACCTTTAATCTACTACTAGTTCACTGCCTCCATACATGGTCCCCTTATCAAACGAGCTGTGTCAGGCAGAATTTTGGGTTGTTTTCATGGCTTCCATGTTAACTTTGTCGCCACCCTGCTGTGTAATCCACAAAATATACTGGCAAACTTTTATCATGTACCGATATTATTTGAGCGCTTCTTGCTCACCTCCTTTGGTTCCTCTCTGCCACCCATTGGTTTGAAGCCTGAGTCCATTTAGGGTATGTCGCCATGACACTCTCTAGCCTGCTGCCGCTGCCTCTGCTGCCCTATAGTGTCAGGGTCAATTATTGGATGTTTTAGATGCTATCTAGCTTCATTCTGTCACTCTGTCATGGCCATGCTGTTGCCCATAATTTTGGCATAATGGTGCGATTAAGCAGCCTCAGAGGCATCCATGCATGCTGCCCCTGCTGTTTCCTGTCCATTTCCGTGGTGTTTCCATCCTTTTCTGAGGTTCCCAGGTGTTTGGCCAAGCTTCCCTGTGCAGAGCCTTGGTCCCCTTGAAAAATGCTCGAGTCTCCCATTGACTTCAATGGGGCTCGTTATTCGAGACGAGCACTCAAGCATCGGGAAAAGTTCGTCTCGAATAACGAGTACCCGAGCATTTTAGTGCTCGCTCATCTCTAGTCTCTAGTTATATCTACCCAAACTGTGGTTGTTATTTGTTTTCTACAATCCCAAAATACAACTCTACAATAAGTGTAATTTGTACAAGCTTCATCTTGCCCTATCTCCTCAAAGGCTCTGTATGTTGATGACCACTCTTTGTAATCAGACTTTTTGTACCCTAGGAGGATGTTGCCAGCATCAGCCACTGTGTTTGTATCTGGAATAGAAAACACCTCTATCCATTTTGTAAAGGCATCAATAATCACCAAACAATATTTATTTGCATCAACATTTGTTTAATTCAATAAAGTCCATACATATGTGTTGGAATGGATATTGTGGTTGTGGGAAAATGTCCTCTCCTTGGTCTAACATTCCCTTGGGGCCTGTGTTTAGCACATGTTTGGCAAGATAAACTAAATTTTTTTTACAGTAGTTAGTAAAGCCATACTCTGCAAATACTTTTGATATCTTCTCTACCACATCTAAACATCTAGTTTAAGATCCACATACATTAATTTTGAGTATAATATAAAAGAGTACCTCACATGCTCCACTAAAGGTGTAGAAGCACTTTGTAGAGTGCCAATGACGCTTGCAAAGTGTCAGTAGAACTATTTGAAGTCTTAAACAGAGAATTGGGGAACATATATTGAATATCAAATCAAGCTTTAAAAATCCATTCACTGAACTTCTTCAACGATTGCAAACCCAGTTGTCTTATTCTCAGCTCTCCAGATGAAGTGAGGGGGTCATTATATTTCAAAGGTCTGGAGGGCTGAATCAAAGATGATCTCAGAATTTAATACTCTGGCTCCCAAGGGACTCAATAATGATATAAAAATTTTTTAGTTTTGTAACTATGTCATTTGACCCACTTCTCGTCTGGGCCAGGCTGCTTTACACAGCACAAAGATGACTATTGCAAAAAAATTCTAATACATTTTTCTTTAACCATATTAAGTTAGGGTACAGTTTTCATAATGATGGTTTAATGCTAGATTTATTTTTAATTCTTTCTTTGTATTATTTTTTGCATTATGCTTTTTTTTTTAATGTATTTGTATCCTTTTTATATATCTGTAACATTTTTTAAATGAAATTTAAACATGCACTTTTTAGAGACCTATGTAAAGTATGAATATAGAATTGTCACCACACAAAAGAGTGTAAAAAACACCAACTTTGTAAATAAGGTATGATTTTTCTTTGGAAACGCAATTGTGTGTGTTCCATCAAGGTTCTCCGAGCATCTCACTATGCATATTAATTTTGTCCCACGTCACATCAAAGATAGAGCTCATTGAGCTCACACCAGATATGTATTTATTTAAACTTGGACTATCCCTTTAAGTTTTAAATTCATGTCAAAAGCCTGTGAAGTTTGCAAACAATACAATTTATTTGCTGAAACTGGGCACCATTTTTATGTGTATGTCATCATGAGCTGATATATTTTTCAGTTGATATATTTCCACTGACCAGGTTTTTTCTAATTTTTTCCGTCATTCATTCTACATTATGCTTTTTAAAATAATTTTATATCAATATACCTGTATAGGGTCTTGTATTTTACAGGATAAAATGTAGATTTCAATAGGACTATTTGACATATTGGCATATTACGCATGTCCTACTGATTATTGTATATAGTCGAGTATAAGCCGACGCGAGTATAAGCTAAGGCCCCAAATTTTACCATCAAAAACTAGGAAAACCTGTATAAGTATAAGTGAGGGTGGTAAATATATTGATCACAGCCTCCCAGTATATAGCCAGCAAGCCCCAAGTAATACACAGCCAGCCCCTATTAGCAGCCAGCCATCCCCCTTTAGTAGCCAGCCAACCCCCTTTAGTAGCCAGCCAGCACCCAGTTTGCCCAGCTCTTAAAAAAAATAAACTTAAATACTCACCTTTGGCCGGTCCCAATGCTTGGCACGGCTCCCCGATGCTCCCATCCCCATGGGTCTCTCTGCTGTTACAGAGAGCTCTCTTAAATCATTAGGCACTTAAAGTAATGTGACCAGGATGATGTCATCAAAATTCCTTTGCATCTGCAACGTTTATGTGGATGCAAGGGAAACATTTTTTGGTAAATGGAGGATGTCAGGTAGTTATTTGGGCTCTATGGGAACCTGTCCAAAACTTGGTATGGAGGACCTGGCTGCAGCAGTATGGAGCAATGAGTTTGGTCCCTATTTTGCTCAGCCACTCCAGGTAATTGAGGTGATTGGAGCTGATCATCAGCAAGGGTTTTACTTTAAAAAGTCAGAAAAAAATCAGGTGCAAAAGATAATGGCCCAGATATATGAAAATTGGTGCAATCTGCCTTATTGCAGTTTGTGTACATATGCGCACTTTGCACCACATTGTTGGCCACTCTTAATCTGGTCTGTTTTCAGGACGTGCGCATAGTTCCACCAATTTTTTTTGGTGCACTTTGCTTCATGCTGTTGTGAAATAATTGTGTCAAATTGCAGTAACGAATGTGACATAAACTAGGAACACACACCAACACAGCAATTTAGGTGCACAATTTTCAAAAATTGGACAAAATGAAACTGAGACACAAAAGTCGCATAAACACTTAATAAAAACATGTGTCATCTCCATAGACACTTGGGCACATGGACAAACTGAGGACAGGCAATAAAGTTGTTTCTCAGTGAAGTTTAATCAAGTATAGGATATGTGTTAAGAAACAAAATAACACTAGATTAGTTCAAAAAGGGGGAAAGATGGGAGGGTGTATTCATACTATATGCAATCTGTAAAGAAAGTGGAAAATGTCAGTGAATAGCACAGCTAAACCACAGTATCAAATAAAGTATACATCAAGTAAAGGATTAAATAAAACTCTGTCTTTCATAGTCTCTATTGAGACCACTGGGTTCAAGACACTGCAGTGAGTGCATCAAGTAAGTTTCATGCATTTTAGCAGTTGTATTCTCTCTTTCAGATCATGCAGACCGTACACTACTGTTTGACTTGAGATTTTTGGCTCCTGCACCTTATGAGTATATGACCAGCCAATTAGTTTTCTCTAACCAAGAATAAAGAGACTAGTTTTTCTCCAGCGTTACACTCCAGCTTGGGAATTCAAGTCTAGGACCCCAGAGAAGTCTTCACATCACTTGTTAACTATGACTTCATTGTGTCAACTTGACCGAATAATTCAAAATTGAATGCAACCCATGCGGCCTTGTCACAGATGCACCCGCGATCCTTGCTGTGGATCGCGGGCACACCCATGCCCCTCTATGTGTCGCGCTTCCCGCTGCCGCTGTCCCGCTTCCTGGCCTGGACTCACCTCTCCATGCTGCTGGCTGTACTCCTGCTAGGCCACGTGCTCCCACTGCTAGGGTGCGCGCGCGCCGGCTCTTTAAGACTTAAAGGGCCAGCGTTCTCCTGATTGGCTCTAGCTAATCCAGCTCGCCCTTATAATCTGGCACCTCCCTTCACTCCCCGCCGGATCTTCAGCATCATTCCTGCTAAGAGAAAGCCCTCCTGAGTTCCCTGTGTTTCCTGTATTCCTCTGTGTTCCAGCGTTACCAGCAATCCTCTGTGTTACTACCATTGCTGTGACCTGCTGTGCCTTCCAGGGTTTCTGTCCTGCTGTGCCTTCCAGGGTTCCTGTCCAGCGGAATCTACTGTCTGTGCCATCTTCACCAGTGTTACTCTGTTTGCCAGCGTTACCAGTATTCCTCCGTGTTTCCTGTTGTCATCTCAGGTTTGGACTGTTTCCTGCTGTACTACCTTGGCTGCCACCGCGGGTCTCATACCACCTCCCGCAGTGGTCCAGAGGGTCCACAGACTATTCCAAGAGACTTTTACACACTTTCCCTCCTCAAGTGTGACAGTAAGATCCGGCCATGGATCCCGCCAAGGAGTTAGACCTCGCCAAGGAACCACGTCGCCTTCTGGCTGAGTTCCAGTGTTGTTGACCGTCAGTCCCAGCAAATTGCTTATCATGGAGAAATACTAGGCAAAGTTGCCTCCACTCTTCAACAACTGATCGACTCCCAGCATCAGGCTTCTGAATCCACTCCTGCTTCCCCTTCATCCACCCCGGCTTTTCCACTGGCAGCAGAGCCAAGACTGAGACTTTCCATGCCCGAAAAATTTGATGGTGACCCCAAACTCTGCAGGGGCTCCATCACCCAGTGCTCATTGCACTTTGAACTTATGCCAACTCAGTTTGTCACCGAATGCTCTAAGGTGGCATTCATCCTGAGCCTCCTCTCCGGGAAGGCCCTGGCCTGGGCTACTCCTCTGTGGGACAGAAATGACCCAGTCACGGCCTCCCATGCTACGTTTCTGGCTGAATTTCACTCTGTATTTGAAGAACCCGCTCGTGCCTCCTCAGCTGAAACAGCCCTGCTGAACTTGCGCCAAGGACATTCTTCTGTGGGCGAGTACGCTGTCAAGTTCCGCACCCTAGCCTCCGAGCTCTCCTGGAATGATGCGGCCTTGTCAGCTACCTTCAAGCAAGGATTGTCCCCCCAGGTGAAAGATGCACTGGCTCTACTCTGAGTGGTCTTATCACCCTGGCCACCCGGATAGACGTGCGGTTCGCAGAACGTGATGGAGAATTGCGTCAGGAACACTCTCAAGTCGGGCTTCCATGTCAGTCCGGTTTTCCAAGAACCACCGCGGGAGGTGATATGAGACTTTTACGCACTTTCCCTCCTCAAGTGTGAAAGGCCTGAGATTCCCTATTAGACCTGCAATATTTAATGAAGATCAGGACTATTTTTCAATCATTTTGACCTCATGATACTGACAATAGCACATATATAAAAATATATTACAGATCTTTAGAAACAACGCTCTACAATTGTACAACAACTTCAGACCTCTAGGCCTTCAGAGGAATACTGACAACTGAAGGAAAAACGCTCCACTTTAGGAGTTACAAATAGGAGAACATTTTAGGTAACTGGTTTCAAGTCCCAGGGTCGACATCTGCAAAGAGTTTGTATGTTCTCTTCGTTTGTGCAGGTTTCCTCTGGGTCGGCAAATGAGGAAAACAGGCTTGCTCACCACTAGGTGCACACATCCAAAAAGAAAAAAGTCCTTATCTTGTCAGTACACAAATAGTAGGTAAAAAAGGTAGGACGGCATTCACTTGATTCCGGTAAAATAGTAGAAAAGCCATGCACGTAATAACCAACAGAATGATTTTTTTGGGTGTTTATCCAGAGTGGCATGAATTGGGCTGAATACATTTCTTCCTACTATGGCACTTTTGAGAAAACAATTCAATTTTTACACTGCCCCATTCACTTTGTATTACATTTGGGCCAGCATCTCAGGGGTTAAAATGTTCATACAAACCTTGATAAATTCTTTGAGGGCTGCCCTTTCCTAAAATGGGGTCACTACTTGGGGGGGGGGTTTATTGTACTGGTACCTCAGGGGTATCCCAACAACAGTCTAGATAAAAACGCAATTTTTACTCTGCTCCATGTACATTGCATTAGATTTTGGCCAGCATGTTGGGGGTTAAAATACTCACCATAACCCCAGAAAAATTCTTTGAGCAATGTAGTTTCTAAAGTGGTATAATTTCTCTTGCACTGGTACCTCAAGGGCTCTGCAATCATGACATGGCACTCCAAATCCACATGTTTGAAAACGGAGCTCCAATAGCAAAATTTTGCTCCTTCGCTTCTTAGCCCTGTTGTGTGTCCAGTCTGTCTATTATTGGCACGTGTATGGTATAGCCATACTTGGGACACCCCACAGAATGATTTTTGGGGTGTTTGTCTGAAGTGGCATGAGTTGGGGACAAATGATGGGCAATAAAATGACATTTTTGAGATAAAAACGCAATTTTTACTTTGCACCATTTACTTTGCATTAGATTTTGACCAGCATGTTGGGGGTTAAAATGCTCACCAAAACCCCGGATAAGTTCTTTGAAGCGTGTAGTTTCCTAAATGGGGACATCTTTGGGCGTTTTCTATTGTTTTCTACTGTTAATTCAGGGGCTCTTCAACTACACTGCGGCACCACAAAACATTTGTGGCCTAATTGACCTGCCAAAAACCCAATACCACTAAGGCCCCTTTCACACTTGCGTTTTTCACATGCGTTTTCAATGCATTTTCAATGCAATTTCAATGCATTTTTCATGCGCAGATAACGCACCTGAAAAGGACTGAGATCTATTTTTCTATGGCAATTGATGCATGAAAAACGCATTGCACTTGCATTGGACTTGCATGTGTCTCAGAGTGCAATGCGTTTTTGATGCATCTCCATAGACTTTTCAAGCACATGACTTGCAAAAGTAGAGCATGCTGAGATTTAAACACGTGTTAAAAAAAAATGCAAGTCTGAAAAGCCTGTTGATTACAATGGGTTAGAGTGCAATGCAAGTTTTTCACATCATAAGCATGCGTAGAACACGTGCGTGAAAAATGCAAGGGTGAAAAGGGCCTTAAGCCCCTTCTACACTGGCGTTTTTCACGCGCGAGTTCTGCGCGTGCATTTGACGCACAGAACTTGCATTGCACTCTGTCCCATTGTATTCAATGGCTCTTTCTCCATTAGCGTTGTTTTTCACGCGCGTGCTTGCGTTCGTTTGCACGCGCGTCAAAATCGCAGCATGCTCTATTTTTGTTTTTCACGCCCCATTCAAGTCTATGGGGACGTATCAAAAACGCATTGCACTCGCGAACATTGCAAGTGCAATGCGAGTGCAATGCGTTTGAAACGTAAGGGTTGCTAGGTGACCAGAATAACAGTATTTCCCCTGCTCGCGAACGATCATTTAATTAAAAAAACACAATGAAGAACAGTGAAGAATAGAATAAAAACAGTGAACACAGTGAACACAGTGAACACAGGATCAGTTAAGAGAAAAACACAGTGCAGAACACAGTGCACAATAGATTACAGATGTTCGGCACATCTGCTTACTTGTTGGGAGATACGCGCGGAACGGTGCGGCCAAAATAGCATGTGAAGAACAATATATATGTGTGAAGAACACATTGCAGATGTATTTAAACATCTGCAATTTGTTCTTCACACACACAAAAAAAACGCTAACAACACGCGCGTGAAAAACGCAAAAACGCTAATTACTCCAAGGAAAAATTGAACAAAAACGCAGCCAAAAACGTCAGTTTTTCACGCATTGCACCCTGACGTGAAACGCAACGCTAGTGTGGAAGAGGCCTTACTCTTTTCTGGACATCACTGTGCAACCAAACAATTGAGAGTTGACATCCACATGTCTGGTATTTCTATACTCGAAAGAAGCAGGCCAAAGATTTTCGCATGTATATTTACCTCAAATTTGTTCTGAATGTGTACTTTTTAGGGGTAATGAAAATAATCTTATTAAAAAAATGAAGTTTGTTTACATATAAATAATTAAAAGGTCAACAGAGTTTTAAACAGGGTTAACGGACGTCTGCTGATTTGAATAGTTTGAGATTTTAAGTTCATAAAATGATGTTACTTGTGGGGGTATATAGTACATAAGCCTTTAAAGGGCACTTCCAAACTGAATTGGTCTCCAAAAATTAAGCATTTTTCAAATCTCTTAAAAATCTGAGAAGTTGCTACTAAAACTTGAAACCTTCTCAAATTATGGAAATAAAAAGAAGACCAATGACAAAAGGTTTCTAAAAAAAATTGTTGTATGACTTTGTCTAAAAAGTAGAACATTTAAAACTTTGAAAATTGTAATTTTTTTCAAATTTCAAACTACAATGTCTCACGAGAAAGTCTCTCAAAATCACAGGGATATCTTAAAGTGTTGAAAAGTTATTGGTTTTATTAGTTTACTGAAAAGACTTAAACATTGATATAAAAAAATAAAATGCTGTAAGATGCTTACTTTGTCATTTACATTTTTACTAAAGCAGCCATGTTTCTACTTTACTATTTCATATGCTCAATTTCCTCTATAGTATACTTTGAAAGGAGGTTTACCATTATGAATTACTGTGCAATCCAGGTTCAATGAAATATTACCTTTCTACCCAAAGGAATGGTCTATGGCTACTTTCCCAATTCTCAGTAATATATAATGCACAATTCCATTTAGTTCCACAAACTGACATTTTTTTCTAGTGATCCAGCTTCAGCTAAGAATGTATTACTGTGTAAAAAGGTACATTTCAAGAGTTTATAGTATTTAAAATTTATTGTAGCACTGAAACACAGAGGTATATCATACTTGCCCAGGCTTTATTGGAGCTTAAGGGTTTAAATAATGGCCTGACCTCTCTAAAATTTTGGTTTGATTGTACCGCTGTGCTAAACTTAATACTCTTTCTGGTGTAAAACTCTGGAATTAGGTTGACTGATATGACAACTACAAATTCTTTTTCTAAAACCTTTTGCAAGGACATATTTATTCCTTTGCTTCTGTATTCAAAAAGGACATGGCATTAAAGAAGTATGCTCTTACAAAACAAGAGCAAATGTGAGTTTTTTACTTTATAAAAGAGTGTGATATGTTTCTGTATTTAAAGGGGTTGACCACTTTCAGCAAACAATTGATACTGGTTGTGAAATGAAAAGTTATACAATTTTCCAATATACTGTCTGTATTCCTCACAGTTTTCTAGTTCTCTGTTTGCTGTCCTGCTATAGAAATCTTCAGATAAAAATATGTCCATGGTCATGTGATGGACAGGCATGTGAGAGTAATCAGAGCTGTGTGATGATAACGGCTCATGTACCTGTGCGTCAATCACATGACCATGGGCAGATTTCTATCCTCTGGAAGTCAACTTTTTTTATAGAAGGACAGCAGGCAGAGATCTAGAAAACCTGCAAGGAATTGATACAGAATGTATATTGGAAAGTTGTATCATTTTTCCCTACACAAACCAAGTGGACAAACCCTTAAAGATTGTAAGGCCCGCTCCACACTTGCGAGTGTGATGCGCTGAACTTGCATCACACTCGCAACGCATGCTGCCCGGATCGGGCGGCCCGAACGCTGCGAACCGGGACTTAACTGACATGCTGAGTTCAGTCCCGATTCGCAGCGTTCCCTGCCGGGCGATTCAGGCAGCATGCATTGTGAGTGTGATCACATCACACTCGCAAGTGTGGAACGGGCCTTACTGTTAGACTATTTTACATCTGAATGGAAGGTTCTGATTGCATTCAAAAATGGAATGTGAGCAGTCATCTGGTAAAATAATTGACCAACCAACAGAAACCCAACAGACCTCATTAGAGGACTATTTTATTTTTCCAATTAGAAAGCTTATTTTATTGTTGGTAAAACATTCCAAATGTTGTGAAATTGTGAAAAAAACACAATTTTAAACGAAAATTTACATAAGAAGAGTTTCCCTGCATTGCCATTTTCTGCAACTTTTCAATTGTTCAGTGTTAAAGGCTTACAAAGGTTTTATTTTTGTGGGACAAGCTTTATTTATACCATATAAAGGATGTCAGTCACTCAGTTACCATTATTTGGTATCAAGTTATAAGAATCATATTATTCTCAGTGCTTCCTTCAGAAAAAATAGTTTCATAATAGGGCCAGCAAGCTCTGACTGGCAGAGGGGGAACAGCTCATTAAGCAGGTGGGTATAGATAACCAGAACCCTAGGACCATGAGAGTGCAGAACCCCAATAAGTGGGAATAAATAAGCGGGTCCTGGTTGTAGTTTGGGCACTCGGCCTCTAAAAGGTTTGCCATCACTGCCCTAGGAAGAGTGGCAGCAGGGTTAGCCATGTATAGCGCTATGTCATTGGCATAAAGGCTAATTCTGTTTTCCTGTGCTGCCACGCGTAAGCCCTGAAGAGCAGCATGAAGGCAAATCCGGATGGCCAGGGGCTCCATTGCAATTGAGAACAGGAGCGGTGAAAGGGGACAGCCCTGCCGGGTACCTCTATGGAGATGAAAGGAGTGGGAGAGCAAACCATTCACCAGCACCTTAGCAGAGGGGTGCTGTACAGTATAGACACGGTGCTCAGTATCGACCCAGCGCAAAATCCTCCCATGGATGAGGTGGTTAGGACATTCTGGGTGACCTGGTGAAGGTGCGCTCTCTGAAGTATGAGAGTCTGGGCATGGGTAGGGCCTCTCTCCTTTGGAGGGGGTTCTCCTTTAGTGTCCGTTAGTCTGTCATCTCCACTCCTGGTTTTGGGCAGATGCTGACACAGTAGATTTTTGTTTTGTGTTCTGAGTATATAGTGATGTAGGGCTTGCAGGCGCCGAACCTGGGCATTATGTGGTTTTGATTGATGTTGTTCAGATTTTATTTTTATTATGTTTCCTTCATGTTATGTTGTAAATACTTTATATATTGTATATAGTGGGGTTTGGGACGTAGTGTTAGGTTGGGAGGGGGGGTAATGGTGGTGGGATTTCTGAATTGACCATGGACACTATTCTGGACTACTTAACGCAAACTTTGGACGTTAGACCAGTGTCTGAGGGGAAGGGGAGGATGTGGGCGTGGGATTTAGTTTAGTGTAGTGTGTTTTTTTTTTGTGTGTTTGTTAGCATATATTTAAAAAGAAGGGAAAAAAACTGGGTGTGGGATGTGAGCTGTGTGGGGTGGTTTGTTATTAGAGGATGTGGGTTTATGTTTATTTATGTAATTTATGTTTATTTTTCGGTGTGGCTTGTCTGCGTTTATTGGTTTGGTTTAGGATGTGATGATCGGTTGGGTGGGGGTTGTGGTAATTAGTGTTTATTCACTTTGGTGTATTTTAAGTTATTGTTTTTGCTAGGTGTGAATGGGACTGGACCAGCAGGTAAGTTATTGTACGTATTGTATATTATGTTTGGTTTGCCAAACATGGTCTGCCTCTGACCATGTGACCAGCCTCATTTACATAATAAAGAAAATATGATTTTATAATGATTAATGTATGAAATAACTAGCTAAAGGCTGGTATGGGATCCTTGTGAGCTGCTCCAACAGGTAGTAGTGACAGAAATAGTGACAGAGAGCTGATGACAGGTGTCCTTTAAGCGATTGGCCAGGACTTTAGTTAACACATCATTATTAAGTAACGAGATTTCCAAATCTCCTATTGAAAACTACAGCGTCTTTAAAAGAATCATTACTAACAGTAGCTGTTGCCAGATCAACTACCACATTAAGTGATTTTTTTTTCAGGATAAGGAAAAGACAAATAATAAAATTGGCCTCTTTTTTTGAGAGTACACTTAGTACAGTGTAGATAAATGAAAATTACCAAATGAAAGGGATTCAAAAGGACCCGCTATCCTATCTGCCTCCAATTCCTTTATCAACTTATTCCTTCCAACTTCCTTAAACATCAACAGATTTTAACCCCTCCAGGACCAGCCTATTTTGGCCTTACCGACACAACCCCATTTTTCAAATCTAAATGTGTCAGGTTTAGAGATGAGCGAGCACTAAAATACTCGGGTACTCGTTATTCGAGACAAACTTTTCCCGATGCTCGTGTGCTCGTCTCGAATAACGAGCCCCATTGAAGTCAATGGGAGACTCGAGCATTTTTCAAGGGGACCAAGACTCTGCACAGGGAAGCTTGGCCAAACACCTGGGAACCTCAGAAAAGGATGGAAACACCACGGAAATGGACAGGAAACAGCAGGGGCAGCATGCCATGCCTCTGAGGCTGCTTAATCGTACCATTATGCCAAAATTATGGGCAACCGCATGGCCATGACAGAGTGACCGAATGAGGCTAGATAGCATCTAAAACATGTAATAATTGACCCTGACACTATAGGGGACGGCATGGCGACATACCCTAAATGGACTCAGGCTTCACCAAAGGAGGTGAGCAAGAAGCGCTGAAATGATTTCCTATGTGAACAAAAGGTTGACGGTATATTTAGTCGATAACACACATGGTGGCGACATAGTGACCAAGTTCCATAATGTATCTGGTGAAACACACGAAAAATGAGCCTGACACAGCTCTTTTGATAAGGGGACGACATGTGGAGGCAGCCATGGAGACGACTTCCATGATTAAGAGCGACAGTATGGGGCATTCATATTGCGCTGCTATGATTGCAACTTCAGGTCTCCAGCATGGCGGCGACAGATGGGCCGAGTTCCACTATGTATCTGGTGAAACACCTGCAAATTCTGCCTGACAGATCGTTTGATAAGGGGATGATGTGCTGCGTATCCTCTCGTGCTCCAGCGTCTGGGGTATAGAGAGTTGAAAGTTGCGCATGGAGACATTGGTGGACGCTGTGGAGGTGAAATGGACAGGAAACAGCAGGGGCAGTATGCATGGATGCCTCTGAGGCTGCCTAATTTTGGGATGGAGCTGGCGGTCCGCTGCCAGACGAGCTTTCGCCTGTCCAAGCCCCTGTCTCTCAGTTCCTCCCCTCCCAAAATGGGCCTGGGGGCCAGAAGCGTTTACTTTGAAAAAATTATAATTTTCAAAGCAGACGGGGTCGTTTGAATATTTCATCTAGGAATAATGGAAAAGGATAGCGGTTCTATTTTTAATTGTTTTGTCGGAAATGGTTACATGATTAATAGCGACACTATGGGGCATCCATATTGCGCTGCTATGATTGCAACTTCAGGTCTCCAGGATGGCGGTGACAGATGTGCCGAGTTCCATTATGTATCTGGTGAAACACCCAAAAATTCTGCCTGACACAGCTCGTTTGATAAGGGGACGATGTATGGAGGCAGTAAAGTAGTAGTAGATTAAAGGTGCTGCAGTTAAAACTATGTTAGTTGGATCTTGGGATGGAGCTGGCGCTCCGCTACCAGGCGAGCTTTCGCCTATCCAAGCCCCTGTCTCTTGGCTACTCCCCAAACAGCACTTCTAAGAACCTTTTGTATAAGATCTAGTGTAGTAGTGTTCTTATAAGTTTGGGTTATGGCGGGTGAGGGGAATGTAAACAGATGCGCAAGAAGCGCTGAAATAATATCGGTAAATGATAAAAGTTTGCCAGTATATTTTGTGGATTACACAGCAGGGTGGCGACAAAGTTAACAAGTTTGATGTGGAAGCCATGAAAACAACTCAAAATTCTGCCTGACACAGCTCGTTTGATAAGGGGACCATGTATGGAGGCAGTAAAGTAGTAGTAGATTAAAGGTGCTGCAGTTAAAATTATGTTAGTTGGATCTTGGGATGGAGCTGGCGCTCCGCTACCAGGCGAGCTTTCGCCTATCCAAGCCCCTGTCTCTCGGCTACTCCCCAAACAGCACTTCTAAGAACCTTTTGTATAAGATCTAGTGTAGTAGTGTTCTTATAAGTTTGGGTTATGGCGGGTGAGGGGAATGTAAACAGATGCGCAAGAAGCGCTGAAATAATATCGGTAAATGATAAAAGTTTGCCAGTATATTTTGTGGATTACACAGCAGGGTGGCGACAAAGTTAACAAGTTTGATGTGGAAGCCATGAAAACAACTCAAAATTCTGCCTGACACAGCTCGTTTGATAAGGGGACCATGTATGGAGGCAGTGAACTAGTAGTAGATTAAAGGTGCTGCAGTTAAAACTATGTTCGTTGGATCTTGGGATGGAGCTGGCGCTCTGCTGCCGGGCGAGCTTTCACCAATCCAAGCCCCTGTCTCTAGGCTACTCCCCAAACAGCACTTCTAAGAACCTTTTGTATAAGATCAAGTGTAGTAGTGTTCTTATAAGTTTGGGTTATGGCGGGTGAGGGGAATGTAAACAGATGCGCAAGAAGCGCTGAAATAATATCGGTAAATGATAAAAGTTTGCCAGTATATTTTGTGGATTACTGTAGCGGGGTCAGTTTTAATGTGACAAAGTCCAGAGACACAGACAGGCTTGACAGCAGAAATGCGGTTTCCTTGCGGCTTTTATTGGCAGCCAAAACAATGCAGCTTTACAGGCAAGTAAAATAAAACAAAGCGGGGAAACAAAAACGGGCTCATCTGAGCACTACCTGTACATCGGTAAGTCCCTCTCTAGCAAAACGGCGTACTCACAGCGGTTAGTGACACACGGCTGGCAAGCCTTCCAGAGCAATGTCTCTCACACAGAGCTCCAGCCCAGTATGCAGCTCTGGGATAAAACCCCTTCTCCCAGCTGCACTTGGTAATTAGGGCTGTGCAGTCTCTGGTCAGTGCATTAACCCTTTACCCCCAGGTATGGAAGAAACCTGAAAGGAATATATACACCATCTATTACCTTTCCAGCCGCTGTCCTACAATTACACAGCAGGGTGGCGACAAAGTTAACAAGTTTGAGGTGGAAGCCATGAAAACAACCCAAAATTCTGCCTGACACAGCTCGTTTGATAAGGGGACCATGTATGGAGGCAGTGAACTAGTAGTAGATTAAAGGTGCTGCAGTTAAAACTATGTTAGTTGGATCTTGGGATGGAGCTGGCGCTCCGCTGCCGGGCAAGCTTTCACCAATCCAAGCCCCTGTCTCTAGGCTACTCCCCAAACAGCACTTCTAAGAACCTTTTGTATAAGATCAAGTGTAGTAGTGTTCTTATAAGTTTGGGTTATGGCGGGTGAGGGGAATGTAAACAGATGCGCAAGAAGCGCTGAAATAATATCGATAAATGATAAAAGTTTGCTAGTATATTTTGTGGATTACACAGCAGGGTGGCAACAAAGTTAACAAGTAGAGATGAGCGAATATACTCGTACGAGCTTGATGCTAGTTCGAGCATTAGTGTACTCGAAACTGCTTGTTGCTCGGACGAATACTTCGCCCGCTGGAGAAAATGGCATCTCCCGCCATTGTGATTTTTGGCGGCCAGAAACAGAGCCAATCCCCTTACACGTCGATAGCAGTGGTTGGCTGGCCAGATTAGGTGACCCTGGAATAGACTAGCTCCTGCCCGCGCTGCTCGCATCATTCTCTGTCTGGATGCCGCTAGGGAGAGAGCTGCTGCTGGTCAGGGAAAGCGTTAGGGTGTTCTATTAGAATAGTGTTAGGCAGGAGTGATTCTACAAGAACCCAACAGCCCTTCTTAGGGCTACAATAACGTTTTATTTTACTTTTTTTTGTTTGCTTGTGGCTGGGCTTGCTGGCATTATTAGTGCAGCTAGTACCATATTGTGAGTAATTTGCAGGGAGACTTGCTACCGTTGTGTTTAGCTCTTAGTGACACACATATCCACCTCAAACACCGAAGTGGAACAATTTATTAGGGGTTTGATTTGAATTAGGCACAGTCTGCTGATTTATTTTTTTTTACGTTTATTTTTTTTTTATAACTCAAAGTAATCTGGCAAAGCAGTGTGCTTTCAGTGTAGGCTAGAAAATAGCCATAGGAGAACCCCAACGGCTTACTTAGGCCTACAATAGCGTTATATTTTACTTTTTTTTGTTTGCTTGTGGCTGGGCTTGCTGCCACTAGTAGTGCAGCTAGTACCATATTTGATTTGAATTAGGCACAGTCTGCTGATTTATTTTTTTTTTACGTTTATTTCTTTTTATAACTCAAAGTCATCAGGCACAGCACAAAATCCAGTCGTGTGCTGTCAGTGTAGGTTAGAAACTAGCCATAGCAATAGGATAGCATAGTTTTGTTTAAAAAAATAAAAAATAAAAAAAATAAACACAAAAAAAAATAAATTTTAAAGTTTACACTTTAATTTGGAAAATGTTTAACCCGAGGGCTAGGGGTAGAGGATGAGGGCGTGGACGTGGGCGTCCAACTACTGCAGGGGTCACCACCTGCTGATGAGGGAGCAGGGGAACGCAGCAGAGCTACACTCCCTAGGTTCATCATGTCTCAAGTTACTGGGACTCGCGGTAGAGCACTGTTGAGGCCAGAACAGTGCGAAGAGGTGATGTCGTGGATTGCGGACAATGCTTCTAGCCATTTGTCCAACAGTCAGTCTTCCACGCAGTCCACCCATGTCACCAAAATCAGCATTCCTCCAGCTCCTCCACCTCAGCCTCCTTCCCCCCAGTCTGCTCCCTCCCAGCAAAATTTGGCATTTGAACCGGCATACTCTGAGGAAGTGTTTTCTGGACCCTTCCCACAGTCACAAACCACTTGTCCGGTTGCTGCTGAGCTATTTTCCGATGCCCAGGTTTTCCACTGGTCGCAGTCTGTGGGTGATGATAACATTATTGACGTAGTGGAAGAAGTGTGTAAAGAGGTGTCGGACGATGAGGAGACACGGTTGTCAGACAGTGGTGAAGTTGTTGTCAGGGCAGGAAGTCTGAGGGGGGAGCAGACTGAGGGATCGGAGGATGATGAGGTGACAGACCCAAGCTAAGTTGATAGGCCTGGTGAACACAGTGCTTCTGAGACGGAAGCGATTCCTATAGCAGAACAGGTTGGAAGAGGCAGTGGTGGGGCCAGACAGAGAGGCTGGGGCAGAGCTGGTGCATCAGCGCCAAATGTTTCCCGTAGTCAAGCTCCCGTGGCGAGGGTTAGGTTTTCAGAAGTCTGGAGGTTCTTTAAAGAAACACCGGATGACCGACGGACTGTGGTGTGCAACCTGTGCCAAACCAGGATCAGCAGTGGTTCCACAACTAGCATAACTACCACCAGTATGCGCAGGCATATGAATGCTAAACACCCCACTCAATGGCACCAAGCCCGTTCACCTCCGGCCGGGCACACCACTGCTCCTTCCCCTGTGTCATCTGCTAGTCAGCCCCCTGCCCAGGACCCCGGCCCAAACACCTCCCGTGCGAAAACCCCATCTTCGCCTCCACGATCTTCCACAGCATCCACCAGCGTTCAGCTCTCCATACCCCAGACGCTGGAGCGCAAAAGGAAGTATAGTGCAACCCACCCACACGCCCAAGCCCTCAACGTCCACATCTCCAAATTGCTTAGCCTGGAGATGCTGCCCTATAGGCTGGTAGAGACCGAGGCCTTTCGAAACCTCATGGCGGCGGACGCCCCTCGGTATTCGGTCCCCAGCCGCCACTACTTTTCCTGATGTGCCGTCCCAGCCCTGCATTAGCACGTGTCAGAGAACATCATCCGTGCCCTGACCAACGCCGTTTCTGACAAGGTCGACCTGACCACAGACACGTGGACGAGTGCTGCCGGGCAGGGCCACTATATATATCGCTGACGGCACATTGGGTTAACTCGGTGGAGGCTGGGACCGAGTCTGACCCTGGGTCTGGTCATATACTGCCGACGCCGAGGATTGCGGTGTCTACCTCGGTCCAGGTCTCAAAGGCCTACTATGCCTCCTCCTCCTCCCACCCCTCCTCCACCTCCTCCTCTGAATTACCATCCGTGGGCATGGCGCCATCAGTCGGTAGCTCTAGGCACAGCAGCAGTGCCATCGCTAAGCGACAGCAGGCGGTGCTCAAACTGCTAATCCTAGGCGATAAAAGGCACACCGCCCAAGAGCTATTACAGGGCATCACGGCACAGACTGATCTGTGACTGGCACCGCTGAACCTGAAGCCAGGCATGGTTGTGTGTGACAACGGCCGTAACCTGGTGGCGGCTCTGCAACTCGGCAGACTGACACATGTGCCATGGCTGGCCCATGTGTTAAATCTCAGAGTTCAGCGTTTCCTCAAGACATACCCCAATCTGTCTGATTTGCTCATGAAGGTGCGCCGCATCTGTGCGCATTTCAGGAAGTCCAGCACAGATGCGGCACAGCGCCGCCTCCAACTGCCCGCTCACCGACTGTTGTGCGACGTGCCCACGAGGTGGAATTCAACATTAACCATGTTATCCAGAGTTTACCAGCAGCTCAGAGCGATTGTAGACTGCCAGATGTCAACTTCCACCAGAACTGGTAGTCAGGTCAGTCAGCTTCCTCAAGTCTACAATGAGGAGTGGACGTGGATGTCTGATATCTGTCAGGTGCTGAGTAACTTTGAGGAGTCAACACAGATGGTCAGTGGCGATGCCGCCATCATCAGCCTCACCATCCCGCTGCTTGGCCTGTTGAAAAACTCTTTGGTCAGCATGAAGTCGGAAGCTTTGCGCTCGTCACAAGAGACGGGGGAAGAAGATTCCCTTGTTGATAGCCAAAGCACCCTTAGGTCTGTTTCTCAGCGCATATCGGAGGAGGTGGAGGAGGATGAGGAGGAAGAGGAGGAGAATGTTGGCGAGACAGAAGAGGGGACCATTGTTCAGTCCTTCACTGTTCAGCGTGTATGGGCAGAAGAAGAGGAGTTGGAGGAGGAGGAAATGGACAGTCAGGCCAGTGAGGGGAGTGAATTCTTGCACGTTCTTGCGCATATGGCAGATTTCATGCTAGGCTGCCTATCCCGTGACCCTCGCGTTCAAAGAATTTATTCCAGATTACTGGGTATTCACTCTCCTGGACCCACGGTACAAGCAAAATCTTTCCACTCTCATCCCTGGAGAGGAAAGGAGTGTGAGAATGCATGAATACCAGCAGGCCCTGGTGCACAAGCTGAAACAGTATTTCCCTTCTGACAGTGCTAGCGGCAGAGGGCGTACTTCTGCAGGACAAGTAGCGAGGGAAAGTAGGCGAGCAGGCAGCTTGTCCAGCACTGGCAGGGGTACGCTTTACAAGGCCTTTGCCAGTTTTATGTCACCCCAGCAAGACACTGTCACCTGTCCCCAGTCTCGGCAGAGTAGGGCTGATCTTTACAGAAAGATGGTGAGGGAGTACATAGCTGACCATACCATCGTCCTAAATGATCACACAGCTCCCTACAACTACTAGGTTTCAAAGCTGGACATGTGGCACGAACTGGCGCTGTATGCCTTGGAGGTTCTTGCCTGCCCTGCCGCTAGCGTGTTGTCCGAGTGGGTTTTCAGTGCAGCTGGTGGCATCATCACCGATAAGCGTACACGCCTGTCGACTGACAGCGCTGACAGGCTGACGCTTATCAAGATGAATAAAGCCTGGATGTCTCCGGATTTTCATTCTCCGCCAGGTGAAAGAAGCTCAACCTGAATAATGTATGCACTCGTCCTCCTCATTGTCCTCCTTCTCCTCCTCTTTGTACACTAAAGCGGAGGAAACTGGCTATTTTTTCCCAGGGCCAACTGGCTCTAGCTATAGTACTCTATGGGGGTCATTTACTAAGGGCCCGATTCGCGTTTCCCGACGTGTTACCCGAATATTTCCGATTTGCGCCGATTGTACCTGAATTGCCCCGGGATTGTGGCGCACGCGATCGGATTGTGGCGCATCGGCGCCGGCATGCGCGCGACAGAAATCGGGGGGCGTGGCCGAACGAAAACCCGACGTATTCGGAAAAACCGCCGCATTTAAAAACCGAAAAAGTGTCGCTTGGGAAGCGCTTACCTTCACCTGGTCCGAGGTGGTGCATTCCGGCGCGTTGAGTTTATTTTCAGCGCAGCAGCGCCACCTGGTGGACGGCGGAGGAACTACCTTCATAGATCCCGGCCGGACCCGAATCCTGTGCAGAGAACGCGCCGCTGGATCGCGAATGGGCCGGGTAAGTAAATCTGCCCCTATGTATTTAATTTTTCTGGAGGGCCACCTACCCGGTCCTCTGTTTTAAACAATTTTTGGGAGTGCCACATACAGGCACTCAATCTATTTAATTTTTCTGGAGGACCACCTACCTGCTCCTCTGGTTTGAAGACTTTTTTGGACTGTGTGGGAGATTTGGCACAGTAGAGTCTGAGGTAGCGGGATGTTGGGATGCAGTTTAAGACAGTGACACCAAGGTACAGTCCAAAACAGGTCTCGCCTGCGTTTATTGCAGCAGCAAAATAAAACAGCCTTTACATTCAGGCATTAAACAAACAAAATCCTACCCGTCAGGGTGCTAACTATACAGGTGTCCACTAACTCACCACTATACAAAATCACTTGGCTGCTCCAGGCACAGAGGTCAGGGCTGTGTGCTCTCCAGCCTCCTTACAGAGAGAAGACAACCCTTTCAGCTCTGCTGAGCGGTTTTAAAAAAGGCTGATTGGGCTGTTCCCACCACCTGTGTCCAAGGTGCTGGACAACACAACCTCAGCACTAAGGCCTTGCATAATAGCAAAACCTAGGGGAAACATACCGCCCATCCACAGTTAACCCCTTCAGTGTCTCACATACCCTTCCCCTCTGTTTGACCCTGTGGGGGCGAACACTTTTGGCCATCAGACAGTGGGTACGAGACAGGGCATCGGCATTCCCATGCAGCTTTCCTGCTCGATGTTCCACCATGAACTTGAAATTCTGCAACATTAGGAACCATCTTGTGACCCTGGCGTTCCTCTCTTTGGCCTGACTCATCCAGGTGAGGGGAGAGTGATCGGTTACTAGCGTAAACTGTCGCCCTATCAAGTAATACCTCAGGGATTCCAGAGCCCATTTTATCGCCAAGCACTCCCTCTCAACTATACTGTAGTTCTTCTCAGGGGGTGTGAGCTTGCGGCTCAGGTATGTCACGGGATGTTCCTCACCCTCCACTAATTGGGACAGGACAGCCCCTAAGCCCACGTCCGAAGCGTCAGTCTGCACAAAAAAGGTCTTGGTGAAGTCAGGGGTGATCAGTACCGGTCCCTCGCACAAAACCGTCTTAAGTCGCTGAAACGCCCCCTCAGCCTCTTCACTCCACTTTACCATCACCGCCCTGCTACCCTTGGTCAGGTCAGTCAGGGGTGCCGCTATGGTAGCAAAATCGGGGATAAATCGGCGATAATAGCCCACTATGCCTAGGAAAGCCCTCACTTGCTTCTTGCTCATAGGTCGTGGCCACTGCTGGATCGCCTCCACTTTATTTACTTGGGGTTTGATGATACCTTGCCCAATACGGTACCCCAGGTAACGGGCCTCTTCCAGACCCAGTGCACATTTTTATGGGTTCGCTGTCAACCCTGCTGCCCTCAGGGAGTCTACCACTGCTTGCACCTTGGCCAGGTGACTCTCCCAATCGGTACTATAAACTATGATGTCATCCAGGTAGGGCGAGGCATATCTCCGGTGAGACTTTAGCACAAGATCCATTAACCTCTGGAATGTGGCGGGAGCCCCATGTAGCCCAAAGGGTAGTACCACGTACTGAAAAAGCCCATCAGGAGTAACAAAAGCGGTCTTCTCTTTGGCCCTGTCAGTAAGGGGTACCTGCCAATACCCTTTCGTCAGGTCAAGGGTGGAGAAGAATCTAGCCTGTCCAAGTCGTTCTATCAACTAGTCAACCCAGGGCATGGGATAAGAATCAAATTTGGACACCTCGTTCAACTTCCTAAAGTCATTGCAGAACCGTAGGGAACCATCAGGTTTGGGAATCAACATAATAGGACTCGACCAGTCACTTTTAGACTCCTTGATAACCCCCAGGTCTAACATCTGCCTGACTTCTTCAGATATGGCAAGCCGGCGCGCTTCAGGGACTTGGTAGGGTTTTTTGGTGTACCCGGATGTGGGGTTCGGTTATGATGTCATGCTTGATAACTGAAGTACGTCCCGGTAACTTAGAGAACACATCCACATTTCGGAGCACAAACTCCTTCGCTTCCTGAATCTGGGCCCTGGAGAGGGACTCCGAGATCCGTACTTCAGGCACCTTGGCATCGGGTACACCTACCTCCGGTGTCCCCTTCTTGGGGACAGACGCTTTTTCTACTCCCACGGCCATCAGGGACTCTCTTTCCCTCCATGGCTTTAGGAGGTTCACGTGGTATATCTGTTCGGGTTTCCTTCTCCCCGGCTGAGATACCTTGTAGGTTACCTCCCCCACTTTCTCCATGACCTCATATGGTCCTTGCCATTTTGCCAAGAACTTGCTCTCAACGGTGGACACCAGAACTAGCACTCTGTCGCCTGGGTTAAAGGTCCTGAGTCTGGCTGACCTATTGTAGACCCTAGACTGGGCCTCTTGTGCCCTTGTCATGTGCTCCTTTACAAGGGGCATTACCGCCGCTATGCGGTCCTGCATAAGGGAGATGTGTTCTATCACACTACGGTGGGGGGTCCTCTCCTGTTCCCAGGTCTCCTTGGCTACATCCAAAATCCCACGTGGGGAACGGCCATATAACAGCTCAAAGGGTGAGAAACCCGTGGAGGACTGGGGAACTTCACGTATGGCAAACATCAAATAGGGCAACAAACAATCCCAGTCCTTCCCATCCTTGCTGACCACCCTCTTTAGCATCCCCTTCAAGGTCTTGTTAAACCTCTCGACCAGGCCATCTGTCTGAGGATGATACACAGAGGTGCGGAGCTGTTTAACCTGCAGTAACTTACACATCTCCTTCATTACCCTAGACATGAATGGGGTACCCTGGTCAGTCAAGATTTCCTTTGGGAGGCCTGTGCGTGAGAATACCTGGAACAGCTCCCTAGCAATATTTTTGGAGGAGGTGTTCCTTAATGGAATCGCCTCGGGATTCCACGTAGCGTAGTCCAGGATAACCAGGATGTATTGGTGCCTCCTTGAGGATTTGACTATGGGGCAAACCAGATCCATTGCAATCCGTTCAAATGGCACCTCTATGATTGGTAGCGGGACCAAAGGACTCCTGAACTGGGAGACCTGGGCAGTAAGTTGACACTCAGGGCAGGAGCTACAATACCGGTTTACCTCCTCCCACACCCCGGGCCAGAAAAATCTCTGCAGGATCCTCTCTCAGGTCTTCTCAGCACCTAAGTGCCCTCCCAGCACATGTTTGTGTGCCAACTCTAGCACCAGCCTACGGTGAGATTGGGGTACTACAAGTTGCTCAACCTCCTCACCTCGTATCTGGTCGACCCTGTACAACAGTTCCCCAACAATCACCATTCGGGGTATATTTTGTCAGCCCCTGGTATTTGGAGTACCCCATTTATCACTTTAACATTCTCCCGTGCTTTAAATAAGGTAGGGTCCTGTAGCTGTGCAGCCCCAAAATTTTCACGGGAAATCTCAAGGTCTGGCATGTCGGCCCCTCCTCGTGACCCTCGACCTCACCAGCTAGGACCTCTAGGGGAGAGAATTCATCAACTGGGGTCACCCCTTCTGCTGGTGTGGGTACATTGGCCTCGAAGGGTTCAGGGGCCAAGGCCGGGCATATCCGATGTCCATTATCTGTAATAGCACCTGAGGTGGGTCTTCATCTCCAGAGGTCCCAAAACACCGGTAATTCTCTGCCGATAATAGCCTCATGAAACAGGGACCCCACCACCCCCACTTCATGGGTGACAGTACCACAAGGTGTATGTAGGTTGATGACGGCAGTGGGATATTCGCGAGTGTCCCCATGTATACATAACACTCCCACTTTACGCCCACTGTACAGTCCAGGATCAACCAAAGTTCCCCGCACCAGGGTAACCAGACTCCCTGAGTCTAGCAAGGCTTCCACTGTGTGACCACCGATTGTGACCATACACACTTGGGGTTCTGCATCCGTGACTGACTCGGCAGCCAGAACCGGCCGGGCAAACAGTGACATTCGCCGGGTCTGGTTGCAGTCCATTGGCTCCACTGACAGAGGACAGTTGGCAGCAATATGGCCCATTTCATGGCATCGCCAGCACTGGATACGGCCATGACCTCTGTCAAGAGCCTCACTGGGTTTCTGTGTATCCAAGCCCCCCAGTGTACCCCCTCCCAACCTGACCTGTTTCCCTTTTTCTGCAGTAGCAGTCTTACCAGATGGTTTAATGGCCTTGTCACTGGCACTGCTTCGTGTGGGAGAGATAAGTAGAAGATCCTCCGTAGCCCGATATCTCTCTACTAGGGACACAAGTTCCTCAGCATTTGTGGGACCGGCCTGTCCAACCCAACGCTGGAGCTGAGAGGGCAGAGAACGGGTGAACTTGTCGAGAACCACTCTCTCTACTATCTGTGCTGGGGTGCAGACCTCGGGTTGTAGCCACTTCCGGACAAGATGGATCAGGTCATGCATTTGGGAGCGCGGGGGTAGTTTTTCAGAGTATGCCCACTGGTGGACCCGGCTGGAACGAACTTGAACGGTGACCCCAAGACGAGCCAGAATCTCCGCTTTTAGCTGGGGGTACTCACGGGCCTCCGTTTCACTCAGGTCGTAGTAGGCCTTCTGCGATTCGCCTGTCAGGAACGGCGCCAGGACATCTGCCCACTGCTCAGCTGGTAACTCCTCTCGCTCAGCTACTCGCTCGAACACCGCGAGATACGCCTCCACGTCGTCGGTCGCCGTCATCTTTTGTAAAGCCTTCTGCACTGCAGCCCGTGCGGAATGCTGGACAACTGGGTACCCTTGCAAACCAGTATGGGCCCCCTCAGTAGTCGTCGCTTGCGGTGCTGCCATAACGCCAGAAAACGTTTCCATCATCAGCTGGAACATGGCTCGGGACTCTTCCTGTTGTTGCTGGAGCATGGCTTGCTGCTGTCGGGACCTCTCCTCCTGCTGCTGTAGCATGGCTTGATGCAGCTGTCGATTAGCCTGGGACTCTTCCTGCTGCTGCAGCCGATTAGCTCTGGCCTCCTCTTGCAGGTATTTAATAAGGTCCTCCATCTTGGCTTTATCCTGCAATTTGCCTGCTGCTTTCACCCAGGCCATGCAATGTTGCAGGATGTAGCAAGCCTTTCAGGTGTGTGTCTTTTGAACTGCCCGCAATCCGAAGCACCATATGTGGGAGATTTGGCCCAGTAGAGTCTGAGGTAGCGGGATGTTGGGATGCAGTTCAAGACAGTGACACCAAGGTACAGTCCAAAACAGGTCTCGCCTGCGTTTATTGCAGCAGCAAAATAAAACAGCCTTTACATTCAGGCATTAAACAAACAAAATCCTACCCGTCAGGGTGCTAACTATACAGGTGTCCACTAACTCACCACTATACAAAATCACTTGGCTGCTCCAGGCACAGAGGTCAGGGCTGTGTGCTCTCCAGCCTCCTTACAGAGAGAAGACAACCCTTCCAGCTCTGCTGAGCGGTTTTAAAAAAGGCTGATTGGGCTGTTCCCACCACCTGTGTCCAAGGTGCTGGACAACACAACCTCAGCACTAAGGCCTTGCATACAGGCACTATCCAAATTAAATTGTCTCCATAGCAGCCTCCACACGTCGTCTGTTTAGCTACCTCCACATGTTGTCTCCATTGCTACCTCCACACGTCATCGCCATAGCTGCCTCCAAAAGTCGTCCATATAGCTGCCTCCATACATGGTCCCCTTATCAAACAAACTGTGTCAGGCAGAATTTTGGGTTGTTTTCATGGCTTCCACATCAAACTTATGGTATTGTACATCCCCTGCTAATAGAGATGAGCGAGCACTAAAATGCTCGGGTACTCGTTATTCAAGACAAACTTTTCCCGATGCTCGAGTGCTCGTCTCGAATAACGAGCCCCATTGAAGTCAATGGGAGACTCGAGCATTTTTCAAGGGGACCAAGGCTCTGCACAGGGAAGCTTGGCCAAACACCTGGTAACCTCAGAAAAGGATGGAAACACCACGGAAATGGACAGGAAACAGCAGGGGCAGCATGCATGGATGCCTCTGAGGCTGCTTAATCGTACCATTATGCCAAAATTATGGGCAACAGGATGGCCATGACAGAGTGACCGAATGAGGCTAGATAGCATCTAAAACATGCAATAATTGAGCCTGACACTATAGGGGACAGCATGCAGAGGCAGTGGCAGGCTAGAAAGTGTCATGGCGACATACCCTAAATGGACTCAGGCTTCACCAAAGGAGGTGAGCAAGAAGCGCTGAAATGATTTCCTATGTGAACAAAAGGTTGACGGTATATTTAGTCGATAACACAGCATGGTGGCGACATAGTGACCAAGTTCCATAACGTATCTGGTGAAACACACGAAAAATGAGCCTGACACAGCTCTTTTGATAAGGGGACGACATGTGGAGGCAGCCATGGAGACGACTTCCATGATTAAGAGCGACAGTATGGGGCATTCATATTGCGCTGCTATGATTGCAACTTCAGGTCTCCAGCATGGCGGCGACAGATGGGCTTGAATACACGTGGTGTGTTCAAATGATAAAGTACTCACGGTGTGCACCACCTATTAGCGTAATCTCAGAAAAGAAGAAGGGAGGGGAATGTGTAGGAGAAAGAAAAAGTTGTGAGTGTAATAAAAATTAACTTTTATTATTATGTTAAAATCTAGAGTCTGTACTCTTATTTAATGTAAATAGCCTAACAAGCGTGGCAGGAGTATCGTTGCCAAGCTGTTGTCCCAGCCACAAATTGTGCAGAATAACTCCTAGGGATGTAGATACAGGTGGGAGTCCCCTTATAATTTCTTTAATCCCTCCTGTGAAATAACTGGATCCCACTTAAATTCAGTAGTGGGAGTCTAGGACAGTGCTGTATGATTCTCTCTTAATGAGAGATCTTGAGGAGCCTTTGTTGCTGCCCAGCGCGACACTGCTGTGTGCATGTGTCAGCTGGTAAGTCTGAGGGGATCGCGGTGGAGCGCTACACCGCGTCTCCTCTCTTCTAGCACTGCACAGCTTGTCTTGTCTCAGGTAACGTGCATGCACGATACCGAGACTGACAGTAGGTCCTAGTGTGATCTTAGACAGCGATCTCACTGTATGTAAGTATCGCTACTGCATCTGTCCCTCTATTATTCTTTCCCTAGGTTGTAGCTGCGGGCATAGATTGTGTCCCGACACGTGTTTTGCCGAGTCTCCCCGGCTTCTTCTAGGGGCGACAGATGGGCGACAGATGGCGACAGATGGGCCGAGTTCCACTATGTATCTGGTGAAACACCTGAAAATTCTGCCTGACACAGCTCGTTTGATAAGGGGCCTGGGGTATAGAGAGTTGAAATGAAACATTGGTGGGCGCTGTGGAGGATCGTGGAGGCAAAATGGACAGGAAACAGCAGGGGCAGCATGCATGGATGCCTCTGAGGCTGCCTAATCATGGGATGGAGCTGGCGGTCCACTGCCAGGCGAGATTTCGCCTGTCCAAGCCCCTGTCTCTCGGCTCCTCCCCACCCAAAATGGGCCTGGGGGCCAGAAGCGTTTACTTTGAAAAAATTATAATTTTCAAAGCAGGCCGGGTCGTTTGAATATTTCACCTAGGAATAATGGAATAGCATAGTGGTTCTATTTTTAATTGTTTTTACGGAAATGGTTGCATGATTAAGAGCGATAGTATGGGGCATCCATATTGCGCTGCTATGATTGCAACTTCAGGTCTCCAGCATGGCGGCGACAGATGGGCCGAGTTCCACTATGTATCTGGTGAAACACATGAAAATTCTGCCTGACACAGCTCGTTTGATAAGGGGACCATGTATGGAGGCAGTGAACTAGTAGTAGATTAAAGGTGCTGCAGTTAAAACTATGTTAGTTGGATCTTGGGATGGAGCTGGCGCTCCGCTGCCAGGCGAGCTTTCGCCAATCCAAGCCCCTGTCTCTTGGCTACTCCCCAAACAGCACTTCTAAGAACCTTTTGTATAAGATCAAGTGTAGTAGCGTTCTTATAAGTTTGGATTATGGCGGGTGAGGGGAATGTAAACAGATACGCAAGAAGCGCTGAAATAATATCGGTAAATGATAAAAGTTTGCCAGTATATTTTGTGGATTACACAGCAGGGTGGCGACAAAGTTAACAAGTTTGATGTGGAAGCCATGAAAACAACCCAAAATTCTGCCTGACACAGCTCGTTTGATAAGGAGACCATGTACGGAGGCAGCTATATGGACGGCTTTTGGAGGCAGCTATGGCGATGACGTGTGGAACTAGCAATGGAGACAACGTGTGGAGGCAGCTAAAGAGACGACATATGGAGGCTGCTATGGAGACAATTTAATTTGGATAGTGCCTGTATGTGGCAGTCCAAAAAAGTTTTCAAACCAGAGGAGCAGGTAGGTGGTCCTCCAGAAAATTTAAATAAATTGAGTGCCTGTATGTGGCAGTTCAAAAAAGTTTTCAAACCAGAGGAGCAGGTAGGTGGTCCTCCAGAAAAATTAAATAGATTGAGTGCCTGTATGTGGCACTCCCAAAAATTGTTTAAAACAGAGGACCGAGTAGGTGGCCCTCCAGAAAAATTAAATACATAGAGTACTATAGCTAGAGCCAGTTGGCCCTGGCAAAAATAGCCAGTTTCCTCTGCTTTAGTGTACAAAGAGGAGGAGAAGGAGGACAATGAGGAGGAGTGCATACATTATTCAGGTTGAGCTTTGTTCACCTGGTGGAGAATGAAAATCCGGAGACATCCAGGCTTTATTCATCTTGATAAGCGTCAGCCTGTCAGCGCTGTCAGTCGACAGGCGTGTACGCTTATCGGTGATGATGCCACCAGCTGCACTGAAAACCCGCTCGGACAACATGCTAGCGGCAGGGCAGGCAAGAACCTCCAAGGCGTACAGCGCCAGTTCGTGCCACATGTCCAGCTTTGAAACCTAGTAGTTGTAGGGAGCTGTGTGATCATTTAGGACGATGGTATGGTCAGCTACGTACTCCCTTACCATCTTTCTGTAAAGATCAGCCCTACTCTGCCGAGACTGGGGACAGGTGACAGTGTCTTGCTGGGGTGACATAAAACTGGCAAAGGCCTTGTAAAGCGTACCCCTGCCAGTGCTGGACAAGCTGCCTGCTCGCCTACTCTCCCTCACTACTTGTCCCACAGAAGTACGCCCTCTGCCGCTAGCGCTGTCAGAAGGGAAATACTGTTTCAGCTTGTGCACCAGGGCCTGCTGGTATTCATGCATTCTCACACTCCTTTCCTCTCCAGGGATGAGAGTGGAAAGATTTTGCTTGTACCGTGGGTCCAGGAGAGTGAACACCCAGTAATCGGTGCTGGAATAAATTCTTTGAACGCGAGGGTCACGGGATAGGCAGCCTAGCATGAAATCTGCCATATGCGCAAGAACGTGCAAGAATTCACTCCCCTCACTGGCCTGACTGTCCATTTCCTCCTTCTCCAACTCCTCTTCTTCTGCCCATACACGCTGAACAGTGAAGGACTGAACAATGGTCCCCTCTTCTGTCTCGCCAACATATCAGACATCCACGTCCACTCCTCATTGTAGACTTGAGGAAGCTGACTGACCTGACTCCCAGTTCTGGTGGAAGTTGACATCTGGCAGTCTACAATCGCTCTGCGCTGCTGGTAAACTCTGGATAACATGGTTAATGTTGAATTCCACCCCGTGGGCACGTCGCACAACAGTCGGTGAGCGGGCAGTTGGAGGCGGCGCTGCGCTGCCCGGAGAGTGGCAGCATCTGTGCTGGACTTCCTGAAATGCGCACAGATGCGGCGCACCTTCGTGAGCAAATCAGACAGATTGCGGTATGTCTTGAGGAAACGCTGAACTCTGAGATTTAACACATGGGCCAGGCATGGCACATGTGTCAGTCTGCCGAGTTGCAGAGCCGCCACCAGGTTACGGCCGTTGTCACACACAACCATGCCTGACTTCAGGTTCAGCGGTGCTAGCCACAGATCAGTCTGTGCCGTGATGCCCTGTAATAGCTCTTGAGCGGTGTGCCTTTTATCGCCTAGGCTCAGCAGTTTGAGCACCGCCTGCTGTCGCTTAGCGATGGCATTGCTGCTGTGCCTAGAGCTACCGACTGATGGCTCCATGCCCACGGATGGTAATTCAGAGGAGGAGGTGGAGGAGGGGTGGGAGGAGGAGGAGGCATAGTAGGCCTTTGAGACCTGGACTGAGGTAGGCCCCGCAATCCTCGGCGTCGGCAGTATATGACCAGGCCCAGGGTCAGACTCGGTCCCAGCCTCCACCAAGTTAACCCAATGTGCCGTCAGCGATATATATAGTGACCCTGCCCGGCAGCACTCATCCACGTGTCCGTGGTCAGGTGGACCTCGTCAGAAACGGCGTTGGTCAGGGCACGGATGATGTTCTCTGACACGTGCTTGTGAAGGGCTGGGACGGCACATCGGGAAAAGTAGTGGCGGCTGGGGACCGAATACCGAGGGGCGGCCGCCGCCATGAGGTTTCGAAAGGCCTCGGTCTCTACCAGCCTATAGGGCAGCATCTCCAGGCTAAGCAATTTGGAGATGTGGACGTTGAGGGCTTGGGCGTGTGGGTGGGTTGCACTATACTTCCTTTTGCGCTCCAGCGTCTGGGGTATGGAGAGTTGAACGCTGGTGGATGCTATGGAGGATCGTGGAGGCGAAGATGGGGTTTTCGCACGGGAGGTGTTTGGGCCGGGGTCCTGGGCAGGGGGCTGACTAGCAGATGACACAGGGGAAGGAGCAGTGGTGTGCCCGGCCGGAGGTGAACGGGCTTGGTGCCATTGAGTGGGGTGTTTAGCATTCATATGCCTGCGCATACTGGTGGTAGTTAGGCTAGTAGTGGTGGAACCCCTGCTGATCCTGGTTTGGCACAGGTTGCACACCACAGTCCGTCGGTCATCCGGTGTTTCTTTAAAGAACCTCCAGACTACTGAAAATCTAGTCCTCGCCACGGGAGCTTGACTACGGGAAACATTTGGCGCTGATGCACCAGCTCTGGCCCTGCCTCTCCGTCTGGCCCTGCCACTACTTCTTCCAACCTGTTCTGCTATAGGACTCGCCTCCGTCTCAGAAGCACTTTGTTCAACCGGCCTATCAACCCAGCTTGGGTCTGTCACCTCATCATCCTCCGATCCCTCAGTCTTCTCCCCCCTCGGACTTCTTCCCTGACAACAACTTCACCACTGTCTGACAACCGTGTCTCCTCATCGTCCGACACCTCTTTACACACTTCTTCCACTACGTCAATAATGTCATCATCACCCACAGACTGCGACCGGTGGAAAACCTGGGTATCGGAAAATAGCTCAGCAGCAACCGAACAAGTGGTTTGTGACTGTGGGAAGGGTCCAGAAAACAGTTCCTCAGAGTATGCCGGTTCAAATGCCAAATTTTGCTGGGAGGGGGCAGTCTGGGGCGAAGGAGGCTGAGGTGGAGGAGCTGGAGGAGTGCTGATTTCGGTGACATGGGTGGACTGCGTGGAAGACTGACTGGTGAACAAATGGCTAGAAGCATTGCCCTCAATCCACGACATCACCTCTTCGCACTGTTCTGGCCTCAACAGTGCTCTACCACGAGACCCAGTAACTTGAGACATGATGAACCTAGGGAGTGTAGCTCTGCTGTGTTCCCCTGCTCCCTCGTCAGCAGGTGGTGTCTCACCCCGCTCAGGACCACGGCCTCTGACCCCTGCAGTAGTTGGACGCCCACGTCCACGCCCTCATCCTCTACCCCTAGCCCTCAGGTTAAACATTTTCCAAATTAAAGTGTAAACTATTGCTATGGCTAGTTTCTAACCTACACTGACAGCACACAACTGGATTTTGTGCTGAGCCTGATGACTTTGAGTTATAAAAAGAAATAAACGTAAAAAAAAATAAATCAGCAGACTGTGCCTAATTCAAATCAAACCCCTAATAAATTGTCCCACTTCAGTGCTTGAGGTGGATATGTGTGTCACTAAGAGCTAAACACAACGGTAGCAAGTCTCCCTGCAAATTACTCACAATATGGTACTAGCTGCACTACTAATGGCAGCAAGCCCAGCCACAAGCAAACCAAAAAAAAGGAAAATATAACACTATTGTAGGCCTAAATAAGCCGTTGGTGTTCTCCTATGGCTATTTTCTAGCCTACACTGAAAGCACACTGCTTTGCCAGATTACTTTGAGTTATAAAAAGAAATAAACGTAAAAAAAAATAAATCAGCAGACTCTGCCTAATTCAAATCAAACCCCTAATAAATTGTCCCACTTCGGTGTTTGAGGTGGATATGTGTGTCACTAAGAGCTAAACACAACGGTCGCAATTCTCCCTGCAAATTACTCACAATATGGTACTAGCTGCACTACTAATGGCAGCAAGCCCAGCCACAAGCAAACCAAAAAAAAGGAAAATATAACGCTATTGTAGGCCTAAATAAGCCGTTGGGGTTCGCCTATGGCTATTTTCTAGCCTACACTGAAAGCACACTGCTTTGCCAGATAACTTTGAGTTATAAAAAGAAATAAACGTAAAAAAAAATAAATCAGCAGACTGTGCCTAATTCAAATCAAACCCCTAATAAATTGTCCCACTTCGGTGTTTGAGGTGGATATGTGTGTCACTAAGAGCTAAACACAACGGTAGCAAGTCTCCCTACAAATTACTTACAATATGGTACTAGCTGCACTAATAATGGCAGCAAGCCCAGCCACAAGCAAACCAAAAAAAAGTAAAATAAAATGTTATTGTGGCCCTAAGAAGGGCTGTTGGGTTCTTGTAGAATCACTCCTGCCTAACACTATTCTAATAGAACACCCTAACGCTTTGCCTGGCCAGCAGCAGCTCTCTCCCTAGCGGCATCCAGACAGAGAATGATCCGAGCAGCGCGGGCAGGGGCTAGTCTATTCCAAGGTCACCTGATCAGGCTAGCCAACCACTGCTATTGACGTGTAAGGGTACCACGTCATGCTGGGTGGAGTGCAGAGTCTCCTGGCTTGTGATTGGCTCTGTTTCTGGCCGCCAAAAATCACAACAGCGGGAGATGCCATTTTCTCGAGCTGGCGAAATACTCGTCCGAGCAACGAGCAATTTCGAGTTTGAAAGAGAACAATGTTTTCAGGCTTTTGGAGACCAGAGTTTTTTTCAAAAAAAGCTTTATTGGGAGCTTCACAGATTACAATCTTGTACAGTATAACATTGGATACAGATGGTTAAAAACTTTAATCCCATACATGCACTTTCTCAGTATTATATGAAATATATGAAAATTATATGAAAAATAAACATACATCTGTGTATATAATAGGTATTGGGAAAGAGGGACATGGGGGGAATAGGAGGGATGGAAAGGTCTCCTGTTCATTCTTATCTCAGACTACCAATTTAACCTCTGCAATTCTTAGTAATTATAAACAAGACTCTGCAGTCCATGTGATTTCTGAAAGCTCTTTTAGGGTATTCTGAAAATATTCTCCTGTTGTTGCTTGCCATGACACTTTGGTTTCTAGGTGTAAGATTTTTTTAAGAAGCAAATCTATGCGGCTCATTTATTAAGGGTTGCGCTGCTTACTTTCGTCAGACTGTGCACCTTTTGCGGGGATTACACAACTTGCACAGGTATTTAACAAGTGTCTGCACTGGGATTTTGCCACACACAATCCTTTTTTGGATTAAACCCACCTCTTCCTGCAAACCCTGCCGGATCTTCGTACCTTGTGCCCTAGTGAAAGCTGTGGTTGATGCCTTGCGCTGTTGTTGAGATTTTCAATTGTGACCCTGGTTCCATTCCTGACTATGCTCCTCTGCCGCCTGCCCTGACCTATTGCTATGTTCCTGACTCTGATACTGTGCTGCCTGTCCTGACCTCCTGCCTGTCCCCGACTATCAGATTGCCTGCTGTTCCTGTACCTCGACCTAGGCTGCCACCGAGGACAAGTCACGCCCGTGGAATGACCTGGTGGTACCATTCCGCAGCAAGTCCAACCCGCTTTGAAGTGGGCTCGGGTGCAAACCAGGTACCACTTAGACTCTGGTCCCAGGTGTTGGCTTGTGTCTTCGTTCGCGGTGGTTCAGAGGATCCACTACCTCTGAGCCCGACAGGAACCAGTGGTGTAAGTGGTACGTGGGGAGCTTTGGGATTTTGTCTTTTTGGCAGCTGGGCATTTGGAGAGGTTTGGGGAGGAGGATGAAGGACCACCCTGATCAGTGGCTGTGGCTAGGAAAACCCTGTGTTTGTTTCAAGTTTTTTGGAATAATAATAATAATAAAATATGGGGGGGGTGTTGGGGTGGAAAGGGGGGTTTAGGATTGGGGGGGAAGAGGGGATAGAACTGTTAATGTGAATATATGTGAATATATGTGATATATTCACTGGAATAAAAATCATATAAAAATCATTTTGTTGTGTGCCATGTTCCCTATATGAATTGAACGTGGATTGAGAATCCTACATTGAGCATCACCCCTTAAAAAAAGTGTGCAGTCACTATTGTTTCTACTTGTTAAACTGCCAACTTTTGTATGTTCATCTTGATTTTGTTCATCTTGAATCTTGACATGACAAAATAGTCTAGAGCAATAAGGCTATCTTTCTATAGCACTGGTTCCCTAGATGAAGGTAACAGAGACATTAGGGGCGAGGTGGGGTGGGGGTATTTAACAATGTGTCTCTGGTTCCTCCTATCTCTAGCTGGAAAACACTAGTGTTTTGCTGTGCCAGATTTATAACTGTGTTGAATTCTGGTGCAACACAAGACTGTCTGTTCCTACTTAAGATCTACTTTTAGTTGGTATAAACTGTATTTCAG
Organism: Engystomops pustulosus; assembly: GCF_040894005.1. Lineage (NCBI taxonomy): Eukaryota > Metazoa > Chordata > Amphibia > Anura > Leptodactylidae > Engystomops > Engystomops pustulosus. The sequence goes on along the minus strand of NC_092415.1, from coordinate 93,962,038 downwards.
AATTTTGGGCACATGGACAATTGCCTGCAAGCCAAATCCCGTTCTCATGTGGCCACTCCTATTTTCTGAAGGTCACACCCCCTTAGTCGGACAAGTTTGAAAAGTACCAAGAAAAGGTCTAAAAGCCTTGATAAATGTGGCACATTTTAGGTGCAAAACCACCATTATGGTGGAGCAAGTGCATTACTAAATCCCCCCTATACTATCAACAAACTCATTAATCCAAATGTGTCCTTTAACAGATGGCTGCACATGGAAACCAAGCGGAGATGGTTCACATGGAAGCGTTTCTTATAAACAAGCCTTCGCCACATCAGAATCCGGTATAACTTTAACCGCCGGGGTAGGAGCAGACTGAGGCTCATCAACAGGAAGCATTGAATCATCAATTACAGTAGCAATATGTCGCTGATGAACCCCTGATGGACCAACCCATGCATTAGCCTGAGAAATTGAAGAGGAAGCTCTACTCATAAAACCAGAGAGCAAGCTCATAAAGTCAGACATCAGGCTGCAATCAGTGCTAGGATTGACATATTGGGGCACATTTACTTACCCCGTCCTGTTGCGATCTTGCGGTGCATTGCCCGATGAGGATTTGGGTCTGTCGTGATTCACTAAGATCGTGCGCCCGAGTTCCTGCATCCGTCACTTCTGCGCCGAGGTTCGCCGGAGTTCACCTGCTTCTTCCTGGTGAATGTGAGTGCTTGATCTTGCGATACATTTCCTATTTTAGGACGGCCACGCCCCCCGATTTCTGTTGCATGCAAGCCAGCGCCGATGCAACCACAATCCGATTGCGTGCGTCAAAAACCTGGGGGAATTCGGGGCAAAAAGTAAATATTCGGGAAACCCGACGAAAGTGCAATGTTCAGACCCTTAGTAAATGTGCCCCAGTAAGTACATGTATTTCATCACTGATGTCTTCTTGCTGTCGATATCCACTGCTGATGCTAAAGTTCTCCCTGCAGTCCGACCTACCTCAAGACAGGTGCGTAACACTGATGCTTTCCCTATTGCCAGTTTTTTAAAATTTTTTGTCTACAGAGCTGTTTGCTGGCTTGCTCATTGCGGGACATGTAGTACTTTGCATCATTATCAATTTCTGGAGTAGATATATAAGCCACCAACCAACTCCGTAACCCAAAAAGTAAAAATGTTGTGCCACTCGGAAGACGGCAATGCAAAAATGATAGATTTTTCCGCACATTAGGGTTTTATTTGGCAAATTTAGTCAAATGTAAGAAACAATATTTAAGTATAGTATCCCCTAATTGTATTGACCCACAGAATAAAGATATCATGATTATTACGCTATACAGTGAACACCAAAAAAAGTTACAAATTCAGTACAGAATTGAAGCTTTTCTACTCCTGCCCTCAAAAAAAAAGTTCATAAATTTTCAACAATAGGGCATACCAACCCCAAAATGGTAACACTGGAAAAAACATCTCATCACGCATAAAAAATGCCATCACATGGCCCCAATAACGAAAAAGCTAAAATTTTATAGCCTACAAAAGGGGCCAATGAAAAGTTACAATATCATAGGGGGCTGGCTGGCTGTATACTACTGGGGGCAGGCAGGCTGTATACTACTGGGGTAGGCAGGCTGTATACTACATGGGGGCAGGCTGGCTGTATCCCAGTTTTGGTGGTAAAATTAGGGGTCTCGGCTTATACTTGGGTCGGCTTATACTCGAGTATATACGGTACTTCCACCATGGGACATGAATGCACTGCAGTCATAACAGCAGCCCAGAAGGGAAACAAAAGAAGAAAAGAGAAGTAAAGATGTGCTGCCAGTGGACAAACAATGCAATGCTTATAATGTTTTAGTCAAATAAAATAAAGACACATGATTGTTGTCAACAATAGTGGCACAGGTATAAAATAGTAAGATAGATTACAGTATTCTCGTTATATATATCCCTGCTATATACTGAGGCCAGGGACTGCTGTTAATATACTGGGGCAGGGGCTACAGGCATTATACTGGGGCAGGTATTACAGGCTATATACTGGGGGGGGGGCTGCTGGCTAAATACTGGGCAGCAGGGGCTGAAGGCTATATACTGAGGGCAGGGGCTGCTGGCTATATACTGGGGGCAGGGGCTGCTGGCTATATACTAAAGGGTAAGGGGCTGCTGGCTATATACTGGGGGCAGAGGCTACAGGCCATATACTAAAGGGTAAGGGGCTGCTTATAATATAATGGGGGCAGGGGTTGTTGGCTATATTTTCAGATACCTGCACGTCATAGGTGTTATTCTGGCACCTTATTTCCTTAATTGTATGACAAACACAATATATAACATGAGGTTTATAACATACTATGATATGCAGGATGTCCAAATGAAAGCCAAAAGGGTGACCATATCAGCCATAGCAAATTAAACTGGTCATTCCAAGTCTGTTAATCATTCAAATCCCCCAAGAAGGCTGGTCAGCCTTGAAGTAACATGCTGAGATGCATGTTGTGTGGACAGGGGAGAAGTGGTCATTCATGTTAGCAATGAAAGCATGTTTAATTTATTTGGATCTAATGGGAAACATTATGTTCATCAACAAATGGGGTAAGTCAGTATAAGGTGGTGTTGGAAGTGTCATGGTTTTTGGAATGTTTTCTGCAGCAGAAGTTGGTATTCTCATACAGCTACACGGCAGAGTGAATGCAAGTGTATATCAGAACCTTCGTCAACAACGGGTGGTTCCTTCTTTGCATTATTCACCTAATCAACCAGCATTCATGCAGGACAATGCCCCCTGTCACACAGCATAGCGGGTAAACCAGTTTTTTGAAACAGAACACATTAAAACAATTAAATGGCCAGTTCTCTTCTAAACATAATATAAAATCTTCGGTGGAAAAGGTCATCTGAATTCACACTACAGCAGACTGGTGATGTCCTGTTGCCGCATATGTGCTTAAACCAAATGTTCTAAACCCAATAAAAAATCCTTGGTGACAAAGTTATTATATATATATCATAAAATACCCTTTTGATAACAAATAAATTGTAAACTCTCATGCATAAAAGGTTTTCAACCTACAAATGAAATAAATAGAAATTGTCCACCAGAGGGCAGTGATATGCTTTATAACTGCATAAAACTCAAACTATGTATTAAATGATATATCCATTAATAATATAAAAATAATGGTATATAATAATACATTGCTAAATGTAATATATGTTAGCTATGTTTTTCAACCAAAGAAAGGAGAAATTACAGAATGTGACATGCAATGTAAATTCATTTGATTATAGGACTTGGTCAAGCACTTTTAGAGAAATTCTTCTCAGACTGCCTTTTTTGACAATGAAAATATCAGTTTAGTGTCAAATTCATTTTTAATTGCAGTTGCAGAAAGGATTGCTGCCATATTTAGAAAATGTGGTCTGATGGAATTCTATTGTAAGCCACAATTATAGACAAACAATAGTGAATAAGTGAATCATTTGCCACAACAATACAACCTGATTCAGATGGAAACAAACACTAAAAATACATCTATCTCCTTGGCCCATGTGCTCATTCAGGGGAACGTATTGGGTTTCTTAATTACAGATCATGTTCTGGCCATTTTACACTGTATTACATTGCCTTGGGAGCAGGACTCCAAGCATTTCAGTTATCTACAATGCAAGGGTTCCACTTCTGTGTATTAAACCGGGGGTTCATAAATGTTCCTCAGCATCTCCAAGGTATGCTAAATAAATAAAAGTGAATGTTGCCATGGCTATGATAGAAGTTCAAAAAGATGCCACAGAACTTTTTAAGATGCTCTGGACTGTGTAAATAAAAGAGGTGTCAGGCTCCAGGGGTAGTGGACCCATTGGACCACCGCAGACAATGACGTAAGCCGACATCTGGCACTGGAGTCTAAGTGGCACCCAGTTTTCACCAGAGCCCGCCGCAAAGCAGGTTGGATTTTTTTCGGTATGGTACCACCAGGTCATTCCATAGGTGTGACTTGTCCGCGGTTGCAGTTAAGGTGAGGTACATAAACAGAAGACAGGTTCCTAGTCAGGGACAGACAGGAGGTCAAGGCAGGCGGCACGGGATCAATGTCAGAGGCAGAGCAGAAGGTCAGGTTGGCAGCGGAGGAGCGTAAATGGGAACAGGTCCGGGGTCACAATAAATCATTGAACAGGAAATCAATAAACAGGCACAGGGCAACAATACAAGCTTTCTCAGAGGCATATAGCATAAAGATCCGGCAGGGTGTACAGGGAGAGGAAGGCTTAAATGGTATTATGAGAAATGGGCGGTGCCATTGACGGCACACTGGCCCTTTAAATCCTCTGAAGCCGGTACGTGTGCCCTAGAAGTCGGGGACATGTGCACAGCCCAGTGAGTGGAGACAGGAGTGGGGACAAGTAAGCGGACACCACAGGATGCTGGGGCACACGGAGGACCACAGGTGAGCCCACGACCCGTGGGAGCACCCGTGACAAGTGGTTAAATTTTACAATGCAATACTACAGTTTAATATGTATTATGCATTGCTTGTTGGTCCTTACTAGAGATGAGCGAGTATACTCGTCCGAGCTTGATGCTCGTTCGAGTATTAAGGTACTCGAGACGGCTCGTTGCTCGGACGAGTATTTCCCCTGCTCGAGATCGAGCATTTAATTAAAAAAACACAGTGAAGAACAATGAAGAATAGAATAAAAACAGTGAACACAGTGAACACAGGATCATTTAAGTGAAAAACACAGTGAAGAACACAGTGAAGAATAGATTACAGATGTTCGGCACATCTGCTTACTTGTCGGAAGATACGCGCGGAACGGTGCGAACAAAATAGTATGTGAAGAACAATATATATGTGTGAAGAACACGGTGAGCAGCACAGAGACATGGGGCAGCGGCAGCACGGAGACATCGAGGGGCACGGGGAGACATCGAGGGGCACGGAGACATCGAGGGGCACGGAGACATCGAGGGGCACGGAGACATCGAGGGGCACGGAGACATCGAGGGGCACGGAGACATCGAGGGGCACGGAGACATCGAGGGGCACGGAGACATCGAGGGACACGGAGACATCGAGGGGCACGGAGACATCGAGGGGCACGGGGAGACATCGAGGGGCACGGAGACATCGAGGGGCACGGAGACATCGAGGGGCACGGAGACATCGAGGGGCACGGAGACATCGAGGGACACGGAGACATCGAGGGGCACGGAGACATCGAGGGGCACGGGGAGACATCGAGGGGCACGGGGAGACATCGAGGGGCACGGAGACATCGAGGGGCACGGAGACATCGAGGGGCACGGAGACATCGAGGGGCACGGGGAGACATCGAGGGGCACGGAGACATCGAGGGGCACGGAGACATCGAGGGGCACGGAGACATCGAGGGGCACGGGGAGACATCGAGGGGCACGGGGAGACATCGAGGGGCACGGAGACATCGAGGGGCACGGAGACATCGAGGGGCACGGAGACATCGAGGGGCACGGAGACATCGAGGGGCACGGAGACATCGAGGGGCACGGGGAGACATCGAGGGGCACGGGGAGACATCGAGGGGCACGGGGAGACATCGAGGGGCACGGGGAGACATCGAGGGGCACGGAGACATCGAGGGGCACGGAGACATCGAGGGGCACGGAGACATCGAGGGGCACGGGGAGACATCGAGGGGCACGGGGAGACATCGAGGGGCACGGAGACATCGAGGGGCACGGAGACATCGAGGGGCACGGAGACATCGAGGGGCACGGAGACATCGAGGGGCACGGAGACATCGGGGAGACTTCAGTGGAAGAAGAGCAGCGGATCCCGGGACAGCGTATCTCCCGACAAGTAAGCAGATGTGCAGAACATCTGCAATCTATTCTTCACTGTGTTTTTCACTTAAATGATCCTGTGGTCACTGTTTTTATTCTATTCTTCACTGTTCTTCACATCTGTTAACTTGTCGGGAGATAATATACGCGCGGAACAGTGAAGAATAGATTGCAGATGTTTGCATACATCTGCTAACTTATCAGAAGACATTCTTTTTCAATTAATTAACACATTTTATTCCCGAACCATGGTCCCTTTGAAAAATGCTCGAGTCTCCCATTGACTTCAATGGGGCTCGTTATTCGAGACGAGCACTCGAGCATCTGGAAAAGTTCGTCTCGAATAACGAGCACTCGAGCATTTTAGTGCTTGCTCATCTCTAGTCCTTACTATTAAATTACAGAGTATCCAATGGAATTTTTTTGCTGACAGAATATATAAACTGTAATCTAACAAGCTCCATTTACATAGAGCATAAGATATTTCCAGCAATATGTCTGGCACACTTAGTAGTAACAACCTCTAGTAACAATCCCAGTAATTAGAAATATGGATAAGGTACAGTTTTTACAATAGTTCAGCATACATTTATTATGTTCATTATGTCCTGCTTTGTTTGAGAAATATACAGCACCTTTACAAAGTGCAAATGATTGCTGTAATTTGCTGCAGCATTTCCTATTGTGATAATATTGCACCAACTGTACATTTTATTTTCTTTTATGTGTCTTCCTAAATTTATGACTGACTGAAATAGCAAGTGTTAATTACATTTACAACTCGCAGGAAGGAATGGGCTAGCTGGAGCCTGACACCCTACCCACATCCTTTACAACCACAGAGCAGGTGTAAGTATTCACAACTCAGCTAGCTATTCTCAGGGGAAGTTGAGAACAAAGGGATAGTATAGCTGTCCATAACTGGGGCATAATTCATAATTACAGGGGGGAGTTATAGGATCTAGATACCTTCATGGCCTGAATATCAAAAGCCTAGCTGCAGGGGAACCCAGTCAATTGCAGAACCTCCCTAATTTAGGCCTAGAAACCCTAAGTTAGGTATGGGGTGAAAGGTAGCAAGGTACCCTGGTGATTGGAAACAATGGCATGGTTGGGCCATCTTCCAATCAAAAGTTATGAGATTTTAATTAACCCCTTCACACCGAAGCCATTTTTTACCTTCTCGTGACACATTGTACTTCATGTTAGTTGAAAAATTTTGGTGGTATGTTTTGCATTTATTTATGAGAAAATCAGATATTTGGTGAAAATTTGGAAAAATTCTCTCTTTTTCCACACATAGTCATAACCGCAAAAAAACTTCATGTGGACATGGTTTTTTATGCATACTCTTATTTTTGTAGGATGTTATGGGCCTTTGAACGTTAGGTGCGATTTTTCACATTTTCATAAAAAACGCAAAATACTGCTATTGAGGGACCTGCTCAGGTTTCAAGTCACTTTGAGAGGCCTAAATAAAAGTAAAAGTAGAAACTACACCCCTCAACTTATGTAAAACAACTTTTATGAAGTTTGTTAACCCTTTAATTGTTTTACAGGGGTTAAAACAAAATTGGATACAATTTTGAAAGTAAATTTTTTTTGGCTAAATTAATGTGTTTTTTCAAAAAATGTACAAATTCTCAGTGGATAAAATACCAAAACGCTCCACAAAATTTGATACCCAATCCCTCCCGCGTATAACAACACCCCATATGTGGTTGTAACCTGCTGTATGGGCACACCCCAGGGCATCGAAGAGAAGCTGCGCCATTCAGAGAAGATTATGCATTGTCACTTTTTATTGGCTATACAATCTTTATTTTTTTGGCAATTTGGATATATAAGGGCTTATTTTTTGCTACATGAGATGCAATTTACAAATATTTCATTTTAGTGGGTCATTAGCCTATTGATGAAATTTTATTAACTCTTGAATGTATGGGTGAAAAGAAAATTGTAAATTTTGGTTTACTTTCTTTTTGTATTTTTTGGGGGTCGTACACTAAAACTACTATATTTTATTTATTCTACAGATCACTACGATTACGGTGATACCTCATTTATATCGTTTTTCATTTATTTTTACAATTTTACTGGAAAAAAACTAATATAGAGGAAATCTCATTTACTTTTGCATCGCCATCTTTTCGGAGACGTAACTTTAATATATTTTGGTTGACAGAGCTAGTTTAGGGCTTATTTTTTATGTGTTGAGTTTTCCTTTCAATTGGTACCATTTTGGCACACATAACCTTTTTTGATCACTTTTTAGAACATTTTTGTGAAGAGATTTTATGAAAAATGTACATTTTTGGAGTGTTTTTCGTGTTTTGTTTTTAAGAGTTCCCCAAGCGGGCCCAATAATGTCTCTGAGTTATTGTACGGATTGTACGGATTGTTGCGGACGCGGTGATACCAAATATGTGGGGTTTTTTGGCGATTTTGTGGGTTTTTTTTACTCTCTTACATGTGTATAGGGAATGTTTATGTTTAGGGGACTTTAACTTTATTTAATTAATTCTTTTTATTAAAAAATGCTCAGTGTGTTACAGCCGGGTCCTTCCAGAAGGCAGGGACACGGTTCCAGGAAGAGGATCGCGCAGCCCCGGGCATTGGCAGTCCTGGGGCTGTGATCTGAACCACTGATCTCCCCGTAAGCGCCGCGCGGGGTCCGATTCTTGTGAAATGCCCCTAACACGCCGCGGTCGCGGGTGTATATAGCCAACACCCGCAGCTTCTGGCCCGAAGCCAGAAGTTTGACATAATATTACTGCATGCAGTACTATTATGTCAAATGTCGGGAAGGGGTTAAACCCCAGACACACAGTCCCTCTTTGAAGGGAGGGGGTATGAGAAACTCTTCCTCACAGTGACATCATAGCCAGGGGTGGTAGTCAAAAACCCATTGGGTTTAAATTTGTTTACTGCCACATGGTCTTGTTCAGTTCTGAGGACTCTATTCATTAGAAGACTAGATATCTTCACACCATGTACCAATTTGCCATTCGGTATCTGATAGTAAGGGTATTTTGTTTTCTTTTTCCCATAACTGTTTGTTTGTATTAGTATTGTATATTTATGTATATTAAAGTCTTAACTTTAATAAGCCTTAACTTGTAGCCTTAAAGAATCTGAGTTTCCGAAGGGATTACGTTACTACGTTATTTAACATAGTATATGTAGCAATTGCATGTTCTGTGTGGATCATCAGTGTGCATTGTCTGTGTGGTTGAGGTATCTACGGACTTCTTTTTATAAGTAATTTATGGGTGGTGGCAGTGGATTGGGTGGGTGCAGAGCATGTGGAGTAAGTTAGCGTTAGGACGCCTTTTTGTGGAATTTGGCGGCGCTTAAGGGCTAAATTCTGGGACACCATAGAGTAGGTGCACCACGTGCACGACAATTTACCATAATTGCAAGTGGCTGGGCAGCTATATATATCTGCATCCAGGGCCGCATCTGCCATGAGGTGAGATGAAAATCTCGCCCCAGGCGGCAGAATGCAAATCCCTGTAAAGAGCGGTGAAATTTGGGTAATTTGGGCGGCCATTAACGCCTGAATCGCCCACCAGCTAAATAAATCTCGCCTGTCTCTTTAAGACACAGGCACGATTTATATGCGGAGCGACGCAGCGCCTTTCCGGCTGCTGGCGTCGCTCCGTTCTCAGCAGTGACACAGGCGTCATGAAGACTGGAGCCGCGTGCCGAAGGAGCACCTGCCTGCACGTGAGCATGATTTTTATTATTTTTCATGTCATTTCATTAATTCTATGTGGCTAATAAGGGGGAGAGGAGAGGTTTCATGTCATATGGGGAGGGGGGGGGGGGAGTACTGCATATATTATATGGGGCTCTAATTGTTCTATACTGGGGGGTGCTATATATATTATATGGGGCTATAATTGTTTTATACTGGGGGGGGGTGCTATATGTATTATATGAGGCTATAATTGTTTTATTCTGGGAGGTGCTATATATATTATATGGGGCTATAATTGTTGTATACTGGGGGGGGTGCTGTATATATTATATGGGGCCATAATTGTTCCACACTGGGGTGTGCTGTATATATTATATGGGGCTATAATTGTTTTATACTGGGGGGTGCTGTATATATTATATCATAGTATCATAGTATATAAGGCTGGAAAAAGACGCAAGTCCATCAAGTCCAACCTTTAAGAATGAAATAAATGTTTTATCCCCATAACCCGTGATATTTTTTCTCTCCAGAAAGGCATCCAGGCCTCTCTTGAACATGTACATAGAGTCCGCCATAACAACCTCCTGCGGCAGAGAGTTCCACAGTCTCACTGCTCTTACAGGAAAGAACCTTTGTCTATGTTGATGGTAAAATCGCCTCTCCTCTAGGCGTAGAGGATGCCCCCTTGTCCTAGTCACAGGCCTAGGTATAAAAAGATCTTTGGAGAGATCCTTGTACTGTCCGTTCAGGTATTTGTACATTGTAATGAGGTCTCCCCTCAGTCGTCTTTTTTCTAAACTGAATAATCCCAATTTTTTTAATCTGTCAGTGTATTCTAGTTCCCCCATTCCCCTAATAATCCTGGTTGGTCTCCTCTGCACCCGTTCCAGCTCTACTATATCCTTTTTATACACTGGTGCCCAAAACTGTACACAATATTCCATGTGTGGTCTGACCAGGGATTTGTATAAGGGCAAAACTATGTCTTTATCATGAGAATCTATTCCTCTCTTGATACATCCCATAATTTTATTTGCTTTAGCAGCAGCCGCCTGGCTCTGGTCACTAAAATTAAGTTTACCATCCACCAATACCCCCAAGTCCTTTTCAGCTCCAGTTTTGCTAAGTAATTGACCGTTTAGAACATAATTATACTTTTTGTTTCCATGGCCCAAGTGCATAACTTTACATTTATCTACATTAAACCTCATCAACCATTTCTCTGCCCACTCCTCAAGCTTCCACAAATCCCTCTGTAATGCTAAACTACTGACCTCAGTATTTATTACTTTACACAGCTTAGTATCATCTGCAAATATTGAAACTTGACTGTGTAAACCCACTACAAGGTCATTAATAAAAATATTAAAAAGAAATGGCCCCAATACTGACCCCTGTGGCACTCCACTGGTAACATCAACCCAATCTGAGAATGTGCCATTAATGACCACCCTCTGTTTTCTATCACTAAGCCAATTACTTACCAAATACACAGATTTTCTCCTATTCCCAGCAGTCTAATTTTATATACCAACCTTTTATGTGGCACGGTGTCAAATGCCTTTGAAAAGTCCAGATATACAACATCCACAGCGTCTCCCAGATCCAGTCTTGAACTTACCTCTTCGTAGAAACCAATCAGATTAGTCTGACAGGACCGATCTCTCATAAACCCATGCTGACACTGGGTTATAAGGTTGTGCACAGTGAGATACTCCAGGATAGCATCTCTAACAAACCCCTCAAATATTTTCCCCACCACAGCAGTTAGACTCACGGGTCTGTAGTTTCCAGGATCGCCATTTGATCCTTTTTTGTATATTGGTACCACATTTGCTATGCGCCAGTCCTGTGGAACATAACCAGTCCTCAGTGAATCTTCAAATATTAAAAAAAACGGTCTGTCTATCACCGTACATAATTCATGCAGAACCCGGGGGTGTATGCCATCTGGCCCCGGTGCTTTATCTATCTTAGTGGTTGAGAGGCGGCGCCGTACCTCTTCCTGGGTTAAACTGTTGACATTCCAAAAAGAATTTACATTATTCCTCATTGTGTCTTCCACCAGGGGATTTTCCTGGGTAAAGACAGTTGAGAAGGCGACATTCAGTAGATTGGCCCTTTCCTCATCTCCTTCCACCATGACCCCATGTTATTTCTAAGGGGACCCACACTCTCTGTTTTTAGTTTCTTATCATTTATATACTTGAAAAATAATTTGGGATTATTTTTGCTCTCCCTGGCAATATTTCTCTCAGTCTCTATTTTTGCAGCCTTTATCTGCTTTTTACAGGATTTATTTTTCTCTCTATAATCCTGTAATGCCTCATCGCTACCTTCACGTTTTAGCACCTTAAACGCTTTATCAAACTCGCTTATTGCTTTCCTTACAAGACTAGTTAGCCACATAGGCTTTTTCTTGTTCCGTTTATGCTTTTTCCCATAAGGTATGTGTTTCTCACAGGATTTTTTCAGAATATATGAGAAAAAGTCCCATTTTTGTCTTTTGTCTTTTGTCTTTGAGAACATTATCCCAGTCTATGCCTTTAAGGTCTTCCCTTAGTTGCTGAAAATTTGCCCTCCTGAAGTTTAGAGTGTTGGTTGCCCCTTCACTAACGCTCTTAGTAAAGCGTAATACAAAATCAATGATATTATGATCACTATTACCCAGGTTCCCCCCAACCTGTTGTTTTGATACCCTATTAGGTCTGTTGGTAAGGATAAGGTCCAGCAGTGCCCCCCCTCTTGTTGGCTCCAGGACTAGTTGCGACAGGTAATTGTCTTTTGTTGTTGACAAGAACCTGCTGCCTTTAAAGGACCTGCAGGTTTCTGCCCCCCAGTCAATATCTGGGTAATTGAAGTCCCCCATGATAAGTACTTCACCTTGCTTTGAAGCCGCATCCATTTCACTTATCAGAATTTCCTCTGCTGCCTCCATTATATTTGGAGCCTTATAACAAACCCCTAGTAATATTTTATTATTCTTTTTCCCTCCTCTTATCTCAACCCATAGGGACTCCACATTTGCATTTGCGTTACTGATGTCATCTCGCAAGACAGGCTTGAAGCAAGAATTCACATATAAACAAACCCCTCCCCCTTTTTTATTTATACAATCCTTTCTAAAAAGACTATAACCATCTATAGTAACAGCCCAGTCATAGTTACTGTCCAGCCATGTCTCGCTGATACCCACTATATCATATTTCCGCTCCAACATCAAGAGTTCCAGTTCCTCCATTTTGTTTGTGAGGCTTCTGGCATTTGTGTACATGCACTTTATATGGTTTTCCCTGTCCGTATTCCTTTTGTCCTTATTCCCCAGTCTCATTCCAGCCCCCCTTCCTCCCCCATGGACTATGACGCTTCCCAGCTCTCTATCTACACTGTCTATTTGCCCTGCACAAGTGTACTTGCCCTCCCCCCAGGTCTCTAGTTTAAACACTCCTCCAACCTTCTAGCCATTTTTTCCCCCAAAACAGCTGCACCCTCCCCATTGAGGGCAGCCCATCCCTACTGTAGAGCCTGTAGCCAACAGAAAAGTCAGCCCAGTTCTCCATGAACCCAAAACCCTCCTTCCTACACCAACTTTTGAGCCACTTATTTACCTCCCTGATCTCCCGCTCCCTTTCTGGTGTGGCACGTGGTACAGGCAGTATTTTGGAGAAAACTACCTTTGAGGTCCTTGCCCTGAGCTCATGGCCTAAATCCCTGAAATCATTTTTAAGGACCTTCCATCTACCTCTTACTTTGTCATTAGTGCCAATGTGGACCATGACCGCTGGTTCCTCACCAGCCCCTCCCAGTAATCTGTCAACCCGATCTGCAACATGCCGAACCCGAGCACCCGGCAAACAACACACTGTTCGGTATGCACGGTCTTTGTGACAGATTGCCCTGTGTGTTCCCCTAATAATCGAATCTCCCACTACCAGCACCTGTCTGACCTTGTCTGTGCTCCTATTACCCTTCTTACTGGAGCAGACAATCCCCTGGTTGCTAGAGGCCATGTCTTGCTGCAGCATTACTACTCCAGAGCTGATATCCCCCTCATCCGCCAGCCTGGCAAACTTATTGGGGTGCACCAGATCAGGACTAGACTCCCTACAACTCTTCCCTCTACCCCGCCTTCTACATGTTACCCAACTAGCTGCCCCCTCACTCTGCACCTCCATACTTCCCTCCCCACACTCATCTTCCACAGAGAGTTTGTGCTCCAGGAGCAGCAAACTTCGCTCCATATTGTCAATTGCCCGCAGCCTTGAAACTTGCTCATTTAGATCCAGAATTTGGGCTTCCAGATGAGCAATTTTCACACATCCCACACAGCAGTATTCCCCCTCGAACGGCTGTTCAAGGAAAGCATACATGGCAAAGGATGTACACTGTGTAGCAATGCGACTTATGGAGTCCATTATTCTAATGGGGATTACAATAGAAGTATGCACAGAAAGAAGAATTTACTGTCAAAATAACACAAAATACAGCAGTTACCTGCTAAAGCCCCTAAAACTTGGATCAATGCACACTCGCCACCAAGCTCCCACACTCGCCTTTCTGATGCTTTTTTTAAAGGTTATCTGCCACAAAAATCTGCAGAGCTCACTGCAACAAGATCTGGCTGCAAACCACCAAACAAACTGACCACAGAAGTATATAAAGGTTGCTAATTAGATAGCCACACCCCACTATTAATTAGGCAGCACCTGTGACTATACTGTCTAGATAAGCAAGGTGAATTCCTCACCATTCCCCCCACACAATATACAGATTATGCAAGTAAAATACCTTCAGATCTACTTGGTTGCAATAAAAATCACACAATGAATATCAGGAAATAAAAATGTAGATGCACTTTTCTATCTGTTACTGGATCCAAAAAGTACTCCTTCCCTTAAACGTAAGTCACACTTAAGACACTGCACACACTTTGGATCAATGCACACTCGCCACCAAGCTCCCACACTCGCTTTTCTGATGCTTTTTTTAAAGGTTATCTGCCACAAAAATCTGCAGAGCTCACTGCAACAAGATCTGGCTGCAAAAAAACCCAAGATCTGGCTGAAAAAAACATATGGGGCAATAATTGTCATAACATTAAAATTGGTCCTTAAGTATTTTGATGAACTTTCAGGAGCCCTAAAAAATGCTACGGGCTATAGGAAAAAGACTAATCTTACAAAAAAAAAAAAAAGAAATCAAAGCCTTAAAACAATTACAGGAGAACGAGAACCTTGTGATCCGGGGAGCATACAAGGGAGGGGGAATTGTAATTCTCACCTATACCGAATACCATTGAGAAGCTCTCCGTATCCTAGATGATAAAAAATACTATAAGTGGATAGTGGACGATCCTACTTCAAAGATAAAAAAAAATCTGAAAGAATTTTTAAATAAAGCATATGAAAAGGGTCTAATTACAAAAGATGAAAAATCTTTATTATATATTCCATTCCTGTCTACAGCATACTTTTACTTTCTTCCTAAAGTACACAAGGATATCTCCAACCTGGGATGAAAATATTAGTCTGATCACTCTAGATGTCAATTCTTTATATTCGAACATTGACCACAAAAGGGATAGAATGTGTCAAATTATTTTTAGATAGAGACATTAATCTCTACGAAGAGAAAAAGCTTTTTACTTGAATGTTTATGCATCATCCTGCAAAATAATTACTTCACATATGGTACCAATGTGTATCATCAAGAATTAGGAACAGCACTGGCTTTCGAAGAGAAGTTTATACAAAACAGTGATTACCCATACCTACCGCATATTGTAAAATATAAAAGATATATAGACGATCTATTCTTTTTGTCGACAGGACCTAAATAAATGATAGGAGAATTCCACAATTATCTTAATAAAAACAATTGGGGTATTTCCTTCACCCTTGAGACTAGTGACAGGAATATCGCATTTCTTGATTTACAAATATATCACGAAGAGGGTATTTTCAAAACTAAAACACATTTTAAAAAAGTGGACTCAAACAACTTTTTAGAATATTCTAGTTCACACTATAAAAAATGGATAAAAAAATTTACCTTAGTTACAATATAAAAGAATCAGAAAGAATTGTACCAACACACACTCCTTTGACGAACAAGCAAAAATCCTACAAGAACGCTTTATAGAAAAAGGATATCCACAAAATCTCTTAAAAAATGCATATCAGCGAGCAAGACCTCTCAAACAGATTGAATGTGTGACCAGCAAAACCCTAACCACAAAAAACAAAGACTCTTGTCATAAAATGAATTTCATTACAAAGTTTAATGAAGAATCGAGTGGCATGAGAAATATAATGCAAAAACATTGGCACATATTACAAAATGATGTTTACCTAAAAGATCTACTTCCAAAACAGCCATAATGTATAGAAAATCTGCCACCATTAAAAATATATTAGCCTCTAGTGTTCTGAGACAACACAAAAAAACCATTACAAGTAATGAAAAAGGATATGTGAGTAAATGTGGAAAATTTAAGTGTTTGTGTTTCAAATCTATTAGAACAGGTTCTTCCTTTACCTGTACCAGCACAGGAGAATCCTCTATAAAAAATAAAATGTCCTGTCACAGCAGATATGTAATATATCTTAGAAAATGTAATATGTCAATTACAATATGTGGGCAGAACAGTTCAAACTTTACGGAATCGTTTTAATAAACATTGCGAAAATATTAAGAAAAACTTTCTCTTACAAGGCGTATCTAAGCATTGCTCTCTATGTCACCCTAAAACGCAATTTCCCATTAGCATCATGCTGATAGATCATATTCCAGACACAGTGCCCAATTGTTTCCAGATGCTATGCAAACGAGAAGTCTACTGGATGTTCAAATTAAATACACTCTCACCCAGCGGCCTCAAAGAAGTAAATGAAACTATCTTATAATACAATAAACTTTCCCTTCTTCTCCCTCTCCTTTCTAAAAACAACTCACAGTTTTTCAGCTCATCTCTCTGAGGTACCTGTCGTACTTTTGAGTCTTCCCTCTCATTTGAGAACTCCTGCGTAAGGCGTGCAACATCCAAGATCTAAACCACTGCTAACACACAAGCGCTTTTAATACAAACAATGAGTTTACTGTACTCAAATGGCCTCCACAGTCACCAGATCTCAATACAATAGAGCATCTTTGGGATGTGGTGGAACGGGAGATTCGCATCATGGATGTGCAGCCGACAAATCTGCGGCAACTGTGTGATGCCATCATGTCAATATGGACCAAAATCTCTGAGGAATGCTTCCAGCACCTTGTTGAATCTATGCTATGAAGAATTGAGGCAGTTCTAAAGGCAAAAGGGGGTCCAACCCGTTACTAGCATGGTGTACCTAATAAAGTGGCCAGTGAGTGTTATTATTAAGCTGGGGTTGTATATGGGATACAGTATATAACAAAGCTGGGAAGGCTGTATATGGGATACAGTATATTACGAAGCTGGGGCTGTATATGGGGTACAGTATATTACTAAAATGTGAGGCTGTATATGGGATACAGTATATTACTAAGCTGGGAGGCTGTATATGGGATACAGTATATAACTAAGCTGGGTGGCTGTATATGGGATACAGTATATTACTAAGCTGGGGGGCTGTATATGGGATACAGTATATTACTATGCTGGGGGCTGTGTATGCGATACAGTATATTACTAAGCTGCGGCTGTATATGGGATACAGTATATTAATAAGCTGGGGAGATATATATGGGATACAGTATATTACTAAGCGGCGGGGGGCTGTGTATGGGATACAGTATATCACTAAGCTGGGGGGGCTGTATATGGAATACGGTATATTACAACGCTGGGGGGCTGTATATAGGATACAGTATATTACTAAGCTGGAGGGGCTGTATATGGGATATTACTAAGCTGGGAGGCTGTATATGGGGTACAGTATATTACTAAGCTGGGGGGACTGTCTAGGGCAGGGGTCTCAAACTCAATTTACCTGGGGGCCGCTGGAGGTAGATTCTGGGTAAGGCTGGGCCGCATCAAGTTTTCCACACAAAATGCGCTTACAAAATATCATTATTCAGATTCAAATGTCATGGCGTCTCCCAGCGCAAGGAAAGCCCCGAGCGGGGAGACGTGTTTTCTCTATGAACGTGTCCTGTGCACCGAGGGGTCCCAAGCTCCTACCGCACTGAGCCCAGTCAGGGACACTCCATCCCCTCCTCCCCCCCGGTACTTGCCTCCCCATGTCCCTCCCATCGAAGAAGATGAAGTCGCCGCTCTGACCTGCACCAAGTGCGTTCAGAGCGGCGACTTCATCTTCTTCAAGTACCGGAGGGAAGGGGATTAACCGGTTACGGGCCCTTTCCTGTTTTTTCATGTCCATTTTTCACTCCCCACCTTCAAAAATCTATAACTTTTTTATTTTTACACGTAAAGAGCTGTGTGAGGGCTTGTTTTCTGCGTAACAAATTGCACTTCATAATGATGGTATTAAATATTACATGCCATGTACTCGGAAGCGGGAAAAAAATTCCAAATGCAATGAAAATGCATTCGTGCCATTTTCTTGTGGGCTTGGATATTACGTCTTTCACTGAGCGCCCCAAATGACATGTCTACTTTATTCTTTGGGTCGGTACGATTAAGGGGATACCAAATTTGTATAGGATTTATAATGTTTTCATACATTTACAAAAATTAAAACCTCCTGTACAAAAATTATTTTTTTTGATTTTGCCAACTTCTGGTGCTAATAACTTTTTTATACTTTGGTGTACGGAGCTGTGGGTGGTGTCATTTTTTGCGAAATTTAATAATATGTTCAATGATATCATTTTTAGGACTGTACGACCTTTTGATCACTTTTTATAGATTTTCTTATATTTTTCAAAATGGCAAAAAAGTGCCATTTTCGACTTTGGTCGCTATTTTCCGTAACGGGGTTAAACGCATTGTAAAAAACGTTATCATATTTTGATAGATCGGGCATTTTCAGACGTGTCGATACCTGATGTGTTTATGATTTTTACTGTTTATTTATATTTATGTCAGTTCTAGGGAAAGGGGGGTGATTTGAAATTTAATGTTTTTTTATTATAATTTTTTTTTTTAACTTTTTTTTATTTTTATTTATACTATTTTTCAGACTCCCTAGGGTACTTTAACCCTAGGTTGTCTGATCGATCCTATCATATACTGCCATACTACAGTATGGCAGTATATGGGGATTTTCCTCCTCATTCATTACAATGTGCTATCAGCACATTGTAATGAAGGGGTTAAAACGAAATAGCCTCGGGTCTTCGGAAGAACCGAGGCTACCATGGAGACAGATCGCCGCCCCCCCGATGACGTCAAGGGGAGCGGCGATCCCAGGTAAGATGGCGGCGCCCATGCGCCGCTATCTTTTTGAGGCTGCCGGCAGCATTGCCGGCAGCCATCGCTGTGAAAGCACCCGCGATCGGTGCTGGCACCGATCGCGGGTGTTACCGGTAAGCCTTTGCTGCAATATGCAGCAAAGACTTACCGGCTATAGAGAGGGCTCAGCCCGTGAGCCCTCTCCATGCAGCGCTTCCCGACCGCCGCCGTGAATACACGGCGGGCGGTGCTTTTCTAGGTGGGGGCCGCAAAATGTTGTCCCGCGGGCCGCAGTTGGCCCGCGGGCCGCGAGTTTGAGACCCCTGGTCTAGGGGATACAGTATATTACTAAGCTGGGGGGCTGTATATGGGATACAGTATATTACTAAGCTGGGGGGGCTGTATATGTGGTCAAGATTTTATTTAAGCTTTAGGGGATCTGTATATGGGAGCTGTATATAATTTAATTGGGGGGGGGGGAATAACGAGGCCTTTAAATATATGAGCGGAAGGATATTTTAAAAATAAATTTATATATATACACACAGTATATATTCATAAGGGGGTGCTATATATTCACATTGATCAGGGTAGCACTGTATGTAAAATCATGTAACATAATAACAAAGTGGGATATATTAGTTATAGGATACAATAGATTACTTTGAATCATTTAAACCAAATGTTAGGTGTCTGTATTAATAAATTACAGGTATATATATATATATATATATATATATATATATATATATATATATGAAGGGATGTTTTTGTTTCAATCATTTTGTTTTTCCAAATTAAACACATATATGAACAGTAATGCAATAAAGTCGGTATTACATGTTACAATAGTGTCATGTAGCATTCCATTCATCCTCAATAAATGCTTTAATACAATTTTACTTTGTCTTTGAGTCATTTCATCTGCATGCAAACATGCTTTTCTGAATATAGTGCTGTTCATGCAAATATCCATATTCCATACTTATTAGTAAGTTCGCATTAGATTACCGTTCATGTGGTACCTATATACCAAAGTATCTAAGCGTTTCGTCTTTACTGTTACTAACACGTCTCAACAGAGACTAAACATCATAAATTAACAAATGTTTCACAGGGTTCATATTATTGTAGTGCTGTGTATAAATTGTGTATACTTGAATTCAAGATCTGTGCAAGGGAGTTAACATACAAATTCCCAATCCCTTATATACCTTCCATTGTTATTGTCTCAAAAGATGGATGTGAAATCCATGGAGCCCAAATGCATGATATTGGCTGGTGTTTTAATAAGCCATAAGCCAAACACTTCTTGTAATTGAATATAGTGTTGATTTCCCTTATGTACTCCCTTATTTTTGGAGGCTCCACCTCTTTCCAGTGTCGGGTGATAATTACCCTTGCAATTGTAAATAGTTTACATAGTAGGATTCTTGTCGGAAGGGGGAATTCTGTTATCCCTAGGTGGGGAAGGGCTTGCGCTGCATTAAGTGTAGGCAGAACATTTGTTTTAGAACCTAATATACCTCCTCCCAAAATCTTTGTATCTTAGGGCAGCCCCACATAATATGGTTAGAGAGAACCTTTCCCCCCGCATAATCTCCAGCAGTAGGAGGAGGAGCCAGGATAGATTTTCTGTAATCGATCTGGTGTAAGGTACCAATGTAGTAATGTTTTAAGAAAATTTTCCATGTGTGATGTGCATTTGAATGCTACGTGAGATACCTTGATAGCCTTCTCCCATTCTAGATCTTCATATACTCTATTGAAGTTAGATTCCCAATTCTGCATTGATCGTATTTTCTGGAAAATATTGCATTCAGATGCTAAGTTATAAATTGGTTTCAATCCCTTTGTTTCAACGGATAATAATGTATGTATTTTGGGATTGTATCTTACCTCTTGTTTCAGTATATTCTCCACTATCTGTTTTGCCCTGAGATAAAAAAATATATCTCTGCTTGGAAGTTCAAATTTCCTCTGTAAAGTTGGGAATGGTATCATTACTTGATTATTTGTTAGCTGGGATAATACAAAGATACCCCTGCCCCTTCACTGTCTCATTGTGTGTCTTCCAATGCTAATTTCGATCACATCAGTGGTTAAATTCACAGCTTCGGGAGATACCTTTGAAGGTGCTCTAGCAACTCCTTCCAGCAGTCTATTATTGCTTTAGTTGGAGGGGCAACCTGGTAAGTAGGGGCTATTTTCCATGTGAGGGCTAATAGTTGGCTTCTAAGAGTGAAATGTCCTGAGAGAGCCTGTTCTGTCTGAACCCAGGGTATATCCGTCTCTTCTTTCCACCATGCCCTGGCCCTAGATAGCTCTGCGGCCTGGTAATATGCCCTAAGGTCTGGTGTGCCTGTTCCTCCTGCTAGTTTGTGTTTGATTAGGGTTGTTCTGGCTATCCTTGGCTTATGGTCTTTCCATATGCATTGGAATAACATCTTGTGAGCTTCGTTGAAAAAGCTAGAGGGTATTGGGATGGGAAGAGTGTGGTACAGGTATTGAAAAAGATTCAAACGATCCAGCACTTTTTTTATGAAAAAAATCTTGCTTCTTTATTGAATCATATAAAATCGATCAGCACATAGTGGTATCCACAAACAGCTACGCGTTTCGAGTAAAAAAACTCTTCATCATGGCTCATCATTTACTTGAAACACGTAGCTGTTTATGGATACCACTATGTGCTGATCGATTTTATATGATGATTCAATAAAGAAGCAAGAATTTTTTCGCAGGAGACACAGGAACGCAGAAGACACAGGAATGCACGAATTGCAGGCAAATAGCACAATATCTTTCTCTCAGGCTGTGAGGCACAAAGATCCGGCAAGAGATACAGGAAGAGGCAGGTTTAAATAGTTTAGTGAAAATGGCCAGCACCAATTAGTGGCGCGCTGGCTTTTCAAGTTTGGCAAAGGTGCTGCGCGCCCTAGGAGGCGGGAACGCGCACGCCGTGCTGCCGGAGTCGCGTGGGAACGGGACAGGATAAGTAAGAAGCCGGGGGACCAGGGCAGTCATGAAGCGTGGCACGTGTGCACCTGCGACCCGGAAGGGAGGTCGCACAGGCACCCGTGACAGTATCCCCCCCCTTCGGCCTCCCCCTCTTCTTGGACTGAAGGAACCTGTGGAGAAGAGCATGATCCAGGATGTTCTCTTTGGGTTCCCATGACCTCTCCTCTGGGCCGAACCCCCTCCAGTTGACAAGGTAGAATCGTCTCCCTCTGACTGTCTTCATATCAAGGACCTCTTTCACCTCAAAGACATCAGAAGTATCAGCCTCAGGAGCAGGAGAAGGCACATGCCGGGAGAATTGATTCAGGGCGACAGGTTTCAGCAGAGAGACATAAAAAGAATTTGGGATGCGCATAGTGGAGGGAAGACGGAGTTTATATGCCACTGGATTAATGCGCTATAACACCTCGAACGGACACAGGAAACATGGACCCAGTTTGTAACCGGGGATCTTCAACCGAACATATCTGGAGAAAAGCCACACCTTATCTACAGGAGAGAAGATGGGAGGAGATATGTGTCTTTTATCAGCCTGAGTCTTAGTGCGGGCAGGCGCCCAAAGCAAAGACCGACGAGTCTGTTCCCAGATGGATTTAAGGTCCACTACCAACTCTTCTACAGCAGGAACATCAGCAGACAAGGAGAGAGGTAGGGGTGGACGTGGAAGTCTCCTATACACAACGAAGAAAGGGGCGGAGCCAGCAGACTCCGAATCCAGGGGGTTATAGGAGAATTCTGCACATGGGAGCAGAGCGGACCAGTCGTCCTTTTGGGCGGAAACAGAAGAATAGAGACCAAAGAACCTGTCTTGGATTGAGACGATGGGCAGTCTGGAGGTACAGAAGGTTTATATGACCGGTGTAGATATTAACTGGAAAAAGAGCACCTTCCAGAAGATAACGCCATTCTTCCAAGGCAATAGAGTAATTCCGTTCCGCAGCTGAAAAGGTCTTGGAGAAGAACCCACAAGTGAGGGTTCTGCACTTGGGGCCCTTCTGTGTGAGTACGGCTCCAGCACCAATGGATGAGGCGTCAACCTCAAGCAGGAACGTCTTCTCTGAGTCAGGTCGAGTAAGAACGTGAGCAGATGAAAAAGCAGATTTTAACTTTGTGAAGGAGTCTTCTGCCGCCGGTGGCCAGGGTCTAGGGTTGGCGTTCTTCTTCGTCAGGGCCACAATGGGAGATACCAGGGAGGAAAAATGTGGGATGAACTGCCAGTAATAGTTGGCGAATCCCAGGAATCTCTGGATAGCTTGTAGCCCTACTGGACGTGGCCAGTGAAGTACTGCAGACACTTTTGCAGGGTCCATCTGTAGTACCTTGTCCGAAATAATATATCCAAGGAACGGGAGACTCTTCTGATGAAATAGACATTTCTCCAGCTTAGCGTAGAGGTGATTGGCCCTTTGGCGCTTGAGAACCTGCCGTACATGGGCCTGATGGGATGCAATGTCCGCAGAGAACACCAGAATGTCATCCAAGTATACCACGACACAGGTGTAGAGTAAGTCTCTGAAAATGTTGTTGATAAAGTCCTGAATATCGCCGGAGCATTACAGAGACCGAAGGGCATAACAAAGTGCCCATCTCGAATACAGTTTATAGACACATTCATAGTATGCAAACAAAATAAACATCATACACATGTAATACAGTTTTGTTAAAATTAGCAAACTTTTTGGGGTTTTTTTGCTGGTTTTGTAAAAGAATGCAGGCACAAGTTGTGCCTGCCCCTTCTAGCAGCAGCCGCGCCCGGCTAACTCCCTCCACACCATGTGGTGTATTCGCAATTTTAATCACAAATTTTTGCACTGTGCACAAATTTGTGATTATTCCTCTGCTTCTACGTCAGAAAACTGGTGTAGAAGCAGTGATAAATCCCCTCTAAGATATATACATGTGCAAAAGTATACACATACATGTAAAGTAATACATTGCATGTGTGGAAAATCAATTGAAAAAGTTGTTTATGTTGTTTGAGGGTGCATATGTTATGAGGGAGAGCCGCCCCTCTAGGATGGAGAAAGCGGGCACTGAGTAACAAGCATCATGGTAGATGCAGCTTCTTGGGCAATTTGTAGCAGATGGAGGATGACACCCCTACATGTTCTGCATTACCAGTGCCCTGAACAGTGGCTTGTCCTGCCCATTGCTTGAAGCAACCATTTTGGGTACAATAGCTGTCAATTGAGCCCAGAGCTCATCAGTGTCATTTGCATTATTTTAAAGCCTTTTTTTTTTGTAAAAACAAGGGCAAAAGATGCTAAAAGAAGAGCGGGTCCTGCCAGAGGAGGAACACGTAACAGAGGAGGAACATGTAAGGGTCCTTGGTAAATATTTTTTATTTTATCAAAGTAATTGGTATAATCTGAAGTGGTAGCCTGAAATGCCTTCATGTTTACTTTCTGAAGTACTAACCCTTCATGACACAATCACATTTTTAAAGCTTTTTATCCTTTAAAATTAATTTTATACCTTTATTTATAGCGAATATTCTGTAGCTTGTGCAGAGCATTAGCTTGCTAACAGCAAGTGACTCATCCTGACAAGTGAAGTACAGTATTTCATATTGTTTCTTTTGATATTTTTATTGCTATAAGACAAATGTCAAATACTTCTTTCATGTCTAATATTGGAGCTTACAAAAGCCCATAATAAACATGTATTCCGTTGTTCTTGTCTACTTCAGCTTAACCATTAGAGAAACAGTGGTCTAAAATATATCTTTTTTTCATTTACAATGATCAATTTGTTTCTTTTTACACATGTGATTATGTTCTGATCTTAAATGTTTTCATTTCTCTGAAGGAAAGAATAACATCATCAGCTGCGTTAGGTTATCCATTTAAACAACTTAAATATTTCTGAGGTGGGATTTGGATCCAAGACGTCAGACATGAAACAAAACAGAGAGAACTGAGTCACAATCTCAAGTTTATTTTAGCTTCAAATTGAAATATTCTTTTTATACCTTAAAAGTATAATAGAAGAATGTGTCGTCTTACCTTGATCTTCTTCTCTTGATCTTTCTCTTCCATTAAACTTAACAAAGGTGGTGTACACCGAAACGTTGCTGCACATGAAATAAATTTCACCTCAACTTTTCATTGTTGTTTGGAGTACTGCCGGCCTTTTTCATGTAGATAGATAAATAAATCATAAAATGTAATTGTAACATCTGTGTGAGTGTCATTCTCAGTTCTTAGCTTGCAACTGAAGAGGCACTGATTTTATCTCTGTGTCTCACCAGTTTTCTGTAGAGTGAGTTTACTTACACTTGCTTTGATTGATTCAGCACCAAACCTTTTTCAGTCCTTCAGCCTAGCTTGTGCCAGCACTAGTTTACTGTTGGTGATCCAAGCTTGATGGTGCGGTTGCATGTATCACTAGCTCTACGTTTACAAAAGCAGGTGGGCCTCGAGGTGGGCCTCGGCTCGCTCGTGTCTGCTGTTCAATGGAAACTCATGCGATCGGTAGCCAGTCCCAGGTGTTCTGGTTACCGATCGTTTGCGTTTCCATAGAATCGCACTCTCAATCGGGCCAAGGCCCGCCCCCCAATCCCAAGCGCTGCATTTGTAAACGCAACAATAGCGCTATGTGTGACCACAACCTTAGTACTTCACACTTGTCACCTCCTCATTTTTCCTGTGATTTATATCATTCTCTTTTAGTATTTTCACTTGGGCTTGTTTTCCTGGTTCTCCCAAGAATAGGGATTTTGTGCTACGATTTCCACTCTTTTGTGACCTGGCTTTGGCGGCCTCTCTTATTTGGTGTGTTGTTTGTCATTGTGTTTAATGGTTTCAACATTGGGAGAGAAAAAAGAACTGGACCCCACATCCACACATTATGCAATTATCTATTGCCGCTAGGGTACATTGACAAAATGAACTCAAGGTTCTTAGTTACATTGAATCAAATTGCATAAGCTCACTAACCACTTCACGGTCACCTCGTTGTAGTGGGTCCCTAGGCTATTAGATGTGGCATCACATGGTATCCACTGCCGCTGCAACACAGCACCAGCAGGGACCAAGACCCAGTTGCCTCCCAGTACCCTTACTGGCCGGCATAGCCATAGGTTCCGGGCTCCGGGTCCCTACCAGCAATTCAGCACAGAAGCAGCAGACGCCATGCAATACCATGAGAACAGGACTTAACCCCTTAATGACCAGGGCCTGTTTTGTTTTTGCATTTCCATTTTTCACTCCCACCTTCGAAAAACTATAATTTTTTTTCCATGTAAAGAGCTGTGTGAAAAAATGCAATTGCACCATTTTCTTGTGGGCTTTGACTGTGCGTCCCAAATGACATGTCTCCTTTATTCATTGGGTCTGTGTGATCACAGGGATACCACATTTATAAAGGTTTTATAATGTTTTCATGCATTGACAAAAATTAAAAACTTCCTGTACAAAAAAAATTATTCATTTTGTCATCTTTTGCCGCTAATAACTTTTTCGTACTTGTGTATGGAGCTGAGGGTGGTGTCATTTTTTGCGACTTTTGATGACGTTTTTAATGCTACCATTTTAAGAATTGTATGGCCTTTTGATCACTTTTTACAGAATTATTTTTTATATATCAAAATGGAAAAAAGTGGCATTTTTGACCTTGGCCAGAAAGTTACAGGTTTAAACATTGCTAAAAAACATTATTATGATAGATATATTTTGATAGATGGGACATATTGGGATGTGGTGATACCTAAGAGGTTTCTGATTTTCCTGTATATTTATATCAGTTCTAGGGAAAGGGAGTGATTTTAATTTTTTAGGGGTTTTTATTATTTTTATTTTAAACTTTTAAAAAATGTTATTTTACTATTTTTCATACCACCTATGGTCCTTTAACCCAGGTTGTCTGATTGATCTTACCTTATACTGCCATACTACAGTATGGCAGTATGTGGGGACTTTACACATCATCTATTACACTGTGCAAATTGCACATTGTAATAGATAGCCTAAATCAAGACAGCCTTGGGTCTTAGTATGACTGTGAAAGTAATTGATTGCCACCCCCTGATGACTTGACAGGGGGTGGCGATCAAATCCAATATGGCTGTGCCCACGTAGTTGCTAGGGGCAGCGTCAGATAAAGGTTGGTGGGGGCCCCTGAACGCAAAATCTGGTTGGGCCCCAATTGAATGTAGTCCAGACAGGGAAAAGAAATCACTATTTACAGCTCCCCAGCTGTAACTATATATTTCCCCCCATAATCACTGTATACAGCCCCCCAGCAATCACTATATACAGCTGATCCATCCCCAGTAATCACTACATACAGCTCCCCTCCAATAAATATATAAAGCCCTGCCTAGTAATCACTATTTACAGGCCCACACAATCACTATATACAGCCCCCAGCAATCACTATATACATTCCCCAGTAATCACTATATACACCCCCCAGCAATCAGTATATAAGGCCCCCAGTAATCACTATATAAGGCCCCCAGTAATCACTATATATAGCCCCCCAGCAATCACTATATACAGCCCACCAGCAATCACTATATACAGCCCACCAGTAATCACTTTTTACAGCCCGCCCAGCAATCACTATATACAGCACCCCAGCAATTACTACATCCCGCTCCCCCAACAATCAATATATACAGCCCCCCCCAACAATCACTATATACAGCCCCCCCAGTAATCACTGTATACAGTCCCCCTAGTAATGCCTATATACAGCCCCCAGCAATCACTATATACAGCCCCCAGTTATCAATATATACAGCCCTCCAGTAATCACTATATACAGCCCTCCAGAAATTACTACATACATCCCCAAAGCAATCACTATATACAGCCACTAGCAATCACTATATACAGCTCCCACATCAATCACTATATTTAGCTCCCCCAGAAATCACTATATACAGCCCCACAGCAATCACTGTATACAGCCCCCAATAGAGCTCCTAGCAATCACTATATACAGCTCCCAGTAATTACTATATACAGTCCCCAAGATATCACTATATACAGTCCCCCAGCAATCACTATATACAGCCCTCAGTAATGAATATATACAACTCCCCCAACAACCACAATATACAGCTCCCCCAGCAACCACTATATACAGCTCCCCCGGTAATCACTGTATACAGCCCAGTTGCTCCCCCAGCAATCACTATATACAGCCCCCAGTAATAAATATATACAGCTCCCCAACAAACACTATATACAGCTCCCCCAGCAACAACTATATACAATCCTTCCAGCAATCACTATATACAGCCCCTAGTAATAAATATATACAGCTCCCCCAGCAATCACTATATACAGCTCCCCCAGCAATGACTATATACAGCTCCCCTAGCAACCACTATACACAGCACCCAGTGCATAAAGAGATTCTGGCGATGTGTATAATAACTAGTAAACAATATTATTAAGTAAACCACCGAGAAAAAACTTTTCTATGTATATAAAAGTAACCACAGAATTACAGCTATATAAATCATCTTTATTAATGAACACATGCACAAATATACAATATAACGCAAAAACAGGAGTAACAAACAGATTAAACGGCCCACACTACTCTGGTATATACGGTATGTAAGGTAATATAAACTGACAATGCTGCAGCTATTGTAAAGTGAATACACCACTACAAGAATAAGCCCCAGGTCCAGTATATGGTGTTCATGTAATACCTAATTGGGATAAAGCAAAATAACCAAACAATACCTGCCTAGATAGAAAATACACAGTCCTGCAACAGTGAACAAGTATAAATAATAAAACCGACCAAAGATGTGTCGGGGTTCGGAACACACTATCTTTGGTCGGTAATTATTTATACTTGTTTACTGTTGCAGGACTCTGCATTTTCTATCTAGGCAGGTATTGTTTGGTTATTTTGCTTTAACCCAATTGGGTATTACATGAACACCTTATACTGGACCTGGAGCTTATTTTTGTAGTAGTTTATTCACTTTACAATAGCTGCAGCATTGTCAGTTTACACTCACCGGCCACTTTATTAGGTACACCATGCTAGTAACGGGTTGGACCCCCTTTTGCCTTCAGAACTGCCTCAATTCTTCATGGCATAGATTCAACAAGGTGCCGGAAGCATTCCTCAGAGATTTTGGTCCATATTGACATGATGGCATCACACAGTTGCCGCAGATTTGTCGGTTGCACATCCATGATGCGAATCTCCCGTTCCACCACATCCCAAAGATGCTCTATTGGATTGAGATCTGGTGACTGTGGAAGCCATTTGAGTACAGTGAACTCATTGTCATGTTCAAGAAACCAGTCTGAGATGATTCCAGCTTTATGAAATGGCGCATTATCCTGCTGAAAGTAGCCATCAGATGTTGGGTACATTGTGGTCATAAAGGGATGGACATGGTCAGCAACAATACTCAGGTAGACTGTGGTGTTGCATCGATGCTCAATTGGTACCAAGGGGCCCAAAGAGTGCCAAGAAAATATTCCCCACACCATGACACCACCACCACCAGCCTGAACCGTTGATACAAGGCAGGATGGATCCATGCTTTCATGTTGTTGACGCCAAATTCTGACCCTACCATCTGAATGTCTCAGCAGAAATCGAGACTCATCAGACCAGGCAACGTTTTTCCAATCTTCTACTGTCCAATTTCAATGAGCTTGTGCAAATTGTAGCCTCAGTTTCCTGTTCTTAGCTGAAAGGAGTGGCACCCGGTGTGGTCTTCTGCTGCTGTGGCCCATCTGCATCAAAGTTCGACGTACTGTGCATTCAGAGATGCTCTTCTGCCTACCTTGGTTGTAACGGGTGGCGATTTGAGTCCCTGTTGCCTTTCTATCAGCTCGAACCAGTCTGCCCATTCTCCTCTGACCTCTGGCATCAACAAGGCATTTCCACCCACAGAACTGCTGCTCACTGGATGTTTTTTCTTTTTCGGACCATTCTCTGTAAACCCTAGAGATGGTTGTGCATGAAAATCTCAGTAGATCAGCAGTTTCTGAAATACTCAGACCAGCCCTTCTGGCACCAACAACCATGCCACGTTCAAAGGGACATCACCTTTCTTCCCCATACTGATGCTAGGTTTGAACTGCAGGAGATTGTCTTGACCATGTCTACATGCCTAAATGCACTGAGTTGCCGAGTTGTAATTGGCTAATTAGAAATTAAGTGTTAACGAGTAGTTGGACAGGTGTACCTAATAAAGTGGCCGGTGAGTGCATGTTACCTTACATATATACACAAAACACAAGTGGGACGTGCACAGCTAAAGTGCCAATGGGTCCACACACCAACAAACAATGTAGAAACTCAAAGAGAAAAAAGAAGTGTGCTAATAGGACCAAGGTATACAACTAAGTAATCTTTATTAGAACAATTTAATGAGATACATGACTACACATATTTTTTAAAATCTATTAAAAATCATACAAAGAACACAGGGTAGAGGGAGTGCAATGACCCCACTCTATCCACCTCCCCTAACCACAATATGCTAATCTCTAAGTCACAGCAAGTGATAAGGGTAAAATACCTGGGTTATGCCCTGTGTGTGGCAACATACAATATAATAAACGTACAAAAAAACTATGTCGATGAAACCAATTATTATATAAGACCTTTCCTGCCAAAAGTGCCCAGTGCTAACAGTAAACGGGACTTATATGGAAAATCCTGAAGCAAAATAAAGTGCAAGTGCCAACTATTAGCACACTTCTTTTTTCTCTTTGAGTTTCTACCTTACATATGTACCAAAGTTTTGTGGGCCGTTTTATCAGTTTGTTACTCCTGTTTTTGCCTTAAATTATATATTTGTGTCTGTGTTCATTAATAAAGATGATTTATATACAGCTATAATTCTGAGGTTACATTTATGTACATAGAAAAGTTTTTTCTTGGTGGTTTATGCATTTGGGGTGTTTTGTGTGGAGCCCAGCCCATACACCCCTACATACTTTGGTGATTTAATATTATTAAGTAGTCAACACACTGAATCTAATATGTAACACAATTCAAGAAAAAGCCAGTGTGTATAGGCAAAGATATATACAATTTTTTTTTTCTTTCAATTGAATGCAACAAGATAGATGCCATGCATCAAAATTTCATAAAATCATTTAAAAGGGTGAAAACACCCGTCAAAAAACTCACTAGTGGACCAAGGTTGATCACAAAGGTCCATATACAGCCATGAGTGCAAAAAAAGTAGGGACAATTCCCTCAAACACAATAAAAAATAAATAATTGTTATAAAGAAGACAAAACAGTCCTGGAGAGCCAAAGAGGTATAAATATGTGGACTCCTGCAGTAGTCCCTATACAAAATACCTGTGAACCCCAGAGAAGGACAAATAGAGTATAGTAGAGGGCCGCTCTGCCATAGACTAAAGTCTATGGGGGTACCAGACCATAGAGCAGGACCACAATTTACCATTGGCAGTTTGGGCAATCATGCGACTGCCTGAATCGCTCACATTTTGGCTGGCAGCCGGATTCAAATATACTGTTTCGGCTGGTCATACAACCACCTGAATCACCCACATTTTGTGGGCGGCCCCTTTAAGGGCAAAGTGGTGGGCATTTCCCTTATAATCCTATCCTGGCTATGGGCAACTGGGTCTTGGTCCCTGCTGGTGCTGTTGCAGCAGCAGTGGATGTAATGTGATGCCGCACCCAATAGCATATAGACCCACTGTAACAAGGTCACCATGAAGTGGTTAGTGGGCTTATGCAATTTGACTGTAACTAAGAACCTTGATTTTGTTTTATAAATGTAGCCTAGTGGCAATAGATTATTGTATGATGTGTGGATATGCGGTCCAGTTCTTTTTTCTCTCCCAATGTTTGTTTCAATGTTTTCAGTTTGATGAAGGGAGGGTGTAAGGGCAAGACATAGACAAGGCCAGTATTCCCTAAACACTCCCTGCATGCTTAGTGGGTCCACTCAAAACAGTGGCCAGTAACGGGGCATCTGTTAATCTGTCTCTAATGTCTGGGGCCCTGTTTGTGTACAGGAACACGGAAGTTGTGCTAAGTTCAGCTTCTGGCCAACCAAGGTGGCCTACGCCTCCCTATACCCAGCACTGTATCAGGTTTATTATTTAAGCGGTCCCTTCCCGCCACATTGAAGTTTTTGAAAAGTCGTGGGCAATCCCTTTAAGGCTCACTATCTTGTTGTCTTCTCTGAATCCAGTTCCCCCTTTTAAGTTTAACCAGCCAAACTGTTACATCTAATCTGGTCTTGGTACAACATGGCTGTTTTACTGATCTTGTCAACTTGTGAGGCTTGGATTTAGTCAAACTGGATGCTGCGTTCATGCTACCTGGGGCAGATTCCATTCCTTTAAAAGTGGGGTGAATGGGGAGTTATATGTTTTTAACAATTTGTCTTCTGATGTCATTCTAGGTGTTTCCTTTTTTTAGCTCTGCATAATCCTGCATTTGATTGGGCCTCAGGTGAATTGGTCAAATGGGGCCAAAAATGTTCTCCTCACTGTACCTCAATGCTTGTTTCTGAAATCCAGTCATTTCTTGCCTGAATACATTGCTGATGATGTATCCGCCACTCCTCCATGGGGCAGGTTTCTTTTCTGTTAATAAGAAAGATGTTGGTCTCAGACCATATAATCATTACTGTGAAATAAATAACATTATTGTAAAAAAAACTATCCCATTGATTCCTGATTTGTTCAATGAGGTAATGTGTACCAGTTGGATCCCTAAAATTGATCTCCACAGGGCCTGCAATCTCATCCGAATCAGAGAGGGAGACAGTAATTAATACTCTAAAGGGACATTTTGAATGTTAATCATTATATCTTCTGAGATCTTCTGGGTCAGTTCAGTATGTTCTTTTTATTTCGATGATATCCTTATCCTTTCTCCGTATTAGGCCTTTGATATACAATATGTCCGGAATAATGATGAGCAGGTTGGATGAAATGGGTTTGTCATGTTTGTCTGAATAATGAAAAAAAATTGGTTTGAACTCAGATCTGACCCTGAGCATACTGGTAGGTTGATTCGATTGTGAGTCCCATTGTCAGCCACCACTACTTTTCTGGGCAGGTCTGCTCCAACAGGTTGTGGAAAAATAAGGGTGCAGGGTGCACTGATATATAGACAAGTAACCATCGGCAGAGACATTACATTTTTTCAACTGCCATTGGGTTAATGACAGAGCCCAAGGCAGGAATGTACTGTGGCATATAAACTTCCACCACTGAGGAATGCCCATGTGCCGTCATCTTTCTGAAGCCGCTGGCAGCTTTGCTGGCACCGATTGGGGGTGTTACTGGTAAGCCTTTAATGCAATATGCAGCAAAGACTTACCTGCTATGGAGAGGGCTCAGCCCGTGAGCCCTCTCCATCCACCCGCACCCGGCATGTGACTTAATACTATGTCACATATCAGTAAGGGGTTAAAGAGAGAAAGAATCACATTATCCCATTTTGAGTGAAAAACAGGTTTTCCCCTTAACCACCAGTACCGTACCTAGGTGGCTACCCTGCTGAATTTCCGCTATAAAGATAACAAAAATAATATTCTTCCATTCCACCAATGGAGCTAATGATAAAAAAATGAGAGAGTGCACTAATGTTACAATCAGACAGTGGGGGCTCAGAGGCAGCACAAAGACAGGGAGGGAGCAAGAAGTTACCAACCCATCAGGGGCACCAGGGAAGTGATGAAGGACAAACTAACAAGGAAGAAGTATGGATCAATGCTACAATTTTTAGCTGACAGCTAAAATGTCTTAAAGAAAGTCAAAATTTGAGGTTTTGTGCATTTTTATTGGGATGTAATTAAAAACATTTTAGTAAAAATAAAAGAAATGCAGTAATTGTCACTGCTCTATTAGACTGTATGAGTAAAGAAAGGCAGGTGCTGTCACTGCACTATAGTATCCTATACAGATATAGATGAAATTAGTACTGTTACTGGTCCTGTATCATAGTAGCTTATCAGTATATATATGCAGTTCTTCAGTCTGCTCTGAAAAGGGCAATTATTAATTTTCCCTGACTGAACCTATCTGCAGTAGCGTCCTCCACATATGTCATGAGCATATGAGGATATATATGTGATTAGTACTATATGTAGAGTTACATCATTGTAAT
This sequence comes from Engystomops pustulosus, assembly GCF_040894005.1. Lineage (NCBI taxonomy): Eukaryota > Metazoa > Chordata > Amphibia > Anura > Leptodactylidae > Engystomops > Engystomops pustulosus. The sequence continues at coordinate 93,928,072 of NC_092415.1, read as the reverse complement.
CGTCTGGGCTCAGAAGCTGATCAATGTATGATGCCGGAAGTACGCAATCATGGATGTTTCACCCAATAAATGCCACGGTTTATAGGGCATTACCAAGACGATCGGCACCCTCTATGCAGGGCCCGGTGGTCCAATAAAGCACTCTAGGACTGCCAGCAGTAAATGCCTGATCTAATTCATACATATTGCAGTATATTACAATGAACAAGTGATCAAATAATCACTTGGCCATTTCCCACCCTGGGACAAAATAATAAAGGTAAAGAAAAAGAGAAGATAAAAAATGTTTTAAAAAAAGAATAAAAGTCCCCTGATGCCCTATTTAAATCAAATAAAACATAAAAAGTAAACATCGGCAAAAACTCTACATATTGGGTATCACCCTTGTCCTTAACAACCCGTACAATAATATAAAATTGTCACTGAAGCCGTACAAAAAATGCAAAAAACAAAGATTAAACTTTCACAGCTAACCTCATAAAATCAGCATAAAAAGTGATCAAAAAGTAACATTTACCCCGAGATGATACCAAGAAAAGTACAGCTTGTCCTGCAAAAACCAAGTCCTAAAAAAGCTCTGTTAACAAAAAATTATTATGCCCATTTAAACATGGTGATGCAAAAACAAACATATTTCTCACAAAATGAGTTCTATATTCTGAAAAACAAGTTAACCATCTAAAAGCTATATAAATGGGGTATCTAGCTATACAGGCGGTCCCCTACTTAAGAACACCCGACTTACAGACGACCCCTCGTTACAAACAGACCTCTGGATTTTGGTAATTTACTGTACTTTAGTCCCAGGATAAAATAAACAGCTATAAAAGTTATCAAATGTGTCTGTAATAAATATTTATTGTTAATCCTGATTCTCATGACAACCCAGCATTTTTAAAACCTAATTGTCACAGAGACCAAAAAAATATTTGGCTGAGGTTACAATTATAAAATATACAGTTCCGACTTACATAAGAATTAGACTTAAGAACAAACCTGCAGAACCTATCTTGTACGTAACCCGGGGACCACCTGTATAAACAGCAGTTTACCAACACACATGGGGGATCCTTATACTCAGGAGAAATTGAGTATCAAACTTTGTCGAGATTTTTGTCCTTTAATACATTGTGACGGTTTACATTAATGTATTGTCTAAAAAAATGACAGTTTGTAAATTCCACCTCCATTTTGTTTTAACCTTTTAACCCCTGTGAAACATCCAAAGGTTCAACCCACTTCTAAAAGTCGATTTTTTAAGTTTTTAAAATGCCTTAATTTAAAGGGTTTTACTGTTATTTAGGTATCTCAAAGTTACTGAGAGCAGAGCCAGTGCCTCTAAATATGGTTTTTATTGTGATTTCCTTAAAAATGAGAAAAATTGCACCCAAAATTCTGAGCGTCCTAACAACCTAGAAAAAATAGAGGATACACGCTGATTAGTAAACATTTCTGAAATGTTATTTGGGTGCTATGACTATCTGCCTTAAAACCAAAACATTTATAACTTTGAAAATGAATAATTTTTAGAAATTTGGAAAATTTCCATTTTGTAATGGAACAAAAAAAAAAGATATCAAAGTTATTCTATTAATTTGAAGTACAATGTGACAGGAAAACAATCTCATAATCCCATGGATATGTTAAAGCGATACAAAGTTTTAACCTCTTATAATGACACAAGGCAAATTTAAAAAAGCAGGCTTGGTCTTAAAGGTTTGCCCACAAAAGAAATTTCTCACATCTCAGTGATGTTAACACAATAAAGATCATTTTAACCCCTTACTTCACAATGTTACTCAGTGTTATTGCTGTTTTAGCTCCTATCACTCAGCGATGGTCAGTGTAATATTCCAGGGTGTGGGCAGGGAATCTCTAAGCAGACACTTTCATCTAGCTTCTGACATTGTACTAATACACTGACATATAGAAAGAGATGAGATGCATGAGATTTCTATTACAAAGAGGCATAACAGACAGAGGCTGACAGACTTTTACACTGTTACACTTTTAGCTCTGCTGCATCTAACAGATATGTGCCTGCCTCCCCCTTTCCCCAGATCACTTATCTCCTTGTAGTTTGTCACTTCTCGCTGTGCATGTTGTGCTGGCAAGACGTAATCAGTGCCTGAAATATGCGCAAGGGGCGTGGCTACAGTCAGGGAGCAGTAAGACACAGAAATTCAGCAAGCACAGCCGTCACACACAAATCTAAGATGGCGGCCAGACCCTAAAGTCAGAAGTTATAGGATCATGTCTAGGGGCAACTGAAAGTGTGTACACCATGTTTAATATAGACAGGTTGGACTTATACCTGTGAAATGCACTTATACCTGTATTTTTGTTAATAACAGTAAATAAGGTTGTCAGAACTAGCAAATTGTACTGATGGGATCAGGTTTCGGGCTTCTTGCTGGAAAACCCTACCCAGAGCTGCCTGTGATTGACAGCTCCATTTCTGATCCTGGGAAAGCTGGGTGTGTCTCTGTAATTGTTTTGCCTGCAGCTGCAGTTTGAGTGATGGACGGCTGAGCCAGTCAGTGCTGGAGGTAGTGTCTATTTCTGCCTTATGTTCTGCCCAGCCCTTCATTGGTGCTCTTTATTGCAGTCTTCTGCTTTGCCTACTGACCATTCTATTTGCTATACGTATCTGTACCTTTGCTGCCATCTTGGTTTTGACCTGGTTTGTTTGACTCTTCTTGTCTGTCTGTATTTGTTGTTGTCCCTCAGTATCGTTTATCTCCTAGTGTTACCCCACCTTCCTGTCTGTCTAGTGTCGGTTTCTGTTACCTGTGTGAACACTGACCTATATCTGTATTCTGGTTACCTGTCCGCTCCACCATCCAGCAGCTGCCAGATGATGTAGGTTTTCTGTCATCTTGTAGGGTCGCTCAGGGATCATCAGTTAGGTTCCTGATAGTGGTTTCGCCCTTATCAGGGCGGTTTATCTGCTTTAGGCAGGGCCTGATCCCGCAGGGACGTTGCAGGGTGAGTTCGCCACCACCTACCTAGTCTGACAGCTAGCGCCAAGTCTGGTTGTGGTTGCACGGTTGCTGGACAGGTACTGTCAAAGAGAATGTGTTATTTTGTTATCTTGAGTACCTATAAGGAACTTGTTTCGGTGGGAATACCCCTTTATAGCCCTAAAATGGCTTAGTCATGAAGGGGTTAAAGTATCACTGTATGATGCAAATAGTACTAACACTGATCCCTTATGATACTGAAAATGAAAATTGTACTATCACTGGTCCTGCACTATAGCAGCCTAGTGGTAGTTCTTCAGAGTACCCTCCAAAGGGCAAATATTAAAGATTTACACAAGCGCTGTAATGGGCAGACATTTATTTCTGATAAATCCCTGCATGTCTTACTGAACCAAGAGCAGAAACCTCTCCCTAGCTGCTCCTCTCTGGACATGGACATGTGACCCTACCTCTTATACAGCACAAGTCACATGTTCCATCTAGCCATGTGGGCATTGCTGTAGTTGCTAAGGATCTGCAAGCTCAGCAGTCAATCAACCAGCTTGCTGCATTGTCCCCGAACACAAAGCCTGAACAACACTTTGGGTCTTGCGAGGTTTGTTATGGACTGTACTGTGCTGTCTAGACTGTATCAAAAGAGTTTTGAGTCTAAAAGATAACTTTTCTCAGTTACGCTATCACTCCTGAATCATTTTTATGGATCTAACCAATGTCACGGCTACTGAAAACTGAGAACATCCAACAAATCTGAAAGCCCTGCAACATTTTTGTGTTTTGCAAAGTACTATTGAAAATTTATAAAACATTTTCTGTTCAGGCTAAGCCACGCCAAAGAAAAGCTTTATGAGTGATCCTGTCTTCATTTAACCAAATCTGAATCAACCTTTTATTATGGAGGTTGGCACTTCTGAGGTAGGGGTGGTGGGAATTTTGCCCCAGGGTCCTGGATTTCTTCCCAATCTGCAGCCAGTTGCCTTTTCCCCAGACCAGACCAGGACCATGTGAGTATAGTTATTGACTGATAACCTGTGTCTCAAGGACCTGTCCAGAAAATATATTTCTGCTGTGTTGCCTTTTTGTAAACCACCAGCTCCGTTGTTTTTCATGGTGAATTGGAACTTGATTCTTACAGAGTTCAGAACTCCATTCGGTTTTTGGTGCACTGAAATGGTTAGCATTAGAAGCGAATATGGGTCTCTGGCACATTAAAACAATACATTATAGAGTACAAACTGTCATATGGATTAATTGAAGTGAGGATCCTGCTCGCAAGAGCTTACAGTCTATGAGGATGCTGTGGTGACATAAAAAGTATAAAAGCTTGTATAATGGTCCAGCTATCTCATTTCTAAGGGACAACATGACTACATTTATGAGAAATTATCTTCACACAGGAACATTTTTTTAAAAATAACATCTAATTGAAGAAATGTTTACATATGGCAGATTAATGAAACTGAATGTAAGTGCCCAGACGAGAATACCCCTTTAATCCTGTATACTTCCATGTATTCTTTTGGATGCTAATTATGCTTATAGAAAGTCAAAATGATATGTATAACAATTAGAGCTAGTATAGTATATATTTCAATATGGAAGATCACAACACATTTGTCTCATGTTCCATACAATCATAACTCATTCTTTAGGCTTGATCTATTGTGAGCAGGATCCATGATATTGTCATCTGATCTAGCTGGAAGTTGATAGCTGTCATTGACTATGACATGTGCAGATCTTTTGTTTAAAGAAATAAACTTCAGCTGGAACCTCACAGGCTACTGTTATATCACATCTATTCACATCTGTCATGTCTGCTTGTTGACATTGCATGCTTGTCAGAATATAACAAAATGAACAAACGCTTGTCCTCAGAGGTCTAATGAACGTAGTAAACCTGAAAATGGCTGCTATCATTCCAAGTGACATATACTTCTGGTTAACAAAACAGTATATGTTCAAAGGCTAAATGCAGATGGTCTTGAAGTACAACAATGGCAAAATAAAGCATTTCTGTGAAATATTAATCTATGATTAAAGGAGACGAATAGTGTTTTATGGTTTTATAAGAAAACACATGTGGCTCTGATAAGGTCTAAAATTAGGTAACTACAATCTCATCCTACAACTTGATTAATAACATACTACAGTATTACACTCTGATATTTGTTAACACAGCTCTGTACACTGAAAAATGAAAAAAGTTATGGATGCAGATTACAGCAAAGACTTACTGGTAACACCCTGTAAAGCTTGGGCGCCATCTTGCCGAAAATCATCGCTCCTCGTGACCTCATTGGGGAGCGGCTATGACAGCCTTGTGTCTTCTGGAGACCCGACACTGTCTCGCTTTAATGCACATTAATTACAATGTGCTAATTGCTAATATGCTAGGATCGATCAGACAACCTAGGGTTAAAGTACCCTATTTAAAAAAATATAAAAATTCAAATCACCCACCTTTACCTAGAAGTCATATATAAATAAACAGTAAAAATCATAAATACATAAGGTATCTCCACGTTCAAAAATGCCCGATATATATCAAAATATAATAACAGTTTTTCACTGCGTTTAACCCTGTAACGGAAAATAGCGCCTAAAGTCAAAAATTTCGCTTTTTTGCCATTTTGAAAAATATGAAAAATTCTATAAAAAGTGATTAAACAATCGTACAGTTCTAAAAATGATAGCGATGAAAACATTATCAAAAGTCACAAAAAATTAACTCCCCCACAGCTTTGTACAACAAAGTATGAAAAAGTTATAAGGGCCAGAAAATGGCAAGATAAAAAAAAATTTTTTACAGGAGGTTTTAATTTTTGTAAATGTATGGAAACATTATAAAACCTATACACATTTTTTATCACCGTGATTGCACTGACCCAAAGAATAAAGTAGACATATAATTTGGGGCGCACAGTGAAAGCCATAAAATCCAAGCCCACAAGTAAACGGCGCAAATGCGTTTTTTCACCATTTTCACTGCATTTGGAATTGTTTTCCTGATTTCCAGTACAAAGCATAGTATATTAAGTGCCATCATTATGAAGTGTAATTTATGCTATCACAGAGCAATTTACGTGTAAAAATTTAAAAGTTATAGATTTTTGAAGCTGGGGAGTGAAAAATGAAAATGAAAAAACAAAAAAGGGTCGTTAAGGAGTTAAAAGGATCCGCTCACCCAAATGTAATACCTGTGTGGGTGTTATCCTTTATATGCCATGGGCAAAGCCTGCATGCCGCCATTTGGATAACGATCTTGTTATTCCCTGTGACATCAAGTGCTGCAACAATATCCCTGCTAAAATGAAGCCGGGTAATTACAGGCTGTAGGCGGCTATGGCAGTGGCATGTAAAGGATGACAACCACGACTGGTGTTACCGGTTTTGGGTTGAAAAGAGCTTGGAGTGCATGTTCTGTGGACCTGAACCCACAATGTTCAGGAAGAAGCTGAATATTGTGGTTTCGGTCAGCTAATTACTATTACCTAGCTTAATTTACTCAAAAGTTTCCTTGAAAATTTCAAAAAATGTTGTTCAATTTTTTTATATTAACAACATTGTAATCAAATAAAAGAACTTTTATTGCCAGAATAATGCAGAGCTATGGTAAATTTGATATTTGCAGATGGCAAATTTCTCAAAATTGTCGGTACTTATTATTTTTTATAAATAAATGAAAAATGTGAACCAAAGTTTAGAAAGTAGTCTCAAAAAGCATTTGAAAAAATATATGTCAATGCAATAGCAAATAATAATAGCCAGTACCTACCTGTGATTAATGAGAAAAATATTGATCACAGGTAGAGATGGGCGAATCGATTCTAATGATTCTTACTTCGGTTAGAATTTCAGGAAAAATTTGATTCGTCACAAAGCCGAAGTTTATGCTGATTCGCGGGAACGAAGTTGTTTTTTTTCCCCTCAAGTTTCTGCCAAATGGGCGCAAGAACAACTTGTTACCTGGGGCAGAGAACTCTGGGAAGGAGAAAGGAACACCCCCGATGACATCTGCAGACCTGTAACCCAATCAGCGACCGGCAAGCTTATGTGATGTCACACAGCCCTACAAAACCCAGCCATTTTCTATCTCAGCACTTAACTCTTCATGTTGTAGCGTCCAGCTGCTGCTACTGTACTGTGCGATTCTTGCTGCAATCCCTCGCTGTTCTCTAAGGGGGTTCTATATATCCCAAATAGCAGTTCTATTTAGTGACAAAATCGAATAGGAAGAAATCTGTTTGACTTTCATGCATCTGCAGTAGTGATTGGTGGACCAATCCCTGGTTGTTCTTTAAGGGGGATCTGTATACCCCAAATAGCAGTTCTATTTAGTGCCAAAATCCAATAGGAAGAAATCTATTTGACTTTCATGCATCTGCAGTAGCGATTGGTGGACGAATCCCTGGTTGTTCTTTAAGGGGGATCTGTATACCCCAAATAGCAGTTCTATTTAGTGCCAAAATCCAATAGGAAGAAATCTATTTGACTTTCATGCATCTGCAGTAGCGATTGGTGGACGAATCCCTGGTTGTTCTTTAAGGGGGATCTGTATACCCCAAATAGCAGTTCTATTTAGTGACAAAATCGAATAGGAAGAAATCTGTTTGACATTCATGCATCTGCAGTAGTGAGCTGTCAGTTGTGGGTTATATGTATAACGCACATTGCAATACTTTTTGAGGGCTCTAGTTTACAGCCAGATTTACGTGTGAAATCCACATAGTTTACACAGTGATTTTCGCTGAAATTACACTGTCAGTTGTGGGGTATCTGTATAACGCACATTGCAATACCTTTTGGGGGCTCTAGTTTACAGCCAGATTCACATGTCAAATCCACGTAGTTTATACAGTGAAATGAGTCGGGGTTCTAACTAGCTGCCTCAGCTACTGACGCTGCCACCCGCCTGATGCCACACATCTGCTGCTAGTTGCACCATCTGCCTCCTACCATCTTCACCAGGGACTGGAATTGTCCGCCACCTCCACACTATATCATGGTAACACTCTGCAGGCTCCTGCTGCTTCTGATGCCACCTTCACACTATATCATTGTGCCACTCTGCGGGCTCCTGCTGCTGCTGCTTCAGATGCCACCTTCACACTATATCATTGTGCCACTCTGCGGGCTCCTGCTGCTTCTGATGCCACCAACACACTATATCATTGTGCCACTCTGCAGGCTCCTGCTGCTTCTGATGCCACCTTCACACTATATCATTGTGCCACTCTGCGGGCTCCTGCTGATGCCACCTTCTGATGCTACCTTCACACTATATCATTGTGCCACTCTGCAGGCTCTTGCTGCTTCTGATGCCATCTTCACACTATATTATTGTGCTACTCCTGCTGCTGCTACTGATGCCACCGTCACACTATATCATTGTGCCACTCTTTGGCTTTCCCTGTTACTGCCACCTTGTTGCTGCCACCTGTGGGATCCTGCTGCTGATGCCACCTCCACACTAAATCATTGTGCCACTCTGTGGCTATCCCTGTTGCCGCCACCATGTTGCTGCCACCTGTGGGCTCCTGCTGCTTCTGCTGCTGCCACCTCCACACCCTTATCATTGTGCCACTTTGTGGCCTACCATGTTTCTGCCACCTGCATAATTTGTCATTGTGCCACTCTGCAGCCTACTCATGTTGCTGCCAACTGACCGCTGTCTCCCTGGAACACCCTGTGATTTCCATAATGCTGTTTTCACCCTCCATCACTGTATGGTGTTGCCACTATGTTTGGTTTTCCCCTTCATTTCATCTGTCAGAAGCATGAAAAGCTTCAGGATTGATAGCCAAAAGCAGGAGTGGATACAGAACACAGAGGACATGCAATTATCCCATTTGCTGCTCATCTCTATTCTGGATCAACTCCTGTTTGTTTTTGGCTTTAACAATACTGATGGATTATTGACCGATTGAAAAAGGACACTGACGCGTGAAAAGAAGGGCAAAATTACTGCCGACATCCTCTGCACTCTTTTGGGGGGCTTTCCACATGTATCCGCATTTAACAGAACAGGTTCTGTCGTAATCTATGGAATCATCTGATGTCAGTGTAAAAAGAGTGCACTCTTTGATGTTATAGTGGGATCTTGGCCCTCAGCTCGGTCCTTTCGAGCTGGCACAGACGTTACCTTGTCAGGCTGCGTTCCCGCTTCGCTTATTTGGGGAAGTTGGCCTATGTAAGTGCACATGGAAGTGAAGCGATTCTAAGAGCCGCGGCTGTCATGTGCATGTCATACTAAAACACAGCATTGTTTGAAGACCAAACCACGCTCCCTATGCATATTTAAGCATGGCACAACATTTTACAACACCCTACAGGCTCTTTGCAGCCAGGAAATGCCTGTTTTTTTAATGTGATTCGTTTTGATTCAATTCGGGTCCCCAATGTGAGTGAATACAGTGGATTTGTATTCATTGATATGTCTGCCGCAGGTGAAGAAACTAGGCATTCCTTCACCATTACAACTATAGTAATAATGGGGCTCACTATACAGAAATCAAATGACCAAAATTTCCCTGAGGAAGAAAGCCAATGATTTTGAAACACGTAGGAATCTCTGGAACTGCTTTGGGACCTTACTGGTCCTGGTATACAATTGAGGTCACTTGAATTAGTCGAGTCGCAGCATACAGGGGTTTTTAGCTACACGACAAACTTCTACCCAAAAAGAGCTTCACTATTTAACCTGGGGGATATGGTAACCCGTAGCCTTTATTTTTCTTTCTCAAAATTTTTTTGCAGAATTGTACTAACAGACGTATTGTTCTACTTTCTGCCGCCTTGTTTCTTTGTTCCTAACCACACTGGCTAATGGGTACTTCAGCGGGTTTCTTTCTGCTATTGAGTAACCCCTCATCCAGTGTTGATGTGCGCTGCAGCCTTGTATTGCCACTGTCAGCGCTGAGACAAAAGCGACAGATAATTTTGAAGTGCAGTGTGAGTATGATATTGTTGTCAGCTATCACGCTATATCTTCAAAGCGAATAAGCTTATAAGTGATAACATGCCACTGAACTATTAGTGCTGAACACAAGAGGAATTTCTATTTCTATTTCTGCACTGCATTGATTCGATTGCGGCTGGCTACACTCGGCTGAAATGCTAGATCTTAACCCTAGGACCCTATGCGTTTCCTCATTGCCAAAGATTCCTCAGGGATCTAATTGTTCAGGCACAAGTTTTCTAGGGTATGACAAACATGACATCCGTGCGGTGTGCACGCCCGGCATATACTGGCCGTGGCGCGCGCTGACTGAGTCCTGTTTAAATAGCCCTCCCCCGGCTCGTCACCGCTGGTGAGCCTCCCTTCTTGTCCAATCAGCAGGCTGAGCATCACCCAGTGACGTGGTGTAGGAGCTAAACCTGAGTGACCAATCGCTGTCTCGGTAGGAGGATACAGACGGCTCTGGCGCCTTCCCCTTGGTATGCGAGTGTCGTCTTCACAGTGCTGGTGTCTTGGGTACCACGGCCGCGCTAACATGTTCCACATCATCTGCCAAACAATCACCTGATCAGGTGTGTGTTTCACACCCTATCATAATGCATTTATCGGCTAGCTGGGGAACCTGCGCTTAACTCGGGCCACGGGCCCTTAACTGTGCACCATTAGCTGTTAGGTCACTGGTGCTCCATTTAGCTCATGCCGTTATGGGCAATAACTGAAGGAATTACTGACTTGGGAGGGAAAATTTGTGTCAGCAGGAATAGCACTGCTTCCAGTGCCTTTATTGTGGGTTATACAGGCAGGCTATTTACATGAGTCATAATGATATTTGCTTACATGAGCTTAACAAGAGATGTCTTCTTAGTGAATTGTGATGAAAAACATGGATATTGTGAGATATCTATTCTGATTCTGTCATACACCTTATCGCCAAATTGCTTATACAAGGGAAATAATTTCCTCCTATGGGGCTGATTAGTGACATTGGGTACCTGTCACCTGTTGGGGAGTCTGAACTAATAGTACCTTGATGTGCCCCATGCAGGGTATTGTGGCATTTTATGTCACTTGAGTGGTGTTACCAATTTACTCAATAAAACTTGCATATGATATAAAATCATTAAGACCGGAAGGCTGGACACCGTTGATCCTGAAAGTCCCGAAAGCTTCCTTCCTGAGGATCATTTTGTCCCAGTCTTCTTCTCTGGGGGGTGGTCTTACTTCCTCTATACCTCGGATGGAAATTTCCTTTTGACTCCCCTGATGATATTGCCACATGTGTTTGGCAATCGGGGTGTCCCTGTTTTCCCTAATGTCCAACATGTGTTCTTGGATCCTTTTCATGAACTGGCGGAAGGTTTTGCCTACATAATCGGCCAGGCATGTGCAAGTGGCCAGATAGACCACTCCAGCTGTAGAGCAGTTTATGAAATTGCGTATCTCAAAACTGTTCATTGTGGATACACTTGTTTTTACAGGGAGTTATCCATTTACACGCAGAACAATGTCCGCAGCGATATGTCCCCTTTGGTCTCCTCTCCAGTCAGGTTCCGCTCGATTTGACAGGAGGTAGATAGCTGTGAACCAGAAGATCTTTCAAGTTCCTATCTCTCCTATAACTGATTGCTGGTTCTAGGGGGATAATTTTGGCGACTTCCTTCTGCCATGCATGCTGATATTATAAGATTCGTGCAAAATCTTGGTTGGGAACCCGCAACGTACAAAGCGATCTGTTAGTTCCTTGGACTAAGACCACCCCCCAGAAGAGGAGACTGGGACAAAATGATCCTCAGGAAGGAAGCTTTCTGGACTTTCAGGATCAACTGTGTCCAGCCGTCCAGTCTTAATGATTTTATATCATATGCAAGTTTTATTGAGTAAATTGGTAACACCACTCAAGTGACATAAAATGCCCCGATACCCTGTATGGGGCAAGTCAAGTTACCATTAGTTCGGACTCCCCAACAGGTGACAGGTACCCAATGTCACTAATCAGCCCCATAGGAGGAAATTATTTCCCTTGTATAAGCAATTTGGCGATAAGGTGTATGACAGAATCAGAATAGATATCTCACAATATCCATGCTTTTCATCACAATTCATTAAGAAGACATCTCTTGTTAAGCTCATGTAAGCAAACATCATTATGACTCATGTAAATAGCCTGCCAGTATAATCCACAATAAAGGCACTGGAAGCAGTGCTATTCCTGCTGACACTAATTCTCCCCTCCCGAGTCAGTAATTCCTTCAGTTATTGCCCATAACGGCATTAGCTAAATGGAGCACCAGTGACCTAACAGCTCACGGTGCACAGTTAAGGGGCCGTGGCCAGAGTTAAGCGCAGGTTCCCCAGCTAGCCAATAAATGCATTATGATAGGGTGTGAAACACACACCTGATCAGGCGATCGTTTGGCAGATGATGTGGAACATGCTAGCGCGGCCGTGGTACCCAAGACACCAGCACTGTGAAGACGACACTCGCATACCAAGGGTGGCGCCAGAGCTGTCTGTATCCTCCCACCAAGACAGCGATTGGTCACTCAGGTTTAGCTCCTACACCACGTCACTGGGTGATGCTCAGCCTGCTGATTGGACAAGAAGGGAGGCTCGCCAGCAGTGATGAGCCGGGGAGGGCTATTTAAACAGGACTCAGTCAGCGTGCGCCACGGCCAGTATATGCCGGGCATGCACGAATGTCATGTTTTTTATACCCTAGAAAACTTGTGCCTGAACAATTAGACCCCTGAGGAATCTTTGGCAATGAGGAAACGCGTAGGGTCCTAGGGTTAAGATCTTGCATTTCAGCCAAGTGTAGCCAGCCACGATCGAATCAATGCAGTGCAGCCATACAAGAAACAGAAATTCCTCTTGTGCTCAGCACTAATAGATCAGCGGCATGTTATCACTTATAAGCTGATTCGCTTTGAAGATATAGGGGGTCATTTACTAAGGGCCCGATTTGCGTTTTCCTGACGTGTTACCCGAATATTTCCGATTGGCGCCGATTGTTCCTGAATTGCCCCGGGATTTTGGCGCCCACAATCGGATTGTGGCGCATCGGCGCGTGGCCGAACGAAAACCCGACGTATTCGGAAAAACCGCGGCATTTAATGACTGAAAATGTGTCGCTTGGGAAGCGCTTACCTTCACCTGGTCCAGCTCGGTGTATTCCGGCGCGTTCAGATGATTTTCAGCGCAGCAGCGCCACCTGGTGGACGGCAGAGGAACTACCTTCATAAATCCCGTCCGGACCCAAATCCTGTTCAGAGAACGCGCCGCTGGATCGCAAATGGGCCGGGTAAGTAAATCTTCCCCATAGTGGGATATCTGACAACAATATCATACTCACACTGCAGTTCAAAATTATCTGTCGCTTTTGTCTCAGCGCTGACAGTGGCAATACAAGGCTGCAGTGCACATCAACACTGGATGAGGGGTTACTCAATAGCAGAAAGAAACCCGCTGAGGTACCCGTTAGCCAGCGTGGTTAGAAACAAAGAAGCGACAGAAAGTAGCACAATACGTCTGTTTTTACAGTCCTGCAAAACCATTTTTAAGAAAGAAAAATAAAGGCTACATTTTATTTTTTGTTAAATACCTCCAACCACAGTGAAATATAAATAAAGCAGGGAGATATTATTTTCAATATAGCACCGCAAAGAAATAATCAGTGATCATTTGGATATGGTAACCTTGCAAAGGCATTGTTAAAGAAAGACAAGTGGGACCGTTTGTCCACTATAGGAAGAGCAACTGGGATCGTCATATCTTCTGAAACAGGTACCTGAACATTCACTTTGTTTCTATCCTGTTTTTGAACTGTTTTTTTGTTACCTGTGTTTAATGTTTCTAGATAGTACTTTATTGATCCCCTATGGAGAAATTATTTTGTACATAGTATCCCGGCAATTACATCACAGAAAACATTAGAGATAAATTTTAACGTTACAATTACATACAAACACTACGAGAGGCGCGTCTTTCTTACGTGTAGCATGTTCCTTGGTTACTATTTCTTAGTTGCATACAAAATTAATTATATTGTTACACAGTTACAGGACAAATATGATACAGCACAATACAGTTGACATAACCACATTGCATTACATATAAGGGAAAGATTACACTAGTGACAATAACAATATGCTACATGCGTGGGGGTTACTACTTTAGGGGTACATATTTTGTAGTTTGCTTTTGGCAGAATGGACACTACCAATGGACATAGCTCCTCTTCCACCAGATACTGGCACTTAAGTTGCCTGGTGCTGGCTACTGCTGAAGCCTTGGTACAGTGTTCATCCTGATTAGCAGTAAGGTACTGAATGCAAACACTTACATTTCATGTGCTCCAATGACGCTGTAACCGGTGCTCATGGCTGCCAGGATCTGGTTCCGGCACTCTGTTGCACTCAGCCTTGCGCCATGGAACCCTTCAGCCAATGATTCGCTTGTTACTGATGAAGGGGATGCAGGGAAGGTGGGGGGTCTATAGAGAGGTTGCAGGTCATATTTAAATTGTGTGTCACGTGCTGTGGCCCGCTCCTCCGTGGGCCGTGTGCTGCTCCTCTGTGCGCTGAGGGGTGCGGCCTGCTCCACTGTGCATCGTTGGGCCTTGTGCAGGGGTATGTCTGTGTGCCGCTGTGTCCCAGCACCGATCGGATGCCCTTTGTTTGTGGCCTGATCTTCCCTCTCCACTCTGCTGGCCCTCCCATCCTCTTAAGCAGGTGTGTACTGCCGGGGTTGATACAGGGTCCCTGCACCACCTCATGCCGCGGTCCACCCTCCGGGTGTGCCGCTGGTTCTGGCGAGCGCTGCTTCTCCTGGACTGGTGGATGAGCAGCCGTGACGGTGGAGCTCGATGTCCATGGACCTCGCTGGTGGAGTAGAGATCGGGTCAGGAGTTGGGTGAGTGCAGGCAAGAAACAGGGGGGAAAGGGGGAGACAGGAGGGTACAAGGGGGAAAAAAAGGGGGATAGAAGCCGGAGCAGGAGTATAGGCACGGCGTGGAAGATATAAATTGGGGTTGTACACAGTTAGAATTCTTTACCTAAAAAATTTTAATAACCACAATTTTATTTGATGTAAGCAATAAGGTTTTTGCTTATACTGAATTAATCAGCGGCTGCCACAGTAAAAACATTGCTATAGAATATACTGACTTTGATATTGATTTTTTTAATATCATCAGTATTTTTCATATATTAAAAATGGTAACATTTTATTTAATCCCCTAAATACAAACATAGAATGTTTGTGATATGTAATAATTCTTAATATGAATAAACATATCCTTTCATCTTAATGAGTTCTGAATCCGTGCCAACAATCTCATATGAAATATTTGATAAATGGATGAGGCTAGTGCAAATGTAAGAGGCTAGAGCTGCACATCAAATGATTCTTAAAATTTAAGTATACTCATTCTATTTTCGACTTCTCCACCACAGCAGTTGCTGCATGTCTTCTTATATGACAAATAGTCAAGTCATGAAGACCTAAGAAAGGACAAATACTGAAATACACATTAGACTTGGCAAAATCTTACTCAAATCTGAATGTTATTACATAGAAAAACAGATTACATTTTTTATTTTAAAGGTTATTTTTCTTACTATAAATGAGGGAAACAAAATAGTAAATAAGAAAAAACTCACTCGCTCACCTGGATGTTCCTCCCCACTCCTAGCAAAATAATTGTTTAATAGGAAATTGGAAGAAGGATGCTGACTTGTAATACACATAACTTTGTCTGCAAAGCATGGACCTCTGGTTCCATTCCCTGTTATTCCTCATGAGGCCTCTAATTCATTACCCCAAAATAGAAAGTTAAGTGGAACAAAAGACTTCTTTAACTCTTGCCAAATGTTGGAGAAAAATCTCCTTACTCTGATGTGATGTTGATCCAAATCATTGTATACTCAGACCCTCATGTGTTTGAGCATTCCCATTTATTTAGGTAGCAGACAGTTTTTATAGGTTCTTGGAACAAAGGAACCTACTGAGCATGTCCACATTCCAAAAGCCTTGAACAGGATGTATCTGAAAGATGATCTGTGTGCGCGGGGGATGGTACACATCCCCCTTTGTGATTAATTTCAGGTACGGCTAAGGTGGTACATTGACATATGCTAATCACCCATCCAGGACTTATGACCACTTCACCTACTTCTCTCCTGAGCATCCTGAACATTACATCACAACACAATTCATGTAAATCCACTGTAAAGGGCAGAATCTCTACATCCTAATGGTGTATATCCTTATACATGTCACCCTACCAACCCCTGAGAACTATTAGACATAGTATACAGCAGACACACTGTCACAGCTTTCTTTTGCATAGCCCATGAAAGACATCATGATCACAATCTTTCCCCAGTGATGCTGCAAGTGGTAAGAGTAACAATGTCCATAGCAGCATCGAGATACACAGATTCATGTTAAACAGTCTCTGGGTCCTGGGATCTTCTTCTTCAGCTGTCGTAGTCTCCTTGCAGTTTCTACACATTGATGTGTCACAGGTACTCGGGATGATGCTTCAAAAGACTCTTCAGCTGAGTCACATCAGGACCATCTCATCACCTGATGGTGCAGGTCCTGTGCTCTAGCTACTTTATCAGGTTCTGGAACTAAAACAGATACTTGGTTATGTACCTAAGAAAAAATGTATCTGCAGGTTTTGGACACCCCACCAATTCTCTATGACACCTCTGGATAACCTTAGGGAAGTATATGTTCATCCCTGGGTCAATTCTATAAAACAACCTCAGTAGGTAATCCCTAGAGCTGTCATCAACTATATTACTCCCAATAGAGATTTTTACTTTAGTCTCTTGGATAAGTGGACTAACATATTCCTCGATCCCTGGCTCTGGGCTTTACAGTAGCTTTAGTTACAGGGTAGGGTTCAGATTACCCAGAAAGGAGGAACACACACACCAGCACATGTTAATAGCTACTTACCTTTGGTAGCTGTACTTAGCCAATCTGCAACCTCTGGAAGGGGTAAAGCGGCTTCGGAGTGTATATATGAGGGTTTTCACTACTCTCCCTACATTGTACTAAGCATATATAAACATATTTATGTAAATGGACAGTAGCAAAAGATAAATCAAAGTGATACTCAATACGTATCCACCACAGAGCATATAGAGTCTTAGACTGATGTCTCACCCTGTGGGTGCATTGAACCATCATAGGGTAAAGGGCCCTTGGCAGACATTGCTTGTCACCTCTTTGCCATAGTCCACCCTCCATCCATGGGGTCCCAGTTTTACTCCAGTCTTGCTTCCTCTCCTGTGAAGCCGGTTTCTATAAAGACAGTAGTATAGATAAACCTACTAGGACAGCGAGGGTCACGGACTGTACTGATCCAGGCTCCTTTCCCCCAGGCTTTCTAGTAACCAGTATGGTCACTTCATGTGTTATAGCTTTATAGGTTTTACCTTGTTGGATGAACCTTTGTTGTAACATTAAGACCTCTATCAGCTATTGTAAAGTCTCATAGTTGTTGATGAACTTACTATATGAGGTTAGGAATCATAATGAATCCCAAAAGAGTCACATTCTTACCCTCTGCCACTTTACCCACCTCCATCAGTGCCTTCACCTCCGCCTCCTGTACAGACAGGTAGGTTAGGAGTGGTTCTGCTGTTGTTACCTCATGTTGTATGACCACTGCATATCTGATGTAGAATTAACCTCATTCCTGGTTTCTAAAGCCATCTACAAAATAACTCAAAATGCAGATTAGTGATATATTCAGTTATGACATATTAAAAGGTAACTGGTTCATTAATCATTAAAATAATACAAAATTTTGAATACAAGCCGTCTACCTCATGTCTCCCCCGTTCTAGCGAATCTAGGGAAGTATTGGAGCTGGATTCAATGTAATACATCATACAGAGGGCACATTATAACCAAGGTTTCTATTTATGAAGAGGTGAATTAGTAACAGGATAGTCCAAAACTACTACAGAAGCTTTTTATACACAGGCAGCAGTAGGATACAAAACCAAGAAGGGTCCAGGTTGTCATGTTACACACGATCAGCACAGCTTCTGGCCTGTTTCCTCTCCTCTGTAAGATGCTTGGCTTAAACTTAAATGAAAACAATAGAAAATAAGCAACAAAAAATTACAGAAAAACACAGTTTTGGGACCAATGCTGATGTACCAATGCTGTATAATAGAAGACATACAGGATACAAATTCGTTAAACCTTATTATAAAACTATACAATCATACTGGGGGCACATGCTGAGGGACAGTGTTACTGAGCAGAAGCATCACTAGCGCCAGTGATGTAGGAGGCTTCTAGGGGTGTTATAGCTTTTGCCTAAAAAGCTCCTAATAATAATCTCAGTCATAGCTGCTGAATAGGACTAATAATATAGGATCATGGGGAGGTTTTACTCCTGGTTAAACTATTTCAATTACAGGAGTTGCAGCGAATCAAACCAAAATCTGCTTAGGGCCATCAGGGTTATCAGTTCTCAGTAATGAACACACATTCTCATTGTTCCTTTTGTCTCTTAACATTCTATCATGTCCCCCCCTGTGTTCACTAGTCCTAGACAAGGGGGGGGCAGCCCCCTCCTTCTCCCTGTGGTGTCTTAAGTACTACGTGTCCCAGCATACCAGGATAACAAAGAAGGAATCTAACACACCATTGTAACATCTAAGTTTACTCCATCATCCTACACAAATTGCTAAAACTTTTGACCACACCCTTCAAACTTTAGGTGTATTTATAAAGTTTTACACTACATGTCTGATGTTATTAAACATACATCACAAGGTGTCTCAGGTACAAGCCTGCAATGAACAATGTCCACAATTGTGTGCTGGAGTTTCCTCCCATCTGGTAACTGTGATGAAATACCATTAGCACAATACATGATATAGACAAAACAAATTTTATATCTTTGCCATAATCTAGAAGACTGTATAATGGAATAAACCTCATAGAACACCTACAGTATCTGGCAAGGGTCAGCTCAGGGAATCCAATTGGGACTGCACAACCGTCCAGGAGCTCTCCCCACAGAAGTCCAAGATCCGTAACAAATATGTTACTACCCGGGTTTTTGGACTTTGAAGTTCTTAGAGGTGACTCTTAGATAAGCAGGCACAGTCTCCCACATTTATTCCCTGGGTACTATATCTTAGTTGTCCTTTAAAGTTACAGCAATAGCCAAATACAGCTAAATACAGCTGAGCGGACTGTGGGTGCAAATCCAAAGATCTTTAGGCAATGCATCATTCTTCATACCACTGGTTTACTAAAGTATATCAAGTTGAGATGCCCCCTACAGGAGAAACATCTGAAGACTATGTCTTTGTTCTGTGGAGAGCCCGCATTTTTTCTAATCTAGTCATGACCGGATATATTCCAGTGTGGGGGTTGGGTCTAGGTGCCACACTGCACATATCTCCCACCAGTCTGGGCCTTTGTTTCCATACACTCTGCAATTCATCCACCATTTTAGGGTGGAGGTAGAACTTTTCTTGAGTTTTGTCTTTGTCTTTTGTCTGTCCAACGTTTTTGTCCATTATCGTCATAACACTCAAATAACACACAATTTCCTATGGCTGTTTCTTTATAACCTCCTCTGGTCACTTCCTCTGTAACTTACTTCTATCCACTTGCAATTTCCATCGTATCATTATCATGCAACCAGCCTTTGTTCTTTTAAGAACCTTTCCATTTACTAACATACAAACATCCATCTTTTGGCATACTTGCCCTTTTCAACATTCTTTGACATCCTTTTACAGCCTCTTTTCCCTCTCTCTCTTTCACGATCTGTACTGCTGGTTTCCCTCCGAATTGCCTCTCATCCTACCTAGCAATTTTTCCCATAATCTTCTATATATCTCTAGTGCCGGCACACACTCACAGCCTCTCTTCCTTACGGCAGATTTAACCTTCTCCTAAACTTTTTCAACTGTGCTAGTCCCCTTCCTTCAAGCATATTTGGATCCTACCACACAAACTCAGCCTCCTTTGTCTCAAGCAAATTACGATCCACCAACTACTTTTCAAGGCTGACTCTTTAGGTAGGGGCTATTCTAGGATGTTACTTTCTTAAAACCAGTACAGTACAGTATCACAACAAAGCGCTATCAAACACACATGTTCAAACTCACACAATACCCATATTCCCTAACACACATCACATGGAGTTTTCAAATAAATTAACAAGTTTCTTTGGACTGGGCAATATACTCATGCAACTAACCGGACGTGGGACAATCTAAACAAGGAGAGACAGAACAAATTGTAAGAATAAACTTCTTACCTTTTTGTGCAGCTGCATGGTCTGTCTGTCCTGAAAGGATGATCCCCAAATTGTCTGATAGGCGTCATGCAAACCCATGTCCCAGGTTTCTTACGGCACCAATTTGTTGGAGAAAAATCTCCTTACTCTGATGTGATGTTGGTCCAAATCATTGTATAGTACGAGCTGCTCGGTGAACCACTCAGACCCTCATGTGTTTGAGCATTCCAATTTATTTAGATAGCAGACAGTTTCTATAGGTTCTTGGGACAAAGGAACCTACTGAGCATGTCCACATTCCAATAGCCTTGAACAGGATGTACCTGAAAGATGATCTGTGTGCGCGGGGGATGGTACTATGCATAGGGGTCTTTGTAAAGATATATGGTGTGAGAACACAATAGAAAATGGATTCTATTCCCTCACACAAATATTGTAACAGAGACATTTCACCATATAACCTTCACTAAGCAGCATTACAGTGTATTTATTTTATTTTATAGTGTAATAATTTTTGAAATAAGGAATTGAAACATTTATACTCACAATAGAGTCTTGTGTAATGGTAACAATCACAGTGGTACCGAATTATGAGCTGATGTTTTTGTTACTACCATCTTTGGGCAACCTTTGTAAAACCTTTTGATCACTTTTAATTGGAATTTTTATATGTTGTGTAATAGCAAAAAAGTGGCAATTCTGGAGTCTGCAGTGAGGTCAGAGACACCCAAAGACCCTAGGGAGATGGAAGATATAGTTTGTTACCACTTCTCCCTTCTCCACTCCTCATAGCATCGCGTGTCCACCAGGTCTAAAGGGGTTAAACAGAGCTGCTAGTTCTAATTAGACCCAGCATAGCTCTGTTCAGAATCCCCAATCACAGCTGGTCATTTTCCTCTGTATCTAAGTCTCTCATAGATGCCTCAGTTACAGGGGAAACTTGTAAAAAAAAAAAAAAATTAAGTAATAATGAAAAAAAAAAATGTCCCCAAGGGGTCTTTTATGACCTCATGGGGGACATATAAAGTAAAAAAAAACACATACAAACAAAATATTCATAAAATATTCATAAAAATACAATGACATTTCCCCATAAAATAAAAAAAATCTACCTGCAATAGCTTGAAACTCCCACTATAGCAAGTGTGCAGCTATAAATGCTGCATCACCCCTGGCTACTGCATACAGTGACTGCAATAAAGTGCAATGCCAGGACTGAACTGAGGTGTGGAGAGATGTGATCATGCCAATGCGCTAGTATGGTTCTAATGGAGTAACAGAGTAACATGGAGTGGTAAATACAGATCAGTTTTTAAAATCAAAAATCCCTTCATCCAATACAGATGATTTTAAGCTCTTAATTATACCCCCAAAATTTTACATTTCACAGGAAATGCTTTCATATTTGTTGATACCTTTGAATTTAAATGTCTCTGTAAGAAAACAGAAAGTAGTTACCGACCTTTAACTATTGCTCGAAATTCTGATTGGTAACACATGGACATTCCTTTTGAGTATGGACAGAAATCCTATTTAGGAAATGTGTTACATATGTATAACAAGCAGCATGGGTTTTTCAGTACATCAAAGCTGTTAAACTGGTTGTAAAACAACAGAACTGGAGTGTTAGAAAATCTCTGTTATTGAAAAGCCTGCATTGCTTTAAATTGTTCTTGTAAATGGCAATCTGCCAAGGTACTTAAAATTTCATTTCTCCGGGTAAAGGAAAATATATACATAGTGAAATAATAGATATATTCAAAGTATCTTTCTTCCTAAAAAGCTGTGCCTATAAACACTGACTGACCAACTGAATGATAAATAATATTCAAGTACTTGTTTGTGTGCAAAGAAATCAATCATTTATTGTATGAAATAAAATGTAATTTCAGAATAACTAAGTAAGAGTGCACTTCTCATGTTGTGCCCTTTGTTTACAACCACAAAAGGTCTCAAGCATGTGTGCTTTCAACAGAGAGCTGTGGATTAAAGATCAGCTATTCTACAGAAAATGCAACATGTTTCTTTAATGCATCATATTATTTATTGTATGCCTGGAGATTTTCAACCAAATATCATTCATGTACAAGAATATTACCGTGTATTGTCTTTCGTTATAACAATTCTACTTTATACTATTGTTTAGATTTTCTAAATACAATTGTCTATGACAAGTGTGAAATTAAAATGGTTCTCTAGAATTCCTCTTCAGAGTGATCACTATAATATCCCATATTTCTGTATTCTTAAAGGGGTTTTCCAAGAATTCTGAAAATCCTGAAGAATTTGGCAGGATTTACATTGATGCAATAGTTTTCCAGTCTTCATCACTGATGGCTTGAGAGGAAGTGACATCTGATGGCTGAGCCATCAATACTTAAGTACAGAATAACAGAGCAACACAGGAAGCTGGGAGCCAAAGCAAGGTAAGTACACTTTCTTTTCTTTTTTTTTGTCAACCCTTGTCCAATCCAAAGTTTTTTTCTGGGAATCCAGGAAAATCTCTTTAAAATGCCCTCATTTTAGGCCAGATACAGCTTGTCTCCTGATGCTGAGTATTCTCATCCTGTTGCGTTCAATCCCGGCTCATCAGAAAAAAACATGCTTATCTTTCATCAACTATAGTATAAACTGTTAGGAAAGTAACAAAGACATTAATTTTTTTTTTTATAAAGGGGGTTACTACCAGTTGTTTTTCTAGTTGATATGCCATAGCAGCCATCTCAGCCTGGTGTAGGATACTGTAGAAGTCATTAGTTGTGGGATGAGGAGGGTTAAAGTTTGGTATTGTTGTGCCACTGGAAGGAACTTGGATAAATTTTAATTATCTTATGACATGTTATCTTTTTTTTTCTCCCAAAATGGGACAGCTACGTTTGTTTAATAGTAATTGCATCAATTGTAATTTTAAATAAAAAATACAAACAGAAACTTTTTTTTACAAATGAAAAAGATATGGTCCAGAGGCTGCATGAAGCCATTGTGTTCAATCTTGAGTTTTTATTTCCTAGCTTTACCTTTAGAATAATTTAAGATAGCAGATTATACTGTCACTTTAAAAGAAGTGAATGTTTATATATTGTTGCAAAGAGCCTATAATTCATATAGTAAAAATGCTTTGCGCTAACTGCTAATCCTTGTGGCACACTATTCACCTTTTATAGGCACAGAGGAATGCTTTTTCTTCTTAATATAGAACATACTTTATGAAATATAGCTCCTGGAAAAAGTCTAAAGTGATTGATTGAGGACTTACTGCTGGACAAAAGATTTACCAACATGTTCAAGGGAGACTATACTATTGCTGAAAATAATACAAAGAAATTAATAGCAAAAGTTGTTATAGAAATAAAGTCATGAAAACTATTGCTATTTTCAAAAAGGTTTGAATACTATAAAATGTTCATGTTAATATTTTTTTTATTTGATTTGATTTATTGTTACTTGTTGAAATATATTATGTATGCATTTGAACATTGACTTTACACTTCAAATTAGTAAAAAAGTTCTGATGTCTTTAAGTTTTAATACCTGTTCTTTCACTTTTCTCTGATTTTTGCTTTTGTATTCCTTCAGTATGGTTTTAAGAGACATAAATATACATTTAATCTATTTTTCTATTTTAAATAACTACATAAAAATCTAAATGCACATGGAGGTAATTAATGGAATTGAACGGAACATTTTATCAGGATTTCATTTTTAAACCTAATGACAGGTTCCTGCATCAGTCTTTAAATGTGTTCATCTTAAAGATCTGTAGCTCATATTCTCATTAAAAGTAGTTTATATAATATAGCTGACACCCTGCCAGAATGTTCACCCAAGTAAAAGTAGCATATGACTATTTATAAAAGGGGGTAATGATTATTATATGGTACCGTAATACATCTCCCTCATTATCTGTAAGTGATTGGATTGAATTGTAGCCTTGAATTACAATAAATAACTAATTTACCACTACAAATAATATTAATATTTGTTCGGCAACAGTATGGAAGTCATATGTTGTCTTTGTACAGTAGTGTTACTGCATAGTGGTTTGTATTCAGTAAAAGTGTGGTGGTATTAATCTTCAACTCTATAGTGCTCACAGTATTGAGGTACCTTTCATTTACTGTTTTCTGGTTCTGATTTGCATGGGGGACACATACTGTATGCTGCAAATATGATATATAAGGGAGGAAATATGAAAGGATTTTTTCTTTAATTGTACAACATACAATCAGAGGAACAGTATTGCTAAACATTGGAAAAAACAAAAAGCAGTCAATTACATAGATAACCACAATACAAAAAACGAAGTTCAGGTGGCATCACTTTCAAGGAGAGTCATTTGTTCTACTGGAAAGGTCAGTACTTGATTAGTTATATTGGCTGTCAGGACTCGGGGTCATTTAACCCCTGGACCACCGCGGGAAATGGCACTAGCTGACACCTGGGACCAGAGTCTAAGTGGCACCTGGTCTTCACCAGATCCCACCGCAAAGCGGGATGGTCTTGCTACGGCAGGGTACCACCAGGTCATTCAACAGGTGCGACTAGCCCTCGGTGGCAGCAAAGGTCGCAGTACAGAAAGAGAGTCCAGGCTCATGGTTAGGTACAGGCTGTCAGGCCAGGCGGCAGACATGCAGAGGTCAGAGTTCAAGTCCGGGGTCAGAAACAGGAGACCAATGTAGGAAAGAAACACAGGAGCAAGGGAGTCACAAAGGGAGCTTTTGTCTAAGGCTGGTAGCTCAAAGATCCGGCGGGGAGTGATGGGAGCAGCTGGTCTTTATGGGAAACCTGGAAGTGCCAGCTCCAATCAGCGGTGGCCCTTTAAATCTTCAAGTGGTGGTGTGGGGGGCACAGTGCCACGGAGAGGGGGACGGGTGTGCCCGCGATCCGTGACATGGATCGTGGGGGCACCCGTGACAATGACAAACAGGGAGACCATGTTCTGGAGAATTTACTGTAGGAACTATGTAGAGGACATTATTGCAGTTCCTCTAACCCATATATGAACAGCTTTCCAGTATGGATGGATCAACTCACAGCCCCACTAGATGTGTGAGAAAGTTCTCTGTTGTTGTAAACATTCCCATAAAGCTCACTCCAGCTATATCACCTGCACACCAGCTTGAAGCTTGTTACTAATGGTTATGAGCAGCGCTGTCTTTGTAAGAGAAAAAAGAAGCCATGTCTCTCAACCTCCAGATAAACCCTTTATTATTTGCAAATGGGTAAGGCAGTGTATAAGGAGATGTGAAAACAAGTCTTGGGGCACATATATAATTTATTTTGCTTCTTTTTTTTGCCTTTTTGTGACCCCACGAGGAGTAGGAAATATATCAGAGCGTTTTTTTTTTTAACAGTCACAAATTCACTAAAGTAGTTTTAACTTCACAAGTGGCAAATATATGAAACACTTAGATACATCTGACCAGCAAAAAAGAAGAAAAAAAAGGCAGACATCTAATGATAAAAATGTCCCTTTGAGTTTGGACAGAGTGGAAGAGGCACTATCAACCAGTAAGTCACAAATGAAAGGGCTATAGAGCTCAATGGTGCTCATTTACTAAGGGTCGCACGCACACTTTTGTTGGACTGTGCACCGTTTTCGGGGCTAAAACGGCTTGCATAGTTCTTTAAGAAGGGTGTGCGCTGGGATTATAGTGCGTGCAACCCTTTTCCATGCGACACAAGTTAGGGACGTGCTGATTCGGACTGAGAACAGGATTTAACATTCAAATTGTGTTGCAAGACCTAGCACTTAGATGCACCACTAAAAAGATGAGACACATTCATGATATAGAACACACGATTTTAGTGAATCGCCGCACGCTGCAAACTCCAGTGACCATGTAAGTAAATGTGCCCCAATGTGCTCTCTCTAGCACTAAGAGAGATGCCTGATCAGGAGGGAACAAGGAGTAAAATGAAGAGATTTGAAGTATTTCTTGTGTCATTTCAGGGATTGCATCTGGGAATATAGTATTTGGTGTCCTCGTGTGCAACGTATGTGAGCATGCTATCAAGGTGATAGTGACACTTCTGGATAGCAGTAGTTATGGCTTCACCAAATTGATAATTTGCTTAATGAGGATCCCAGGGCTGCCTGAGGCAGTGTTTAGTACAGATTCTGTGAATGCAATAAACTGTAGTACAGAAATATTAACAGAACCTGTCCGGCAACATTGCAACCACAACCCGACTTGGCACTAGCTGTCAGACTAGGCAAGTGGTGGCGAACTCACCCTGCGACGTCCCTGCGGCTAAGGCCCTGCCTAAAGCAGATTAACCATCCTGACAAGGGCAAACCCGCTATCAGAAACCTAACTGACAGTCCATGAGTGACCCTACAAGATGACAAGGAAGACTTACTTCGTCTGGCAGCTGCTGAATGGTGGATTGGACAGGTAACAGGAATACTGAGTTAGATCAGTATTCACACTGGTGCACAGACATCTAACATAAGTCTGACACAGAGAAAGCAGGATAACACCGGGAGAGACACAACACTGAGAGACAAACAACAGATACAGACAAACAAGTGGAGACGGATGGAACTGGGTCAAAACCAAGATGGCAGCAAAGGTACAGAATTGTATAGCAAATAGAATGGTTGGAAGGCAAAGCAGAAGTCAAAACACAGAATAGCAAACAAAATAGCAATAGCACTAGATACAGAGATTAGACTCAATAACCAGCAAGGTCTGATGGGAGTAGGCAGGTGTATAAGGCAGTTCTGGGAGAAGCCTCCAGCTTGGAAACTGTCCATCAGGCTAGTAACCTTTGCAGGGCAGGCTGAAATGCATGGAGCAGGGTGTGGATCAATTAATCCAAATGTTTTGGCACAGACGTTACAGTACCCCCCCCCCCCTTTATGCGGGGCCACCAGAACCTCAACATTCCCACAGAGGTTAGGAGGAGGGCAATGGTCGATCTTGAGGGAAGGAATCTTAGAGGTGGTACATATCTTGCATTTGGTCACAAAATCACAAACCTCCTGTGACTGTGAGGGCCACAAATAAGACCGAGCCACAAGACACTCTGGGAGAGATTTACTTACTCAGCCGCAAAAATTCCCTCGATGGTGCATTGTCTGATCGGAATGAACTGTGCCGCTATTCACTAAAATAATGCGCCAGATATCCTGCATTTGTCACTTCCCCACTCAGGTCTGACAGAGTTCACCATCTTCTTCCCGGAGTATGTAAGTGCATTGTCTTGTGACACAAATTTAAAGTTAAATCCTGCGCTCAGTCCAAATCAGTCAGAACGTCCAATGGCCCATCCCCAATTTCTGTTGCATGAAAGCCAGAGCAGCTGTACCACAATCCGATCACGTGTCGCACAATCCCCAGTTAAATACCTGTTACAATGGCGCAATTCCTGAAAACGTCAGAAAATCGGATCCAGTTTACCAACTTCAGATCTAAGGTTGAAGCAAATGCAAAATCAACAAAATTAGTAACAGACCTAGAAACTATAAGGTCTTGTCCAGACACATACTTATTTTTAGCATTCAAGGTGACTGAGTATCTGTGTGGTCTCCTCAACTACCACTCAGACACTGTAGATTTTCTGGAAATGACCTGGGTCTGGTAGAACAGTTTAGCAGAAAATGACTGCACTTTCCACACAGAGTATCCTTCAAACGATGTTCCCTCCTTGCTTTAGCATCCATGGATCCCCAGTTCCATAGGCTCATCCAGTTCTATTTTCATGGGTTTGACAGTATTTTGCAAGGTCTCTGTAGATAAACCAGGAGAGACAGTGGAGGAAGGCTGAGAAGGAGGCTCAGGTAAAGCAGACTCGCGTTCATGTTTACGTTCCACTCTGACTGCCAAAGACATGGCCTGTTCTAAGGTCTTAGGCTCAGGATGTCCCACTAACAGGTTTTTAATAGCAACAGACAAGCCCAATTAAGATTGGTATCAGATATTTTTGTTTGAGGTTTTCCCCCCATAGACCCAAAAAAATTACAAACAAACAAGGAAAATATCTGCCACGGGCAGTGAACATATACATTGTCGTAGATCTATATCAAAGCTAGGATAATACAAAATTTCAACCGTTCAGTATTATTTCCTGCGTTTCAACCCACACAAGCATAATCCCAACAGCCCCCCTACAAAAACCCTCAATAAAGAACTGTAAGTTGATTTGCCTCTGTCTGATTCCTGGATATGGCTGTTTACCACCACGGGGTCCCCATCCATCGTCCAGGGACTCATCCTACAGACACTCAGAGGTTGGCCCAGGGTGAAACCAGTACATCTGCCTATCCCTCTTTATTTCTTGCACATACCACCCGCTGGAGACCTGCCTGTCTGTAGGTCAGCCCTTCGGTCCCCATATCAAGCACCGTGACAACAGCACGGTCAAGGCCACACTAGCCAGCCACTCCAGTATTCTGGGCCCCAGCTGCCTCCAGGCCCACAAGAAAAAGCTAGCCCCCAGTGTGGGATGTTGCAATTAGTATAGTTGTTTTTGCTGTGAGCAAGCACACGTGGGCATAGGTAAGGAAACACTACTGAGAATGTAGTACATATGCATTGGGCCGTTGCCCCGGATCTTTTATGACCCTAGCAACGCCCCTGCTATCAGCTAAGCTCCAAACCTCAGTAAAATGGTGCTTCCATTGTAGAATATGAACAAAGTGGAGCAGAAAAGATTTAGCTTTGCTTCAGTTGCTAAAATGTCAGATCTGTACTGAATCTATGATGCAGTGAATAGATTAGCTCATCTCAAAGTGGTACTAACAGAAAAATATTTTAACAAAATGCAAAAACACATTAGTAGCAAAATTTAAAAAATGTTTTTATTTTGTAAAAGTAAATAAATAAACCTACAAAGATTTGACATCAAGGACCATCACAAAAAGAATTCTGAAAGTAGCACCAATCCACACTGTAGCTGTAATATGTATGAGTAAAAAAATCTTTTATTTTTCACTTTTCACAAATATTCCCGGGATATTCATCCACTTATAAAAGGTATACCTTAGTGCATACTAAGGTATACCTTAGTGCAAACACTTGAAGTATAACAGTTAAAAATAACAATAATGCATAGAAATATACACATTTAAGATCTCAGGCTGGGCTAAAAAAGACAAAGACAAAAAGAATTCAATAGACTCTGACATGCTTCCAAATTAGGACCTTCAGGTAAGCACAATGGTTTGCATCTTAAAGATGATCCACTAAACTACTAGTTTCCTCAGGTAAAATATGAAATGATCTATCCAGATTTTCCTATTTTATGTAAAATCTCACACATTTACTTATAAAAAATCTCCCCCACTAGATGCTTAGTTTAGTGGTTGCAGAGGTAGTGTCACTTCAGAAGCCCCCATCTTCTGTTCTATAGAACATATGTCATGTCTGTTACAGTTCCCCGGGACATCCTCTATATTCCCTTCCTGATTGATGTTCAGCGAGAACACCAATTGTGGTATGGTATGTGGTAGATCAAATTGCACAGGGACCCAGGGGTTGCAACAGAGGACTCACTTTCATTGCAGTTTCGATCATCATCTTCCACACAGTGGAGGCACATCTTAGCAGCAACAGAGTAAGTGAGTTCTGGTTCCCAAGAATATTTAAGAAACTTGCATCCTTACAGCTTGTACTCCTATATACTCAGTGAGGAGTAAGCGATCTTTCTCTGTTCAGGTCTCTGTCTGGAGAATGTTCAATCTCTACAAACTATGAAAAGAGAAGAAAAATGACAAACACATGTTGTTGTAGATTTGTGTAAAGTATTTGTGGAACATTCTAGAATGTTCTATAGTTTTGACCAATATGGAACCATGTCTCACCTCTCAGTTGCATCAGACAATTGTATTACCGAAACAATTACCATAAGGAAGTTATAACTGTTTACCACTATATGGTGGTAGAGTACACTTCAATCACCTTAAACCTAGGTAAGTATGCAACTAAGTTATTTAGGATTGGATAAGTAAAACCACGCCTCTTCTAGCTACCTTGTAAGGGAGCTCTCTTGACATAAAGCATGACCTTCAGGAAGCCTAATGACATAATTCAGGATTAAGACCAAACCGGTAAATTTATTCCAGAAGACAGCATTGTTTCGACCTGGTTGGGTCTCTTCAGTACAGCATAGGGAACTAGTTTGCTTAAGTTAGAGGCTTTTGATATGTACCTCATTTTATTGCATGCTGCTTCCTTGGAATCTTCATTTGTGGTTTACACACCATGGAGTCAGAACACTAATAGTTTAAGACGCCACTGAGATTCTCGAGCTCGAAAATCCATTGTTACAAAACAAAAAACATCTGTAAAAATACAGGAATTTAGAACACCAATAGAATTTATTAGACCCGATATATGTGGACAATAAAGTCGGCCACACTCGGGTCCCAATACAGAACACTAATAGTTTGACCAAAAAGTGATGTAACACTTACAAAGAATAAATGTAAAAAATTACCATCTTTATTAATAACATACAAATAATCAAGACACACAGTAGATGAACTACAATGGGTTAAAAGCCATGTGTGGTACAATAAATAATTATATCTATGTATATGGGTAGGTAATAAGTTTGTCATATAGCATAGCCCCAAGTATACATGCATAAGACAATAGGGTTAAAATAGATGCACAGATAATCCTGTAGGAAAAAATGACAAAAGGAAAGTGGAAAACAAATACCATACCAAATCAGATCACACATAGGAAGTTGCCCCGACATGTGTTTCGCTATGAGCGCTTTATCAATGGGAGTGTAGGAAAAGAGGGACTCATGGGTATTAAAAAGGGGGAGCGGACCAATAGAATTGTTTGTACACACCTCAATTATGAAAGTGCATGAGTGCAGTGAATTTCCGGACCGGAAAGGAGCCGCACATACAAGTCAAGCGGTCCGACTCACTACACGGCGCGATTGCCCAGTGCGCATGCGCGGAAGTTCCACAGTGTCTCAATGAGAACTTGAGCTTTGCGCCATTCTTGTAATCATGGGTTGACCACCTGCCATTCTATCTTATTGTCCACCTTTATATTTATGTTACCCCTTGATCTATTCTACCCTTGGTGGCCGATTTGGTCCTCTCTTTATAACTATGCGCCTGGTTTTATACTTACCCGGTATTCTCATCATAGTTGTACGATCTGCGCATCTTTTCTGCGCATGTGCCACTTTTCCAGCGAGACCAAAGTCTCGCGACACTGTGGCACTTCCGCACATGCGCACTGGGCAATCGCGCCGTGTAGTGAGTCGGACCGTTTGACTTGTATGTGCGGCTCCTTTCCGGTCCGGACTTTCACTGCACTCATGCACTTTCATAATTGATGTTTTTTGTTTTGTAACAATGGATTTTCGAGCTCGAGAATCTCAGTGGTGTCTTCAAGCAGATGCTGTCTTTGGCACTCTGGATGAACACAATGAGGACCCAGACGCTAAAAAAAGTAAGGAATTGAAACAAACCCTTAAAAATTTACTACATCGCCGCACTAAACTATGGTGGAACCGTCTGTCCTTGGAGAATTATAATTTGAAAAATTTGATCCCAAGAGGACTTAGGGTCCAAATATTCCCATCCTTTGGTTTGGACGACCAGGTGTTCTGCACCAAGTGGGAGGAAGCTTGTAATCAAAGCTCACATACACCTATACAGCTCATCATTGATCAAAACACTAAGCAACTCGAGAAACTGGACAAAGAAATTAACGAAATTGAGGTATCAGTTAAGCAACTGTTGCCGAATGCTGAGCTGGATGCTTTTTCCTTGGAACTTGACGAATTATTTAAATCATGGGAAAAACAGATCAAGACTCAAAAAACGAGGAAGTTCCAACGCAACTTACAAGACTTCACCTTAGGCAGAATATACAAGTGGAAAAAACCGAAATCTGGACTTCAGAATCAAAGTCCCTCTATTTCCTCCTTGTTTTCCTTAGGTGCTACCTTTCAGTTATCCTCGGAGGGGTCGGAAGGGAGACCCAGAAGAGGCAACAAAAGGAGATTTGAGCCGTATCAAAGACAACAGCCGAAGAGATGGGCTCGAGGAGATCGAGATCCGGATGGCAGAAAATCTACATTAAAGGTAATTAACCTGTCTGATATAGAACTCACTAAGTCTCAAATGGAAGTTTTGTCTTTGGGTCTGTCTTTTTCTCCAACTGAAAGCTTTGATTGCTTTACAGCAATAAAAGACCTACACCTCTTTGCCCGTAAACTCGCTTTCAAGAAAATCTTTCATGAAAAAGATGCTGCAAGATCCCCAGAGGACCATGAACATCTGGCCTTACAGGCGCTGGAGGACCTTTTGGAGGAACAGGAGGGTCCCCCAAAGAAAGGTATAATTCCACCCTCCCTATTACCCCGTTCTAGGAATTTTCCCCCTCTTCTGTCACTACCCTAACATTGACCTTTTTGTCAAATTAGTCACACAGGAATTTAAACGAATACCGAGGTTTGGCGGTTCCAGCAATTGCACTAATGTACAACGCAAAGCCATATCCGAGTTAGGTAAGTTGACAGAAGTGGTTATTAAACCCTCAGATAAAGGGGGAAATGTGGTAGTGTGGCCAACCAAGGACTACGAAAAAGAGGTGTTTCGCCAGCTGAGGGACAATACCTGTTACAGAAGACTTACCTTTAATCCTTTGGCCAATTTTAAGGACGAACTGGTGGGAATTCTTAGGGAAGCAGTAACGAACAATGTTATACTTGAGAAACAAATGGATGTACTTGATCCCAAATTCCCTAAAGTTTCCTCCTTCTATTTACTCCCAAAGGTCCATAAGCGCCTCAACAGCCCTCCAGGACGTCCGATCGTCTCCGGCACTAATAGTCTCTTTGAACCTATATGCAAATTGATTGATTACCACCTGCGCCCTTTGGTTGAAACCCTACCATCCTATTTGAAGGACACCACGGATGCCTTGAGGAAATTTCAAGGTATCCACTTAGATCCAACCATGACTATCGTTACTTGTGATGATGAATCGTTATACACGTCTATTCGCCATTCTGACGGTATAGCGGCAACCAGATTTTTTCTGGAAACCTCAAACATTGACCCAAACTTTGCGAACTTATTGGTGTCACTATTGGAGTTTGCATTGTCACATAACTTTTTCCTTTTTCGCGACCTACTCTACCTACAGCTCCAGGGAACGGCTATGGGGGCGGCTTGTGCCCCCTCATACGCCAACCTTTTCCTGGGGCTGTGGGAAAGAGAAATTTTCATAACTAATCCCTCCAATTTGGTTAACAATGTACTCTTGTACGCTAGGTATATTGACGACATCATCATGATGTGGCAAGGATCCGATTACGAACTTCATGAGTTTATACAGGAGCTGAATAACAACGAGAAGAATATAAAACTGACATACAAGGTGGGAAGGAAACGAG
The DNA here is from genome assembly GCF_040894005.1 of Engystomops pustulosus. Classification (NCBI taxonomy): domain Eukaryota; kingdom Metazoa; phylum Chordata; class Amphibia; order Anura; family Leptodactylidae; genus Engystomops; species Engystomops pustulosus. The sequence goes on along the minus strand of NC_092415.1, from coordinate 93,894,459 downwards.
TTGAATTTTTGGATATTCTATTTGATGTAGATGACCATGGCAACATTGGGGCAGATTTACTTACCCGGTCCGTTCGCGATCCAGCGGCGCGTTCTCTGCACTGGATTCGGGTCCGGCCGGGATTCATCAAAGCAGTTCCTCCGCCGTCCACCAGGTGGCGCTGCTGCGCTGAAGTCCGCTGGAATGCCTCGAAATACACCGGCCTATCCAGGATGAAGGTGAGTGAAATTTTCGCGACACAATTTTTTTTTTAAATGCGGTGGTTTGTCCGAATCCGTCGGGTTTTCGTTCGGCCACGCCCCCCCCCATTTCTGTCGCGCGCATGCCGGCGCCGATGCGCCACAATTCGATCGCGTGCGCCAAAAACCCGGGGCAATTCAGGTACAATCGGTGCAAATCGGAAATATTCAGGTAACACGTCGGGAAAACGCTAATCGGGCCCTTAGTAAATGACCCCCATTGTGTCTGATGTCTTTAGAAAAGAGACCTCAAGTAATACACTACTCCACGCAAGTTCCTCACACCCTCCTAAACTCATAGACAGTATCCCAATCGGTCAATTCCTCAGAATACGGAGACTGTGCTCCTGTGAGACGAACTTTGAGATTCAAGCAAATGATTTACGACAGAGGTTCAGAGAACGGGGCTACTCGAATCGTTCAATTGAAAGCGGATACCAACGGGCGAAAAGGACAAAACGAGAGGATCTTCTAGCTCCAAAATGCAAACCCAAAAAACAGGATAACAAGGTGAGATTCATCACCACTTTCAACTCACAGTGGGAAACAATACGAGGTATTTTGATGAAACATTGGCAGGTACTAAGGATTGATCAGACTCTCCAACAGCATATTCAAACCAATCCGTCTATTACGTACCGCCGATCCAAAAACCTTAAAGATTCTCTGGTTCGGAGCACCTACAATAGCCCCACGTGAGGCAATATATTTGGCTCTCGGGGTCCGAAATGGGGGTGTCGACCTTGTGGAGACTGTGTGGCCTGTGTGAATGTTGAAACTACCACCTCTTTTTCACGATTACCTGCACGACCATTGGGGTGATTTATTTTGCCACATGTCCCTGTGGCCTGATATATGTGGGTCTCACATCAAGAGAACTACGGCGTAGAATTCGGGAACACGTACTGGGCATTGAAGCCGCTAGAGAAGAGGCAGACCTGAACAAGTTGAACAAGTTCTCATCATAGTTGTACGATCTGCGCATCTTTTCATTTTGCACTGGGCAATCGCACCGTGTAGTGAGTCGGACCGTTTGACTTGTATGTGCGGCTCCTTTCCGGTCCGGTACATCCCATAAATGTATTTGCTTTACTATATGATTTGGGCACTGGTCACCAAAATTAAGTTTACCTTCCACCAACACCCCAAGCATGTGGTACAGACAGTATTTCAGAAAAACTACCTTTGAGGTGCCTGCCCTGAGCTTATACCATGAAATTATTTGTGAGAACCTTCTACCTACTTCATACATTGTCATTAGCCCCAGTGTGGACAATGACCAATGGATTGAAACCTAAGCACCCAGTAAACAACCTACTGTTCAGTATGCACTGTCTTTGTGGCAAATTTTCATGTCTATTCCCCTAATAATGTAATATTCCAGTACCTGCACCTGCCTGACCTTGCCTGTGCTCTCATTTCCATTCCTACTGGAGCAGACAGTTCTCTGTTTGCTAGAGGCCTTGTCTTGCTGCAGCATCGCTACCCCTGTGCTGATATACCTGTAATCCACCAACTTGGACTAGACTCAGGACTATACTCCCTCAACTCTTTCCCCTACCCCGCCTTCTACATGTTACCCAACTAGCTGCCCCCTCACTCTGCACCTCCATACTACCATCCCCACACCCATCTTCCCCAGTGAGTTTCTGCTAAAGGAGCAGCAAACTTCACTCCATATTGTCAATTGCTCTCAGCCTTGAAACTTGCTCATTTACTTCCAGAATCTTGGCTTCCAGATGAGCAATTTTCTCACATCCCACACAGCAGTATTCTCCCTCGAACGGCTGTTCAAGGAAAGCATACATGGCACAGGATATACACTATGTAGTATTGTTACCTATCAAGTTCATTTCACTAATAGGGATTACAAGAGCAAATTAATTGTGGCACATTTTTCTGTCTTGTCGGACACAAAGCAGCCATATCACAATACTGGAGCAGACACTTTATGAACACATGTGCAAGCAGTTTGTACGTTCTTTTCAGTGCTAAGTCAAACAGAAAACTGGCGCAAACGCTTTAATAAATGTGGGTCACTGTGTCTGATTCATGAATCTTTCTCACTGAAAATGTATTACTTTCATTACACATTTACTTGTTAGCAATTTGTATATTTTCATAGATATCACCAGTAATATAAAAATCACTTGACCCCAAATGTCATCAGGTTATATTGAATATTTTTCAAGTGACTCTTCTATAATTAAGATTTGTCGTTACCTGACTGGTCTGTCCAGCCCATAATTCCAGGCAAAATCTCTGCAAATGCATTCTGTTCATTCTCATGTCAACACTTAAAATTTACATAGGCATCTTGCTGTCACAGCCAAGTGAAATTGACAATGATTAGTTACCTGTGGATTTTTTTTACTTTCAGTAATTGAAGGCAATAATGAAATGTATTCACATTCTAAGCAGTAAATATATGGTAATGTTATGCAGATTACAGCAAAACCCTTTTCTTTTTCATTGTTTGACTCTATTGTGATACATTTTCTCTAAAGTTCTTTCAGAAGGACAAACGCACATTCCTTACAGAGGTTTTCCCATGAAAGAAAGTTCTCAAATTTTAACTCCCTTTTGATGTTTACACAATAAAGATAATTTTTAGCTCCCTTCCTTTACAATTTTACTCAGTTTTATTGCTGTTTTACCTCCTGAAATTTCAAAAGTGTGGGAGTGGACTATGTTAGTAGATGCATTATGATTCCTGTGAGCTGACAAATTGGTTAAATTATCAGGGTACAGGTGTATCTATAATTTCATACAGCTTCTGAACACTCTACTAGTATCTGACACTGAGAAAAAGAAAGATGAGATGGATCAGAGATGGGAGATCCATTACATGGATGTAAAACACAATGACACACATTAACTGTTACATCTGTTACATCTGTTACATAAAACACACTGTCAGCTCTGTAAAGTCAGTAAAACTCCTTATAAAGAACTTATCTTGCCTGTAGCTTGTGGATTTTGTCTCATTAAACTGCTGCTTGCTGGCAGGAAGTGTGCATGTGTGTGCTTGTGTTGGAATGCAGAGAGGAGAGGCTGAAGGCAGAGATCACACTGCAGCAAGCAGAAAGGAGAAGTTTATGAGAAGAATTCGCCATGCCCAACCCTAAGCCAGAAAATGTACGGTCAGATCCTAGGGCAAACCAAAAATGTATACTGGTAGAGACCAAATAGGTTGGAATTATATCTGTGAAATGCTGTATTTTTGTTGATAACAGTGAATTAAAGAATCTGTTATCCTGAGTATATTTAACAATCTTGTATTTGTGGGAATACCCCTTTAAGGAGCCCTTAAAACAAAGTCTTTTACATAAACATATATATTAACATTAGAGATGAGTGAACATACTTGTCCGAGCTTGATGCTCGTTCGAGTATTAGCATACTCGCAACTGCTCAGTGCTCGGACGAGTATTTTGCCCGCTCGAGAAAATGTAATCTCGTGGTGTTTAGATTTTTGGCGGCCAGAAACAGAGCCAATCACAAGCCAGGAGACTCTGCAGTACACCCAGCATCACGTGGTACACTTACATGTCGATAGCAGTGGTTGGCTGGCCTGATCAGGTGACCCTGGAATAGACTAGCCCCTGACCGCGCTGCTCGGATCATTCTCTGTCTGGATGCCGTTAGGGAGAGAGCTGCTGCTGGTCAGGGATAGCGTTAGGGTGCTAGTAGATTATTGTTAGGCAGGAGTGATTCTCCAAGAACCTTACTGTTAGGCAGGAGTGATTCTCCAAGAACCCAAATGCCCTTGTTAGGGCTACATTAGCGTTTTTTAAAAGTTAAAGTGACACACTCAGTCACAGCACAAAATCCTTTTGTGTGCTGTCAGTTAGAAACTAGCCATAGCATTCATCTTCTGTGGTTGCTGTCTGATTTCTTCTTCACGTTTTGTTCTATAAAAAAAAACACAAAAAAAATAAAAAATTTTGGGGAGTGCCACATACAGATACTCTATGCATTCAATTTTTCTGGAGGGCCACCTACCCACTCCTCTGTTTTTGAAAACTTTTTTGGACTGCCACATACAGGCACTCGATCTATTTAATTTTTCTGGAGGGCCACCTACCCGCTCCTCTGGTTTGAAAACTTTTTTTGGACTGCTACATACAGGCACTTTATCTATTTAATTTTTCTGTAGGGCCACCTACCCGCTCCACAGTTTTGATAACTTTTTTCGGACTGTAAATAAAGGCATTATCCAAATTTAATTGTCTCCATAGCAGCCTCCACATGTCATCTTTAAAGCTGCCTCCACACGTCATCTCCATAGCTGCCTCCAAAATTCGTCCACATAGCTGCCTCCATACATAGTCCCCTTAGCAAACGAGCTGTGTCAGGCAGAATTTTGGGTTGTTTTAACTGCTTCCACATCAAACTTGTTAACTTTGTCGCCACCCTGCTGTGTTATCCACAAAATATACTGCCAAACTTTTATCATTTACCGATATTATTTCAGCGCTACTTGTGCATCTGTTTACGTTCCCCTCCCCCGCCATACCCAGGCCAAATACTTATAAGAGCAGTACTACACTTGATCTTATTCAAAAGTTTCTTAGAAGTGCTGTTTGTAGCCCCCGCCTGCTTTTAAGGTAAACACTTCTGGCCCCCAGGCCCATTTTGGGTGGGGAGGAGCCGAGAGGCAGGGGCTTTGCCAGGCGAAAGCTCCACGATCCTACACAGCGTCCACCAATGTCTCCATGCGCAGCGTTCAACTGTCTATATCCCAGACGCTGGAGAGCAGGAGGAAATACAGCACATTGTCGCTTTAGCAACGAAATTTGTCAGGCAGAATTTTCGGGTGTTTCACCAGATACATACTGGAACTTTGCCCATCTGTCGCCACCATGCTGGAGACCTGAAGTTTCAATCATAGCAGCGCAATATGGATGCCCCATACTGTCACTCTTAATCATGGAACCATTTCCAAAAAAAATAAAAAATAGAACCGCTATGCTATTCCATTATTCCTAGATGAAATATTCAAATGACCCTGCCTGCTTTGAAAATTATAATTTTTTCAAAGTAAATGCTTCTGGCCCCCAGGCCCATTTTGGGTGGGGAGAAGTCGAGAGGCAGGGGCGTGTCCAGGCGAAAGCTCGCCTGGCAGCGGACCGCCGGCGCCATCCCAAGATTAGGCAGCCTCAGAGGCATCCATGCATGCTGCCCCTGCTGTTTCCTGTCCATTTCGCCTCCACGATCCTCCACAGCGTCCACCAATGTCTCCATGCGCAGCGTTCAACTGTCTATACCCCAGACGCTGGAGCGCAAGATGAAATACAGCACATCGTTCCCTTAGCAACGAGCTGTGTCAGGCACAATTTTTGGGTGTTTCACAAGATACATACTGGAACTCGTCCCATCTGTCGCCGCCATGCTGGAGACCTGAAGTTTCGTTCATAGCAGTGCAATATGGATGCCCCATACTGTCACTCTTAATCATGGAACCATTTCCGAAAAAAAATAGAACCGCTATGCTATTCCATTATTCCTAGATGAAATATTCAAATGACCCTGCCTGCTTTGAAAATTATAATTTTTTCAAAGTAAACACTTCTGGCCCCCAGGCCCATTTTGGGTGGGGAGGAGCCGAGAGGTAGGGGCTTGGCCAGGCGAAAGCTCGCCTGGCAGTGGACCGCCAGCTCCATCCCAAGATCCAACTAACATAGTTTTAACTGCAGTACCTTTAATCTACTAAAGAAAAGTCCATGCGGCAAGTGTGTTTTGGAGGAAATCCTTACACCTGTGAGCATTTGGTGATCCTCCCCGTCCTCTTGAAAGTGCAAGAGTGGTCAAACTTACACACTGAGAAAAAAGAACCAACACAAATAAATTCAAATGTGGACAATGTAGCGGTTTGTCTCCAGCAATTCTAACACAGGATCAATTGCTAGTATTGTCTAAAGGCTTGAACTTTGTACCAACAGAATCGTTTAATCTATTGAATACTATCATGGACTTCAACAAGTTTGTGTGGTTATTAACGATAAAACGTCATTCTTTCAATGCAGATGATCAAACTAATGATAATGGGTGTAATGCAAGAAAAGAAAGCAGAGATATTGAAGGGGTTTTCTCACATTTCTCTCTGGCTAATCCAAGCTACTATCCCTTTAAATCTCGCATTCCAATAATGGATTAGTTTCAAAATCTAGTGGATACTGAATTGAAAATATTATTCAACCAAAAACAAGAGAGACATGAGAGCAAATACAACCTCACTCCATCCCAAAAAAAAGCAATAGAGGTTCTAAAAAATAATCAGAATGTGGTGGTCCGCCAAGCGGACAAGGGGGGGGATGATAACGGTGTTGGATTCCGGTTTATATAAAAAACAGGCTTATTGCCTACTAGAAGACACACGAACATATAGAAATTTATGCTGTAATCCAACCTCAGATGTCAAAATAGCTTTGGAAAAATTAATACAAGATGGACAATCTTTAGGGGTCCTGAATGAAAAACTGGCTAAATATCTGGTTAATCCCCACCCCATAAGTCCCATATTCCATGGGCTACCAAATCTGCACAAAAATATGATTCCCCCACCCTTACGTCCTATTATATCAGGAATAGGATCTCTAGGAGAGAGATTGAGTGATTGGGTGGATGTACACCTACAGCATCTGGTCCAAAGAGTGCCAGGCTATCTTAAAGACAGTTCTACTGTCCTAAACAATTTTGATAAAGTGCTGGATCGTTTGAATCTTTTTCATTACCTTTAATCTACTACTACCTTACTGCCTCCATACATCGTCCCCTTAGCAAACAAGCTGAGTCAGGCAGAATTTTCGGCTGTTTCACCAGATACATAATGGAACTCGGCCCATTTGTTGCCGCCATACTGGAGACCTGAAGTTTCAATCATAGCAGCGCAATATGGATGCCCCATACTGTCGCTCTTAATCATGGAACCATTTCCGAAAAAAAATAAAAAATAGAACCGCTATGCTATTCCATTATTCCTAGATGAAATATTCAAACGAAAATGATATTTTTTTCAAAGTAAATGCTTCTGGCCCCAGGCCCATTTTGGGGGGGGGAGGAGCCGAGAGGCAAGGGTTGGCCAGGCGAAAGCTCGCCTGGCAGCCGACCGCCAGCTCCATCCCAAGATTAGGCAGCCTCAGAGGCATCCATGCATGCTGCCCCTGCTGTTTCCTGTCCATTTCGCCTCCACGATCCTCCACAGCGTCCACCAATGTCTCCATATGCAGCGTTCAACTGTCTATACCCCAGACTCTGGAGCGCAAGAGGAAATACAGCACATAGTCCCCTTAGCAACAAGCTGTGTCAGGCAGAATTTTTGGGTGGTTTACCGGCTGTGATTTTCTGGTAATTTATATGGGTCACTCATTTTGATAATGGATGCAAAGCTGTATGACTGAGTGCAAGCCCCCCCCCCCCATGCCTCCACACGTCTTCTCCATAACAGCTTCCACACGTCATCTCAATAGCTGCCTCCACAAGTTGTCTCCATAGCAGCTTCCACACGTCGTCTCCATAGCAGCCTCCAGACGCCGTCTCCATAGCTGCCTCCAAAATTCGTCTTCATAGCTGCCTCCACGTGTCATCCCCTCAGCAAACAAGCTGTGTCAGGCTCAATTTTCGGGTGCTTCATCAAATAAGTTATGGAACTTGGTCACTATGTCGCTACCATGCTGTGTTATTGACTAAATATACTGTCAACCTTTTTTTCACATAGGAAATCATTTCAGTGCTTCTTGCTCACCTCCTTTGGTTCCTGTCTACTGCCATAACCAGGCCAAATACTGATACGTATAGTGCTACACGTTATCCTCGCCAAAAGGAATTTTTTTAATTGGTTTGAAGCCTGAGTCGATTTGGGGTATGTCGCCATGCCACACTCTAGCCTGCGGCTGCTGCCGCTGCCTCCACATGCCTTCCCCTATAGTGTCAGGGTCAATTATTGGGTGTTTTAGATGCTATCTCGCCTCATTTGGTCACTCTGTCATCGCCATGCTGTTCCCCATAATTTTGGCATAATGGTGCGATTAAGCAGCCTCAGAGGCATCCATGCATGCTGCCCCTGCTGTTACCTGTCCATTTCCGTGGTGTTTCCATCATTTTCTGAGGTTTCCAGGTGTTTGGCCAATCTTCCCTGTGCAGAGCCTTGGTCCCCTTGAAAAATGCTCGAGTCTCCCATTGAATTCAATGGGGTTCGTTATTCGAAGCGAGCTCTCGAGCATCGGAAAAAGTTCGACTCGAGTAACGAGCACTCGAGCATTTTAGTGCTTGCTCATCTCTAATTAACATACTTTCATTCTGCACCTTGAAACTCTTGCAACAAATTTATCAAGGTTTTTGGACATTTTTTTCAAACTTTACAGATGCCTCGACGGTCTGAAACTAAACCAGCATTAGAAAGATATCTGATGCAGCAGAAGACTATTGCATCTAACTCTACACTCGTCTAATGTGAGGCTTAATGTTAGATCATATTTGGTATTATTGGTATAATGCTTAATTTGACCTATTATATATTTTATACCTTTTTCATATTTACCTTGGAATTATATTTATGTACTTTGGTCCACGTTTCTTATATTTGTATTTCTATTTACATTCTTACCTGCATCTCTCCCATTTCTTTTGTGTCAAACGGCAGTTTTTAATCAAGATTTTCTCCAAGTTAGCTTTTTTAATTCAGTAAAATGGAGAAAAAATAGAAATATAGATTAGGTATTTCCATGACCATGGCAACCCATAGAATAAAAAAACATATCATTTTTATAGTATGGATATTGGCCAAAAAAAAGCAAAGAAATCTTACCAAACATTGATGATTTTCATTTCCTCCACCAACAAAAAGTTAATCAAATCTCATCAATTTAGCTACAGATGCCACAAAAATTATGTAGCAGAAAAGTGACAAAAAAATAAGCCCCTATATAAATAAACATAAAAAAAAGAAAAAAAGTATAGCCTGTACAAATTGACAATGCACATCTGCTCTGGGTGGCACTCCTTCCTTTCTATAATTAGATCACTCTTTTTCTTATAGCAGTTATATCATATTCAGAAATAGTAAAACAATCTATATTTACTCTCAAAAACTAAATATTAGTGTGTAACCTTCATAAACTATCATCAATCATCTTGTAAAACATAAACATTTTTGTTTGATAAACAAGGTTAGTAAAAATCTTCCTTCTTCTTCAGAATGTAAAAGAGAAATAGGCTACATTCTGCCAAGACATAAACCTTTACACTTAGGCCAAATCTTTGTAAAATGATATCTGTAATAAGTAGGCTCCATTAAGTCAGTGTTTTGGCTGAACCTCAATCGTCCTATGAACGATTCTGTAATCTCCATTTTCAGACAGTTTTTTTAAGATGTACACTACTATAATTTTTCTATGTGGCTGGGATGATTTCCAGAACTGGAACGTTTACAGGATTTTCTATTTACCACCGTGAAAAAAAATTCATTTAATTGCTCATAAAAAAGATTAATGCATGTCCAATTAGGATTTCTTTCTACTTACAATAATTGATAATTTCTCATTAGTATTTCATAAATATGGTACATTTTGTAACTTGTATTATTCATAGCCTCTACAGAGTATGACCACATATAACAGACTCTTGCCTCTACATATTTTCTTAAATATTTTAAAAACAGTTGTAGAATAAAATTTCCATGACCATAGTTAGCATTAAACAGTTCAAGCCAAGTTTTCATTCCTTTTCTATTTAATAACTAAAGTGTGCTTTATGCTATCATTTTTGAACAATGATATATGTTATACAATTGCTTATTTTTGTGTAAAGGCTCTACTCAGAAAAACTGCAAAATGAGTTTGCTTGTGTAAACATTAGAGATGAGGGAGCACTAAAATGCTCGGGTGCTCGTTATTCGAGACGTACTTTTCCCGATGCTCGAGTGCTCGTCTCGAATAACGAACCCCATTGAAGTCAATGGGAGACTCAAGCAATTTTCAAGGGGACCAAGGGTCTGCACAGGGAAGATTGGCCAAACACCTGGAAACCTCAGAAAATGATGGAAACACCACGGAAATGGACAGGAAAAAGCAGGGGCAGCATGCATGGATGCCTCTGAGGCTGCTTAATCACACCATTATGCCAAAATTATGGACAAAATCATGGCGATGACTGAGTGACCGAATGAGGCTAGATAGCATCTAAAACATCCAATAATTGACCCTGACACTATAGAAGACGGCATGCAGAGGCAGCGGCAGCAGCGTCAGGCTAGAGAGTGGCAGGGCGACATACCCCAAATGGACTCAAGCTTCAAACCAATTAAAAAAATTCCTTTTGGTCAGGATAACGTGTAGCATTGTATGTATCAGTATTTTGCCTGGTTAAGGCGGCAGAGAGAAACCAAAGGAGGTGAGAAAGAAGCACTGAAATTATTTCCTATGTGAACAAAAGGTTGACGGTATATTTTGTCGATAACACAGCATGGTGGCGACATAGTGACCAAGTCCCATAACATATCTGGTGAAACACCCGAAAAATGAGCCTGACACAGCTCGTTTGATAAGGGGACGACATGTGAGGCAGCCATGGAGACGACTTCCATGATTAAGAGCGACAGTATGGGGCATCCATATTGTGCTGCTATGATTGCAACTTCAGGTCTCCAGCATGGCGGCGAAAGATGGACCGAGTTCCATTATGTATCTGGTGAAACAACCGAAAATTCAGCTTGACACAGCTCGTTTGATAAGGGGATGATGTGCTGTATTTCCTCTCGCGCTCCAGCGTCTGGGGTATAGACAGTTGAAAGTTATGCATGGAGACAATGGTGGATGCTGTGGAGGATCATGGAGGCGAAATGGACAGGAAACAGCAGGGGCAGTATGCATGGATTCCTCTGAGGCTGCCTAATATTGGGATGGAGCTGGCGGTCCACTGCCAGGCGAGCTTTCGCCTGTCCAAGCCCCTGTCTCTTGGCTCCTCCCCACGCAAAATGGGCCTGGGGGCCAGAAGCACTTATTTTGAAAAAATTATAATTTTCAAAGCAGGCGGGGGCTACAAACAGCAATTTTAAGAACCTTTTGTATAAGATCAAGTGTAGAACTCTTCTTATAAGTAATTGGCCTGGTTATGGCGGGGGCGGGGAATGAAAACAGATCTGCAAGAAGCGCTGAAATAATATCGGTCAATGATAAAAGATTGGCGGTATATTTTGTGGATAACACAGCAGGGTGGCGACAAAGTTAACAAGTTTGATGTGAAAGCCATGAAAACAACCCCAAATTTTGCCTGACACAGCTCGTTTGCTAAGGGGACAATGTATGGAGGCAGCTATATGGACGACTTTTGGAGGCAGCTATGGAGATGATGTGTGGAGGTAGCAATGGAGACAACGTGTGGAGGCAGCTATAAAGACGACGTGTGGAGGCTGCTATGGAGACAATTAAATTTGGATAGTGCCTGTATTTGGCAGCCCAAAAAAATTTTCAAACCAGAGGACCGGGTAGGTGGCCCTCCAGAAAAATTAAATACATAGAGTACCTATGTGACCAAAAATTGGCACTCCCAAAAATTGTTTAAAACAGAGGACCGGGTAGGTGGCCCTCCAGAAAAATTAAATACATAGAGTACTATAGCTAGAGCCAGTTGGCCCTGGCAAAAAAATAGCCAGTTTCCTCTGCTTTAGTGTACAAAGAGGAGGAGGAGTGCATACATTATTCAAGTTGAGCTTCTTTCACCTGGTGGAGAATGGAAATCCTGAGAAATTCAGGCTTTATTCATCTTGAGAAACGTCAGTCTGTCAGTCGACAGGCGTGTAAGCATTTCGGTGATGATGCCACCAGCTGCACTGAAAACCCACTCAGACAACACGCTAGCGGTAGGGCAGGCAAGAACCTCCAAGGCGTACAGCGCCAGTTCGTGTCACATGTCCAGCTTTGAAACCCAGTAGTTGTAGGGAGCTGTGTGATCATTTAGGACGATGGTATGGTCAGCTACGTACTCCCTCACCATCTTTCTGTAAAGATCAGCCCTACTCTGCCGAGACTGGGGACAGGTGACAGTGTCTTGCTGGGGGTGACATAAAACTGGCAAATGCCTTGTAAAGCGTACCCCTGCCAGTGATGGACAAGCTGCCTGCTTGCCTACTCTCCCTCGCTACTTGTCCCGCAGAAACACGCCCTCTGCCGCTAGCGCTGTGAGATGGGAAATACTGTTTCAGATTGTGCACCAGGGCCTGCTGGTATTCATGCAATCTCACACTCCTTTCCTTGTACAGTGGGTCCAGGAGAGTGAATACCCAGTAATCGGTGTTGGAATAAATTCTTTGAACGCGAGGGTCACGGGATAGGCAGCCTAGCATGAAATCTGCCATATGCGCCAGAGTCCCAACGCGCAAGAATTCACTCCACTCACTGACCTGACTGTCCATTTCCTCCTCCTTCAACTCCTCTTCTTCTGCCCATACACGCTGAACAGTGAAAGACTGAGCAATGCTCCCCTCTTCTGTCTCGCCAACATTCTCTTCCTCTTCCTCCACATCCTCCTCCACCTCCTCCGATATGCGCTGAGAAACAGCATAGTAGGCCTGAGAGACCTGGACCGAGGTAGGCCCCACAATCCTCGGCGTCGGCAGTATATGAGCATCCCCAGGGTCAGACTCGGTCCCAGCCTCCACCAAGTAAACCCAATGTGCCGTCAGCGATATATAGTGGCCCTGCCCAGCAGCACTCGTCCACGTGTCCGTGGTCAGGTGGACCTTGTCAGAAATGGCATTGGTCAGGGCACGGATGATGTTGTCTGACACGTGCTGGTGCAGGGCTGGGACAGCACATCGGGAAAAGTAGTGGCGGCTGGGGACCGAATTCCGAGGGGCGGCCGTCGCCATGAGGTTGTGAAAGGTCTCAGTCTCTACCAGCCTATAGGGCAGCATCTCCAGGCTGAGTAATTTGGAGATGTGGACGTTGAGGGCTTGGGCGTGTGGGTGGGTTGCACTATATTTCCTCTTGCGCTCCAGCGTCTGGGGTATAGACAGCTGAACGCTGCGCATGGAGACATTGGTGGATGCTGTGGTGGATCATGGAGGCGAAGGTGTGGTTTTCGCACGGGAGTTGTTTGGGCCGGGGTCCTGGGCAGGGGGCTTACTAGCAGAGGCAGCAGATGACACAGGGGATGGAGCAGTGGTGTGCCCGGCCGGAGGTGAACGGCCTTGGTCCCATTGAGTGGGGTGTTTAGCATTCATATGCCTGCGCATACAGGTGGTGGTTAAACTGGTAGTGGTGGAACCCCTGCTGATCCTGGTGTGGCACAGGTTGCACACCACAGTCCGTTTGTCATCCGGTGTTTCTTTAAAGAACCTCCAGACTTCCGAAAATCTAGCCCTCACCACGGGAGATTCACTACGTGAAACATTTGGCGCTGATGCACCAGCCCTGGCCCTGCCTCTCCGTCTGGCCCCACCACTGCCTCTTTCAACCTGTTCTCGTTGAGGACTCGCCTCCATCTCAGAAGCACTGTGTTCACCAGGCCTATCAACCCAGCTTGGGTCTGTCAACTCATCATCCTCCGATACCTCAGTCTGCCCCCCCCTCGGACTTCCGGCCCTGACAACAACCTCACCACTGTCTGACAACCGTGTCTCCTCATCATCCGACACCTCTTTACACACTTCTTCCACTACATCAACAATGTCATCATCACCCACAGACTTCCGATGCCCAGGTTTTCCACTGGTCGCAAAGAGCTCAGCAGCAACTGGACAAGTGGTTTGTGACTCTGGGAAGGGTCCAGAAAACAGTTCCTCAGAGTATGCCGGTTCAAATGCCAAATTTTCCTGGGAGGGGGCAGTCTGGGGCGAAGGAGGCTGAGGTGGAGGAGCTGGAGGAGTGCTGATTTCGGTGACATGGGTGGACTGCGTGGAAGACTGACTGGTGGACAAATGGCTAGAAGCATTGTCCGCAATCCACGACATCACCTGTTCGCACTGTTCTGGCCTCAACAGTGCTCTACCACGAGTCCCAGTAACTTGAGACATGAACCTAGGGAGTGTAGCTCTGCGGTGTCCCCCTGCTCCCTCATCAGCAGGTGGTGTCTCACCCAACCCAGGACCACAGCCTCTGACCCCTGCAGTAGTGGGACACCCACGCCACCGCCCTCGTCCTCTACCTCTACCCCTAGCCCTCGGGTTCAACATTTTCAAAATTAAAGTGTTAACTGTAAATTTTTTTTTGTTTTTTTTTGTGTTTTTTTTGTGTTTTTTTATTTTTGGTGTTTTTTGGTGTTTTTTTAATTTTTTTTTTATTTTTCTTTTTACAAAACGATCAGAAGAAATCAGACAGCAACCACAGAAGATGATGATGATGATTGCTATGGTTAGTTTCTAACCTACGCCGACAGCACACAAAAGGATTTTGTGCTGTGCCTGTGATGACTTTCAGTTTTGAAAATTTTTTTTTAAAAATCGGCAGACTGTGCCTAATTCAATCAAACCCCTTAGGTGTTTGAGATGGATATGTGTGTCACTCAGAGCTAAATAGAACGTTTGCAAGTCTCCCTGCAAATTCGTCACAATATGGTACTAGCTGCACTACTAGTGCCAGCAAGGCCAGCCACAAGCAAATAAAAAAAAAATAAAATATATAACGCTATTGTAGCCCTAAGAAGGCCTTTTGGGTTCTTGTATGGCTAGTTTCTAACCTACACTGACAGCACACAACTGGATTTTGTGCTGTGCCTGTGACTTTAAGTTTTGAAAAAAAATAAATTAATAAAATATTAAAAATTCAAATCACCCCCTTTCCCTAGAACTGATATAAAACATAATAAACAGTAAAAATCACAGACACATTAGGTATCGCTGCGTCCCAAAATGCCCAATCTATAAAAATATTAAATCAGTTATGGCCGGCGGTGACCTCCGAGACGGGAAATGGCGCCCAAATGTACGAAATGCGACTTTTACACCTTTTTACATCACATAAAAATGGAATAAAAGATGAATGAATGGAATCAAAATGTCGCACAGACCTCAAAATTGCAGCAGTGCAAACGTCGGATCATTTCGCAAAAAATGACACCTCAAACAGCTCCGTGCGCCAAAGTATGAAAAAGTTATTAGTATCAGAAAATGGCAGAAAAATGTTTTTCTTTTTTGTAGACATTCGTTTAATTTTTGAAAAAATATTAAAACACAATAAAACCTATATAAATTTGGTATCACCACGATTGCACCGATCCACAGAATAAAGCAGGCATGTTATTTGGAGCAAAGAGTGAAAGTCGTAAAAACTGAACCCACAAAAACGTGATGCACATGCGTTTTTTTTCTCAATATTTCCACATTTGGAATTTTTTTTCAGCTTCGCAGTACATGGCATGTTAAAATAAATAACATTACGAGAAAGGCGACTGGCCTGAAAGAGGGGAAAGAGCGGGGACATCATCTAAGATGGCGACCAAACTTCCGAGACCTCCGTTTACATAGGGCCAAAGACTTCTCACAAATGTCAGCCACGCTCAGTGCTTCCATAGATGACCTAGGCAGCAGAGTGGATAACTTAGAGAGCAAGTTGGCAGAAGTGACCAGTTTCCACAACAAGCTAATAGATGCCCATTACAATCTTGAGGATAAGGTTGGAAAAATGAAGCTAAAGATGGCAGATATGGAGGACAGGGGAATGAGAAACAATGTTAAATTCAGACGGATTCCTGAGTCTGTCTCCCCAGCAGAATTAACTGCATACCAGTCACAGCTAATCTCTGTGGTCCTGCCAAATGTTCTGAAAGAAAAATGCCTGATAGAACGGGTTTATAGACTGCCTACGCCTAAATCTGTACCGGAAAACCTTCCGAGAGATGCTATTGCTAGGTTGCACTATTTTCATGTTAAGGAACAACTTATGTTTGCCTCTTGTAAAATGTCATCTCTTCCAGAACCATTCTCAGGCATCCGCCTGTTCGTCGACCTCTCTCTGACTACCCTGCAGGTGTGGAAGAAATTTGGATCAACGACAGTGTTTTTGAGAGAGAACAATATACAATACAAGTGGGGGTTCCTGTTGAAATTGGTGGCGAGGAAAGATGCATCATCCACGTTTTGGCACAACCTGAGGAAGGTCCTTCACTATTATCTGCATGGGTTTACGGATCACAGACCCTCCACTTCACCAGAAGAAGGCCCGACCACCAGCAGTCTCCAAGAACTGGGAAGTTGATATACCATCCATACTCTGTGGACAGAGCAAGTTTGCAGGCCGAAAGGCCCCATGTGAACTTTACCCATGTTTGTGCAGGGAATGATTAACCCTGCTTTACAGTAGCTAACCAGTGTATTTTGGTTTTGTTTGTTATGTGTTTGCAAAGCATCTACAGGGTTTATATGTCCCCTCCACCGCGACTAGGTTTCAAGGTTTTTGTATTAGTTGGTTACTAAAAAAGGGCACAGTAAACAACGATTCCCCAGATGAAGTTAAGTTTAAAGTCACAAGACCACAGTGCAGGCAGCTAAATATCGACTATATACTTTGTTATGGCAGTTAAATTAATGAGTCTTAATGCAAAAGGCCACATTTCTCCCTTTAAAAGAGCATCAATGTAGAAAGAAGCACTTAATAAAGTAGACTTGATATGTCTGCAAGAGACCCATTTTGCTAAGGATAAATGCCATAAATTTACTCACTGTAGGTTTGCCCATATCTCTGTAGCAAATGCAGAAGCAAAAGTTGCAGGAGTGCATATAGCAGTAAGGGATAATGTAAGGTTTGAAGTACATAAAACTAATGTGGATGAAGGGGGTAGATTTCTTGCCCTGATCTGCTCTATCAATTCAGTACGCTTTACTATAGCCAATGTGTACAGCCCCAACAAAGGGCAATTCCGTTTTCTAAAAAAAAAACCTAAAGGATACTCTGAAGATCCAGGAAGATCATCTGATTATGTCTCAAATCCCAAATTGGACTCCACCAGTAGGGGCAGGAGGTCTCCCCCATCACTCGGTCAATGGTTGGCACGAGAAGGTCTTTATGATAGCTTCAGGTGCCTCAATCCCACAATTAAAGAATTTTCTTTCTTCTCACATAGACATGTATCCTTTTGTAAGGACACGCTTTCCTGGGTGCAATCCTCAGGGATAGGAACACCTACATGGTCAGACCACTTGCCTATTTTTCTAGAAGCTACATTATCCCCGAATATAATACCCACACGCATTTGGAGAAACACTCCCTTCCTTTTTCATATGCCCTCATTTAAAAAGAAAATAGAGAGAGACATGAAAGAATTCTTCTCTACTAACAATGTGGATGGCATTACTCCAGAGAACCTTTGGGTTGCCCATAAAATACGGGTCAGAGATACGCTAATGCAAATAAGCATAAAAAAACAGTGAGAGGGAAATAGATAAATGGCATCAGAAAATAAAGCTTTAAGAACAAGCCCTCCAGAACAAAAATGATCAGGACTAGAGATGAGCGAACACACTCGTCCGAGCTTGATGCTCGTTCGAGCATTAGCGTACTCGTAATTGCTCGTTGCTTGGACGATTATTTCGCCAGCTCGAGAAAATGGCATCTCCCGCCGTTGTGATTTTTGGCGGCCAGAAACAGAGCCAATCACAAGCCAGGAGACTCTGCACTCCACCCAGCATGACGTGGTACCCTTACACGTCGATAGTAGTGGTTGGCTGGCCTGATCAGCTGACCCTGGAATAGACTAGCCCCTGACCGCGCTGCTCGCATCATTCTCTGTCTGGATGCCGTTAGGGAGAGAGCTGCTGCTGGTCAGGGAAAGCGTTAGGGTGTTCTATTAGAATAGTGTTAGGCAGGAGTGATCCTACAAGAACCCAACAGCCCTTCTTAGGGCTACAATAACGTTATATATTTATTTTTTATTTGCTTGTGGCTGGGCTTGCTGGCACTAGTAGTGCAGCTAGTACCATATTGTGCGGAATTTGCAGGGAGACTTGCGACCGTTGTGTTTAGCTCTTAGTGACACACATATCCATCTCAAACACCTAAGTGGGACAATTTGTTAGGGGTTTGATTTGAATTAGGCACAGTCTGCTGATTTATTTTTTTTACATTTATTTACTTTTATAACGCAAAGTCATCATGACACTCTCTAGCCTGCCGCTGCTGCCACTGCCTCTGCATGCCGTCCCCTATAGTGTCAGGGTCAATTATTGCATGTTTTAGATGCTATCTAGCCTCATTCGGTTACTCTGTCATGGCCATGCTGTTGCCCATAATTTTGGCATAATGGTACGATTAAGCAGCCTCAGAGGCATCCATGCATGCTGCCCCTGCTGTTTCCTGTCCACTTCCGTGGTGTTTCCATCATTTTCTGAGGTTTCCAGGTGTTTGGCCAAGCTTCCTTGTGCAGAGCCTTGGTCCCCTTGAAAAATGCTCGAGTCTCCCATTGACTTCAATGGGGCTCGTTATTCGACACGAGCACTCGAGCATCGGGAAAAGTTCATCTCGAATAACGAGCACCCAAGCATTTTAGTGCTCGCTCATCTCTAATCAGGACACTTAACTAGCTTTGATAGAGGCCAGACAATCCTTGAGAGTAGCCCTCTTATCCCAATATAATAAACAGCTGACAGGGGTAAAAGCATCTTATTACTCCACATACAATAAATCAAGCAGTTTGATGGCCTCCAGAATGAAACCCCCCAGAAATAAGTCAGATATAAAATTTTTGATTCGGACAAACCAACCCTCAGTGAGAGAAACACACCCCCTCACTATTTCTAACATGTTTAAGCCCTTTTATGAAGACCTTTATAATTTAAAAAATGACCCCAATACCCTCCAACCCACTCAGACTGCTATTGAAACGTTCCTTGAGAAAACCAACCTCCCCACACTACAGGCAGACCAGCTTAAAAGCCTGAACAACCCCATTACCATGGAAGAAATAGAATCCATTATTAAAAAGTCCCCAAAAATAATGCCCAAGGCCCTGATGGCTTTGGAAACAAATACTATAAAATACTTCTACCATATCCCGGGACCTTATATGGTACAGGCCTTCAATAGTGTCATGAAACAAGGATCCATGCCATAAGATATGTTAGAGGCCACAATTTTCACCTTGCCTAAGCCAGGGAAGGACCCCACAACCCCATCAAATGTCAGACCAATATCATTATTAATTTGTCACACAAAAATCTTTGCAAAAATACTAGCTAATAGAATTCTTTAGGTTTTACCGGTGTTAATATATAACGACCAAGTGGGGTTTACGAGAGGAGACATGCCCAATGGTGCGAGGTGGATCTTGAGCCTTGTATCAGCTATTGAGCTATCACGAGTGCCTTCTCTGCTCCTCACTCTGGATGCAGAGAAGGCATTCGACAGGATCCATTGGGGATTTGCCTTTCCACACTGGCAAAATATGGTTTCAGGCGTCCGATTCAGGCTTTATACACCAGTCCTTCCAATAGGGTGCTGGCAAATGGATACCATTCTGATTCTTTTGCCATCACCAATGGCACCTGCTAGGGGTGTCCCCTATCACTACTGATCTTTGTCATGATAATTGAGCCCCTGGCGGAGGCCATTCGAAATGATCCAAAAATAGAAGTGGTACAAGTGGGACCTTGGAAACACAAAATAGGCCTCTTTGCCGATGACGTGGTCTTAGCATTGTCAAATCTGGTGGATTCCTTACATCACACAGTGGGGGCACTAGAAACATTTGGGGAAGTTTCTTACTATAAAGTGAATGCAGGTAAGTCTCTCCTCCTGGGATGTAATATCGCTAATACTATGAAGAGGGTATTATCACAGTCTTTCCATTTAGATGGGAAAGGGAAAATATACCGTATCTGGGAATCCAAATATGTATCCCCTTACGCAAAATGGTCTCAATAAATTTCACCCCTTTCTTGTACAAACTTCAAAAATAAATAACAAAAAATAAATTTGAGCCAGAAGGAGCACTCATGGCTAGGGATAATAATCCTTTATAACATGATGCTTTTGCCAAAAATGTTGTATTCCTTCAGAGCAATGGTAATACCTATCCCCAAACAGACAATTTCAAAGACAAATGTCGCACTTCATATGGAATAGGCGTAAACCTGGAATTGGTTCCAAAATCTTACAATCCCCAAGGTCATTGGGAGGGATGAGAGTCCCTAATCTTCACTTGTATTATAAAGCAATAGCAATACAACAGTGCAAAGAGTGGTGTGGTGAGTCACAGTATCTTCATGGCCAACTAGAGAAAAATTCCTAGCAGGGGACATTTCACTTCACACTCTTTTAATAACACACGTGGCTTGGGAAGTTGTACCACTTCCTCACCATTCCACTTTGACATTACAAGCATCAATAGAGGTGTGGAAACTAGCCCACTCTGCGGTTCGAGCTACTTCTTCATTAAAAAGGGTTTTAAAGCTCTTAAAGTTCTTAACCCAGATTGGCCAGTTCTCCATTAGTTGTACAAAGGCATACAGACAGTTAGTGAATTATTTGAGGGGGAAAACATTAAATCCTTTTAACAACTTAGAGAGCCAGGTTAAACCTTGGTTGAAGAAACTAAAAAAATCGGAGTTAGAAATATCTGATCATCTGGCCAAAGTGTTATATACACAAAAAAGCAAGGTGTTTAAATCTGTTAGGACTACATATGATATGCTGGGAACATTTGGGTACCCAAATCCACTGCCATCCATTTCTAAATGGCAGAAAGATCTGGGTAGGGAGTTTGACAATATTGAATGGATTGGTCATATTCTTTTAACAGCTAAGCTGCTTATTGCCCGAGGATGGAAAACAATAATAGCCCCCATCAGCCCTCTCCGTTACAGAAGTTTTAGCTGAGAATAGTTTTTATGAGAGACTGATAGCCCTGATAGGTAGGGTTCACGCTCTGTGGGATCCTTGTACAAAATTACACATAACCTGGGTAGGTAATTGCATGATAGGACGTGGCCAAAGACAACAGCTTGAATTTATCTACATGACTTGTAGGGTAAAGGGGCCTAGGCCTACTGTTTCTGTAATCTTTGGGAAGGAGGATGAATTCAACGCATGCCCATTTGGCTCTTGTTTTTTTTTTGTTATGTTCCTATTTTGGAACAGGTTAAGCGGAAATCCTGACACATTTTGATTCAGAGCCACTAGAAAAAATCTGAGTAAACCAGAGATATTGGGGGTCATTTACTAAGGGCCCGATTCGCGTTTTCCCGACGTGTTACTCGAATATTTCCGATTTGCGCCGATTTCCCCCGGGATTTTCGTGCACGCGATTGGATTGTGGCGCATCGGCGCTGGCATGCACGCAACGGAAATCGGGCGGCGTGGCCAAACGAAAACCCGACGGATTCGGAAAAACCTCCACATTTAAAAGATAAAATCTGTCGCGGAGCTTGCACTTACCTTCACTCAGCCCGGCTCGGTGAACGCCAGTGCGTTCTGATACTTTTCAGCGCAGCAGCGCCACCTGGTGGACGGCGGAGGAACTACCTTAATGAATCCCCGCCGGACGCGAATCCAGCGCAGAGAACGCGCCGCTGGATCGCGAATGGACCGGGTAAGTAAATCTGCCCCATTGTTGTAATGAAGTCAGATGTTAGGCAAAGAAATGTATATGATGTATGGAAATAAATGTGTACAAGTCTTGTAACTTTTATGTAAAGATCACCCTGGATGGAAAATAACTAAATGGATGATATTGTAAACGGCTTATAACCTCGTTGTAATATGTAACATGGAAAATTTGAATAAAAACTTGTTATACTAAACTACATTTTAGGCCAGGAAAGTCCAATGAAGTGGAACTGTAGTCTCTCACAAGATGAAGCGGGGCTGCACCAGATGTTTTACTAGTTAAGGTCCAGGGTAATCTATGTCTTTAGGATCAGATTCAATTTGTGCACATTTGAAAAAGTTTTTCTAATGGCTCTAACTTTTTTATTTTGTGATGTGATTATTGCATTATTTTTTCAGGAGAAACATTGAATTTTGTTATTTTATTGCTAGGAATGTTTACTTCTAAACAAACTTTTAGGCTTAGCAGCTAAAAACACATTTAAAAAGTTTAATGTAATAAAGCATTTCCCCCAAACAGACAATTAAATAGTGTTTGGCACTTTGTAAAACAAAGTTTGATATATCAGATGTTTGTTTAAGGGTAACTGGATGTTATATAGGGTGATATTAATTACTACTGTGGTCAGAATATTTATTATTTAATTTTTTTTCTACATTTTACTTTTACCCTGAAACTGTATAGTTTTAGTCTGGTGCCTTGCATTTGGAAAGCTTTCTGGCGCACTTTGTTCTCATCTTGGCGTGTCATTTGGGATATCTGTCAGCTGCGAATATATAAGAAAGAAGATTTGTGCGCTCGCATAATGATGCATTTTGGCACACCACGAGTATCAGACTATATGCAGTCTTGGACACATGTAAATACAAAGATGTTTCAAACGATGCATGGTATAAAAGTAAAGATAATATTGGCACCTTTTTATTGAAGATTGTATCGGTACCTTAAAATTGAAGAACCATCTGTTAAAATATATTTCAGAATATAGAGGTATAAAGCTTTGCAGTTGGGATTAAAAGAACAGCCATTCCAATAAATCAGTAATATATAAATCTAACACATTTCTACCAAACCAATATATACAGTCATATGCGACAAGTCAAAACCTGGGTTTTACTGGGTCTAGACAGACAGACTCTCACTACTGGAGTCGATGTGATCAAATTACCTCTATCCACTGTATTTATTTTGTATGAGAAATGATCAAGACAGAAGAGGTATATACCACAGGTATATACCACTTTTGTCTTCTCGACAGGGTCACCTCTAACTGCCCACACAATGGACTATCAGCTGCCCGATTGCTAGCTTCATAAATTCTGTTTTGTAAAAGCACAATGGTTCAGGCTTTAGGGGCCCTGACAATCCACTATTAATATACAGTTGGTGACCTGGAACCAGTTAACAAAGTTGTAGTAATGACGCAGAACTGGGACCAATTACACAAATAGCTTGGTTCTTAAGAAAATAAAGCAGTGATGGAAAATTTGTATAGAAAAAGATGTAATAATTAAGCTGAGTTGGTACAGCTTTATACATCAAGCCTGAGATATCTTGCTATAGCAGGGGAAAAACCAGAAGATGAAACTCAGCAGAAACATCTCAAAGTGGCTGAGCGGGAGTCAATAAAGCTAAGAAATTGTACCATAAAATACAGGTGGTCCCCGATTTCAGGGCACCCGACTTACAGATGACCCCTAGTAAAAGACAAACCTCTCTGCCCACTGTGACCTCTGGTGAATCTCTCTGGATGCTTTAATTTAGTCCCAGGCTGAATTGATCAGCTGTACTGTGTCTGTCATGAAGATTTATTGGTTATCCATGGTCTCATCACAGCATAAAATTTAGAAAATCCAATGGTCACAGAGACAAAAAAAATTTCTCTGGAGTTACAATTATAAAATATGCCAGTTCTGACTTACATAAAAATTCAACTCATGAACAAACCTAAAGAACGCAGCTGATGTTATTGATGATCATGGTTCAGTTAATCCAACCTAACAAACCTACCTATCTGCTTTACATTTATTGGCCCTTAGAGATAAAATGAGTAAACACAGAAAGAAAATCTGTTCTCACAACAATGTAGAGTAAATAAAGCAGTCAAAGCATTTATATAACAGATACAGCAGACTTACTTACATACACATTTATTGTGAACCATAACAATATTTGTATTATGTCTAATCATTAAGCTTTTCCATAGAACACTTAGCCTTTATGTATTGTCATGTCAGTCACCAAGTCCACTTAGTTATCATGAAGCACAAAATTGCACACATTTTTAATGTCCAGTTTGACTAATGAAAAGCATAACAGGAATAATTTAAACATTGCTGAATAAGCTAAATAGTCCTTTAAATGAATTTAAAACCCATTATGTGTCAAGCTTCCCTTTCACATTTACATAATCACATTATGTTGCTTTAATTAAATTTCCTTCTTGCCAATACAAAATATCCACCTAATGTGTTATAATATTTATATAAACAATTCATAATAGCAATGGATTTTAAGTAATTGATTATTATAAAGTGAAGGATTTCTTTCTTGCAAAAGACAAATTTAATTATTTGCATACTGCTACTTACTGGACATCAACCATCAACTTAGTAAGATAAGCAATTAAAATGCAGGCCGAGGAGCAATGTCGCAAGATCTATAGTCATCTATTGCCATTGAGTTATACAAGGTTAGAGATTTTGCAAAAGCTAATTCAACAGAGCAATTAAAAAATATAATAATATAAGCAATGGAGGAGATAATGTTTGAAAAGTACAGTATATCCAAATTTTTTTAAAAAATCTCTAATCTGATATCCTTCATGTATGATGATGGCTTGTTCCCAATTTACAATTGTGTGCTGCTAATCGTAACCCTCTACTTATTCTGGATTTTGCTAGTACATTGCCCGCCATAACTTCAGACTGTACTTGACCATTTGTTTGTATGTGCCTTTTGTACTTTGAACAGGTATCTCTAATCTCCTGGTCTGTATTTCATGGTCTGTTTGATTATTTTTTAAAATATGTTTAAACATAATTTTTTATTAATGTTTCAAACCCAAAACAACTAAGGTTCATGGTGGTATGATGGATTGACTGTCTTGCAGTTACCTTATATACTCGAGTATAAGCCTAGTTTTTCAGCACAAAAATATGTGCTGAAAACCCAAACTCGGCTTATACTCGAGTAAACAAAATATAGGTTTTACCGGGTTTTTTGTGGTAAAATTAGGGGCCTCGGCTTATACTTGGGTCGGCTTATACTCGAGTATATACGGTAATTGGGAATATTTTGCTCTTCTGTTATTGTGAAATGCTGAATGTCAGTCATTGGAGTATAATTGTTCCTCTCAGCTGTCAAAGCAACCATTCAGCACCAATAAGGAAGCTCTGATGTGCCTTTGTTGTTTAGGTGGCACAATCGAGTTTGAGTATGGCTTTTGAAGTAGAAAATGTAAAAAAGTAAAAAAAAAAAATTAAATCTTTTTATAATATAATTAAATAAATAAATAAAATAAAAGTCCCATAATCTCCCCAGTAACACATAAAATGCAAATAAAGTAAATAAAACACAAAAACACGTACATATTTGGTATCACCGCGTCCGTTTTAATCTGTAAAATAAATCTAAATCAATATTGAACCCGCTTGGTGAACTACGTAAAAAAAAAACGCGAAAAACTTCCCATTATATACAATTTTTCATCAAACACCATCACAAAAAATGTTCTAAAAAGTGATCAAAAAAAGTTACGTTCCCTATTATGATACGACTGAAAATAACAACTGTTTTCCCAAAAAATAAGCCCTCAACCAGATCTGACAACAGAAAAATACAGAAGTTATGGCCCTGAAAAGTTGTCAATGGTAAAAACAATGCGATTTTCTCCAATATTGGTTTTGCTCAGGAAAATTGAGCAAAAATAAGAAAAACTATATAAATGAGGTATCACCGCAATCGTAGTGAACCATAGAATAAAGATAAAATATTATTTTTACGTTACGGTGAGCGTGGGGGGAAAAAATGCTAACAATCCAAAATAAAAATTGATGATTTTGTTTGTGTCCCCCTTGAAATAGTTAATAAAATCTCATGAATAAGCTTTAGACTCCCAATATAAATTATCTATACATTGTAACTCACCACGCAAATAATAAGCCCTCATATGTTCGCATTACCAAAAAAAATTAAAATGTATAGGTCGTACTATGTGACAATACAAATCTGCTGTGAATGGCACCTCCATTCATTCTATACATGGCCGTGCGCCCGTACAGAAGTTTACCACCACATATGGGGTATCAGTAAACTTGGGAGGAATTGGGCATCAAGCGTTGTAGTGCATTTCATCATTTAATTTATTCTGAAAATGTCAGTTTTGGCCTAAATGAATGTATTTTCCAAAAAAATTCTGTAGTTTCTAAATTGCAAGTCCATATTTTTTAACCCATGTGAAACACTTAAAGGGTTAATAGACTTAATAGACGCTGTTTTACATATGTTGAGGGGTAAACTTTCTATAGTGGAGTAATTTATGGGGTTTTACTATTATTTAGGCCTTACAAAGTCACTTGAAAGCTGATTTGTCCCTCAAAATGTGAGTTTTGGCAATTTTCATGAAAATAAGAAAAATCGCACCTAAAGTTCTGCGCCTCATAACATCCTAGAAAAATGATCAGAAGCATAAAATATCATCCCAACATAAAGCATATATTCTGTAAATGTTAATTATCAAATTTTTTGGGTAGTTTTACATCTTGTCTGGAAACCAGAACATTTCAAACTTGGAAAATGAAGAATTTTTACCAACTTTTGCCAAATTTTCACTTTTTTTCAGAACGAAACGCAAAACTAACATGAAGTACAATGTGTCACGAGAAAACATTCTCAAAATCACAGGGATATGTTAAAGCGTTCCAAAGTTATAACTAGAGATGAGCGAGCACTAAAATGCTCGGGTACTCGTTATTCGAGACGAACTTTTCCCGATGCTCGAGTGCTCGTTTCGAGTAACGAGCCCCATTGAAGTCAATGGGAGACTCGAGCATTTTTCAAGGGGACCAAGGCTCTGCACAGGGAAGCTTGGCCAAACTCCTGGGAACCTCAGAAAAGGATGGAAACACCACGGAAATGGACAGGAAACAGCAGGGGCAGCATGCATGGATGCCTCTGAGGCTGCTTAATCGCACCATTATGCCAAAATTATGGGCAACAGCATGGCCATGACAGAGTGACCGAATGAGGCTAGATAGCATCTAAAACATCCAATAATTGACCCTGACACTATAGGGGATGGCATGCAGAGGCAGCGGCAGCGGCAGCAGCGGCAGGCTAGAGAGTGTCATGGCAACATACCCTAAATGGACTCAGGCTTCAAACCAATGGGAACCAAAGGAACCAAAGGAGGTGAGCAAGAAGCGCTCAAATAATATCGGTACATGATAAAAGTTTGCCAGTATATTTTGTGGATTACACAGCAGGGTGGCGACAAAGTTAACATGGAAGCCATGAAAACAATCCAAAATTCTGCCTGACACAGCTCGTTTGATAAGGGGACCATGTATGGAGGCAGTGAACTAGTAGTAGATTAAAGGTGCTGCAGTTAAAACTATGTTAGTTGGACCTTGGCATGGAGCTGGCGCTCCGCTGCCAGGCAAGCTTTCGCCAATCCAAGCCCCTGTCTCTAGGCTACTCCCCAAACAGCACTTCTAAGAACCTTTTGTATAAGATCAAGTGTAGTAGCGTTCTTATAAGTTTGGGATATGGCGGGTGAGGGGAATGTAAACAGATGCGCAAGAAGCGCTGAAATAATATCCGTAAATGATAAAAGTTTGCCAGTATATTTTGTGGATTACACAGCAGGGTGGCGACAAAGTTAACAAGTTTGATGTGGAATGCCCTGTAATAGCTCTTGGGCGGTGTGCCTTTTATCGCCTAGGCTCAGCAGTTTGAGCACCGCCTGCTGTCGCTTAGCGACGGCACTGCTGCTGTGCCTAGAGCTACCGACTGATGGCGCCATGCCCACGGATGGTAATTCGGAGGAGGAGGAGGAGGTGGAGGAGGGGTGGGAGGAGGAAGAGGTATAGTAGGCCTTTTTTAGACCTGGACCGAGGTAGGCCCCGCAATCCTCTGCGTCGGCAGTATATGACCAGCCCCAGGGTCAGACTCGGTCCCAGCCTGCACCAAGTTAAGTGTAGTAGCGTTCTTATAAGTTTGGGATATGGCGGGTGAAGGGAATGTAAACAGATGCGCAAGAAGCGCATGATGCGCATGGAGCTGGCGCTCCGCTGCCAGGCGAGCTTTCGCCAATCCAAGCCCCTGTCTCTAGGCTACTCCCCAAACAGCACTTCTAAGAACCTTTTGTATAAGATCAAGTGTAGTAGCGTTCTTATAAGTTTGGGATATGGCGGTGAGGGGAATGTAAACAGATGCGCAAGAAGCGCATGATGCGCATGGAGCTGGCGCTCCGCTGCCAGGCGAGCTTTCGCCAATCCAAGCCCCTGTCTCTAGGCTACTCCCCAAACAGCACTCCTAAGAACCTTTTGTATAAGATCAAGTGTAGTAGCGTTCTTATAAGTTTGGGATATGGCGGGTGAGGGGAATGTAAACAGATGCGCAAGAAGCGCATGATGCGCATGGAGCTGGCGCTCCGCTGCCAGGCGAGCTTTCGCCAATCCAAGCCCCTGTCTCTAGGCCACTCCCCAAACAGCACTTCTAAGAACCTTTTGTATAAGATCAAGTGTAGTAGCGTTCTTATAAGTTTGGGATATGGCGGGTGAGGGGAATGTAAACAGATGCGCAAGAAGCGCATGATGCGCATGGAGCTGGCGCTCCGCTGCCAGGCGAGCTTTCGCCAATCCAAGCCCCTGTCTCTAGGCTACTCCCCAAACAGCACTTCTAAGAACCTTTTGTATAAGATCAAGTGTAGTAGCGTTCTTATAAGTTTAGGATATGGCGGGTGAGGGGAATGTAAACAGATGCGCAAGAAGCGCTGAAATAATATCCGTAAATGGTAAAAGTTTGCCAGTGTATTTTGTGGATAACACAGCAGGGTGGCGACAAGGTTAACAACTTTGATGTGGAATCCATGAAAACAACCCAAATTTCGGCCTGACACACCTCGTTTGATAAAGGGACGATGTATGGAGGCAGCTATATAAACGACTTTTGGAGGTAGCAATGGAGACAACGTGTGGAGGCTGCTATGGAGACAATTCAATTTGGATAGTGCCTGTATGTGGCAGTCCAAAAAAGTTTTCAAACCAGAGGAGCAGGTAGGTGGCCCTCCAGAAAAATGGAATAGATTGAGTGCCTGTATGTGGCAGTCCAAAAAAGTTTTCAAACCAGAGGAGCAGGTAGGTGGCCCTCCAGAAAAATGGAATAGATTGAGTGCCTGTATGTGGCAGTCCAAAAAAGTTTTCAAACCAGAGGAGCAGGTAGGTGGCCCTCCAGAAAAATGGAATAGATTGAGTGCCTGTATGTGGCAGTCCAAAAAAGTTTTCAAACCAGAGGAGCAGGTAGGTGGCCCTCCAGAAAAATGGAATAGATTGAGTGCCTGTATGTGGCAGTCCAAAAAAGTTTTCAAACCAGAGGAGCAGGTAGGTGGTCCTCCAGAAAAATTGAATAGATTGAGTGCCTGTATGTGGCACTCCCAAAAATTGTTGAAAACAGAGGACCGGGTCGGTGGCCCTCCAGAA
The DNA here is from genome assembly GCF_040894005.1 of Engystomops pustulosus. Taxonomy (NCBI): domain Eukaryota; kingdom Metazoa; phylum Chordata; class Amphibia; order Anura; family Leptodactylidae; genus Engystomops; species Engystomops pustulosus. The sequence goes on along the minus strand of NC_092415.1, from coordinate 93,864,980 downwards.
AAATTACATGCATAAAGTACTATAGCTAGAGCCAGTGGGCCCTGTCAAAAAATAGCCAGTTTCCTCTGCTTTACTGTACAAAGAGGAGGAGAAGGAGGAAAATGAGGAGGAGGAGGAGTGGATAAATTATTCAGGTTGAGCTTCCTTCACCTGGTGGAGATTGGAAATTATGAGAAATCCAGGCTTTATTCATTTTGATAAGCGTCAGCCTGTCAGCGCTGTCAGTCGACAGGCGTGTACGCTTATCGGTGATGATGCCACCAGCTGCACTGAAAACCCGCTCGGACAAGACGCTAGCGGCAGGGCAGGCAAGAACCTCCAAGGCGTACAGCGCCAGTTCGTGCCACATGTCCAGCTTTGAAACCCAGTAGTTGTAGGGAGCTGTGTGATCATTTAGGACGATGGTATGGTCAGCTACGTACTCCCTCACCATCTTTCTGTAAAGATCAGCCCTACTCTGCCGAGACTGGGGACAGGTGACAGTGTCTTGCTGGGGTGACATAAAGCTGGCAAAAGCCTTGTAAAGCGTACCCTTGCCAGTGCTGGACAAGCTGCCTGCTCGCCTACTCTCCCTCGCTACTTGTCCCGCAGAACTACGCACTCTGCCGCTAGCGCTGTCAGAAGGGAAATACTGTTTCAGCTTGTGCACCAGGGCCTGCTGGTATTCATGCATTCTCACACTCCTTTCCTCTCCAGGGATGAGAGTGGAAAGATTTTGCTTGTACCGTGGGTCCAGGAGAGTGAACACCCAGTAATCGGTGCTGGAATAAATTCTTTGAACGCGAGGGTCACGGGATAGGCAGCCTAGCATGAAATCTGCCATATGCGCCAGAGTCCCAACTCTCAAGAATTCACTCCCCTCACTGGCCTGACTGTCCATCTCCTCCTCCTCCAACTCCTCTTCTTCTGCCCATACACGCTGAACAGTGAAGGTCTGAGCAATGGTCCCCTCTTGTGTCTCGCCAACATTCTCCTCCTCTTCCTCCTCATCCTCCTCCACCTCCTCCGATATGCGCTGAGAAACAGACCTAAGGGTGCTTTGGCTATCAACAAGGGAATCTTCTTCCCCCGTCTCTTGTGAGGAGCGCAAAGCTTCCGACTTCATGCTGACCAGAGAGTTTTTCAACAGGCCAAGCAGCGGGATGGTGAGGCTGATGATGGCGGCATCGCCACTGACCATCTGTGTTGACTCCTCAAAGTTACTCAGCACCTGACAGATATCAGACATCCACGTCCACTCCTCATTGTAGACTTGAGGAAGCTGACTGACCTGACTACCAGTTCTGGTGGAAGTTGACATCTGGCAGTCTACAATCGCTCGGCGCTGCTGGTAAACTCTGGATAACATGGTCAGTGTTGAATTCCACCTCGTGGGCACGTCGCACAACAGTCGGTGAGCGGGCAGTTGGAGGCGGCGCTGCGCTGCCCTGAGAGTGGCAGCATCTGTGCTGGACTTCCTGAAATGCGCACAGATGCGGCGCACCTTCGTGAGCAAATCAGACAGATTGGGGTATGTCTTGAGGAAACGCTGAACTATCAGATTTAACACATGGGCCAGGCATGGCACATGTGTCAGTCTGCCGAGTTGCAGAGCCGCCACCAGGTTACGGCCGTTGTCACACACAACCATGCCTGGCTTCAGGTTCAGCGGTGCCAGCCACAGATCAGTCTGCGCCGTGATGCCCTGTAATAGTTCTTGGGCGGTGTGCCTTTTATCGCCTAGGCTCAGCAGTTTCAGCACCGCCTGCTGTCGCTTAGCGACGGCACTGCTGCTGTGCCTAGAGCTAGCGACTGATGGCGCCATGCCCACGGATGGTCGTTCGGAGGAGGAGGTGGAGGAGGGGTGGGAGGAGGAGGAGGCATAGTAGGCCTGAAACACCTGGACCGAGGTAGGCCCCGCAATCCTCGGCGTCGGCAGTATATGACCAGCCGCAGGGTCAGACTCGGTCCCAGCCTCCACCAAGTTAACCCAATGTGCCGTCAGCGATATATAGTGGCCCTGCCCGGCAGCACTCGTCCACGTGTCCGTGGTCAGGTGGACCTTGTCAGAAACGGCGTTGGTCAGGGCACGGATTATGTTGTCTGACACGTGCTGGTGCAGGGCTGGGACGGCACATCGGGAAAAGTAGTGGCGGCTGGGGACCGAATACCGAGGGGCGGCCGCCGCCATGAGGCTGCGAAAGGCCTCGGTCTCTACTAGCCTATAGGGCAGCATCTCCAGGCTTAGCAATCTTGAGATGTGCACATTAAGGGCTTGGGCGTGCGGGTGGGTTGCACTATATTTGCGTTTCCGCTCCAGCGTCTGGGGTATGGAGAGCTGAACGCTGGTGGATGCTGTGGAGGATCGTGGAGGCGACGATGGGGTTTTTGTGGCAGGGTCCTGGGCAGGGGGCTGACTATCAGCTGACACAGGGGAAGGAGCAGTGGTGTGCACGGCCGGAGGTGAACGCGCTTGTTGCCACTGAGTGGGGTGTTTAGCATTCATATGCCTGCGCATACTGGTGGTAGTTAAGCTATTAGTGGTGGAACCCCTGCTGATCCTGGTTTGGCAAATTTGGCACACCACAGTCCGTCGGTCATCCGGTGTTTCCTTAAAGAACCTCCAGACTTCTGAAAATCTAGCCCTCGCCGCAGGAGCCCTCGCCACGGGAGCTTCACTAGTTGACACATTTGGCGCTGATGCACCAGCTCTGGCCCTGCCTCTCCGTCTGGCCCCACCACTGCCTCTTCCAACCTGTTCTGGTCGAGGACTCTCCTCCGTCTCAGAAGCACTGTGTTCACCCGGCCTCTCAACCCAGCTTGGGTCTGTCACCTCATCATCCTCCGATCCCTCAGTCTGCTCCCCCCTCGGACTTCCTGCCCTGACAACAACTTCCCCACTGTCTGACAACCGTGTCTCATCATCGTCGGACACCTCTTTACACACTTCTTCCACTACGTCAAGAAGGTCATCATCACCCACAGACTGCGACTGGTGGAAAACCTGGGCATCGGAAAATTGCTCAGCAGCAGCAGGACAAGTGGTTTGTGACTGTGGGAAGGGTCCAGAAAACAGTTCCTCAGAGTATGCCGGTTCAAATGGCAAATTTTGCTGGGAGGGGGCAGACTGGGGGGGAGGAGGCTGAGGTGCAGGAGCTGGAGGAGTGCCGATTTCGGTGACATGGGTGGACTGCGTGGAAGACTGACTGGTGGACAAATTGCTCGAAGCATTGTCGGCAATCCACGACATCACCTGTTCGCACTGTTCTGGCCTCAACAGTGCTCTACCACGAGTCCCAGTAACTTCAGACATGAACCTAGGGAGTGTAGCTCTGCGGCGTTCCCCTGCTCCTTCATCATCAGCAGGTGGTGTCTCACCCCGCCCAGGACCACGGCCTCTGACCCCTGCAGTAGTTGGACGCCCACGTCCCCGCCCTCGTCCTCTACCCCTAGCCCTCGGGTTAAACATTTTGAAAATGAGAGTTATAACTTTAATTTTTTTTTTAACGTTTTTTTGTTTTTGTTTTTTTTTATTTGTGTGTTTTTTAGTTTTTAAAACCAAACGATGCTATCCTATTGCTATGGCTATTTTCTAGCCAAGTATAAAAGCACACTGCTATGCCAGATGAGATGACGCTGAGTTATGAAAAAAATAAACGTAAAATAAAAAAGGAAATGGCAGACTGTGCCTAATTGAAATACAACCCCGGGCCCTAATAAATTTTCCCACTTCGGTCTTTGCGATGGATATGTGCGTCACTAAGCGCAAAACACAGTGGTCGCAAGTCTCACTCCAAATTGCTCACAATTTGCTAGTAGAAGCACTGCAACAACTACAGCCACCAGCAGATCAACCAGAAATCAAATATATGTAACGCTATTGTAGACGTAAGTAAGCCTTTTGGATTCTCCTATGGCTATTTTCTAGCCAAGTATGAAAGCACACTACTATGCCAGATGAGATGACGCTGAGTTATGAAAAAAATAAACGTAAAATAAAAAAGGAAATGGCAGACTGTGCCTAATTGAAATACAACCCCGGGCCCTAATAAATTTTCCCACTTCGGTCTTTGCGATGGATATGTGCGTCACTAAGCGCAAAACACAGTGGTCGCAAGTCTCACTCCAAATTGCTCACAATTTGCTAGTAGATGCACTGCAACAACTACAGCCACCAGCAGATCAACCAGAAATCAAATATATGTAACGCTATTGTAGACGTAAGTAAGCCTTTTGGATTCTCCTATGGCTATTTTCTAGCCAAGTATGAAAGCACACTACTATGCCAGATGAGATGACGCTGAGTTATGAAAAAAATAAACGTAAAATAAAAAAGGAAATGGCAGACTGTGCCTAATTGAAATACAACCCCGGGCCCTAATAAATTTTCCCACTTCGGTCTTTGCGATGGATATGTGCGTCACTAAGCGCAAAACACAGTGGTCGCAAGTCTCACTCCAAATTGCTCACAATTTGCTAGTAGATGCACTGCAACAACTACAGCCACCAGCAGATCAACCAGAAATCAAATATATGTAACGCTATTGTAGACGTAAGTAAGCCTTTTGGATTCTCCTATGGCTATTTTCTAGCCAAGTATGAAAGCACACTACTATGCCAGATGAGATGACGCTGAGTTATGAAAAAAATAAACGTAAAATAAAAAAGGAAATGGCAGACTGTGCCTAATTGAAATACAACCCCGGGCCCTAATAAATTTTCCCACTTCGGTCTTTGCGATGGATATGTGCGTCACTAAGCGCAAAACACAGTGGTCGCAAGTCTCACTCCAAATTGCTCACAATTTGCTAGTAGATGCACTGCAACAACTACAGCCACCAGCAGATCAACCAGAAATCAAATATATGTAACGCTATTGTAGACGTAAGTAAGCCTTTTGGATTCTCCTATGGCTATTTTCTAGCCAAGTATGAAAGCACACTACTATGCCAGATGAGATGACGCTGAGTTATGAAAAAAATAAACGTAAAATAAAAAAGGAAATGGCAGACTGTGCCTAATTGAAATACAACCCCGGGCCCTAATAAATTTTCCCACTTCGGTCTTTGCGATGGATATGTGCGTCACTAAGCGCAAAACACAGTGGTCGCAAGTCTCACTCCAAATTGCTCACAATTTGCTAGTAGATGCACTGCAACAACTACAGCCACCAGCAGATCAACCAGAAATCAAATATATGTAACGCTATTGTAGACGTAAGTAAGCCTTTTGGATTCTCCTATGGCTATTTTCTAGCCAAGTATGAAAGCACACTACTATGCCAGATGAGATGACGCTGAGTTATGAAAAAAATAAACGTAAAATAAAAAAGGAAATGGCAGACTGTGCCTAATTGAAATACAACCCCGGGCCCTAATAAATTTTCCCACTTCGGTCTTTGCGATGGATATGTGCGTCACTAAGCGCAAAACACAGTGGTCGCAAGTCTCACTCCAAATTGCTCACAATTTGCTAGTAGATGCACTGCAACAACTACAGCCACCAGCAGATCAACCAGAAATCAAATATATGTAACGCTATTGTAGACGTAAGTAAGCCTTTTGGATTCTCCTATGGCTATTTTCTAGCCAAGTATGAAAGCACACTACTATGCCAGATGAGATGACGCTGAGTTATGAAAAAAATAAACGTAAAATAAAAAAGGAAATGGCAGACTGTGCCTAATTGAAATACAACCCCGGGCCCTAATAAATTTTCCCACTTCGGTCTTTGCGATGGATATGTGCGTCACTAAGCGCAAAACACAGTGGTCGCAAGTCTCACTCCAAATTGCTCACAATTTGCTAGTAGATGCACTGCAACAACTACAGCCACCAGCAGATCAACCAGAAATCAAATATATGTAACGCTATTGTAGACGTAAGTAAGCCTTTTGGATTCTCCTATGGCTATTTTCTAGCCAAGTATGAAAGCACACTACTATGCCAGATGAGATGACGCTGAGTTATGAAAAAAATAAACGTAAAATAAAAAAGGAAATGGCAGACTGTGCCTAATTGAAATACAACCCCGGGCCCTAATAAATTTTCCCACTTCGGTCTTTGCGATGGATATGTGCGTCACTAAGCGCAAAACACAGTGGTCGCAAGTCTCACTCCAAATTGCTCACAATTTGCTAGTAGATGCACTGCAACAACTACAGCCACCAGCAGATCAACCAGAAATCAAATATATGTAACGCTATTGTAGACGTAAGTAAGCCTTTTGGATTCTCCTATGGCTATTTTCTAGCCAAGTATGAAAGCACACTACTATGCCAGATGAGATGACGCTGAGTTATGAAAAAAATAAACGTAAAATAAAAAAGGAAATGGCAGACTGTGCCTAATTGAAATACAACCCCGGGCCCTAATAAATTTTCCCACTTCGGTCTTTGCGATGGATATGTGCGTCACTAAGCGCAAAACACAGTGGTCGCAAGTCTCACTCCAAATTGCTCACAATTTGCTAGTAGATGCACTGCAACAACTACAGCCACCAGCAGATCAACCAGAAATCAAATATATGTAACGCTATTGTAGACGTAAGTAAGCCTTTTGGATTCTCCTATGGCTATTTTCTAGCCAAGTATGAAAGCACACTACTATGCCAGATGAGATGACGCTGAGTTATGAAAAAAATAAACGTAAAATAAAAAAGGAAATGGCAGACTGTGCCTAATTGAAATACAACCCCGGGCCCTAATAAATTTTCCCACTTCGGTCTTTGCGATGGATATGTGCGTCACTAAGCGCAAAACACAGTGGTCGCAAGTCTCACTCCAAATTGCTCACAATTTGCTAGTAGATGCACTGCAACAACTACAGCCACCAGCAGATCAACCAGAAATCAAATATATATAACGCTATTGTAGACGTAAGTAAGCCTTTTGGATTCTCCTATGGCTATTTTCTAGCCAAGTATGAAAGCACACTACTATGCCAGATGAGATGACGCTGAGTTATGAAAAAATAAATGTAAAATAAAAAGAAACTGCCAGACTGTGCCTAATTGAAATCAAACCCCTAATAAATTTTCCCACTTTGGTGTTTGAGGTGGATATGTGTGTCACTAAGAGCTAAACACAACGGTAGCAAGTCCCCCTGCTAATTCCTCACAATATGGTACTAGCTGCACTACTAGTGCCAGCAAGCCCAGCCACAAGCAAATAAAAAAAAAAGGATAACGTTATTGTAGCCCTAAGAAGGGCTGTTGGGTTGTTGTAGAATCACTCCTGCCTAACAGTAAGCTAATAGAACACCCTAACGCTTTCCCTGACCAGCAGCAGCTCTCTCCCTAGCGGCATCCAGACAGAGAATGATCCGAGCAGCGCGGGCAGCGGCTAGTCTATCCCAGGGTCACCTGATCTGGCCAGCCAACCACTGCTATCGACGTGTGAGGGTACCACGTCATGCTGGGTGGAGTGCAGAGTCTCCTGGCTTGTGATTGGCTCTGTTTCTGGCCGCCAAAAAGCAAAACGGCGGGAGCTGCCATTTTCTCGAGCAGGCGAAATACTCGTCCGAGCAACGAGCAGTTTCGAGTACGCTAATGCTCGAACGAGCATCAAGCTCGGACGAGTATGTTCGCTCATCTCTAGTTATAACCAATTATCATGAGACATGTCAGATTTGAAAAATCGAGTCTGGTCATTGAGCTGAAAACTAGTGTCGGTGATAAGGGGTTAAATCTCAGCATGCTTTATTTACTTTTGCTAGTCACATGCCGCATGGCACTTTGAGACACGTACAGGTACAATGCAAGTTCACTGCATTTTTCACTAATCAATTGCCATAGAAAAGATAGAACACAGTCCTGAGTCTTTTTCATGTGCGTTATTTTCCCTTGAACAATGCTTTGAAAATGCATTGAAAACACCAAAAACTGCATGTGGAACTGAGACACTGAACAAACTCTGACTGAAAACTGATTGAACTCTGATGAAAAATGTTTTTCACTGAGCAAACCCTGATTGCACCCTGATCAGACTCTGACGTGATCTGCAACGTAAGTGTGAAAGCGGCCTAACAAGTTAAATTTTGTGATCAGTACCAATACTGAAAGGAGAGCTCTTTACATAAAACCTTAAAAGCATTGTGACAAACATTTACATAATTTACATGAAAGGCTTAAAAACATATTGTTCTTTGTCGAAAAGCGCTATGTAGCACAATCCACATTCCTTTTAACAGACTACATTATAATCCCTGTGTAGTGTTATTCTCAAATCATACTGCCATTCATATATCTGTAGCTAACCTTAGCTAGAAAGAGATGTAACTATTGGATGAAGCTACAGAACGTTTGTTTGTAATATTTTACCTTTGCATCACATAGTTTTATGTCTTGCTTTTTTGTGATCAAGCACTTAATGCAAACCCCACCCCTTCTGCCATGCCAGAAATATCTAGAGGTTTGGCATCCTGATATATCCGACTACTTACCTGCCACCAGAGAATTGTGCACTATAACTTGTGGTGTTTTCTGGGTGGAGTAAGGGAGCAACTATTTCACAGCTTGCTTTTTAGAAAGCTATTGTACAAACTTTGTAAATTCCACCCATAGTTTGGTGATACAAACCAATAGAACATTTTATTTAATGCTGCTCTTTTCCTTTTGTATGTTTTAGAGCAATAAAAAATTGGCTGTAAAGTTAAACTGTTTTTACCTTATTCAGCATGTAGCTACTGTACATCCAATGTGACAACCCATCCAAAATCTGCAGAAGTGATGCAGTATAATTAAATGAATGCAAGGTTCAAGGATTTAAAATTAATAGCTATTTTAAAAGAAATGCAGTTTTGAAAGTTTGAGATTTTCATAGCATTTTACAATTTTCTATCCAACCTCTGAGATAGAAAGTGACATGTATTTTAACATCAGACAATGAAACAGTAATATATAACACTGAATAAAAAGTCAAGAGGATGAAAATTGGCTTTTTCAACTGATTTGGAGCTCAGCATGTACTGTGCCCACTCACACACTCTATCAGACCACACATTTTATTTAAAATTGCACATTATTTTATTAAGACTTATACAAGTAAGTGTCATGGCACAGAGACATAGCATTTTAGGAATAAAAACTTAATTTTCTGTTATTTTATCCCAAGACCTAGAACTTATGTAAGGTTTCTAGTATAGCCAAGCTAGCTTGAGATTTTATTGAAGAAAATGTTCAACAGTAATAAACCTTTCATTGTTGGATCATTCTCTTTTTAAACATATATCTCCTTTATTTTATCAAGTTTTACAATTATGCTGCAACTTTATGTCCATTTTGACAGTATAAATATCACAGTGATATCGTAGACAAGTTGAAAAAAGATGCAGGTCCATCAAGTCCAACCTAGAAGCCTAAACATGAACATAAAAAAGTATCTGCCAAATACAAACGCGAATGGACCGGGTAAGTAAAAGTGCCCCGATAAGTTAATATTTTTTAATGACTCCAAATGACCTAAATTAGCGGTTATTTTTTATTATTCATTAGGTACAGTACAGAGCTCACAAGAAAAATTCTCTAAATATGAGAACAAATTGCACATTTTTGCCTTTATTGTGCAACTTTTTAAACTCAGAAGCCAGATTTATCACCTTCCAATATAAATCAAACTAATCCCCCTCCAAAAAAACAGACAGATGCCTATTTCTAGAAGAGAGATGAATGTATATTTTAATGAATATTTTCTCTCTGCTACTGTTTTAACTAACTTGACTTATCCCACAAAGCTTAGATTGCATCATACATTGCTAAACTTCATTCACAATTAGGGTAATGAATAAAACAACATGTTGTTAATACAGTTTAAGCCTAGAGCACAGAGCGTTATCCTTGCAGGTAATGGTTCATTTACAAATGTAAGGCTGTGGTATCTGTTTTCTTCCAGCATTGGAGAGAATTGCCAATGGGAAACTGGTGCCAAAAAGGATCCCATAGTTTTCTTTGGAATCTGTTCTATTAAAGGCTCTCTATAGTTTTAGCTTGTGTTGGCCCATGTCAAAAGGAAGCCACGTGCATTACAGCACACCTTTTTTTATGTTCTAGCTGTTCTATACTTCTTGCATTGGGTGTTTGCATCTAAAATATTATGCTATAATAAAACCTGAAAAGGTACCAAAAAGTATTCACCTTGATTATAGATGTTGTTCTGTGTAGTTCTTGCATAATATATGGAATCTATTAAGCTTCATACTTCCATATGATGTATGACAAATGGGCATATTGAAGAATAAATCTGGTTATAATTTGGTAAAATTTTCCTGAAAACATAGATAATTTGTAGCAGCAGCTCATGATGGTCAATCCTTCACCCTTTTCTTTAAAAACATGGGCAGTAAATGAACAGAGGGAAAAAAAAACGCACAGCCACAGATAAGCACGTCTACGCATTTCGGAAAGATTCCTTACTCATGACTGAATGCGGGGTGTGCACAGGTGAGTACAATGGGCTCATATGTTTTATTACTTACGATCGCTACCATAATTGATCATAATTTGTATCTATTAAGCACTGTTATCGACTCACTTGTACTTTATATATCCATATTTTTTCATGACAAGTGCTCCATGACAAACAATAACTGCAGCATAAATACCGTTAATAATTTATGATATACCTCAGTACCAAAAGTGTCAAAATCACCTTTTCTGCAGTCCTGGATTTTCGCCAACTGATTTATATCCGCTGTGTCTCTTTACACCTTATTTTTGTATAGCGCCGCATATTATGTATCGTTCTACATTTTTACCGTTCCGCATACTCATTTGTTGCTAAGGCAACACTCAAACACTTGTACCCCAGCCGGGGATGCGCATGCGCAAGTTACTTGAGCTACTTTACTGGCAAGACGCCAGTAAATTGGCAATCCACATATGGACTGTATATAAGGTGAGACACGCTCGTTTAGGGCTCTATACCCCTGAGGAAGTTGCCCTTTTGGCGACGAAACGCGTGGGGAGCCCATTGCCTCTGTCTTGACTTACCTCCTTCCACTGTATGCAGGCCTTTCTGTGGTAACTCGTCATTTTTTCATTTTTTTCCCTTGACTGTTGTCACGTTTACCATTGAATTGGCACCTTTCAGACTTATTCATGCCACGACAGTGGGTATTCTCTAGCTTTGTAGACATAAAGTACTGTTGATTTTCTTATGCATGTAGCACTTGTGGCACTTTATTCATGTGTTATGATCAGGCTGAGAATTTCCTGGGAGGTATAATATCACTGCTTAGTGATTGACAGTGGGCAGTTACGATGTACCTACACCAGATCACTGTACATTGTTTTGGTATGTACATTATGTATTTTAAATGTTTTTAAGAGTGCTGTTGATTGTCTGTCTTGTACTAATAAAATTTGATATTTGATTTTGCATTACCCCATGAGCCTTTTGGATGCACTCTTTTTCTTATGTTTTGGTTTAACTTTGTCTTTTATGCATTCGGCTCACATATACTTGGGCTGTGCTACACGTGATGTCATGTGAAAAATTGCAAGCAACTTGTACAAACTATTTTCACAAGATGGGGAATAAAGGCCAATTCCTCCACAGTTAGATGAGAGACTGAAGCTTGAAGGCTGAAGTACTAAACATTAACCCCTTCCCGACGCGCGCCGCACTAGTACGGCGCGCGCCGGGTCCCGGTGCATGGAGAGGGCTCGCGGGCCGAGCCCTCTCCATAGCCGGTAAGTCTTTGCTGCATATTGCAGCAAAGGCTTACCGGTAACACCCGCGATCGCCGCCGGCACTGCTGCCGGCGGCTTCAAAGAGATGGTGCCGCATGGGCGCCGCCATCTTGTTGTGGATCGCTGCTCCCCGATGACGTCACGGGGAGCGGCGATCCATCGCCATGGTAACCTCGGGTGTTCCGAACACCCGAGGCTACTTCCTTTTAACCCATGCATTACAATGTGCTAATTGCACATTGTAATGCATGGGGAGTAAAATCCACATATACTGCCATACTGTAGTATGGCAGTATATGATAGGATCGATCAGACTACCTAGGGTTAGAGTACCCTAGGGAGTCTGAAAAATAGTAAAAGTAAAAATAAAAAAAAGTTAAAAAAAAAAAATTATAATAAAAAAACCTAAAAATTCAAATCACCCCCCTTTCCCTAGAACTGATATAAAAATAAATAAACAGTAAAAATCATAAACACATTAGGTATCGCCGCGTCCGAAAATGCCCGATCTATCAAAATATGATAATGTTTTTTCACTATGTTTAACCCCGTAACGGAAAATAGCGTCCAAAGTCGAAAATGGCATTTTTTTGCCATTTTGAAAAATATAAAAAAATTAATAAAAAGTGATCAAAAGGTCGCACAGTCCCAAAAATTATAGTAATGAAAACGGCATCAAAATTCGCAAAAAATGACACTATCCACAGCTCCGTACACCAAAGTATGAAAAAGTTATTGGCCCCAGAAGATGGCAAAATAAAAAAAAAATATTTTGTACAGGAGGTTTTAATTTTTTTAAATGTATGAAAACATTATAAAACCTATACAAATTTCATATCCACGTGATCGTACCGACCCAAAGAATAAAGTAGACCTGTCATTTGGGACGCAGAGTGAAAGCTGTAAAATCCAAGCCCACAAGAAAACGTCACAAATGTGGTTTTTCACCATTTTCACTGCATTTGGAATTTTTTTCCCGCTTCCCAGTACACGCCATAGAATATTAAATACTGTCACTATGAAGTGCAATTTGTTACGCAGAAAATAAGCCATAACACAGCTCTTTATGTGGAAAAATAAAAAAGTTATAGATTTTTGAAGTTGGTGAGTTAAAAATGGAAGTGAAAAAACTAAAAAAGGCCAAGTCGTTAAGGGGTTAATGTCAGCATCAGGCAGTTGAATTTTAACTTTCCAATCCATATATCCATATATCTGTCATGAAGTCCAATACACATTAAATTATCCTAGCCTGTCAAAAATGGTATATTTGGATAATTTTATCTAATGTGCATGGAAGCCTTAACCCCTTAGCGCTCTGCGCTGTAGTTGCACTGCGCTGAGTCCCGCGAATAGCGCTCAGCGCAATACAGCTACTGCGCAGAGACGATGCCGGTTCAGCGCTGCACAGCAGCCGAACCAGCATCGTTAGCCGCATGATTTCAACGGTAATCTACCGCTGTAATCCCCGGCTAACACCCGCGGTCGGAGTGGACTCCAATCATGGGCGTTTAACCCGTTAAATGCCGCGGTTTAACGCGACCGCAGCATTTAACATGCCTTCCGGGGGTCTTTACCCCACTATCGCCCCCCACACCGTTTTCGGGGGGGGGGGGTGATCGCTGCTATGGCACCTCTGGGGTCCGATCGGGACCCCAGAGAAGCCTGAAGGCAGTGCATTTAAGATGGCGTCTGTGATGTCATCTTAAAGGCATCTGCATAGGCTGGCACTGCTTGTACCCTGCAATACATCAGTATTGCAGAGTATTATCATGAAAAAGCAATCAGATGATTGCTTGTTCATATCCCATGGTGGATCAAGTAAAAAATGTAAAAAAAATGTTTTTCAATAAAAAAATAACTTAAGCCCCAAAACATATAAAGAGACATATAACGCTCAAAAAAGTCTAGATCATAACACAAACCCCACATATAAAGTATCACCACGTCTGCAACAATCCATAGAATAAAACTAAATGACTATTGAACTCATATGATGAACGCCGTAAAAAAAAAAGTTAAAAACCCGCCAAAAATTATGATTTTTACCTATTATATCCCACTAAAAATGCAATAAAAAGTGATCAACAAAACATATGTACTCCAGAATGATACTGGTGCAAAGAGCAACCTGTCCCGCAAAAAACAAGCCATCAACCAGCTCTGTAGCCAAAAACGTAACAATGTTATGCCAATGTTGGCAAATTTAGTATAACATAAGAAAAAATATTCATGTCTGGTATCCCCGTAATCGTATCGACCCATAGAATAAAGATAACAGGATTATTAGGATATACGGTGAAAACAAAAAAAAAAAAAGTAAAAAATCCAGTACAGAATTGATGCTTTTCTACTCATGACCTCAAAAAAAGTTCCTAAATTTTCAACAATAGGTGATACCAACCCCAAAATGGTAACACTGAAAAAAGCATCTCATCGCGCAAAAAAAATGCCATCACATGGCCCAAATAACAAAAAGCTAAAATTTTATAGCCTTCAAATGGAGCAATGAGAAAACTAAAATCCTGGCAGCTGAAGGGTGCTCCTTCCCTTCTGCGCCTCGCTGTGCCCCCATAACACAAGAAATGTTCACATGTGGGGGGTCGCTGCACTCAGGAGAAATTGTAGAACAAATTTTATGGTGGGTTTTCTCTTTTTATCTTTTGTAAATGTGTAAATTTTAGGGCTAAATGAACTTATAAGCGACAAAATTTGACCATTCTAAATTTCACCGCCATTTTGATTCAATTACTATGAAGATCTCAAGGGGTTAACAATCTTTGTAAATGCTGTTTCTGATAGTTTGAGGGGTGCAGATTTGAAAATGGGTTGGTTATATAGGGGGTTTTTAATGCTAAATATGTAAAATTTAATTTCAAACAGTATTTATCCCCAAAATAGTCAATTCTGAAAATACAGAAAATCACTATTCGATTTGTAGGCCGCGTGACGCCAAAATAAATTATCCAAACATGTCAAAACTTATGAAAATGTAAAGTAGACGAATGGGAAATGTTATTCGGCAAGTTATTTAGGTGGTAAATCGATCTGCCTGAAAACGCGGTGATTTTGAATATCGAAAATGGCAAATTTTTCTAAAAATTCATACTTTTTTCTTTTTTTTTGTAAATAAACGCAAAACTTATCAGCCAAAATTTACCACTAAAATGAAGTACAACATGTGGGGAAAAAACAATCTCAAACTCGCTTTGATAAGTAACAGTGTTCAAAAGTTATAACCATATAAAGAGACGCAGGTCAGAATCCAAAAAATGGGACTGAGCCTTAAGCTGTAAAATGGCTGCGTCCTTAAGGGGTTAATAGGGCTGCAAACTGAACAAATGAGAGGCATGAAGTGTGCATAGTGTGGAGATATTCCAAAAAAGTCAGATAACACTCCATGTTTGAATGTTTCTATAGGTTTGTTGTTAAAGAAAATCTACCATGAAAATCAAGCGTGATAAACCAGGGGCACTTACTCATAGATCTAGATCTGAATGAGGTAAATTTTGCTAATGAGATTGAAAGGCTATACTAGCCCCTCTTCGATTTGACTTTACACCCTCCCCCCTGCTTGTTCTGCACTTGTGCATTGTGCAGTTGTATTTCACAGCACAAGTGCTGAGGAAGCCAGTACCTCCCTCTCTCTTCTCAGTTCATGGCTAAGGACCTGTTGTCTGTGAGCTTGCTGACTGCTAGCAAAATTATGAATATTGCTCTGGTGAGCTAGTATGTATATCCTTAAAACATCAACAGCTTTCTGTATTGCATTATTGATTAGCTCTGATTTCTACCCCTTTATTGTTTCATGTAAAAAGGGTTTTAGTATTTCAGAGGTTGATAAAGGCATCTCAATCTCACATCCATGTATATATATATATTTATTTATCTATCTTTCTAACCATATAAATCACTTTGCTTCCACGTCCTCACGCTTATGATTTTAATGCATTTTACAATTACTGCTTAGAATTTGTTTGATTTTATGTTTTCACCTTTTAAAATATATTGTTCTTTTTCGATGACTAAGATGGAAATAAAATGACCTCAATTAACTTTTCATATTTCCCTTTCATTTTGAAAAGTTCACTTTAGGAATATTTTTGTTCTTTGGTATTCATTTGCATTTAATTTGAAGGTATTTAAAGAACAGAAGAATTTTTCAATTCCTTGATTTTTATATTCATTGAATGACTACATTTTAGTCTTCTTTTGACACATCATTGCACTTTATCTGTGCAAGCTATGGTAACCATATGAGCTGGAATGTCCAAATGTTTAAAGGGTATCTACCACCAGGATGAAGGACAGTATGCAAATGAGCCTGAGGGGCCCCAGACACCATAGGTGTTAATGGAACCTTTAGCCCTTCAGGCTCATTTGCCTCCAGTCTTTCATCCTGGTGGTAGATGTCCTTTAAAGATTTTTTTATATATATGTGGATTTTCTAATTGGGTTCCTTACAACATGTATTCATGGCACATTTCTGGCCCAAACTCCTTCTTTCATTCTTCCCCTTAAGGTTGTGGGTTAAAAAAGATGAAGAGCCAGAGCAGTTAGGCACCCTGCTAAACACCTCCACCAAGCACTTCAGCCTCATTAACATATTTCTTAAAATATGTAAAGTAAAGTGAAGGTATAGGTGTTATGTGTACATATTGCCATATATAATAGAGCAGTAAGGCTACATTCACACACATGTATGGGGGACGTATATACGTCCGACATATATATGGACAGTATACGTCCCCCATACACTTCTATGGGCTCACGGCACCATACGGGAGCGGTACGGTGCAGCACATGTGTGGCGCCATACCGCTCCGTAGCCTGTAGAAAGATAGGACATGTCCTACCTTTCTATGTGATACGGCGCGCGCGCTGTATATGCCTATGGAGAAGGGTGGGGGTGAGCTGCACTCATCCCCTACTCCTCTCCGCAGTGCCGATGTATGCCCACCGTACGGTACGGCAGGCATACATCGTCTGAATCTAGCCTTAGTTTGTATATGTAGATCACGGTGACAGACTACTTCTAAATACAGTTGGAATTTGTAGGAGAAGAATACTATGGTTGACAGTGAAGTAACTGTTTTATGAAATGGACACAACCGAATAAAACACTAAAATGGCGCACAATTTATGCAATACAATTCAACAAAAGTACAGAAAATAAACATCTTCTAAATGTGAATTTACCCTAGCAAGGTGTAATGACTTGCTATATCAACTGTGTTTTAAATTCACAATTCACATGTTTTCTACTTCTGTATATAGCTTTTGATAAATGTGACCAGTGAATGAAGTCTATTTTACATGTATATTAATAATTTATTTACAGGCTTCTACTGAATATGGGTACTGCAATACATGGTCAATAAACACATAAGAATAGATACAATTGTCTATTCCATTTTAACTTTGAAATGCCCATTCAAAAGTCTTGATCATGAAAGATATTTAAATGAGTACATGTGAACCTACTGAACCTACAGTTTAAATGTGTACCATGAAAAATTCTGAGATTTATTTATGTTTATTCAAACAGTCAATCTAGTAAAGCACTCTGGGAATTATTAGACAGACAAATTAAAACAACAGATGGACATGAAGAAGCATGCTCAAGGACTCCTTTTCAGTCAGCCTCCTGACAATATCTGATATTCACTAGTGTTCCATTTACAGTATCTATTAAAAAGAAGAGCCATTCTTTTTTTCTGCCAAGCTGTCAATCTTAAAAACCCAGAAGATCAGCATTTGAAAGTGTGATTGCAGCTTCCTTCCATATAATTTGAGTTTCAATAGCAATCAGCTAGTAAAGTAGCTTTTACATTCTGTTAAAAATGTAAAATAAAGGCAGAACCTTATTTCAATATTGAAGACATTGAGATATGTTATGTCATACTGCACTTCTTTTTTTCTCACAAAAAAAGTCCTTTGTGTGTTACATGTCATTTTCACTTATATCCACCTTAGAAACAAAATAATGTTTTGAAAATAAGAGATACTTTACTGGATCGAAATCTTTTTAAATATTGGCCATCTGTGGCACATACTTTATTGGATTACATCTGTAATCCTGCATCAAGAAGCAATGTGATGTACAGAACACATTGTAGTATGAAGTAAAATATTATGACACATTCAAGTTCATAGGATTACTTGTACAAACATCTGCTCCAGAATTAATTTACGCCTGTCATACAAGCTAAAGAAATTGTGACCACAATATGTTGTGGAGTTTAGCATTACAAGCTGAAACATTGCGTTATATTTTTAACAAAGTAGTAAAATATTTTTTTCTTATAGGAATATTTTATCCAGATAATGCATCTCAAGGCTGGAGATTCTCAAGATCAATGGGATACCCTGACTGTAAACGTGCATAGCATGTAATACAGAGAATCACAAATCATTTGTACAGATTTCATTTTATAGAAAGCTGAGCTCTGGTTAGTTGCCATGAGTCGTTAGAACAGTTTTACTCTCAATCAGTTTTGATAAATTTTCTCCAATGTGTCCTGGCCAATTTGGAACACTTGACCTTATATGCTGGTAAACATAATGTTAGGTAACGTGTAATGTATAAGCATATGACTGCTGGAGAGCAAGACAAAATAAGTCCAAACCTTTGATAATATACAGTAAATGCAGCCATAATAAGATGAAACACAAAATGCATTTCATGTACATGGCTTACCCAAAGAGTGTTACCAAAGGCAACTACATTTATTAAAGGGACTCTGTCATCCGATTTTTCCCCTCTAGACTGCTAGCCCCTCACACAAAACGTTAAATGTTTTAGAATTCCCTCTTGTGGAAATCTCGCCTGTTTACCTGTAGAAAACTTCCTCCAAGTTATGTGTAAATAATCATAGAAGAATCATATTATTCCTAAGTTGAGTCAACTTTAGAAACTGCAGGGGGTTCCTAAGGCCCCTTCCACACTTGCGTTTTTCACGCGCGAGTTCTGCACGTGCTTTTGACATGCAGACCTTGCATTGCATTGTAATCAATGGGCTTTTGCATTTTTTTTCATGCACACACTCTCATTTTTTTTTAACACATCTCGGCATGCTCTACTTTTGCAAGTCACGCGCATGAAAAACGCACTATACAAGTCTATGGAGATGCATCAAAAACGCATTGCACCCTGAGACACATGCAAGTCCAATACAAGTGCAATGCATTTTACACACATCAATTGCCATCAAAAAGATAGAGCTCAATCCTAAGTCCTTTTCACGCTAATCCCTGGCGGGCTGGGGCGCTCGGTCGGCTCCGGCCCTCCCTGTCGCTGCTGTCCGGTCCGTTTTCCCCTGGCCGCCGCTCCGCGATCTTAGGTGAGCGCGCGCGGCCGAAAAGACTACATTTCCAGGCGTCCCTCGAGGTCGGATGACGACTTCTGGCCGCAACCGAAGGTAGCGTATCACAGGACCGTAAGGCACTCCTGGGAACGGTAGCACGGCGTGGCCTCTCCAGAAGGGGGATGGGCTCCCCATTAAGGTATTTAAGGCAGCTGGAGCGGGCTGGTCACGCTGATCTCAGGTCTAAGATCTGTGTGTGATGCTGTGTAATTGTTTTCTGTGGGAATCCTTCCTGTGTTGTGCTTCCCCGGCTCTGTGATGGCTGATGAGGCAGTCCCGACTTTCCTGAATCCCCCGGGTTCTGTAAGTGGGGTCACTTGTGCAGGATTGGGCTTATACTGTATGTAAAGGTATCGGGTCATTTATTATCCTCCACTTGCCTTTCAGCAGAAAGACCAGGGGTCTAGGGGTAAAGGCAAGGAGGATAAAGGGGATAAGACAAGCAAGTCTGAAAAACCCGAAAAAAGTAGACTTAAGAAATGTAACATGTGCTCTCACTCTATGTCTGACTACAAAAAACCCGATTTGCATTTCATGCATTGACAATTTTATGAGAGAGGAAAAAATGTTATGAGAGATGAATTGAAGGGGTTTATTGAGGAGAAAATAAGTTCATCAGTGGCCGCTGCTACATCCAGGCCCCCACCGAGTAAGAAACCTAGAGTAGAACCAGATTCTTCTCTATCTGAGGAGGGGAACGATTCTGAAACTCCTTCATGCTCGTTTATAGAAGGTTATGATCCAATGGACTCACAAAAAGCAGAGGATACTCGTCATCTGTTTCAGTTTGAGGAACTTGATGGTCTCCTAAGGGCAATAAGACAGACCCTGGAGATTGAGGAGGTCCTTCCTCCCAGGTCTAAGGATGAGGAATTATTTTGCGGCCTGAAGGCAAAGCGTCAGAGGGTATTTCCTTTGAATGACACCTTAAAGGAGCTGTTTCGGAGGAATGGCGAGAACCAGAGAAGAGAATCATTGTATCCAAAAACTTCAAGAAGAGGCTTATGTTCGAACCTGAGGAGTCCAAAGTGTGGGACACTTGCCCAAAAATAGATGTGCAAGTCACAAAAATCGTGAAGAAAACTGACCTCCCTTTCGAGGACGCAGCACAACTAAAGGACCCAATTGATAGGAAATCGGACTCTCTATTAAGGAAGGCCTGGGAAACGTCCATGCTCAACTTGAAGACAAATCTGGCTTCCACATCAGTAGCAAGGAACCTGCTGTACTGGTTGAACGAACTGGACTCCCACATCAAGGAAGGAACACCAAGGTCAACGATCCTGGAGAATTTACCACTGCTGAAATCAGCAACAGCTTTCCTAGCAGATTCTGCGGCTGAGGGAATCCGTTTCTCCTCTAAAGAGGGGGCACTAACTAATTCCACAAGAAGGGCACTATGGCTGAAACAGTGGAATGGGGACATCCGTTCAAAAGCGAAATTGTGCAGCCTCCCTTTCTCAGGGGAGTTCGTATTTGGGCCAGAACTGGATGCTATACTTGAGAGAGCATCAGATAAAAAGAAGGGTTTTCCCGAAAGATCGACGCCCAAGAAATAGCCCTTTCGGGACTTCAAAAGTCAGAAGGATTCATACAAGGACAAAGGGAAACGGGGACGCTGGAGCTACCCGAGAGGAGGTAAAGGAAGAGGGTTTCTGTTCTCCACCCCAACAGACCCTAATAGAAACAAAAAACAATGATGCCATGGTAGGGGGAAGATTGCTAAGGTTCAGAGAAAAATGGACAGAGATCACTTCAAATCCCTGGGCCTTAGATATATTACTACACGGTTATAATATCGAGTTCTGCAAACTTCCTCCTACAAAATACATGCCACCTTCTTTATCTATGTCACTTACATCCCACAGCCTAATATGGCAAGAAATATCTTCCCTATTATCTTCTGGTGTTATTGTACCTGTTCCACAAGATCAGGAAAAATCTGGTTTCTACTCTTCTCTTTTTTTGGTGAAGAAACCGAACGGCACAAACCGGCTGATTATCAACCTGAGAGGTCTCAACGAGTTTTTCATCTACCGAAAATTCAGGATGGAGTTGGTAAGATCAGCCACACACATTATCACAAAAATGCATTAATGTGCACTATAGACTTAAGAGATGAATACTATCACATCCCCATACACCCTTTCTCACATAGATTTCTAAGGTTTTCTGTCCTGTCTCCAGAGGGTTCTACACTACACTTCCAGTTTTGTGCACTTCCCTTTTGAATACCCTCAGCACCAAGAACCTTTACAAAGGTGATGGCAGAGGTAGTGGCGTTTCTCAAACTACAGGATGTACTGATCGTCCCGTACCTAGACGACTTGCTTATCATTGGCCAAGACAGAGAGAGTTTACTCTTTTCAAGAGATATCACCCTAAAAACCTTAGAGAAATTGGGATGGATAGTAAATTATCAGAAATCAGAACTCTCACCAGCTGCAGTGAGAAAATTCCTGGGCGCAAACTTAAACTCAGGTTACCAAATGTCGTTCCTTCCACAGGACAAGGGAGACCACATCAAAGATCAAGTAATGAAGTTCAGGAAAAGATTGGTGATCTCCATCAGAAAAGCCATGAAGATCTTGGGATCTCTGACAGCCTGCATCTCCTCAGTGGCCTGGTGTCAGGCTCACTCCAGAGTTATTCAGGGATGGATCCTAAGAAGACAAGAGGATCTGGACAGGAAAATACTGATTCCTCCTGCTGTCAAGAAAGACCTGTTGTGGTGGTTGGAGGACGGAAATCTGAGGAGAGGAATATTTTGGTCAAACAGTCCTTACATTCCGATCCAAACAGATGCGAGTCAGACAGGCTGGGGAGCAGTTATGCCTCAGCATTTTTCTCAGGGTACATGGACAGAAGAGGTTGCAAGAAGGTCTTCGAACTACCGGGAGCTGCAAGCAGTATGGGAGGCTCTCACGCAAACACTCCTCTCCTAGCTCACCACCACCTTCTCATCTTGTCGGACGATACGACAACAGTCTATATAAAAAGACAGGGGGGAAACAAGGTCTCCTCTTTTTTGATGCATAGACTTGTATGATTCATTTTTCACGCGCGTGACTTGCAAAAGTGGAGCATGCTGAGATTTATAGGCGCATTAAAGAAAACGTGCGTGTGTGCATGAAAAAGAATGCAAGTCTGAAAAAGCCTGTTGATTACAATGGATCAGAGTGCAATGCAAGATCTGCACGTCAAAAGCACACACAAAACATGCGTGTGAAAAACACAAGTGTAAAAGGGGCCTAAGACTTACCTATTATTGCCTGAGGAAGCAACACACATGTGGTGATACACATGGGGTCTGCTCAGGTCGACATTATCATTGTTCCCACTACTTAGATCTTTGTATCCTTTATTCACATGTGTGCCATTATTCACTGATGCATTGTTCCATACTGTGCTTTTTTCTGGCATTGATTTTAAAGCATACACTTGCACTGTTTATAGAAGACACTTTTCCACCCTTCTCCTTTTCCTTATCAATTGCCACTTTTCATATACATTGTAAAGACTTTAATCGAGCACATTTTCAGCCTTATTTCTAGCCTAGGTCAATTTTTGGGAAGGACTATTATATGATTCTCTCTTTTGTCTATTACATTACTTTAGGTGTGTTTCACTTTCTCTTTTTTAACAAAGATTGTTGTTATTTCATGATTTCCTAATGTATTCGATTTTTGTACTTTGTATCTGCACTCTTTAATTATGTTGTGTCTTCTCCACATTTGCGTTTTCCACACGTGTGTTCTGTGTGCGCTTTTGAAGTGCAGAACTTGCATTGTTCTCTGACCCATTGTAATCAATGGGCTTTTTCAGACTTGCATTTTTTTCATGCACACATTTTTTTTTTTTAACACACATTTAAATCTCAGCATGCTCTACTTTTGCAAGTCACATGTTTAAAAATGCACCATACAAGTCTATGGAGATGCATCAAAAACGCATTGCACTCTGAGACACATGCAAGTCCAATGCAAGTGCAATGCGTTTTTCACACATCAATTGCCATAGAAAGATAGACCTCAGTCCTGAGTCCTTTTCACGCACCTTATCTGCGCGTGAAAAACACATTGAAATTGCATTTAAAATGCATTGAAAACTGAAAGCTGAGACACTGAACAAACTCTGACCAAACCCTGATCGCACCCTGATCAAACTCTGACATGATCTGCAACGCGAGTGTGGAAGGGGCCTAAATATGTAAGTGGCTGAGTGGCACAACTTACATTTTCTTCAGTTTAATGTGATTCCCACACATATTTGTCCTTTCCATATTGTCGCTATGGATGCTAAGATTTAACATAAAAGAGGGGGTTCTAGAAAGGACATTTCATACCCTACCTGAAGGGCTAATAGTTCAAAGGAGTAAAATATAGTGACAGAGTCTCTTTAACATAATGAAAAAAATGATAAGACCATTTACAAAGCCAGTTTGTCTCTGGCAATATGTGTGGGGCAGAATTTTCCAGTGTATAACTCCGCATGAAAGCCATTGTTGTGGTTTACATTGGTATAAGACATAGTATGCTATTGTTATTATTTCATTTAGATAACGTGGGTTCAGCATGTATGACCTCATGATCATTTATATTAAAAGTAACCAAGAAGCTTTATGGATCTCAAAAATATGCAAAGGAAATCTACAGGTCTTTACACAAAAAATAAGCCCTCACACAGTTAAAATGATTTTAGAAAGATTTTTAAAATGACAGTACTAAAAATTACTATAACTACTAAAAATATGTCTTTGTGGTTTCTTTTGAAAGTTATTTAATGTTCATGTTAAGTGCAGGAATTGCTTATTAGAAAAAGATGTACAGTTTAAAAAAAAATGTACTCTACATAAAGTCAATAAAAGTTAATTAGTACGACATATGAAACCCAAAATTGTACCACAAAACAGAAGACCCCACAAAGCTATAGGGACCAAAAAATAAATAAGTTATTACTTGTAGAAGGCATTTACAAAAAACAAACAAAAATGAACCCTTTGCCGTAAACTACCCTCTCCATAAAGTCTAGGTGTTTGGTGCATATTGCAGCAAACATCCAACATTAAAACCAGCAGTTGGTGCTGGCATCAATTGTAGGTGTTAACCATTTACATGCTATTGGCAATGCCGATGAAATGACAAGTTATTGCCATGACAATCTCAAGTCTTTATAAGAGCCAAAGACTTGTCTTTTCTGTAGATGTCATTGTAACAGACCATGTGCAGAATCCCCATACTGCAATATGGCAGTATATGGTGGGATCGATCAGACAAGCTAGGGTTAAAATACACTAGTGGGTCTGATAAATAGTATAAGGAAAATATTGCCCAAATGTCCGAAATGACACTTTTTTTTTTAAATTGAAATTAAAAGTGATCAAAATGTCACACAGCCCCACAAATGTGACACAAAAATGACACCTAACACTCCATAAACCAAAGTATAGAAAGTTTATTAACCCCTTAACGCTGAAGCCACTTTTCACCTTCCTGACACGGCCCATTTTTTCAAATCTGCCCTGTGTCACTATAAGTGGTTATAACTTCGAAACGCTTTAACATATCCAAGTGATTTTGAAATTGTTTTCTCGTGACACATTGTACTTCATGTTAGTTACAAAATTTTGGTTGTATGTTTTGCATTTATTTATGAGAAAATCAGATATTTGGTGAAAATTTGGAAAAATTCTCAATTTTCGAAATTCAAAATGTTCTACTTTTTCCACACATGAGTCATAACACCAGAAAACATAATAACTAACATTCAACAAATGTCTACTTTATATCTCCTTGGTTTTTTATACATACTATCATTTTTGTAGGATGTTATGGGGCTTTGAACGTTAGGTGCGATTTTTCACATTTTCATAAAAAAAGCAAAATCCTGCTATTGAGGGACCTGCTAAGTCACTTTGAGAGGCCTAAATAAAAGTAAAACCCCATAAATTACCCCATTATAGAAACTACACCCCTCAACGTACGTAAAACAACTTTTATGAAGTTTGTTAACCCTTTAATTGGTTTACAGGGGTTAAAACAAAATCGGATGCAATTTTGAAATTTTTTTTTTTTTTTACTAAATTAATGTGTTTTTCATATAATGTACAAATTCTCAGTGGATAAAATACCAAAACGCTCCACAAAATTTGATACCCAATCTCTCCCGTGTATAGCAATACCCCATATGTGGTGGTAACCTGCTGTATGGGCACACGCCAGGGCATCAAAGGGAAGCTGCGCCATTAAGAGCAGATTATGCATTGTCACTTTATAATGGCTATACAATCTTTATTTTTTGGCCAATTTGGACATATAAGGACTTATTTTTTGCGACATGAGATGAACTTTACAAATACTTCATTTTAGTGGGTCTGTAGCTTTTTGATGAGATTTTATTAACTCTTTAATGTATGGAGGAAAAGAAAATTGTCAATTTTGGGTTCCTTTTTTTGTATATTTTGGGGGTCGTACACCATACTCTAAAAATACTATAATATTTTTATTCTCTAGATCACTACGATTACGGTGATACCTCATTTATATAATTTTTTATATATTTTACAGGAAAAAAACTAATATAAATAAAATCTCCTTTGTTTTTGCATCGCCATCTTTTCGGAGATATAACTTTAATATTTTTTTGTTGACAGTGCTAGTTTAGGGCTTATTTTTTACGTGTTGAGTTGTCCTTTTCAGTGGTACCATTTTGGTGCACATAACTTTTTTTTATCACTTTTTGGAACATTTTTGTGAAGGAATTTTATGAAAATTTACATTTTTGGTGAGTTTTTCGCGTTTTGTTATTACGGCGTTCACCGTACGGGTCCAATAATTTTTCTGACTTATTGTACAGATTGTTACGGCCCCCGGCGATACCAAATATGTGGGGTATTTTGGAAATTTTCAGGTTTTTTCACTTTATTAGATGTGTATAGGGAATGTTTGTGTTTAGGGGGACTTTAACTTTATTTAATTAATTATTTTTATTCAAAAGTGTGTTATTAGTGTTTTTTTACCTTTTTTCTTTACTTTTACAGGTTAGCTTGAACAAGTGATCCATTGATCACTTGTTCAAGCTATTCTTCACCTAATACAGTGTAATACAGATGTATTACCCTGTATTATGTGACACACTGAGCATGCTGCGCATGCTCAGTGTGTCACAGCCGGGTCCTGCCAGAAGGCACGGACCCGGCTCCCGGCAGGAGGATCGCGCAGCCCCGGGCACCGGCAGTCCCGGGGCTGCGATCGGAGCAGCGGACCCCCCCCCCCGGTAAGCGCCGTGGGGGGGTCCGATTCCAGCGAAAATGCCCCTGACACGCCGCGGTGTGTTAGGGGTTAACACCCGCGATCGGAGAAATCTCCGATCGCGGGTGTTAGAGGCAGGTGTCGGCTATAATATATAGCCGACGCCCGCAGCTTCTGGCGCCGGCTCCGTTCAGGAGCCGGCGCCAGAAGCTTGACGTACTATTACTGCATTTTGCGGGAACGCACCTCCCGCCATGCAGTAATAGTACGTCAAATGCAAAATAAATAAATGTTTTTTCGTACAAAAGGCTTTCATTTATAAAAACCTATTAAAACTTAAGAAAAACAATATAAATTTGCTACTCCTATATTCAAACAATCTAATGGATAAAGGGGAGGTGTCATTGGTAGGGCACAAAACTTTTTCTTTTCAATTTCACTGCATTAGGAATTTATGCTTTCCAGTATAAGAATATACCAATAGGAAGTAAATATTGTTACACAGATGTAAAGCCCTTAAAAAGCACTCTTTATAGAAAATTAAAAAGGTATGGATTTTAAAGAAGAGGAAAACATGGAAACAAAAAAACAAGTTTTAAGAGAGATGTAGTGATAAGGGTCTATGGCTTTGTTGCGCCTTCAATCTGCCACAGTCACAAGTCAATGCATGGTTTGCTACCATAGATACCATAAATCTTTGGATGAAAGATGTGGCATGACCTGGGGCTAATAAAAGGCTGGGAGTCTGGTGTTTTAGGGCAGATCATTTCACCTGTATTGCTGTTTTGGGCTTTTTGGTTCTGGATATCTTGCCAGTCCAGGAACCCCTTTGTCTGAGTATCTTGCCAGTGACCCTGGAACCCAGCAGCTTGCAATCCTGCCAGCGGTCCTGGAACTCAGCAGTCTGCAATCCTGTCAGCTGCCCTGGAACCTTGGGTCTGCAATCCTGCCAGTGACGCTAGAACATAGCATCCTGCTGTCCAGCCAGTGGTCCTGGAACCCTATAGCCAGCTATCCTTTCAGCCTGCCCTGGAGCAACAGCTGTCCTGCCAGCCTGCCCTGGAGCACCAGCTATCCTTCCAGCTTGCCCTGGAGCACCAACTATTCTGCCACCCTGCCCTGCAGCACCAGCTATTCTAACAGCCTGCCCTGGAGCACCAGCTATTCTGCCCCCCTGCCCTGGAGCACCAGCTATTCTGCCCCCCTGCCCTGGAGCACCAACTATGCTGCCAGCCTGCCCTGGAGCACCAACTATTCTGCCACCCTGCCCTGGAGAACCAGCTATTCTGCCAGCCTGCCCTGGAGTACCAGCTATTCTGCCAGCCTGCCCTGGAGCACCAGCTATTCTGCCAGCTTTTCAGTTTTACATTTCTGGTATTTTTTTTACTTGTTTTGCCTTGTTTTTCCATTTTTTTTTGCTATAAATGTCTTTACAACAAAAACATAACACAAAGCTTAATTGGTCAATTTGCTTTAAACTTAAGTCTTTACCCCCCACACTGTACATAGCCTTACTTAGGAATTGATTGTGTCCTTGATCTGTATAGTCGCAGTAGTCTAAACTAAGCTAGTAGAAATGTGTCATCGGTAAGCTTAGTAACTGTTTCTATTATTAAACAGTAGATCTGGGAATGGTGCTGTAGGCTAAATAGACTATAATACAAGACCAACTCAAGATTAGCATCTGACACGTGGAAAATCTAATCCCAAACACTTCTAGTAATCTCTTATACATCATATTACAAGTTCATCTTAGAACATGCTCAATCTGCCTATGGAAGCAACCATTAGCGGTGTATGGAGTAATTTTTTTTACAGTTTCTCCTCCTAAATATGTAAATCTAAACCCTTGCCTATTGCTGTAAGTCCCAGCAATCAATCTTTAATCTATGGGGAAACCTATTTTAGGAAGTACAATTTTCCTGGTGACAAAATATTTAAAATATGGGCTGCGCAGTGGCTCAGTGGTTAGCATTACAGCCTTGCAGAACTGGGGACCTGTGTTCTAGTCCCAGGTCAAAATCTGCAAAGATGTTGTATGTTCTCTACGTTCTCGCGTGGGTTTCCACCAAATTCTCTGGTTTCCTCCCACACTTCAAAATATATTCGTAGGTTGATTATATTGGGACCGATTTGGCAATCTCTGTGCAGCACTGCACTATATAAATAACGGAATTATTATTATCATTTAAAAATAAAGCGCCATAGCACCAATAAAATAAAAAACGCTTATCTGAAGTTACATACCCTGCACCTCAATGACTGCAGAAAATATGTTCTATCAAGTACATTTTTTTTATTAGATTATATTATTATATACAGTATTACATAAACAAAAGCTATGATAATACCTATTGCATTAAATGTTTTTAGTAATATCTACCCAGAGACTTTAAAGAATAATAATATGGTCATGTGCATGAGACTTAGCGATATAATGTACCTGAAATGTGAAACTTTTGGTTAAACCTGCTTTGTGTGCTTTGTGTCTCATCATTGTATAGACTGTCCCTAAGGACATCATGCTTTTCTTAAATAGCCTCTGAGTTAAGCTATTTTCTGTTACTAATCAATAAGCTAAGTCTAGCTCACACCAGATCTTTATATTTGCTGTCTTTGATTAATTACTCCTCTCTACTTTGGCTTGAATTTTTCACAAACTTAAAACTGCTAAAATTGAAAACTAAAATGAAATTATTCAGTTCTCAACATTCTGTTCTATTTTTTATTTTCAGTGATAGCAAAATGCTAATTTTAAGGGGTCAGCAAGAGTAAATTCACTTGCAGAAGATTGTTGCCAAAATTAAAATTCTTGTCTAAATAGTCCTAATGGGGCTTGGAAAAATACATTTGCAAAGCAAACCTTTTTCATGTAACTGAAACTAATTTCCAGCAATAACAGATAACAAAAAGTGTCTCTTAACAGTTGACTACAATCTAGCTGATGAGCTGGCTTTGCCTATCTGGTGAAACTATAAACCTATGCAGCACAAAGGTGACTCATAAACACAAACAGAAAAACTGACAAAAGTAAAACTGACACAAGTAAAGTCAGGTTAACCGGCAAAAGGCAAAGAGTAGTCAAAAAACACAGCAAGGGTAGCAATATAGCAAAAGCAGAAGTAGAGTGCCATGGGACTAGTAGAACCAGTAACTTAGGCTGGATTTGTGGTAGCATGTTATTGAATTACTTCCATTGCAAAACTGTTATTAATCCATTACAGATCTGAAGTATTATACTTTAACACTTTTATATGTTTTTATGCCTCAGTGTCCTGTGTCTCCTGCTGTGACCACACTTTCTCTGTCTAAGACTTGTTTGTTATTGGCTTTACACTTTTCTGTGTACTAGTGTGAACACTGGTCTATCTCTTATTTCCTGTTACCTGTCCACTCCACCATAAAGCAGAACAGGTTGCTCACCCCCACCCTCTCCATAGAAGAACATGTCCTTTCTTTTCACGGTGTACGGAACACCACGGTGCCGCACTTGTGCTTTGCACCCATTTCCTTCTATGGGGGACGTATATATGACGTATATAGGTCGGCCATATATATATATATCCTCCATATGGCTGTGTAAATACAGCGTTACGCAGATATGTCTCAATAGCTGCTAACCACAGGATTTAGAGAAGATTTAGAGAGATCCCTAATCCTGCCATTCTGCTGTCCCCTCCTTCTCCCCCTCTCAATCAACCAGCTTGCCATGCATTTCCAAACACCGAACCCAAAGCTTGAATGTCTACTTCGTGGGTGCCAAACTTTGCAGTTCGGGTATGCTCATTACCTTCTCATTACAGGATTGCTTTCTTATTAATGATTGCTTTTAGTTGGTGTTCATGGCTTGTTACACCTTTTTTCTTCATGTGTTCAATACATTTTCCCTGTAACATACCTCATTATAGCACATAACTTAATTTATGTCAAGACAAGGAAGAAGTGCATTCCCCATTTTCCCCACAGCCTTTGACTCTTCCTATTTTCTTCGCATGTTCTAAATCACAGACAACTGGGTGATGGTCCCTACCACAGAGCATTACTCAGCCAAGCGAATTTAATCTGTAGAGAAAGCTCTTGTACCCGTTTTGACATCTATGGCTTGATTTATTTTTCTAGTGTGCACATCTGGTGATATTAACAAAAGCACCTTTAGAAATATATTTGCACAGAAAATGGATGACTCCCACGGTGTGTATATATTTATTCATTCTGAAGAAAATATGGGCATGACAACAGGGACACAATAGAACATGAGATTATATTTCCAGCCTTCCATTTACAATGGCCAATTATAAAGGTTATCACAATACTGTACTGTGAAATGCTATCATAGAAGACAGAAAAAAGCATTTCAGTGTATTGCTGTTTTGTTAAAAGGTTAAAGAGTTTCACCAGTATTGATTGAGTATTGACTGCCAATCATTACAGCAGGTTTCTGCCCTTTGAACAGGCCCATATTTTCAACCAGCCAGTGGGTGTTGCAGCTGTCCTCCATGTTTCAGCATATTCAAAAGTAAATCATATCTTCTTCCTTCAGATTCTGCAGCATAGCCTCTTCTCTGAGCCTCTGTGCAGCGCCCTCACTGTGACATAGGAAGTGCAATAACATTATCAAGCTTATTACAACTCGAGTAGGATTTGGGCAGGAGTAAGAGGCCGTGGAAGCATGGGAGAGGACATTGGTTTATATTTTTTAAAAATGGGAACTGTATGTATGTAAATTAATTAGGGGACATCTTTGTATAAAAGATTAATGGACATCACCAATATGTAAATATGTAATAGGTGTTGTTATGCTCCACCTATGTTGTGTGCAGAGAGAATGAGGCTACATGATAAATCCCCTTGTATTTGTCACTTTTCAAGAAAATTCTAGAAAGGTGTGAAGCAAAAAAAAATAATATCGCTATGCTTAGCCCATCTTTCATGGTGAATGCAATAAACATATCTAGAAGCCTCACTCAGACAGTGAACTTAGAGGTCCACGTAGAATTTATCCGAGCAAAAAGGTCTTGTTTTACTGACATGTCTTACAAAAAATAATGCCTGCTATTAGAAAGCAGATTCAAAAAGACGGACTATGGCACATCACGTTGTAAAAGAGCCAAAGCCATTGTGGATGCTAAACAATACACTACAATACAGTACAGTACATCTTTCATCACTATCTAAGAGTAATAACAATGGGTGGGGGATTATTAAGCTGCCAAAGAGTAAGAATGTGCTTACTTGCCCATGGCAACCAATTACAGCTTTCATTTTACCAGGGCTAATGAACATTTTAAAGGGGAACTGTAATTGGTTGCTATGGGCAACTAAGCACATTATTACTCTTAAGCAGCTTGATAAATCTCCCCCAATGTTTAGTGTGCAATATCATGAAGTTGTCAACAGCAGTGATGGCCTTGTGAATAGGATCCAAACACTTGTGCTATACTGCAGCAAACAACCCTTAACCCCTTAACGCTCTGCGCCGTAGCTCTACGGCGCAGAGGTATAAGGGATGTATGAAGAGGGCTCACGGGCTGAGTCCTCTTCATACAGAGGTGGGGGTTTTTGCATATTGCACAAAACCCCCACCGCTAATAACCGCGGTCGGTGCTTGCACCGATCGCGGCTATTAACCCCTTCAACGCCGCCGGCAAAGTCGCCGGCGGCGTTTAAAAGACGGCGGCGCGCGGGCGCCGCCATCTTTTTTCCGATCGCCACGCCCCCGAACATCATCGGGGGGCGGCGATCGGTTGCCATGGTAGCCTCGTGTCTTCGTTTGACCCGAGACTATCTGGCAGCTGCAGATTCGTTACAATGAGCCAGTGGCTCATTGTAATGAATGTGCTGCAAAAATGCCATATATTGCAATACAGAAGTATTGCAGTATATGGTAGGAGCGATCTGACCATCTAGGGTTAATGTACCCTAGATGGTCTAAAAGATAGTGAAAAAAAAAATAAAAAAAAAAGTTTAAAAAATAAAAAAAATTAATAAAATATTAAAAGTTCAAATCACCCCCCTTTCCCTAGAACGGATATAAAACATAATAAACAGTAAAAATCACAAACATATTAGGTATCACCGCGTCCCAAAATGCCCGATCTATCAAAATATAAAAACGGTTACGGGCGGCGGTGACCTCCGAGGCGGGAAATGGCGCCCAAATGTCCGAAATGCGACTTTTACACCTTTTTACATAACATAAAAATGAAATAAAAAATGATCAAAATGTCGCACAGACCTCAAAATGGTAGCAGTGAAAACGTCGCCTCATTTTGCAAAAAATGACCCCTCAAACATCTCTGTGCGCCAAAGTATGAAAAAGTTATTAGCGTCAGAAGATGGCAAAAATTTTTTTTTCTTTTTTGTACACATTCGTTTAATTTTTGAAAATGTATTAAAACACAATAAAACCTATATAAATTTGGTATCACCGCGATCGCACCGAACCAAAGAATAAAGTAGGCGTGTTATTTGGAGCGAAGAGTGAAAGTCGTAAAAACTGAGCCCACAAGAACGTGACGCACGTGCGTTTTTTTTTCAATTTTTCCACATTTGGAATTTTTTTTCAGCTTCGCAGTACACGGCATGTTAAAATAAATAACATTACGGGAAAGTAAAATTTGTTACGCACAAAATAAGCCCTCACACAGGTCTGTACACGGAAAAATGAAAAAGTTATGGATTTTTGAAGTTGGAGAGCGAGAAATGAGCCGGAAAACCCTCCGTCCTTAAGGGGTTAATATATCTATTCATTCTCGGTACCCATGTAAATAGTCTTCAGGAGAATTTATTCTCTACAGTCAGAAATTTCTGTTCTACTACTAATTCATTAAAAATAATAATATTGGCATTCTACTTCCTATGAGTGTGTTTTTGCACCTTAAGTGGGTCTATTAAGATGACAATCTATAAAATTATAGAGCAGACGCATTTTATTCCTGAGGCAAAATATGCTAATTCATGTTAACAGAGCCACTTGATAGGTATGATCTTACACATGAATTTTTTCTGTAGTGTGAGGTACAAAAGGCATGCACACCATTTATAAATCATCACAAATGCATTTTATCTTTACTCAATTCCTTATTTTGGCTTTTCTTTTTTCCCTGTTAATGCTCTGGGAGACAACTGTAGTTTAGCTGGCAGGCCTGAACGGCAGGGGTGGAATTGACAGTAGTAAAACCAAAAAGATTCAGCAAATAAAAGATAATATAGATTGTCTCCTGTTGTGTCTGTTTTCAAATTACTGTGTTTAAATGAACTTCTGTTTCTGCTGACTGTCTTTCGTTTTTCTTTTGTCAGCCTACAGTGACCTTTTCTTGATGTATATTTCCTGTTGTGTTTTGTAGGATTTTACATTTCATTATTTTATACAGTTCTACATACAAGAAAGTGTTTGGATGAGGATATATGGATATGTTATTGCAGTAGCCTTTACTGACTTTGTGATCCTTATCTCACATAATGATCTGTTTTGTCAAGAGTGCTGCAAGAGAATGCAATTAAATGGATGCACAAAATGGGCTGCTCAAAATTGCTCCCAGCTTCTACGCTGATGCTTCCTTTTACCCTTTAACTTAAATAGGACCTCGGCACATCAAACTGTGAAACCAGTGGTTTAAAACAGCAGTGCCACTGAGTTTTGCAGAACTAAGTCAATAAAAGGCATAATGTAATTAAATTACAAAAATGTCACACATTGAACAAAATGTTAACCTTAACTTCGCCTTAGTCTAAAAGTATAAAACAGAAAAGTCATAAACTATAAAGTTCTTCACACCCAAAGATCAGTTGATGTAAAAACAAGACAAACAAAATATTTAATAATTATGTTAATGAAGAGTAGAGGCTTACAAAAATTACATCAATTCATGTATATATTTTTTTATTTTCATATTTTCTTAGCGTTTTTAAAATACAAAAAACAGCGACAACACATACATTAGGCTATTTAGACTATGTCAGTTTAACATGTTCAATTCAAGCAATGGAGGATGCAATGACATTTGCAGTACAAATTGCACAACTGTTTTCAAGCTGTGCTACAACATTAAATTATTATTATCACACGTAGTAAGAAGATGATTACTTTCGGCTACATTCACATTAACATGTGCCCGCAGTACCATAGCACGGCGGGCACAAGTTGGTGCCCCTTTTCCAGGGGTACGGAATGGTATAGTGCAGCACTTGTGCTGCACCGTACCGCTCCCGTAAGCCACCGTGAGC
This sequence comes from Engystomops pustulosus, assembly GCF_040894005.1. Classification (NCBI taxonomy): domain Eukaryota; kingdom Metazoa; phylum Chordata; class Amphibia; order Anura; family Leptodactylidae; genus Engystomops; species Engystomops pustulosus. Next base: position 93,830,473 of record NC_092415.1, on the reverse strand, counting down.
ACAGTGTCGTCTATGGGGGACGTATATATTCCATATATACGTTGGCTCTATATATGTTACTCATGTGGAAGTGTGAATGCAGCCTTAGAAAGATAACATGGTTTAATACAAACATGTTTTAGGCACTTAATATGAAGGCAAAGACTATTTTGGCTCTTATTGTCTAAAATAGGTGCTTTAGAACTATAAAACCCACTTTTACTGAGAGAGCATAGTGCTGTGTGAATGGTTTGCTGGTATGTACTTAAAGGAATAGGTAGTGTTCATGAGCTTGACAACTTCTGAGAAGTTTGGGCAAAAGGAAGTTTTCCAGTGGCGTGTTAGAAAAGGTTTGATAGAAAGTAGCAAGTGTCCTACCCCCACTTTCCTGTGGGGGTCTTGTACTCCTGTGGAGGTTCTACAATCCAGAAGTCCTGCCATCCAGTGGTCCTGCCATCCCGAGGTCCTGCCATCCAGAGGTCCTGCCATCCAGAGGTCCTGCCATCCCTGTGTCTGGTTCCTGTGGTCTATCCCTGTGTTTCCTGTTTCCTGCTTAGTCGCACCCGTGGAACGACCTGGAGGCACCCCGCCACAGCAAGACCATCCCACTTTGCGGCGGACTTTGGCAAAGACCAGAGGCCACTTAGACTATGATCCCGGGTAACGGCTAGTACCATTATCCCCTGTGGTGGTCCAGAGGGTCCACAGACTCTTTCCACAGAGACTCTCTGACAGTTCGCCCAGTTGAACCGTGACAATTGTCAATGGATGGCTCAGGGTTAATGTTTAAAAGGCATGGTCCCTCTCTGCACTTTTGATGCCATCTTCAACACCCTCTCTACAAAGTTGGTGTTTGTTAGGAGCATACAGATTAACTAATTTTAGATCTAGGTTATTAACTGTGCAGACCACCATACTATACCTACTATGCGCATCTATAACTTGAGTGTGGATGGTACGAGCTAGGGAGCTGCGAAATTCAACAAGAACACCTCTCTTTTTCCTTTAAAAAATGGAGGAGATAATTGTAGAATGTTTGTGATGTAGCAGGATTGGATTCTTCTCAGCTATATGTGTTTTCTGGGTACACAAGATGTCCCACTTTTGAGAGTGAGTCTCACTCCCCAGAAGAGAACTTTTGTGAGGACTATTAATACCTAGTATTAATTGAAAGTATCTTTAGGCCCATTCTTACTGGATATGGGGTGATAGGGGTCAAAGATGAAGGTTGATACTAGGAGAGAAAGTCTGTTAACTTTTTGTACAAAAAAAATTTCAGCATTTTTCCATTTCTTGACACCAATAACTATTTTATACTACAGTATACAGATTTGTGTATGGTCTAATTTTTTTATGAGATGAGATGAAATTTAATTGATACCTTTTTGGGGACTGTATAACCTTTTGATCACTTTTTATTAAATGTTTAAGAGTTGCAAAATGGCAAAAAGTTGCAGTTTGGATATTTGGGCACTATTTTCCATTACAAGGTTAAACACTGAGAATAACCATTTTTATCTTTTGAAATATTAGGCATTTTGGGATGTGGTGACAATATTTGGCATTGGATAAAACACTCGGTTGAAAGTGGATATTCAATATCATTATGCAGAATATTTATGATTTTATTTTATGAGTTTATTTTTTATATTAGTTCTAAGGAAAGGGGATTGATTTAGAGTTTTAGGTTTATATTTTAACTTAAAAAAAATGTTACTATCTTTTTTAGATCCCCAAGTGTTCTTTAACCCTTGAGTGTCTGACAGTTTCTTCCATATGCTGCAATATTGCAGTATTGCAGTATATTGCAGCTTTGGTAGTGATCTCTAACCATCTGCCTCCTAGTATATACTCCCAGTTGTCATAGCAGCATTAGGCCATCCCCCAAAAGACACCAGATTGAATGGGGTAAAGGAGGGAGTAAGAAGATGGATAAAGAGTTAGTCGAGAATAAATTAAGCATTCCAAGAGCTTGGTGGTGAAGGGGAGGTTAAAGACTGCTCATTAGTCAACTGCACTGCATGGGTCCAGGAAGTGTTTTTTATATAATGGGGTTACTACTGCATATTTGAAGGTATAGAGTGAACTGGTTGAGGTACAGGAAAAAATGGGATCCATGGAGCTTCTTCTGTTGGGTATAGTCAATTTTGTCTTTAAGATTAGTGTCCAGATCTTCAGCTCCAAGGTCTGTGACAGGTGGATGCTGTTTTGAATTAGTAAGAATTAATAAGACAATCTGACAGAATACCTCCCACTCTGGCACTGCAGACATCTAAGGGTTACTTTCTCTTTCCTGTCTCACAGTTTTAACTAAGGTCACAGACTGTCAGTCATCAGTCACTGTCAAATCACCTTACAAGTGGTTCTTTGCCACAATTTTAGTGATCGCACTGTCATATATGGACATTTAAAGGCAAAGTACATAATAATGCACTTGGAAATTACCTTACCCAGTCCATCCAGTCAGTGAAATAAAAATGACAGTCAAGGTAGACAATAATTCTTACCTTGGAGCGTTCTTTGTCAAAATTCTGGTGGGTCCGGGGTTCTGCGGAGGTCACCTCGATAGTCAAATCTCCACTTTTAATTGTGAACACCCAGGGATGTCAGAAAATGTCAGAGATTTTTATCCAGGGCTGCAAAAACCCTTCTTCAGTTGTGTGGTGATCTCCAAATTAGTTGTTGTAAGGGAAAACAAAATGGCTGCCATGGATGACGGAGTATAACAGAAATACACATACAGGTTATAAGCTGTACTCAATCACAATTTATTAAAGGTGTGTAGCCGTGTATATAGAAAACAGAACTGCTTTGCATAGGGCATGAACAGGTGATAAAATAATGAAATGCTATTGGTTAGCTTGGATATACTTTGAGCAACTCCCAGAAGCCCCCCTTAGGCTACTTTATAGGAATCTATAGCTCAATTTGATTGTCACACAACTTCAAACAGTTGTGTGTTAATCATACTATACAAAGAAGTCACCTCATTGACACCAACATAGATATGGTGCAAAGGATTTCTATGTGAAGTTAAGGATGTTTGTATTTGTAGGGTTGCAGACATGACAACGTTAAAGGTAATATCACTGCAGCCTCTACAATAATTAACATAAAAAGAGGCATCAGAAGGTACACAAGAGGCTACATTTACCAGTATATGAGTTCTATTATGACTCAGTTGAAAACTTAAACTATTCAGTGAAATAATGAGTATAATGTTTAACTTTGATGAATATTTGCATACATTTGTTGGCTGAGCAAGAAAATCAGCCTGTATGAAGTGGATTTACTGTTTCTGCAGATTGCAAATATATCAGAGTTTTATGATAAATGTAGATAACACTAGATGCTACTTGCCCATCTTCTGATTGCACCAAATTTTCACCTTTTTTTGCTTCTTTACCCCATCCACTTTTCCCTTCAATCCATATTGCAGAAAACACCACCATCTGTCAGAGCTAGTGCCGATTCTGGGTGGTAAACCTTTGATTGCCACTGGAAAATCTCCGCTGGTGCTTGGGCCCTGCCATCTTGTTTTTCATTGTCACTCCTCATGATGTCATCGGGGAGCAGTGATCGGGGAGGGTCTTTGTAATAACCAAGACTGTATGGTTTTAGCAGATTCATTAGAATGTACCAGTGGCACATTGTAGTGAATCATGTGTAAAAGTGTCATATACTGCAATACAATAGTATTTCAGTATATGGTAGGAATGATCAGACTGTCTAGGGTTAACCCCTATCCGAAGCGCACACTTTACAAAGCACATATGACAACGCGTTCAATACTATTACAGCGCCTTTTATGGTGCCAACTCCATTCATGAGTCAGCACCATGAAATGTGCTATAATAGTATGGCGTGAGTCAGCAAGTACCTTCCTGCTGCACTGTACCACAGCTGACACCCTGCTGTAACACCAGCGACTGGAGATTCTTCTGATTGCAGTTGTTAATCCTTTACATGTCGTGGTCAAACATGACTGATGTGTGTTAGGGGCTTCCTATGTGGATTGGACCCCCCTGCGCTGCTTACCAGGGGGACCAATACCAATACAATGGCAGCCCCTGGGTCTGTACAATCTTCACTGCATGCCACCAATGAGCATGCACTGTGTTAGCTCTATTTGATCTTAAGCAAGGGAACAGAAGGTTTCTTGTCAAAGCCAACCTGTCAAAAAAAGTTTTAAAACAATGTTTTTGATAATAAAATTAAAAAAAGAAATAAAATGAAAGTCACCTAACATGACAATTCCTTTTACACAACTAATAAAGTACAAAAAACACTGAATCCCTAAAAAAACACCACATTTTTGGTATCTCCACATCCATAACGATCTGTATAATAAATCAGAACAATTACTGGACCCACTCATTAAACGCTGTAAAAAAAATTGAAAAACTTGACAAAATGTAGAGATGGGCGAATTGATTCTAACAATTCTAAATTTGTTTAGAATTTAAGGAAAATTTCGATTTGTCATGATTCCGAAGTTTATGGTGACTCATGGGATCAAATTTTTTTTTTTTTTTCCTTTATTAGCAAATTGGCCGCAAGCACATCGTGTTACATGGGACAGAGAACTCTGTGAAGAAGAAAGGAACATGGCGGTACTGTTCCTCACTGTATGGGGGTACTGTTCCTCACTGTATGGCGGTAGTGTCCCTCACTGTATGGCTATATTCTTCACTGTATGGAGATAGTGTTCCTCACTGTATGTGGGTAATGTTCCTCACTGTATGGGGGTAGTGTCCCTCACTGTATGGCTGTATTCATCACTGTATAGAGGTAGTGTCCCTCACTCTATGGCAGTAGTGTTCCTCAGTGTATGGAGGTAGTGTCCCTCACTGTATGGCGGTAGTGTTCCTCACTGTATGGCTGTAGTCTTCACTGTATGGAGGTAGTTTTCCTCACTGTATGGCGGTAGTGTTCCTTACTGTATGACAGTAGTGTTCCTCACTGTATGGCAGTAGTGTTCCTCACTATATGGTGGTAGTGTTCCTCACAGTGTGGCTGTATTTCTCACTGTGTGGCGGTAGTATTCCTCACTGTATGGCAGTTGTGTTACTCACTATATGGCGGTAGTGTTCCTCACTGTGTGTCTGTATTATTCACTGTATGGCGGTAGTGTTCATCACTGTATGGCGGTAGTGTCCCTCACTGTGTGGAGGATGTGTTTCTCACTGTATGGGGGTAGTGTTCTTCATTGTATGGCGGTAGTGTTCCTCACTGTATGGAGGAAGTGTTGTTCACTGTGTGACTGAATTCCTCACTGTGTGGCGGCAGTGTCCCTCACTATGTGTCGGTAGTGTTCCTCACTGTATGGCGGTAGTGTTCCTCACTGTGTGGCGGTAGTATTCCTCACTGTATGGCTGAAAAATAGATTGGATACAGAAATAGGTACCAAAATAGCAGGATTATATCAATCACTGTGTAACGACCTAACAAGTGTAACGACCTAGTGTGGTCTTGTATTTAGTAACCCAATGCAGTCACGCACCTAGTGTGTTTAAATCCAGAATAACTAGGTAAACACAAAGAGTACCCCTTGCATTGCAGGGGAAAATGGACAAACACTAATGACTAGTAATAAAATTAAATCTTTATTAATGATAATTGCAAACATATAAAAATATACAAGTGGCAGCAAACTGACACTGATATATAAGTAAAAATTGTGTTTATGGTTTACAAAACAGCAACCGAGTGGAATGGCACAAATACAAAAGCGGGACCACCCGGACAAAATGGAGGATGAATAGTACGCACTGTATGTACAAATTGAGCTAGGCATAAGATGTGTACTACACCAAAGGTTTTTTCTATGGACCAATCTATTGGCAACCAATTACTAATACCCAGAAAGGGGCAAGTTACGTTTTATAAAGGGGGTAGGTAGGTAGGTAAATAGCCAGCTCTTACCAAGTTGATAGTGCTCCACCGTCCGGGAAAGGCCGCGTCCCCGACGCGCATTTGGGCTCACGCTGAGCCTTCGTCTGGGGGGTGGCGTCTATCCGGTATAGGAACCGTATATAAAGAAGAAATGAGCCAATGGGCGTGTGAGAAGGAGTGCACGTGACCGCACACCCGCGGGTCACAAGACCAAATCCCGCCGGACTTGGCCACATGACCCGCGGCGTCACCGGGACACGTGACGCGATCTCGCAAGAGCACAGCACGTGTTCACGGCACCAGTCTAAAAACCCAGATAAAGCGCTGTAGAGCGCATGCGTACAGGGCGCCCCCCAGAGAGGGAATGTCTGGTTACAGTGCAAGTGATAATGCGAACCAGACTCGTTTCAGGTGATCACCAGTGCATGAAAACAAATACATATTGTAGCAAGAAATTATTATAATGTATCTTGCATAGCAAACACAAAAAATTGTGCAACCTTTTAAAAACTCACTGTATGGCTGTAGTCATAGTATCATAGTATATAAGGCCGGAAAAAGATGCAAGTCCATCAAGTCCAACCTTTAAGAATTAAATAAATGTTTTATCCCCATAATCCTAGATATTTTTTCTCTCCAGAAAGGCATCCAGGCCTCTCTAGAACATAACACCATAATAACCTCCTGCGGCATAGAGTTCCATAGTCTCACTGCTTTTACAGTAAAGAACCTTTGTCTATGTTGATGGTAGAATCGCCTCTCCTCTTGGCGTAGGGGATGCCCCCTTTGTCCTGGTCACAGACCTAGGTATAAAAAGATCTTTTGAGAGATCCTTGTACTGTCCATTCAGGTATTTGACCTGAGAAAGCTGCGGTTGACGGCGGAACGCATGGGGCGACCTCTCCTAAACCCTCATCCCCATCCCACATCCTTCTGGTAATCTATAGACATGGGTCCGTGTGGGTAGTATATGTCATTAGGGCATTATTATTACTTCCCGGCATAGAAAGATATTTTGCACAAGTTGTGCACAGATCTTCACATTCCTCGTGCCCAGCTTGCTGATTGTAGATACACTACTTCAGTTTATATATACACGCACCAAGCCGTCATATACTTGCACTTTGTAGTCAGTGTTGTGGGATTGGTCTGTGGGTGGCTCAGGTCTGGATGACCTGACAGTATCAGGTGTCAGGCTCTAGTTGGCTTTCCATTTATGGGTGCATTGCTTTGCATCCTTTTTAAATGTGGATCCTTTTGCCCTATTGATGTTTGTGATATGTCTATTCTGTTAATAAAAATAAATTTTGGCTTTTTGCTACTTGACACATGCTTCTCTGTTTTTTTGTATAGTTTGTTTTTGCATGTGTGTAGCCCTTTATAGGGTTCTATTATTGTGTTCAGATCCCAAATCTGCTTACATTCAGGTATTTGTACATTGTAATGAGGTCTCCCCTCTGTCGTCTTTTTTCTAAACTGAATAATCCCAAATTTTGTAATCTGTCATTGTATTCTAGTCCCCCATTCTCCTAATAATCTTGGTTGCTCTCATCTGCACCCATTCCAGCTCTACTATGTCCTTTTTATACACTGGTGCCCAAAACTGTACACAATATTCCATCTCTGGTCACTAAAATTAAGTTTACCATCCACCAATACCCCCAAGTCCTTTTCAGCTCCAGTTTAACCAAGCAATTGACTGTTTAGAAAATAGACTTTTTGTTTCCATGGCCCAAGTGCATAACTTTACATTTATCTACATTAAACTATTTCTCTGCCCACTCTTCAAGCTTCCACATATCCCTCTGTAATGCCAAACTATCGACCTCAGTATTTATTACTTTACACAGCTTAGTGTCATCTGCAAATATTGAAACTTGACCGAGTAAACAAGGTCATTAATAAAAATATTAAAAAGAGGTGGCCCCAATACTGACCCATGTGGCACTCCACTGGTAACATCAACCCAATCTGAGAATGTGCCATTAATGACGACCCTCTGTTTTCTATCACTAAGCCAGTTACATACCCAAATACACAGATTTTCCCCTAGTCACAGCAGTCTCATTTTATGTACCACTGTATGGCGGTAGTGTCCCTCACTGTGTGGTGATAGAAGGGATACCAAATTTGTATAGGATTTTTAATGTCTTCATACATTTACAAAGATTAAAGCCTCCTGTACAAAAAAAAATATTTTGCCATCTTCTGGCGCTGATAACTTTCTTATACTTTGTGTACGGAGCTGTGCATGTAATTTTTTGCGACTTTTGATGACTGAGCAAACTTTTGATCACTTTTTAGAGAATTTTTGATATTTTTCAAAATTACATTTTTACTGTTTTTCAGACTCCCTAGAGTACTTTAACCCTGCCATACTACAGCTGATCGCACATTGTAATGAAGGGGTTAAACCAAGATAACATTGGATCTTTGGTAGACCCGAGACAGCCTCGGGTCTACGCAAGATCCGAGGCTGTCATGGCGAAGGATCACCGCCCCCGGATGACGTCCCCGATGACGCCCATGCACCGCCATCTTTTTGAAGCCACCGGCAGCATTGCCAGCGGGGATGTGTGGTTTAACACCTGCAAAGACTCACCAGCTATGATGGGGGCTCAGCCCACACCCGGCATGTGACGTACCATTACGTTACATGCTGTGATTCAATTCGGTTTAAATAGAATTTTCTCTGAAAATTTGGTGAACCGGGTGGTGCCCATCTCTAATCAAATCCCTTTACAAATAATATTCAGAAAAGTGATCAAAGAAAGTTACAAGCAGAGGAAATAATTTATGGTGAGGGGCAGCATAGGAAATAATTAATGGTCGGGGCAGCATAGGAAATAATTAATTACAAGGGGCAGCATACGAAATAATTAATTATGAGGGGCAGCATAGGAAATGATTAATGGTGGGGGCAGCATAGGAATTAATTTATGTGAGTGGCAGCATAGGAAATAATTAATGTTGGGCAGCATAGGAAATAATTAATGGTGGGGGCAGCATAGCAAATAATTAATGGTGGAGGGGCAGCATATAAAATAATTACGAGAGGCAGCATAGGAAATAATTAATGGTGGGGGGTAGCATAGGAAATAATGGAAGGGAGCAGCATAGGAAATAATTATGAGGGGCAGCAAAGGAAATAATAAATTATGAGGGGCAGCATAGGAAATAATTAATGGTGGAGCTGGCATATGAAATAATTAATGGTGGAGGGGGCATATGAAATAATTAATTATGAGGGGGAGTCCCCTTGTGATGCGGAAAGCTCCTTATCCAACCCGCATTCTCTTTACACCATCATAACAACAAGAGTGGTTTCAAGAATTCATATTCCTTCTCATGCAGCTGTATTACCATTTCCAAAGACTTGAGGTCCCCCTTGAGTTGTTACAGGCTTTGAGAAAACCCTATTGAATGGACGGCGGATTTAGTTGGGGCAGATTTATCAAGCTGTCTGAAAGTCAGAATATTTCTAGTTGCCCATGGCAACCAATCACAGCTCCCCTTTAAAATATTCATGAGAACTGGTAAAATGAAAAGTGAGCTGTGATTGGCATGGGTGTTGCATATGTCAACTGCACAAAGACCCACCATGTATTCTTCATTGTCACATTGTATTTCATGAATTTGTTTGTTCTGCTTTATAGCTTGTGCAGAACAAATAAGGCTCTAATATAGATTAAAGATGAGGAGTTATAAAAGATGGTCTTCCATTGAATTGCACTCCACCTTCTGAACCTTCTCTCATGGGGTCAGTGTATTTATTCATAACTCTGTGTATTTTATTTTGTTCTCAGCTAAAACTAATTCTGAGGGAAGATTTATCTTCTTGTATGGGAAACTATGCGGGGTGGTGTGTATACTTGCTTTCCTTTATATTCCTCCCCCCTTTTCCTTACATGTATTAAAAATATTACTGACATTTGTGGAACAAAATAATAACTGCCCAGTATGGGCATTTGGAGATTACAATTGTGCTATTGATGCGGTTTTAGATAGGATTAGTGGGGGAGGTGGTAGAACTACAGCACGGTTGTATAAAACTCCATTAGCAAAGTTCTGCAGTGAAATCGGTTTCTATGATGTGTGGAGAACTAAGTATGGGGACAGAAGGGCTTTTTCATGTTTTTCTAGCTCAACAGGGTCCCTGTCTAGAGAATATTCGTTGTCTTATGTCAAGAGTATGAAGTGGCCAGTATGTCAGACCATTTGTTAACCATCTTGACTAGAGATGAGCGAGTATACTCGTCCGAGCTTGATGCTCGTTCGAGTATTAAGGTACTCGAAACGGCTCGTTGCTCGGATGAGTATTTCCCCTGCTCGAGATCGAGCATTTAATTTATAAAACACAGTGAAGAACAATGAAGAATAGAATAAAAACAGTGAACACAGTGAACACAGGATCATTTAAGTGAAAAACACAGTGAAAAACACAGTGAAGAATAGATTACAGATGTTTGGCACATCTGCTTACTTGTCGGAAGATACGAGCGAAAAGGTGCGAACAAAATAGTATGTGAAGAACAATATATATGTGTGAAGAACACATTGAAGAACACGGTGAGCAGGACAGAGACACCGGGGAGCAGGACAGAGACACCGGAGCAGCGGCAGCACAGAGACACCGGAGCAGCGGCAGCACAGAGACATCGGGGCAGCGGCAGCACGGAGACATCAGGGCAGCGGCAGCACGGAGACATCGGGGCAGCGGCAGCATGGAGACATTGGGGCAGTGGCAGCACGGAAACATCGGGGCAGCACAGAGACATTGGGGTAGCAGCACGGAGACATCGGGGCAGCACGGAGACATTGGCGCAGTGGCAGCACAGAGACATCGGGGCAGCACAGAGACATCGGGGCAGCACGGAGACATCGGGGCAGTTGCAGCACGGAGACATCGGGGCAGCGGCAGCACCGAGACATCGGGGCAGCATGGAGACATTGGGGCAGCGGCAGAGAGATCGGGGAGACTTCACTGGAAGAAGAGGAGCGGATCCCGGGACAGCGTATCTCCCGACAAGTAAGCAGATGTGCCGAACATCTGCAATCTATTCTTCACTGTGTTTTTCACTGCGTTTTTCACTTAAATGATCCTGTGTTCACTGTGTTCAAAGTTTTTATTCTATTCTTCATTGTTCTTCACATCTGCTAACTTGTCGGAAGATAATATACGCGAAGAAAAGTGAAGAATAGATTGCAGATGTTTGCATACATCTGCTAACTTATGAGAAGACATTCTTTTTCAATTAAAGGGGTTGTGTCACCATAGCAAATGGCTGTAATTGGGTCCAATGCATTGTGTCAAGTACTTTCACCATTTACACTTATTACAAAATCTGCAGGCTTACTGAGATAACTCCTTTTGTCCTGGTTGCTGGCGCCCTCTAGTCAGGGCCGCCGATAGGGCAGTACAACTGGTACTGCCCTATGGGGCCCGGACTCTAAGACACTAGGGGGGGGGGGGGGGCCCGGCCGGTGGGCCGCAGACTGTGCGGTCTGTGCTGCACAATATGTGTGGGGTGGAGGCGCCGGGGGCCGCTGGTTAACCCCTTCCCGACATTTGACGTACTATTACTGCATGGCGGGAGGTGCGTTCCCGCAATATGCGGTAATAGTACGTCAAACTTCTGGCCCCGGCTCCTGAATGGAGCCGGGGCCAGAAGCTGCGGGTGTCGGCTATATATTATAGCCGACACCCTCCTCTAACACCCGCGATCGGAGATTTCTCCGATCGCGGGTGTTAACCCCTAACACGCCGCGGTCGCGCTGACCGCGGCGTGCTAGGGGCATTTAACAGGATTCGGACCCCCCCGCGGCGCTTACCGGGGGGGTCCCGCTGCTCTGATCGCAGCCCCGGGACTGCCGGTGCCCGGGGCTGCGCGATCTTCTTCCGGGTGCCGGGTCCGTGCCTCCTGGCAGGACCCGGCTGTGACACACTGAGCATGCGCAGCATGCTCAGTGTTTCACATAATACAGTGTAATACATCTGTATTACACTGTATTAGGTGAAGAATAGCTTGAACAAGTGATCAGTGGATCACTTGTTCAAGCTAACCTGTAAAAGTAAAGAAAAAAAAGTTAAAAACACTGAATAAACACAATTTTTAATAAAAATAATTAATTAAATAGAGTTAAAGTCCCCTAAACACAAACATTCCCTATACACATCTAATAAAGTAAAAATACCTGAAAATCACCAAAACCCCCCACATATTTGGTATCACCGCGTCCGTAACAATCTGTACAATAAGTCAGAAACATTATTGGACCCGTACGGTGAACGCCGTAAAAACAAAACCCGAAAAACTCGCCAAAAATATAAATTTTCATAAAATCCCTTTACAAAAATGTTCTAAAAAGTGATCAAAAAAAGTTATGTGCCCCAAAATGGTACCAATTGAAAGAACAACTCAACACGTAAAAAATAAGCCCTAAACTAGCTCTGTCAACCAAAAAATATTAAGGTTAAGTTCCCGAAAAGATGGCGATGCAGAAACAAATAAGATTTCCTCTGTATTAGTTTTTCTCCAGTAAAATTGTAAAAATAAATGAAAAACTATATAAATGAGGTATCACCGTAATCGTAGTGATCTATAGAATGAAAATATTATAGTATTTTTAGTGTATGGTGTACGACCCCCAAAATATACAAAAAAAAGAAACCCCAAATTGACAATTTTCTTTTCCTCCATACATTAAAGAGTTAATAAAATCTCATCGAAAAGCTATAGACCCACTTAAATGAAGTATTTGTAAAGTGCATCTCATGTCGCAAAAAATAAGCCCTTAAATGTCCAAATTGCCAAAAAAATAAAGATTGTATAGCCAATAAAAAGTGACAATGCATAATCTGCTCTGAATGGCGCAGCTCCCCCTCAATGCCCTGGCGTGTGCCCATACAGCAGGTTACCACCACATATGGGGTATTGTTATACGCGGGAGAGATGGGGGATCAAATTTTGAGGAGCGTTTTGGAATTTTATCCACTGAGAATTTGTACATTTTATGAAAAACACATTAATTTAGCCAAATAAAATGTAATTTCGAAATTGCATCCGATTTTGTTTTAACCCCTGTAAACCAATTAAAGGGTTAACAAACTTCATAAAAGTTGTTTTACGTACGTTGAGGGGTGTAGTTTCTATAATGGAGTAATTTATGGGGTTTTACTTTATTTAGGCCTCTCAAAGTGACTTGAAACCTGAGCAGGTCCCTCAATAGCAGGATTTAGCTTTTTTTATGAAAATGTGAAAAATTGCACGTGACGTTCAATAGTATGACTCCTATTGGCAATCTACCAGAAGAGTGTGCCTTGTCGTAGCAACAGGCCTCAAACCCTGTTTGTGAAAGGTCACTGCGGGGGGCAGGAGGCTTGTTCGGTTTTGGGGTGTGTTGGGGCCCAGACACTTTTGCTGTATGGGGCCCCGAATTTCCTGATGGCTGCCCTGCCTCTAGTGGTAGCTGTGTCCCGTTCTGAGCAACAGCTGATCTGGCCGAGTCTGCGCACAAACATTCCACCAACTGCTCTGCACTACAGATCACTCCACACTGAGAGATCACCTGACAATAGGAAGTGAGACATGGGGGCAGAGAGCTCAGCTGTCTCCACCAGTGAATGAGGTGATTTCCACTGCTCCACAGTTGCTTCCAGCAGCAGATACAAGGTAACTGCAGACATACATGACTATCTGCTGCACAGAGGAGTCCCCCCTAACATGGATCATAGCAATGTAGTAGCCCTCTCCTCCCTCCACCATTAGTCAGGTCACACAGGAGGCTGCAGAGATAACACAAGTAACAGGCTGAGCTCTGACCTCTCCTGATGCATCTCCTGTACTCTCCACCATTCACTGTCCCTATATGCTACCCTGCTGTCCTGCAAAGGGGCCCCTGTCCCTGACTAGCAGGGAAGTAGCTAAAGATCAGTAATATGTGAGAAGCTGTCACCTATTTATCTATGCATCCATGCATGTCAGCCTGACCGACCATGATGCTGTGAGAATACATAGTACATGTGTACTATGTGCAGTGCCCTGTGTAATGTGCAGGGGGCGCCAGATTCAGGATTTCTGGCGCACGTTCTTCATGAATCTGGTGCCCCCTGCACTGCTTTGACAGACTGCACCAACTTTTTTTGGTGCACTTTTAACATGGGGCGTATGACACATTTCAATTGGACTTCTATTGGATCAGTAATGCAGGGACTATTTGAGCACAGCAGGTGGAAAGAGACTCTGAAGGCTGAGCGCTCTGTAGCGCTGAGGTGAGGCCAGTGAGTTGCCTCTGTCAGTGCTGTGCATGTGCCCAGCTAGGCCCCTCCCACATCTGCTTCTGTGTGGAGCAGAATAGAGGCTGAACAAGCATCATAATAACAAATAGAAAGGTACTTTTACTTCCAGGTAACCTTTACAAATAGATTTTTGAAATATTTTAACCTCTTTGACAGCTTTTTGCAGTCAATTGTTTCGTGGCATAACCCCTTTAAATAACACATTTTATTCCCGAACCATGGTCCCTTTGAAAAATGCTTGAGTCTCCCATTGACTTCAATGGGGCTTGTTATTCAAGACGAGCACTCGAGCATCTGGAAAAGTTCATCTCGAATAAAGAGCACTCGAGCATTTTAGTGCTCGCTCATCTCTAATCTTGACATTAGATATGGAAACCAGGGGCTTAAGGAGGCCCCCGAAACTTAATCCTCATTGGTTAGTTCTATTAGAAAAGGATGAACAGGCTACATTGGAGAAGTCCAGATTCTGGCAGGAAAATATTAACTCCACACACATTGAATCAGTATGGGATGCCCTCAAAAACTATTTTATAGGAGCATGGTGGTTGATGGAAATAAAATTTTGCAGGAAGAACTTTATGAGAAGGAAAGTAGAACTTAAAGATCAGGTGTGTTATGCACAAAAAGAATACACCAAAATGGTTACTGAAAACAATCTTGAGAAGTTGCAGTTAGCAAAAAGGGAGTACTCTAAATTTATGGAAAATAAGGCACAACAAAAAAATTTTTTTTAGAGGACAGACATACTTTTGTGAATCTGGTAGACCCGGGAAGCTCCTAGCCAAGGTTGACCAACAACAATAGGGGTGTCATCGAATAGAATGCATACAGAAAGAGGATGGCTATTTTAAAGACCTTTGAAGACTTTTTTGCTACCCTATATACAACTCAACATAAAATTAGCAAGGAGTCCTCAAATAAATATGTCTCCCGCATTCCGTTATCTGCACTCCCCTCTTTACAAAAGAAAGCACTCGATCAACCGTTAACTCTGGAAGAGGTGAAAAAGGCAGTTAAATCATTTTCTGGAAATATTAGTCCAGGTATGGACGGACTCCCGTTTGAAATATATTGTAGGTTTGGATATGTTCTGCTACCAATGTTGCTTTCAGTGTTTAAAAGCGGATTAAAAACAGAAATTCTGACTAGGTCTATGAGAGAGGCCCTAATAGTTAGGAAGAATCCCCAAGAGAGGGAGTCATATAGATCTATATCGCTGTTGAACACCGACATCAAGATTTTGGCAAAAGCACTGGCATGGAGGCTCCACTGGGTTGTGAGTGGACTTGTACACCTGGATCAGATTGGGTTTGTACCGGTAGGCTTCTGACCTCTAATCTAGAACGACTTTTTATTAATATTCAATTCAATAAAGGGGTCGGTGGCCGCTCCATCCTGTCATTGGATGCAGCAAAAGCCTTCGACAGGGTGGAGTGGCCTTTCTTATGGGCAACTATGAACTCAATGGGTTTTGGGGAGAACTTTATCTCTTGGGTTAGATTGTTCTATAGTGCCCCTATGGCAAGGGTAATGGTTACTGGTAAAATCTCAAAGGGTTTTCAACTTACTATAGGCACGCATCAAGGTTGTCCACTGTCTCCACTCTTATTTGATCTATTTATTGAACCCCTAGCATTTCTTATCAGAGCAGACCCCAACATAGTAGGCTGTGGTGTTGGTGGGGAGACAGATAAAATCTTATTATACGCGGATGATATACTGCTATGTTTGGGAGATACTAGTAAATCTATCCCTAGGGCCATCAAAGTAATACAGGACTTCGGGAGTATGTCAGGATTAGAAATTAATTGGGGTAAGACGGTGTTACTCCCGTTGGATGGAACTAAATTCGACGGGGGAAATGATATCAGGATACTTGACTCACGTCAGAGTTTGAATTATCTAGGGATACAGATATCGGAGCATATTGAAAGATATACTGAACTTAACCTTATTCCATTAATCGCTAAGATTAGGTCTAAAATATCTATCTGGACAAAATTGCCCCTATCCATAATGGACCGAATCGGTTTAATTAAAATGGTGATACTACCCCAACTACTGTATGTACTCTGTGCGTCTCCGGTATGGATAGAGGACAAGCTTTTCCGACTGATAGAAAAAATTCTTAAAAAGTCAAAACATAAATGAGCATAAGGCAAGCAACATCTTTACATTTAGCTATGGTAATTTGATGGGATAAAAGATTAAACTGGCACAAACAGAAAATGTTGAACATTTCTAAATTGCTGCAGTTTTCTTTACACCCCAGCAGCAGACAAAACAACCTGACATCATCTACTTTTTTTATTCCTGTTGCCATAGCAACAAAAAGAAAATTTGCCAGAACACACATAAACTTTGAATGGTTAAATGGTTAAATGCTATCTATGCCTATGATGCTTTAATTCTGCAAATTAATCCTGTTAATAGAATGTTCTTGGACAGTTCACAGACGCAATTATTGTTTCAACTTTAATCAAAGGTAGAATATTTTGGACCAAGAAATTCTTCAAAATCATTTATAATGCATATTTTCTTGAATTCACAAATATAAAATACCAGTCAAATAGTCAACTATTGTACATGTAAAATATGCATAATACCATTAACCCCTTAAAGACATAGCCAGTTTGTAGCTTAAGGCTCAGCCTCATTTTTTGTATTCTGACACGCATCACTTTATATGGTTATAGCTAGACATGGGTGAATTGATTCTAATGATTCAGAATTCATTCCGAATTTCAGGAAAACTTTGATCCCAAAGTTTACGGTGATTTGTGGGATTTTTTTCCTCTTTATTAGCAAAAGGCTGCAAGCACAATGGGGGTCATTTACAAAGGGCCCGATTCGCGTTTTCCTGACGTGTCACCCATATATTTCCGATTTGCGCCGGTTTTTCCTTGAATTGCCCCAGCATTTTGGCGCACACGATCGGATTGTGGCGCATCGGCGCTGGCATGCACGCGACGGAAATCGGGGGGCGTGGCCGAACGAAAACCCGACCCGGCCTCGGGGAACTTCAGCACAGCACGTCGGAGGAACTACCCTAGTGAATCCCGGCTGGACCCGAAACCACCGCAGAGAACGCACCACTGGATCGCGAATGGACCGGGTAAGTAAATCTGCCCCAATGTGTTACATGGGGCAGAGAACTCTGGGAAGAAGGAAGGAACACCCTCGATCACATGTGCAGGCATATAAGCCAATCAGCGTCCGGCAGGCTTATGTATTGTCACAGCTCTATGAAAAGCCATTTGCAATTCAGTCATTTCACTCTGCATGTACTGTCTCTAGAGTCTAGATACTTGTACTCAGTAGCTGATTGAGTGATTTTTTGGGGGGATCTGTATACCCCAAATTTCAATCCTTTTTTATTGCTAAAGTTGATAGCAAGATATCTGTGTCAAGTCCACATAGTTAATTAACCAATATGTCAGACAGAAAGGTGGCTGGTGGAGCAGGCAGAGGTCGCAGCACAGGTGACTCTCTGAAGCCAGAACTGCCTGTGTCATCTAGTGGCAGTGTGTTGATCAACAATCCAAGGTTGTTGATTGGTTGACAAGGTCATCCACTTTCTTCCAAATTACATCTGACAATCCCAGCCAAGAGTTCCTTAGTTGGCATGACCCAGGAGCTGGTCAGTGGCTCTCACCTGTCCTCAACCAGCCTCTGTCCTGTTCATTTCCTGTTCACAGATCTACTAGGTCAGTGATGGCGAACCTTTTAGAGACCGAGTGCCCAAACTACAACCAAGACCCAATTATTTATCGCAAAGTGCTACCACAGAAATTTTATTTGTGATTTATACTCCCTTCTCTGTCACAGTTTTCATTGATACCAGCACCCTGAGGACACCAATAAAGCAGAAAATAGTCCCAGGTCGAGCTGTCACTTTAAAATAGCTCTGTGCACAGCAAGTCCTGGGATGTCTGGGACTGCAGGAAGATACCTGGAGTCATCTCTGGTGATGGCCTGAGTGCCCACAGCAAGGGCTCTGAGTGCCACCTCTGGCACCAGTGCCATAGGTTAGCCATCACTGTACTAGGTGGTCTGGGCTCAGCACCACTGTGAGGATGAACTCTGTGAGGACAGTCAGCAGCTGCTTGGCAGTGAAGAGGTGGGGCAGACTTCCGCTGCTTCGGGTATTGGGCAGGAAAGTAGAGATGTGGAGAATGGCACAGGAGGTTATGTTGCACTTGCAAGTAGTCAGGCTGTGCATACTGACACAGTTGAGGAGAATAGCAGTGACAGGGAAACACAAATCGATGATGATGTAGCCGATCGAACTCGGGAGCCGGATGAAGGGTGTCAGCTTGCGCACCAGGCAGCAAGTCGCTACTGTGGCCGTGAGACAGCAGGGTGGCAGCAGGCGAGGATGGAAGCTAAACATGTGCGGGGAACAAAAGCTGATTCGCAGGTCCAAGTAAGCAGTGTTACATGGGCCATGAGAACTAATGGCTTGTGCCGAACTGAGGTGGAGAGTTCCATGCAAAATTTATTTTCCAAAAAGGCAGTACCATCCCTTCACAAATATGTAGAACAGAAGGTGGGCCAGTCCTTGAGCTTATCCACTTCTTACAAGGTGCAAGGGAGCACGAACGTGTGGAGCTGTAACTACGGTCAGGGCTAGTACATGTCCTTTACGGTCCATTGGGTGATTGTGTTTTCCGCCCAGCCACAAAAACTTGAACAGGAGACGCCCCCTTCTCCTCCAGGTTGTCAAACTGCTGCTCCTGCGCCAATGTCTTCCTCAGCCGCCACAAGTGTAAGTCCTGCTCCATTATACCACATTTGCAGGGCAAAGTGGTGTCGCACAGTTCTAAACCTGGTTTGCCTGGGCGAGCGAAGTCACACAGGGGACAGCTCTGTGTCATGCAAGAAGAAAGTAATCTGTGGCTTTCTCCGTGACAACTGCAAATCGGAACTATGGTTACAGACAATTGGAGGATGGTCCATACGCCCTGCATGGTAAACGGCCTCCCTCCCTGCCGAGAGCTGGGGGAGGGGGGACAATTGGTGTACTATAGAGAAATAATGTGCAGAAAGTTGGCCGCTGCCTATGTGCGCCATTGTGCATCCTCTGTCAGGTCTGACCAGGGGATTCCTGGCAGTCATTGATCACATTCTACTGCCACGGCTGCTGTTGGGAGATGGGGGAGGGGGGTAGTAGCATTAGCAGCTCCATCAGAAGCAGATCAAGTCTGGAGTCCTTAATGAGCAGCTTCCTTCACAAAACTAATAAAGCTAATAATCATGTTATCTTTATTCTATGGGTCATAAAGATTACAGGGATACCATAATTGAATATTTCTTCTTATGTTTTACTAAATTTGCCAAATAAAACCCTAATGTGGGGAAAAATATATCAGTTTTGCATTGCCGTACTCGGAATGCCATAACATTTGAACTTTTTTGGCTACGGAGCTGGTTGATGGCTTGTTTTTTGCAAAATAGGTTGTTCTTTGCAACAATATCATCCTGGAGTACATATGTTTGATCATTGCATTGTTTTTATTGCATTTTTTGTGGGATTAAATAGATAAAAATCATAATTTTTGGTGGGTTTTTAACAGATTTTTTTACAGCATTCATTGTGCGGGTTCAATTATTATTTACTTTTATTCTACAGGTTCTAATGGACACGGTGATACTATATATAGTTACACCATGGAACATGAACAAGCAATCATCGGATTGCTTTTTCATGATAATACTCTGCAATACTGATGTACAGGCTGACACTGTGCCTTTAAGATGACATCACAGACACCATTTTACAGGCACTGCCCACAGACAGCCCAGGGGTCCTGATGGGACCTCAGGGAAGTCATAGGAATGATCGGTGTCCCCTGAAGACGGCGCATGGGGGGGGGCTTTCGTGGGGTAGAGCCCCCAGCAGACAGTTAAAATATATCAGACGCAGAGTGCTAAGGGGTTAAGTTGTACACTTGTATTATAAATACTCGAGTATAAGCTGACCCAAGTATAAGCCAAGGTACTTAGGTACTTTTTCACCAAAAACTGGGAAAACCTATTGACTCGAATATAAGCCTGGGATGGTAAATGCATTGGTCACAGCCTCCCCAGAATATAGCCAGTAAGCCCCCAGTAGTATAAAGCTGGCCAGCCCCCAGGAGTATATAGCCAGCCAGCCTCAGGGGAAAATAGCCAACCAGCTGCAGTGGTATATAGCCAGCTCCCAGTAGTTTATGCCTAGCCCCCTGTAGTATATAGCCAACCACCTGTAGTATATAGCCAGCCAGCCCCCTGTAGTATTCCAGTATTCAGCACTATTGTTTCTATAACCTTTAAATTAAATATTGTATCTTAAAACCTTTAAATTTGACTTATTGCAGAAATACACCTTGTATTGAGAAGGTTTCCTGACTAAAGGGAAGACACACAATGGAAGACATTTATCAGGCCTTGCATGTCAGTTTTCTAGTGTAAAAGCCCTTAAATAATCACAATTTCTTGAGAAACATCAGGAATTGCAATTATTTCCCCTTTTATTCCACCTCCACACGAAATAGCCGTGGAGGTGCATAAAGGAGGTATGGTCAGTGGCAGAGTTGTCCGCTATAACCTGCTATAACCTGCGCTATACCCTGTGGAGCTGGCGCTGAATACTTTATTGGGCTGGAGCTATGCTGGAGTCAGGGAAAATATAAGACTCAACCCTTTCTGTGTTTCCATTTTTTACTCCCCACCTTCAAAAATCTATAACTTTTGAATTTTTCCATGCACGTGAGTTTAGAGGGTTTATTTTCTGTGTAACAAAATGTACTTCATAGTCATGGTATTTAAACCTTTCCCGCTTGCCGTAATAGTAGGGTGCACATTGGGTTCCAGTGCATGGAGAGGGCTAACGGGCTGAGCAAAAATGTACTGGTAACACCCAAGATCTGTGGTAGGACTGATCATGGGTGTTATCCCATGTTATCCTGTCAATTTGCCGGTGGCTTCAAAAGCATGGCAGCTAGAAATTGCCAAATCGATTCGAATGTAGTGGAATTCGATATGAATTTCATGGAAAATTTGATTTGTAACGAATCTGAAGTTAATGCTGATTCGTGGGAACAAAGTTTTTTTTCCTCTTTTTTAGCTAAATGGGCACATGCACAGTGGGTTACATGGGGCAGAGAACTCTGGGAAGGAGAAAGGAACACCCTCGATGACATTTGTTGACCGGCAGGCTTATGTAAGGTCACACAGCCCTATAAAAACTGTCAGCCATTTGCTATCTTGGCATTTCACAATGCATGTGCTGTCTTTATCATCTAGCTGCTTTTACTATACTGTAGTGATTTCTGCTCCAATCCTAGGGTGTGCGTTTACGGGGATCTGTATACCCCAAACAGCAGTTCTTTTTTGTATATACAAAAGCGGATCTTGTACGTTATTATATATACTTACACCTACATCTTCAGCGTTTGTATCCCTTCCTGCGATGACGTTTCAGTTCCTTTTTTTGGATAGTTATTAAAAAAACTATTAAAAAATACTACAAAACTAAAAAAAATGTAAAAATATAGTTTCTGGTTTTATAATTATAGTATCAGTTTAGTACTGTAGGGGTACATTATTACATATACTTACACCTACACAGATCTTCAATGTTTGTATCCCTTTCTGCGCTGATGTTTCAGTTACTGTTTTTTTGTTTTGTCATAAAATTAAAAAAAACTATTAAAAAAAACTAAAAAAAATACAAAAAAATGACAGTTTCTAGTTTTATAGTTATAGTATCAGTTTAGTTCTGTAGGAGTACATTATTACATATACTTACACAGATCTTCAAAGTTTGTATCCCTTCCTGTGCTGACGTTTCAGTTACTGTTTTTTGTTTTATCATAAAATGTAAAAAACTATAAATATATACTAAAAAAATACAAAAAATATAGTTTCTAGCATGGCTAAACGGGTGTATTCTGCGGATGAGGCAAGTGCCTACATGTGTTCAGATACAGACACTGCAAGTGATGTAGAAAACTTTCTAATGTCCTCCGCTAGTGACAGTGATGAGCCTTTACAGGCGCAGAAGGCAGAGTGAAGAGCAGTCAAGTGACCCCAGTTGGGGGCCCCCAAATATGTTTACTCCCCAAATCCCAGCATTCAGTTCCTACCCAGAAATAAATATTAATACAGATGGGTACAAGGAACTTGATTTTTTTTTTTAAATTTTTTACAGAGGAATTTGTACACCTTATGGTTACACAGACAAATCTGTATTCAGAACAGTTTCTGGACAGTCACCCCACATCATATTATGCTAGAAGCCAAAGTTGGCACCCCACTAATGCCACAGAATTAAAAAAAAAAAACATGTTTTGAGGCACTTTTAAAATTTCTGCATTACAGCGATAATAGTCAGTTTCCTGCTGCTGGTGACCATGCCCAAGACTGATTATATAAAATTAGGCCAGTAGTGACTCATTTTAATGAGAAATTTATGGAGGCTTACACCCCACAAAAAAATATAGCCATCCACGAGTCACTTGTACTTTTTAGAGGCAGGCTTAAATTTCGGCAATATTTGCCAAGCAAAAGAGCTAGATATGGGATCAAGGTTTACAAGTTCTGTGAAAGTGACAGTGGATACACCTACAAATTCCGTATCTATGAGGGAAAGGACTCCCAGATCTGTGTACCTGAATGCCCCCCTGTCCTAACCACAACTGGTAAAATTGTGTGGAATCTTTTATTCTCCCTGTTGGGTAAAGGTTATCAACTTTACATAGATAATTTCTATCCAAGTGTCCCACTCTTTCAGTGCCTCCTTGAAAAAGGAGCAGTGGCCTTCGGAACAATAAGGAGGAATCAAAGAGGCCTCCCAAAAAATCTGGTGGACCTTAAATTGAGACTGGGTGAAAGCTAGTCCTTGTGTCAGAGTAACATCATGCTGACAAAATATAGGGACAAGAGAAATGTGTTTGTCCTTGCTTCTATTCATGCAGATTAAACTACCCCTGTCTCTGTTAGAGGATCCAATGCCACAGTCCTCAACCCAGTTTGCATACCGGAGTACAGGCAACACATGGGAGGGGTTGATCTAGCCGATCAAATGCTACAGCCTTATAATGTGATTCGGAAGTCTTGAACTTGGTACAAAATGGTTACAGTGCATTTAGTTCAAATTGCATTGTATAATTCCTTTATCATTTACCGCAGGATCCGGCAACAAGTAACCTACTTGTCATACCAAGAACAAGTAATTAAGCAATTACTGTTACAAAAGGGTGAAGAGGGTGGAGGCACATCCCATGCTAGTCACACCAGCAGAATACAGAGTAATAGAAGTCCCGACACTCATTGGCTTTAAATGCAGTTGAGTTTATTTAGCGCATCAGAACAGCCACATCACAGTAACATATAGAATGCGTTTCGGCTTGTAACTCAAGCCTTTGTCAACTACAAGGAGTAAATGCAGAGTAACTGAGTAATCCTGCCCACCAACATGCAAATATGTAAAAATTTTGACAAAAGAGGTTACTGTGCAAAATGTTAAACAGTTAAAGCATGTGAAATAATTCCAATTTACATGTTAAAATCGGGTGCATGAAAAAAAAAAAATTCCTTTGCACCTGCCCTAGACCAGGTGCAGAATTGGGCCAAAATAGGTGCAAAAATGGCGTAAAAACTGCAAAATGTCGCACGGAACATCTGGAAAACAAAGGCACACTGCACAAGGTGGAGACCAAGGCGTACTTGAAAAAGAAAAGAGTTAAAAGTCGCAAAAATGGGGCAAAAACGGCATTAACGTCACTAAAATTAGACAATTTGGCTAGCTGAAACTATGATACATGTGCCCCAATGTATATAATATTAGCATGTTAACCCTATTAGCAACGGGAAAGGTATATTAAGAAATACTTCTAAGATCATAATCTCTAGAATTCTGCTAAAATTCCTCAACAACGTTTTTTATCTACTAGGAAGAAAGGTACATTCCCATGTCTAAATTGTTGAGAATGTTCGAACATTATATGAGGGGATACCTTCTATCATCCCCATACAGGATATTCTTTTAAAGTGAAGGGTTACTATTCGTGCAATTAGTGTAATGTTATGTATTTAATCAAATGTCCTTGCGGCCTTTTATTTATTGGAGAGATAACACAGCCTGTAAAAATGAGTATTAATAAATACAAATCCACGATTAGATGCAATAACCATCTACTACCGATCCCTTTTCACTTTTATGAGAGACAACATACTGTATAGCCCAATTAAAATTCCAAGTGATGGAATCACCTAGCAGAGGAGGTAACATTAAAACTCTTCTATGATGAAGAGAAGCTTATTGGATCCATACCCTCGGCACACTGGAACCAAGAAGGTTAAAGAGAGATTACGGTCTTAGTAGTATTTCTTAATATACCTTTCCTGTTGCTAATAAGGTAACATGTTATTATTATATACATTATATTAGTTGATTTCTAATCCCCTCTCACCTTTTCCCTACAAATGGAATCTGAATGAAGAAAACACCTGAACTTGCTACGTCACACCACGGGAGGCAACGTTCCGGTAGGATGTGATGTTGGTAGGCAGGATTACTTAGTTACTTTGTATTTAGTTTGTATCTCTGCATTTACACATTGTAGTTGATAAAAGCTTGAGTTACAAGCCGAAACGCGTTCTATATGTTACTGTGATGTGGCTGTTCTGATGCACTAAATAAATTCAACTGCATTTAAAGACAACGAGTGTCGGGACTTCTATTACTCTGAATTATATTAGGGTGTGCGGACCCTGAGCACCGTTGGAGAATTTAAGTGCCGTCTAACTTCTTTTGACACCAGCAGAATTGTCGGGACAACATTTCCCATCTGAGATACCCCCCACAGAAAAGATAAGGCGTCCATACAAAATTTATTTTTATTATTTGTCATTTTTGGTATTTTTATATGATCCTGTACAGACATACCCAAAATTTCATTGCAATGTTATTCCTAACATTTTTAAACCACATTTTATTTCATTATACACCTAGATGAATACTGAAGGAAAAAGTGTTCTTCAAAACATATGCATATAGATTTTTCACAGATTTCAATTTATTAGCCCCAAAAACTTTCATTATACCCCTAGATGAATACAGAAAGATAAAGTGTTCTTCACAGCATATGCAAATAGATTTTGCCTGTATTTCATTTTACTGGCCCCCAAAACTTTCATTATATCCCTAGATCAGTGGTGGTGAACCTATGGCACAGGTTCCAGAGGTGGCACTCGGAACCCTTTCTGTGGGCACTCAGACGATCACCCCAGGAGAGAGTTCACCAAACACTGAATCTTCCTGCAGTCCCAGGCAACTTATGAGATGCTGCTCTCAGCGCTATTTTAAAGTGACAAAACAGTGGCTGTTTTGAACTGCGGGAACTGTGAGAAGGTTTTGACAGAACTGCATTATATGGGTAAACCTACTGGACCCACCATTCTTCCTGTACAGAAACACCCTGGAGAGAAGCTACAATGATAGTCTGAAATTTCCCTTCTTCTTACAACTGTATTGACGGCCGATACGATTGAAAGATGTGGAGGAACAGGTAGCAATAAGTTACTGCTTAGAGATGAGCGAGCACTAAAATGCTCGGGTACTCGTTATTTGAGACGAACTTTTCCCGATGCTCGAGTGCTCGTTTCGAGTAACGAGCCCCATTGAAGTCAATGGGAGACTCGAGCATTTTTCAAGGGGACCAAGGCTCTGCACAGGGAAGCTTGGCCAAACACCTGGGAACCTCAGAAAAGGATGGAAACACCACGGAAATGGACAGGAAACAGCAGGGCCAGCATGCATGGATGCCTCTGAGGCTGCTTAATCGCACCATTATGCCAAAATTATGGGCAACAGCATGGCCATGACAGAGTGACCGAATGAGGCTAGATAGCATCTAAAACATCCAATAATTGACCCTGACACTATAGGGGATGGCATGCAGAGGCAGCGGCAGCGGCAGCAGCGGCAGGCTAGAGAGTGTCATGGCAACATACCCTAAATGGACTCAGGCTTCAAACCAATGGGTGGCAGAGAGGAACCAAAGGAGGTGAGCAAGAAGCGCTCAAATAATATCGGTACATGATAAAAGTTTGCCAGTATATTTTGTGGATTACACAGCAGGGTGGCGACAAAGTTAACATGGAAGCCATGAAAACAACCCAAAATTCTGCCTGACACAGCTCGTTTGATAAGGGGACCATGTATGGAGGCAGTGAACTAGTAGTAGATTAAAGGTGCTGCAGTTAAAACTATGTTAGTTGGACCTTGGCATGGAGCTGGCGCTCCGCTGCCAGGCAAGCTTTCGCCAATCCAAGCCCCTGTCTCTAGGCTACTCCCCAAACAGCACTTCTAAGAACCTTTTGTATAAGATCAAGTGTAGTAGCGTTCTTATAAGTTTGGGATATGGCGGGTGAGGGGAATGTAAACAGATGCGCAAGAAGCGCTGAAATAATATCGGTAAATGATAAAAGTTTGCCAGTATATTTTGTGGATTACACAGCAGGGTGGCGACAAAGTTAACAAGTTTGATGTGGAATGCCCTGTAATAGCTCTTGGGCGGTGTGCCTTTTATCGCCTAGGCTCAGCAGTTTGAGCACCGCCTGCTGTCGCTTAGCGACGGCACTGCTGCTGTGCCTAGAGCTACCGACTGATGGCGCCATGCCCACGGATGGTAATTCGGAGGAGGAGGAGGAGGTGGAGGAGGGGTGGGAGGAGGAAGAGGTATAGTAGGCCTTTTTTAGACCTGGACCGAGGTAGGCCCCGCAATCCTCTGCGTCGGCAGTATATGACCAGCCCCAGGGTCAGACTCGGTCCCAGCCTGCACCAAGTTAAGTGTAGTAGCGTTCTTATAAGTTTGGGATATGGCGGGTGAAGGGAATGTAAACAGATGCGCAAGAAGCGCATGATGCGCATGGAGCTGGCGCTCCGCTGCCAGGCGAGCTTTCGCCAATCCAAGCCCCTGTCTCTAGGCTACTCCCCAAACAGCACTTCTAAGAACCTTTTGTATAAGATCAAGTGTAGTAGCGTTCTTATAAGTTTGGGATATGGCGGTGAGGGGAATGTAAACAGATGTGCAAGAAGCGCATGATGCGCATGGAGCTGGCGCTCCGCTGCCAGGCGAGCTTTCGCCAATCCAAGCCCCTGTCTCTAGGCTACTCCCCAAACAGCACTTCTAAGAACCTTTTGTATAAGATCAAGTGTAGTAGCGTTCTTATAAGTTTGGGATATGGCGGGTGAGGGGAATGTAAACAGATGCGCAAGAAGCGCATGATGCGCATGGAGCTGGCGCTCCGCTGCCAGGCGAGCTTTCGCCAATCCAAGCCCCTGTCTCTAGGCTACTCCCCAAACAGCACTTCTAAGAACCTTTTGTATAAGATCAAGTGTAGTAGCGTTCTTATAAGTTTAGGATATGGCGGGTGAGGGGAATGTAAACAGATGCGCAAGAAGCGCTGAAATAATATCCGTAAATGGTAAAAGTTTGCCAGTGTATTTTGTGGATAACACAGCAGGGTGGCGACAAAGTTAACAACTTTGATGTGGAATCCATGAAAACAACCCAAATTTCGGCCTGACACAACTCGTTTGATAAAGGGACGATGTATGGAGGCAGCTATATAAACGACTTTTGGAGGTAGCAATGGAGACAACGTGTGGAGGCTGCTATGGAGACAATTCAATTTGGATAGTGCCTGTATGTGGCAGTCCAAAAAAGTTTTCAAACCAGAGGAGCAGGTAGGTGGCCCTCCAGAAAAATGGAATAGATTGAGTGCCTGTATGTGGCAGTCCAAAAAAGTTTTCAAACCAGAGGAGCAGGTAGGTGGCCCTCCAGAAAAATGGAATAGATTGAGTGCCTGTATGTGGCAGTCCAAAAAAGTTTTCAAACCAGAGGAGCAGGTAGGTGGCCCTCCAGAAAAATGGAATAGATTGAGTGCCTGTATGTGGCAGTCCAAAAAAGTTTTCAAACCAGAGGAGCAGGTAGGTGGCCCTCCAGAAAAATGGAATAGATTGAGTGCCTGTATGTGGCAGTCCAAAAAATTGTTTAAAACAGAGGACCGGGTCGGTGGCCCTCCAGAAAAATTAAATGCATAAAGTACTATAGGTAGAGCCAGTGGGCCCTGTCAAAAAATAGCCAGTTTCCTCTGCTTTACTGTACAAAGAGCAGGAGAAGGAGGAAAATGAGGAGGAGGAGGAGGAGTGGATAAATTATTCAGGTTGAGCTTCCTTCACCTGCTGGAGATTGGAAATTAGGAGAAATCCATGCTTTATTCATCTTGATAAGCGTCAGCCTGTCAGCGCTGTCAGTCGACAGGCTTGTACGCTTATCGGTGATGATGCCACCAGCTGCACTGAAAACCCGCTCGGACAAGACGCTAGCGGCAGGGCAGGCAAGAACCTCCAAGGCGTACAGCGCCAGTTCGTGCCACATGTCCAGCTTTGAAACCCAGTAGTTGTAGGGAGCTGTGTGATCATTTAGGACGATGGTATGGTCAGCTACGTACTCCCTCACCATCTTTCTGTAAAGATCAGCCCTACTCTGCCGAGACTGGGGACAGGTGACAGTGTCTTGCTGGGGTGACATAAAGCTGGCAAAAGCCTTGTAAAGCGTACCCTTGCCAGTGCTGGACAAGCTGCCTGCTCGCCTACTCTCCCTCGCTACTTGTCCCGCAGCACTACGCACTCTGCCGCTAGCGCTGTCAGAAGGGAAATACTGTTTCAGCTTGTGCACCAGGGCCTGCTGGTATTCATGCATTCTCACACTCCTTTCCTCTCCAGGGATGAGAGTGGAAAGATTTTGCTTGTACCGTGGGTCCAGGAGAGTGAACACCCAGTAATCGGTGCTGGAATAAATTCTTTGAACGTGAGGGTCACGGGATAGGCAGCCTAGCATGAAATCTGCCATATGCGCCAGAGTACCAACGCGTAAGAATTCGCTCCCCTTACTGGCCTGACTGTCCATTTCCTCCTCCTCCAACTCCTCCAATTCCTCTTCTTCTGCCCATACACGCTCAACAGTGAAGGACTCAACAATGGTCCCCTCTTGTGTCTCGCCAACATTCTCCTCCTCTTCCTCCTCATCCTCCTCCACCTCCTCCGATATGCGCTGAGAAACAGACCTGAGGGTGCTTTGGCTATCAACAAGGGAATCTTCTTCCCCCGTCTCTTGTGAGGAGCGCAAAGCTTCCGACTTCATGCTGACCAGAGAGTTTTTCAACAGGCCAAGCAGCGGGATGGTGAGGCTGATGATGGCGGCATCGCCACTGACCATCTGTGTTGACTCCTCAAAGTTACTCAGCACCTGACAGATATCAGACATCCACGTCCACTCCTCATTGTAGACTTGAGGAAGCTGACTGACCTGACTACCAGTTCTGGTGGAAGTTGACATCTGGCAGTCTACAATCGCTCGGCGCTGCTGGTAAACTCTGGATAACATGGTCAGTGTTGAATTCCACCTCGTGGGCACGTCGCACAACAGTCGGTGAGCGGGCAGTTGGAGGCGGCGCTGCGCTGCCCTGAGAGTGGCAGCATCTGTGCTGGACTTCCTGAAATGCGCACAGATGCGGCGCACCTTCGTGAGCAAATCAGACAGATTGGGGTATGTCTTGAGGAAACGCTGAACTATCAGATTTAACACATGGGCCAGGCACGGCACATGTGTCAGTCTGCCGAGTTGCAGAGCCGCCACCAGGTTACGGCCGTTGTCACACACAACCATGCCTGGCTTCAGGTTCAGCGGTGCCAGCCACAGATCAGTCTGCGCCGTGATGCCCTGTAATAGTTCTTGGGCGGTGTGCCTTTTATCGCCTAGGCTCAGCAGTTTGAGCACCGCCTGCTGTCGCTTAGCGACGGCACTGCTGCTGTGCCTAGAGCTACCGACTGATGGCGCCATGCCCACGGATGGTCGTTCGGAGGAGGAGGTGGAGGAGGGGTGGGAGGAGGAGGAGGCATAGTAGGCCTCAAACACCTGGACCGAGGTAGGCCCCGCAATCCTCGGCGTCGGCAGTATATGACCAGCCGCAGGGTCACACTCGGTCCCAGCCTCCACCAAGTTAACCCAATGTGCCGTCAGAGATATATAGTGGCCCTGCCCGGCAGCACTCGTCCACGTGTCCGTGGTCAGGTGGACCTTGTCAGAAACGGCGTTGGTCAGGGCACGGATTATGTTGTCTGACACGTGCTGGTGCAGGGCTGGGACGGCACATCGGGAAAAGTAGTGGCGGCTGGGGACCGAATACCGAGGGGCGGCCGCCGCCATGAGGCTGCGAAAGGCCTCGGTCTCTACTAGCCTATAGGGCAGCATCTCCAGGCTTAGCAATCTGGAGATGTGCACATTAAGGGCTTGGGCATGCGGGTGGGTTGCACTATATTTGCGTTTCCGCTCCAGCGTCTGGGGTATGGAGAGCTGAACGCTGGTGGATGCTGTGGAGGATCGTGGAATCGACGATGGGGTTTTTGTGGCAGGGTCCTGGGCAGGGGGCTGACTATCAGCTGACACAGGGGAAGGAGCAGTGGTGTGCACGGCCGGAGGTGAACGCGCTTGTTGCCACTGAGTGGGGTGTTTAGCATTCATATGCCTGCGCATACTGGTGGTAGTTAAGCTAGTAGTGGTGGAACCCCTGCTGATCCTGGTTTGGCAAATGTGGCACACCACAGTCCGTCGGTCATCCGGTGTTTCCTTAAAGAACCTCCAGACTTCTGAAAATCTAGCCCTCGCCGCAGGAGCCCTTGCCACGGGAGCTTCACTAGTTGACACATTTGGCACTGATGCACCAGCTCTGGCCCTGCCTCTCCGTCTGGCCCCACCACTGCCTCTTCCAACCTGTTCTGGTCGAGGACTCTCCTCCGTCTCAGAAGCACTGTGTTCACCCGGCCTCTCAACCCAGCTTGGGTCTGTCACCTCATCATCCTCCGATCCCTCAGTCTGCTCCCCCCTCGGACTTCCTGCCCTGACAACAACTTCCCCACTGTCTGACAACCGTGTCTCCTCATCGTCGGACACCTCTTTACACACTTCTTCCAGTACGTCAACAAGGTCATCATCACCCACAGACTGCGACTGGTGGAAAACCTGGGCATCGGAAAATTGCTCATCAGCAACCGGACAAGTGGTTTGTGACTGTGGGAATGGTCCAGAAAACAGTTCCTCAGAGTATGCCGGTTCAAATGGCAAATTTTGCTTTGAGGGGGCAGACTGGGGGGGAAGAGGCTGAGGTGCAGGAGCTGGAGGAGTGCCGATTTCGGTGACATGGGTGGACTGCGTGGAAGACTGACTGGTGGACAAATTGCTCGAAGCATTGTCGGCAATCCACGACATCACCTGTTCGCACTGTTCTGGCCTCAACAGTGCTCTACCACGATTCCCAGTAACTTCAGACATGAACCTAGGGAGTGTAGCTCTGCGGCGTTCCCCTGCTCCCTCATAAGCAGGTGGTGTCTCACCCCGCCCAGGACCACGGCCTCTGACCCCTGCAGTAGTTGGACGCCCACGTCCCCGCCCTCGTCCTCTACCCCTAGTCCTCGGGTTAAACATTTTGAAAATGAGAGTTATAACTTGAATTTTTTTTTTAACTTTTTTTTTTTTTTTTTGTGTTTTTTAGTTTTTAAAACCAAACGATGCTATCCTATTGCTATGGCTATTTTATAGCCAAGTATGAAAGCACACTGCTATGCCAGATGAGATGACGCTGAGTTATGAAAAAAATAAACGTAAAATAAAAAAGGAAATGGCAGACTGTGCCTAATTGAAATACAACCCCGGGCCCTAATAAATTTTCCCACTTCGGTCTTTGCGATGGATATGTGCGTCACTAAAACACAGTGGTCGCAAGTCTGACTCCAAATTGCTCACAATTTACTAGTAGATGCACTGCAACAACTACAGCCACCAGCAGATCAACCAGAAATCAAATATATATAACGCTACTGTAGGCGTAATTAAGCCGTTTGTATTCTCCTATGGCTATTTTCTAGCCAAGTATTACAGCACACTACTATGCCAGATGAGATGACGCTGAGTTATGAAAAAAATAAACGTAAAATAAAAAAGAAAATGGCAGACTGTGCCTAATTGAAATACAACCCCGGGCCCTAATAAATTTTCCCACTTCGGTCTTTGCGATGGATATGTGCGTCACTAAAACACAGTGGTCGCAAGTCTGACTCCAAATTGCTCACAATTTACTAGTAGATGCACTGCAACAACTACAGCCACCAGCAGATCAACCAGAAATCAAATATATATAACGCTACTGTAGGCGTAATTAAGCCGTTTGTATTCTCCTATGGCTATTTTCTAGCCAAGTATTACAGCACACTACTATGCCAGATGAGATGACGCTGAGTTATGAAAAAAATAAACGTAAAATAAAAAAGGAAATGGCAGACTGTGCCTAATTGAAATACAACCCCGGGCCCTAATAAATTTTCCCACTTCGGTCTTTGCGATGGATATGTGCGTCACTAAAACACAGTGGTCGCAAGTCTGACTCCAAATTGCTCACAATTTACTAGTAGATGCACTGCAACAACTACAGCCACCAGCAGATCAACCAGAAAACAAATATATATAACGCTACTGTAGGCGTAATTAAGCCGTTTGTATTCTCCTATGGCTATTTTCTAGCCAAGTATTACAGCACACTACTATGCCAGATGAGATGACACTGAGTTATTAAAACAATAAACGTAAAATAAAAAGAAACTGGCAGACTGTGCCTAATTCTACTCAAACCCCTAATAAATTTTCCCACTTTGGTGTTTGAGGTGGATATGTGTGTCACTAAGAGCTAAACACAACGGTAGCAAGTCCCCCTGCTAATTCCTCACAATATGGTACTAGCTGCAAATAAAAAAAAAAAAAAAATTATAACGTTATTGTAGCCCTAAGAAGGGCTGTTGGGTTCTTTTAGAATCACTCCTGCCTAACAGTAAGCTAATAGAACACCCTAACGCTTTCCCTGACCAGCAGCAGCTCTCTCCCTAGCGGCATCCAGACAGAGAATGATCCGAGCAGCGCGGGCAGCGGCTAGTCTATCCCAGGGTCACCTGATCTGGCCAGCCAACCACTGCTATCTACGTGTAAGGGTACCACGTCATGCTGGGTGGAGTGCAGAGTCTCCTGGCTTGTGATTGGCTCTGTTTCTGGCCGCCAAAAAGCAAAACGGCGGGAGCTGCCATTTTCTCGAGCGGGCGAAATACTCGTCCGAGCAACGAGCAGTTACGAGTACACTAATGCTCGATCGAGCATCAAGCTCGGACGAGTATGTTCGCTCATCTCTATTACTGCTTAAAATTACATGCTGGCACTTCACAATAAATAAGTTAATCTTGGTTGTAGTTTGGGTACTCGGTCTCTAAAAGGTTCCCCATCACTGCCCTAGATGAATAATTTCTGCTTTCTGGGTGTTGTTTTCCATAAGGTTCACTTATGGTGGTGTTACATTATTCTGTTAGCTCAATTCTATTATAAGTGTGGAATTGGGCCTAAAAGTCACCTTTAGTTTATCCTAGTAGCCTTGAAGGGTTTAGTTTCCAAAATGGGGTTACTTGTTGGGGTTTGTAACTGTTCCCATTCCCCAGAGTCTTTGCGAATGAAAGGTGGTGGCCTAAAACTGTTTCTGGAAAATCTACCCACTCATAACCAAATGGTGCTCACTCTGTTCTGTGCCCTGCTATGTGCCCCAAAAGCAGTGTACACCCACATATGGGATATTTCCGTGCTCGGGAGGAAATGTGCAATAAATTGGGGGGGGGGGGGTGATTTTCCCTACAACTCATTGTAAATGTGTCAATTTTAGGCTTAAATTAATATATTAGTGAAAAAAATAACTTTTCAAAATTTGACTTCTATTTTGCTTTAATTCCTGTGAAACACCGAAAGGGTTAAAAAACTTTCTAAAAGTGGTTTTGGAAAGCTGAAGGGGGGCATTTCTGAGAATGGAGTCATTTGTGATGGTTTTTTATTGCAAAGTCTTTTAAAAAGCTCTTTCTTAATTGCAATAGTCCATAAACACGGTTTCCAAATTTTCCTAAAAGTTGCTGTTAATATTGTAAGTCTGCTAACATCCTAGAAAAATTTAAGAATGTTTACAAATGTATTATAATATAATGCAGAGCTATGGTAAATTTTATTTATTAAGTAAGTTGGATGGTAAGATTGTCTATCTAAAAAAAAAAATTAAATAAGAAAATTGATGATTTTTTTTATTTTTCGTTACATTTCCCCTTTTTCCATAAAAAACATAAATCATATCAACTAACATTTACCACTGACATGAAGCACAGTGTGTCATGAAAAAACAATCACAAAATAACATAGATAAGTTAATGTGTTCTGAAGTTATTATCAAACAAAATGATACATGTCAGGACTGAAAAATAGGCTTGTGTCCTGAAGACCATTTTAGGCTGTGTCCTTAAAGTGTTAAATTATTTATGTGTTGCAAAAGGGCAAAAGTGGCGTTATGGACATTTGGCCACTATTCTCTGTTATGAGGTTTAACACCGATAATAACCATTTTAATTTTTTGATCAAGGTCAGGATTATCTGACATGTTCATGGCTTTATTTTATTTTTTATTTCAGTTCTAGTATGTCACAAGTTGTTAAGGGATTTAGTTTCCAGATCTGTTTGATTTCTATTGGATTCTGATTTGTACAAGGTCAATGCTTAATTTTTAACCCCTTAACGCCAAAGCCACTTTTCACCTTCCGGACACGGCCCATTTTTTCAAATCGGCCCTGTGTCATTATAAGTGGTTATAACTTCGTAATGCTTTAACATATCCAAGTGATTTTAAAATCGTTTTCTCGTGACACTTTGTACTTCATGTTAGTTGAAAAATTTTGGTGGCATGTTTTTCATTTATTTATGAGAAAATCAGATATTTGGTGAAAATTTGGAAAAATTCTTGATTTTCAAACTTCAAAATATTCTACTTTTTCTATACATAGTCATAACCGCAAAAATACTTAATAACTAACATTCACCGGATGTCTACTTTATGTGGACATGGTTTTTTATGCATACTCTTATTTTTGTAGGATGTTATGGGGCTTTGAACGTTAGGTGCGGTTTTTCAAATTTTCATAAAAAACGCAAAATCCTGCTATTGAGGGACCTGCTCAATTTTCAAATCACTTTGAGAGACCTAAATAAAAGTAAAACCCCATAAATTACCCCATTATAGAAACTACACCCCTCAACGTACGTAAAACAACTTTTATGAAGTTTGTTAACCCTTTAATTGTTTTAGAGGGGTTGCAATTTTGAAAGTAAAATTTTTTTGGCTAAATGAATGAGTTTTTCAAAAAATGTGCAAATTTTCAGTGGATAAAATACCAAAACGCTCCACAATTTGATACCCAATCCCTCCCGCGTATAACAATACCCCATATGTGATGGTAACCTGCTGTATGTGCACCCGCAGGGCATTGAAGGGAAGCTGCCCGTCAGCACCCGTCCAGCAACACGCAACCACAACCAGACTTGGCGCTAGCTGTCAGACTACGTAAGTGGTGGCGGACTCACCCTGCGACGTCCCTACGTGCTAAAGCCCTGCCTAAAGCAGATAAACCGCCCTGATAAGGGCGAACCCACTATCAGGAACCTAACTGACGGTCCCTGAGTGACCCTACAACAGGACAGGGGACACTTACTTCTTCTGGCAGCTGCTGGATGGTGGAGCAGACAGGTAACGAAAATACAGGTATAGACAAGTGTTCACACTGGTGCACAGAAACCAACACAAGACTGAACAAGAAACCGGAATGCAGGAATAGACCACTGTTCACACTGGTACACAGAATAGAAACACAGGACTGAGACAGGGACAAAACAATAGATATATACAGGTCTACAGGCAGATAATCACAGGTCAGGTACAGGTACAGGCAGGATATCCACAGGTCAGGTCAGGTCAAGGTCAAGGTCAAGATCAAGCAAGTATACACAGGTGAGACTCAAAATAACCAGCAAGGTAAGATGGGAATGGGCAGGTATATAAAGCCGATCCCGGACACGCCTCCAGCAGCACACTGGGGGAACAGTCCATCAGGCTAGTAACCCTTGCTGGGCAGGACAGAAATGCAAGGAGCAGGGTGTGGCTCAGTTAATCCAAACACAAGAATTAAGCCACAGTTCACACACAATAAAACGCCTCTATTCCGCCAACTGTGGATAGAGCGACGTTCAGGCACGGACGTTACACTGCGTCATTCAGAGCAGATTATGCATTGTCACTTTTTATTGGCTATACAATCTTTATTTTTTTGGCAAATTGGACATATAAGGGCTTATTTTTTTGCGACATGTGATGCACTTTACAATACTTCATTTAGTGGGTCAGTAGCTTATTGATGAGATTTTATTAACTCTTAAAATGTATGGGTGAAAAGAAAATTGTCAATTTTGGTTTTTACTTTCTTTTCGTAATTTTTTGGGGGTCGCACACCGTACACTAAAAATACTAAATTATCTTTATTCTACAGATCACTACGATTAGGGTAATATCTCATTTATATAGTTTTTCATTTATTTTTACAATTTAACTGGATAAAAATTAATATAGAGGAAATCTCATTTGTTTTTGCATCACCATCTTTTCGGAGACGTAACTTTAATAGTTTTTAGTTGACAGAGATAGTTTAGGGCTTATTTTTTACGTGTCGAGTTGTTCTTTTCAGTGGTACCATTTTGGCACACAACTTTTTTGGATCACTTTTTAGAACATTTTTGTGTAGAGATTTTCTGAAAAATGAACATTTTTGGAGTGTTTTTCGGGTTTTGTTTTTACGGCGTTCACCAAGCGGGTCCAATAATGTTTCTGAGTTTTTGCACAGATTGTTACCGATGCGGCGATACCAAATATGTGGATTTTTTTGGTGATTTTGTGGTTTTTTTCACTTTATTGCATTTGTATAGGGAATATTTGTGTTTAGGGGACTTTAACTTTATTTAATTAATTCTTTTTATTAAAAAAAAGCTTTTATTTAATGTTTTTAACTTTTTAAATTTACTTTTACAGGTTAGCTTGAACAAGCAATCCACTAATCGCTTGTTCAAGCTCTTCTTCACATTACACAGTGTAATACAGATGTATTACACCGTGTAATGTAACACACTGAGCATGCTGTGCTAATGGTATATGGTCCTAGAGGGATAGACAGGAGCTTCCCTGGAGGTCAAGAGGAGAATGGTTGTATGAAAACTTCCTGTGGCCAAATTTGTCCCCCTTCACTGTCTGAGCCCTTTGGCAGCTGGACAAGCTTCACATGATATATATCTTTCATGATATATATATATATATATATATATATATATATATATATATATATATATATATATGCTATATATCACACCCACAGAACCATGCAGGTCAGAGAAGCCATAAAAATAGTTACAAGTGTAGATTCATGTGTCTTCTCCACTAGAAAACTTTTGGAAGAAACTTAATAAATCTCCCCCATTGTGCTGTATTTTTGCACCATGTTGGATTTTCAGATATCTAGCTACAGGCAATGTGTTACATTTCATTTTACTACAAGCAGTAAATAAAATCTTCCTAATATTCTATTCCATGAGCAGAAATCAATTGTGTTAAACACTTAATCCCCTTGCTTGTTGATATAGTTGTATAGGCAGTCTTTAGCATGCACAATGTAGCTTTTCATCATTAGCATCATTAATTCAGTTGTCCGTCGAGACTTTAATCAATGACAAGGCAACTTTAAATGTGCTGTGCTCAGTAATAAATGTAATGGAAAATGACTGACGTGGTTTGTGTATAAAATAATTACTAATTAGAGAGGAATTAGTTAGACATACATGTTTGTTTTTTGTGAACACAAAGAATGACAACATTATAACTTACATGTGTTCAAATGGTTCAGTAATTACATTTAAACAATAGCTTGTAAATTATAAGATTATAATCTTTCTCAATCCTATGTAATCTTAAGTAATTGGATTCAATAGCATGAATATATAAAACAAAACATATTGGAGTCAGATTTACCAAATGTTTCTCAAAGTAAGTTAGATGGGCATTCTTTTTCTCTGCCAGATTTATCATTCAGCATAAATGTGGCGCAGCATAAGACTGTCTAGTCTTACTTTGCGCCTACTATCAGTTGCTGAAAAAAGTCTGACCACCTTATTGTCCCAACTTAAGCCACTCCACCTTCATGGAGGATATGCTCCTTTTAGTAGCACCAGATGCAAAAGTGTCTAAGAACATTTTTAAATCTTTTTGATAAATGTGTTGCAAAGTGTTTTGGACAAGACATGTGCTTGGTTTACAATCCTTGTTCCTAGTGGTAGATTTCCAGTTCTTCCGGGGTGTGCAGTTACTCCCTTAAACAGCTCAACAAATTTATAGTTGCAGAAAAAACTATTCTCCTTGTTTCAAAAATCCACCCAAAGTATTGTCAGCTGGAGGTTATCTGTTCTGATTGTCCTGAAGACATCATTATAATATTAAAATGCTTTGTCTTTCCATAAAGTCCACTAAACATTTATTCATGGCATGATCATCCTTTTACACTTTAGTAGCACCACATTGGACATTCAGCTTTTCTAGATTATTCTACAATTTGTTAATTTAGGTAAAATGTATTATTGTTATGGTGATTATATAATAAAGATTCATTATATACACTCAGGGCTGGATTAAAGGAGGGGCTCTTGGGGCTCTAGCCCCGGGGCCCCCACCACTTTCACTTTTTAAGGGGCCCCACCAGTTTCCGACAGTCAGCTCAGCTGAGTCAATGACTGTCTCTGTGTGTGATGCGCAGCGGCCCACGGCCGCCCACATCTCACATAGGGATCTAGGATGTCAGCTGTGTTAGTGAGGATCACTGGAAGGAAAGGTGAGGTATGTTTAACCCCTTAACGCTCTGCGCCGTAGCTCTACGGCGCAGAGGTGTAAGGAGTGTATGAAGAGGGCTCACGGGCTGAGCCTTCTTCATACAAAGGTGGGGGTTTTTGCATATTGCACAAAACCCCCACCGCTAATAACCGCGGTCGGTGCTTGCACCGATCGCGGCTATTAACCCCTTCAACGCCGCCGGCAAAGTCGCCGGCGGCGTTTAAAAGACGGCGGCGCGCGGGCGCCGCCATCTTTTTTCCGATCGCCACGCCCCCGAACGTCATCGGGGGGCGGCGATCGGTTGCCATGGTAGCCTCGTGTCTTCTTTTGACACGAGGCTATCTGGCAGCTGCAGATTCGTTACAATGAGCCAGTGGCTCATTGTAATGAATGTGCTGCAAAAATGCCATATATTGCAATACAGAAGTATTGCAGTATATGGTAGGAGCGATCTGACCATTTAGGGTTAATGTACCCTAGATGGTCTAAAAGATAGTGAAAAAAAAAATAAAAAAAAAAGTTTAAAAAATAAAAAGAATTAATAAAATATTAAAAGTTCAAATCACCCCCCTTTCCCTAGAACGGATATAAAACATAATAAACAGTAAAAATCACAGACACATTCGGTATCGCCGCGTCCCAAAATGCCCGATCTATCAAAATATTAAAACGGTTACAGGCGGCGGTGACCTCCGAGGCGGGAAATGGCGCCCAAATGTCCGAAATGCGACTTTTACACCTTTTTACATAACATAAAAAATGAAATAAAAAATGATCAAAATGTCGCACAGACCTCAAAATGGTAGCAATGAAAACGTCGCCTCATTTCGCAAAAAATGACCCCTCACACATCTCTGTGCGCCAAAGTATGAAAAAGTTATTAGCGTCAGAAGATGGCAAAAAAAAATTTTTCTTTTTTGTACACATTCGTTTAATTTT
Source organism: Engystomops pustulosus (assembly GCF_040894005.1). NCBI lineage: Eukaryota > Metazoa > Chordata > Amphibia > Anura > Leptodactylidae > Engystomops > Engystomops pustulosus. Next base: position 93,790,488 of record NC_092415.1, on the reverse strand, counting down.
TGAAAATGTATTAAAACACAATAAAACCTATATAAATTTGGTATCACCGCGATCGCACCGAACCAAAGAATAAAGTAGGCGTGTTATTTGGAGCGAAGAGTGAAAGTCGTAAAAACTGAGCCCACAAGAACGTGACGCACGTGCGTTTTTTTTTCAATTTTTCCACATTTGGAATTTTTTTTCAGCTTCGCAGTACACGGCATGTTAAAATAAATAACATTACGGGAAAGTAAAATTTGTTACGCACAAAATAAGCCCTCACACAGGTCTGTACACGGAAAAATGAAAAAGTTATGGATTTTTGAAGTTGGAGAGCGAGAAAAGAGCCGGAAAACCCTCCGTCCTTAAGGGGTTAAAGTTTATTATTTTGTGGCCATTTTCTACAGGGGACTGGCGGCTAAATTCTACAGGGGGCTGGTGGCTGTATACTAAAGGGGGCTGGCAGGTTACATACTTCCAAAAACATTGTTGGAAGGGCCCCCACCAGATTGCGCCCAGGGGCCCCCACCACCCTTGATCCGGCCCTGTATACACTGAACAAAGGATGAATAACAGCTGATATTTTCTATTTAAAATTATTTATAAGAGTTCATTAATAGTGTTTCATTTTTCTATACAACGTAAAATTTCTGTACATGAAGTATGACTATGATACTTGTCTTATATACATTGAATATAAAGCTAAAATAAGATAAAAAAACGTATGTATCTATGTTAAATGTATACTTTAAATAGAAGAAATAGTAATATTACTAGAGATGAGCGAACACACTCGTATGAGCTTGATGCTCGTTCGAACATTAGCGTACTCGAAACTGCTCATTGCTCGGACCAATATTTCGCCAGCTCGAGAAAATGGCATCTCCCGCCGTTTTGATTTTTGGCGTCCTGAAACAGAGCCAATCACAAGCCAGGAGACTCTGCACTCCACCCAGCATGACACGTCGATAGCAGTGGTTGGCTGGAATGATCAGGTGACCCTGGAATAGACTAGTCCCTGCAAGCGCTGCTTGCATCATTCTCTGTCTGGATGCCATTAGGGAGAGAGCTGCTGCTGGTCAGGGATAGCGTTAGGGTGTTCTATTAGATTAGTGTTAGGCAGGAGTGATTCTACAAGAACCCAACAGCCCTTGTTAGGGCTACAATAGCGTTATATTTTATTTTTTTTTATTTGCTTGTGGCTGGGCTTGCTGGCACTAGTAGTGCAGCTAGTACCATATTGGGACGAATTTGCAGGGAGACTTGCGAATGTTCTATTTAGCTCTTAGTGACATATAGTGACATATCCATCTCAAACACCTAAGTGGGACAATTTATTAGGGGTTTGATTGAATTAGGCACAGACTGCCGATTTTTTTTTTTTTTTCAAAACTTAAAGTGACAGGCACACCACAAAATCCAGTTGTGTGCTGTCAGTGTAGGCTAGAAACTAGCCATACGAGAACCCAACCGGCTTTCTTAGGGCTACAATAGCATTATATATATATATATATATATATATATATATATATATATATTTTATTTGCTTGTGGCAGGCCTTGCTGGCACTAGTAGTGCAGCCAGTACCATATTGTGACGAATTTGCAGGGAGTCTTGCAAACATTATGTTTAGCCCTTAGTGACACACATATCCATCTCAAACACCTAAGTGGGACAATTTATTAGGGGTTTGATTGAATTAGGCAGAGTCTGCTTTTTCTTTTCTTTTTTTTTCAAAACTAAAAGTCATCAGGCACAGCACAAAATCCAGTTGTGTGCTGTCATTGTAGGCAAGAAACTAGCCATACGAGAACCCATCCGGCTTTCTTAGGGCTACAATAGCGTTATATATATATATATTATTTGTTTGTGGCTGGCTTTGCTGGCACTAGTAGTGCAGCTAGTACCATATTGTGACGAATTTGCAGGGAATCTTGCAACACAAAAAAACACAAAAAACCACATAAAAAAACACACAAAAAAAAACAAAAAAATTTTACAGTTTACACTTTAATTTTGAAAATGTTGAACCCGAGGGCTAGGGGTAGAAGACGAGGACATGGGCGTGGGCGTCCAACTACTGCAGGGGTTAGAGGCTGTGGTCCTGGGCGGGGTAAGACACTACCTGCTGATGAGGGAGTAGGGGAACGCTGCAGAGCTACACTCCCTAGGTTCATGTCTCAAGTGACTGGGACTCGTGGTAGAGCACTGTTGAGGCCAGAACAGTGCGAACTGGTGATGTCGTGGATTGCGGACAATGCTTCTAGCCATTTGTCCACCAGTCAGTCTTCCACACAGTCACCGAAATCAGCACTCCTCCAGCTCCTCCACCTCAGCCTCCTTCCCCCCAGTCTGCCCCCTCCCAGGAAAATTTGGCATTTGAAACGGCATACTCTGAGGAACGGTTTTCTGGACCCTTCCCAGAGTCACAAACCACTTGTCCGGTTGCTGCTGAGCTCTTTTCTGATGCCCAGGTTTTCCACTCGTCGCAGTCTGTGGGTGATGATGACATTGTTGATATAGTGGAAGAAGTGTGTAAAAAGGTGTCGGACGATGAGGAGACACGGTTGTCAGACAGTGGTGAAGTTGTTGTCAGGGCAGGAAGTCCAAGGGGGGAGCAGACTGAGGGATAGGAGGATGATGAGGTAACAGACCCAAGCTGGGTTGATAGGCCGGGTGAACACAGTGTTTCTGAGACGGAGGCGAGTCCTTGACGAGAACAGGTTGGAAGAGGCAGTGGTGGGGCCAGACGGAGAGGCAGGGCCAGAGCTGGTGCATCATCGCCAAATGTTTCACATAGTGAAGCTCCCGTGGCGAGGGCTAGATTTTCGGAAGTCTGGAGGTTCTTTAAAGAAACACAGAATGACCGACGGACTGTGGTGTTCAACCTGTGCCAAACCAGGATCAGCAGGGGTTCCACCAATACCAGTTTAACCACCACCAGTATGCGCAGGCATATGAATGTTAAACACCCCACTCAATGGAACCAAGGCCGTTCACCTCCAGCCAGCACATCATTGCTCCTTCCCCTCTGTCATCTGCTGCCTCTGCTAGTCAGCCCCCTGCCCAGGACCCCGGCCCAAACACCTCCCGTGCGAAAACCACACCTTCGCCTCCATGATCCTCCACAGCATTCACCATGCGCAGCGTTCAGCTCTCCATACCCCAGAAGCTGGAGCGCTAGAGGAAGTACAGTGCAACCCACCCACACGCCCAAGCCCTCAACGTCCACATCTCCAAATTACTTCGCCTGGAGATGCTGCCCTATAGGCTGGTAGAGAGCGAGGCCTTTCGCAACCTCATGGCGGCGGCCGCCCCTCAGTATATGGTCCCCAGCCGCCACCCAGATGCGCCGTCCCAGCCCTGCACCAGCACGTGTCAGACAACATCATCCGTGCCCTGACCAATGCCGTTTCTGACAAGGTCCACCTGAACACGGACACGTGGATGAGTTCTGCCAGGCAGGGCCACTGTATATCGCTGACGGCACATTGAATTAACTTGGTGGAGGCTAGGACTGAGTCTGACCCTGGGGCTGCTCATAAACTGCCAACGCCGAGGATTGCGGGGCCTACCTCGGTCCAGGTCTCTCAGGCCTACTATGCCTCCTCCTCCTCCCACCCCTCCTCCACCTCCTCCTCCGAATTACCGTCCGTGGGCATGGCGCCATCAGTCGGTAGCTCCAGGCACAGCAGCATTGCCGTCGCAAAACGACAGCAGGCGGTGCTCAAACTGCTGAGCCTAGGCGATAAAAGGCACACCGCCCAAGAGCTATTACAGGGCATCACGGCGCAGACTGATCTGTGGCTGGCACCGCTGAACCTGAAGCCAGGCATGGTTGTGTGTGACAACGGCCGTAACCTGGTGGCGGATGTGCAACTCGGCAGACTGACACATGTGCCATGCCTGGCCCATGTGTTAAATCTCATAATTCAGTGTTTCCTCAAGACAAACCCCAATCTCTCTGATTTGCTCACGAAAGTGCGCCGCATTTGTGTGCATTTCAGGAAGTCCAGCCCAGATGCTGCCACTCTCAGGGCAGCACAGCGCCGCCTCCAACTGCCCGCTCACCGACTGTTTTGCGACGTGCCCACGAGGTGGAATTCAACATTAACCATGTTATCCAGAGTTTACCAGCAGCGCAGAGCGATTGTAGACTGCCAGATGTCAACTTCCACCAGAACTGGTAGTCAGGTCAGTCAGCTTTCTCAAGTCTACAATGAGGAGTGGACGTGGATGTCTGATATCTGTCAGGTGCTGAGTAACTTTGAGGAGTCAACACAGATGGTCAGTGGCGATGCCGCCATCATCAGCCTCACCATCCTGCTGCTTGGCCTGTTGAAAAACTCTCTGGTCAGCATGAAGTCAGAAGCTTTGCGCTCGTCTCCAAGAGACGGGGGAAGAAGATTCCCTTGTTGATAGCCAAAGCACCCTCAGGTCTGTTTCTCAGCGCATATATCGGAGGAGGTGGAGGAGGATGAGGAGGAATAGGAGGAGAATGTTGGCGAGAACGAAGAGGGGAGCATTGCTCAGTCCTTCACTGTTCAGCGTGTATGGGTAGAAGAAGAGGAGTTGGAGGAGTTTGAGGAGGAGGAAATGGAAAGTCAGGCCAGAAAGGGCAGTGAATTCTTGCGAGTTGGGACTCTGGCGCATATGGTAGATTTCATGCTAGGTTGCCTATCCCGTGACCCTCGCGTTCAAAGAATTTATTCCAGCACCGATTACTGGGTATTCACTATCCTGGACCCACGTTACAAGCAAAATCTTTCCACTCTCATCCCTGGAGAGGAAAGGAGTGTGAGAATGCATGAATACCAGCAGGCCCTGGTGCACAAGCTGAAACAGTATTTCCCTTCTGACAGCGCTAGCAGCAGAGTGCATACTTCTGCGGGACGAGTAGCGAGGGAGAGTAGGCGAGCAGGCAGCTTGTCCAGCACTGGCAGGGGTACGCTTTACAAGGCCTTTGCCAGTTTTATGTCACCCCAGCTAGACACTGTCACCTGTCCCCAGTCTCGGCAGAGTAGGGCTGATCTTTACAGAAAGATGGTGAGGGAGTACGTAGCTGACCATACCATCGTCCTAAATGATCACACAGCTCCCTACAACTAATGGGTTTCAAAGACCGACATGTGGCACGAACTGGCGCTGTACGCCTTGGAGGTTCTTGCCTGCCCTGCCGCTAGCGTGTTGTCCGAGTGGGTTTTCAGTGCAGCTGGTGGCATCATCACTGATAAGCGTACACGCCTGTCGACTGACAGCGCTGACAGGCTGACGCTTATTAAGATGAATAAAGCCTGGATTTCTCAGGATTTCCATTCTCCACCAGGTGAAAGAAGCTCAACCTGAATAATGTATGCACTCCTCCTCCTCATTTTCCTCCTTCTCCTCCTCTTTGTACACTAAAGCAGAGGAAACTGGCTATTTTTTGCCAGGGCCAACTGGCTCTAGCTATAGTACTCTATGTATTTAATACATACAGGCACTCAATCTATTTAATTTTTCTGGAGGACCACCTACCTGCTCCTCTGGTTTGAAAACTTTTTTGGACTGCCACATACAGGCACTATCCAAATTTAATTGTCTCCATAGCAGCCTCCACACGTCGTCTTTATAGCTGCCTCCACACGTTGTCTCCATTTCTACCTCCACACATCATCTCCATAACTGCCTCCCAAAGTCGTCCATAGAGCTGCCTCCATACATCGTCCCCCTAGCAAACGAGCTGTGTCAGGCAGAATTTTGGGTTGTTTTCATGGCTTCCACATTAAACTTGTTAACTTTGTCACCACCCTGCTGTGTTATCCACAAAATATACTGGCAAACTTTTATCATTTACCGATATTTTTTTAGCGCTTCTTGCGCATCTGTTTACATTCCCCTCACCCACCATAACCAAAACTTATAAGAACAGTACTACACTTGATCTTATACAAAAGGTTCTTAGAAGTGCTGTTTGTAGCCCCCGCCTGCTTTGAAGATTATAATTTTTTCAAAGTAAACGCTTCTGGCCCCCAGGCCCATTTTGGGTGGGGAGGAGCCGAGAGACAGGGGCTTGGACAGGCGAAAGCTCGTCTGGCAGCAGACCACCAGCTCCATCCCAAGATTAGGCAGCCTCAGAGGCATCCATGAATACTGCCCCTTATGTTTCCTGTCCATTTCGCCTCCACGATCCTCCACAGCGTCCACCAATGTCTCCATGCGCAACTTTCAACTCTCTATACCCCAGACGCTGGAGCGCGAGAGGAGATACAGCACATCATCCCCTTATCAAACGAGCGGTGTCAGGCAGAATTTTCAGGTGTTTCTCCAGATACATAATGGAACTCGGCCCATCTGTCGCTGCCATGCTGGAGACCTGAAGTTGCAATCATAGCAGCGCAATATGGATGCCTCATACTGGCGCTCTTTATCATGGAACCATTTCCGTAAAAACAATTAAAAATAGAACCACTATGCTATTCCATTATTCCTAGGTGAAATATTCAAACGACCTGGCCTGCTTTGAAAATTATAATTTTTTCAAAGTAAACGCTTCTGACCCCCAGGCCCATTTTGGGTGGGGAGGAGCCGAGAGACAGGGGCTTGGACAGGCGAAATCTCGCCTGGCAGTGGACCGCCAGCTCCATCCCAAGATTAGGCAGCCTCAGAGGCATCCATGCATGCTGCCCCTGCTGTTTCCTGTCCATTTTGCCTCCACGATCCTCCACAGCGTCCACCAATGTCTCATTTCAACTCTCTATACCCCAGACGCTGGAGCACGAGAGGATATGCAGCACATCATCCCCTTATCAAACGAGCTGTGTCAGGCAGAATTTTCAGGTGTTTCAAAAGATACATAGTGGAACTTGGCCCATTTGTCGCCGCCATGCTGGAGACCTGAAGTTGCAATCATAGCAGCGCAATATGAATGCCCCATACTGTCGCTCTTAATCATGGAAGTCGTCTCCATGGCTGCCTCCACATGTCGTCCCCTTATCAAAAGAGCTGTGTCAGGCTCATTTTTCGGGTGTTTCACCAGATACATTATGGAACTTGGTAACTATGTCGCCACCATGCTGTGTTATCGACTAAATATACCGTCAACCTTTTGTTCACATAGGAAATCATTTCAGCGCTTCTTGCTCACCTCCTTTGGTTCCTCTCTGCCACCCATTGGTTTGAAGCCTGAGTCCATTTGTGGTATGTCGCCATGCCACTCTCTAGCCTGCCGCTGCTGCCGCTGCCTCTGCATGCCGTCTACTATAGTGTCAGGGTCAATTATTGGATGTTTTAGATGCTATCTAGCCTCATTCGGTCACTCTGTCATCACAATGCTGTTGCCCATAATTTTGGTATAATGGTGAGATTAAGCAGCCTCAGAGGCATCCATGCATGCTGCCCCTGCTGTTTCCTGTCCATTTCCGTGGTGTTTCCATAATTTTCTGAGGTTTCAAGGTGTTTGGCCAAGCTTCCCTGTGCAGACCCTTGGTCCCCTTGAAAAATGCTCGAGTCTCCTATTGACTTCAATGGGGTTCGTTATTCGAGACAAGCACTCGAGCATCGGGAATAGTTCGAGCATTTTAGTGCTAGCTCATCTCTAGAATTACTAAAACACAAAGCTTTTGTCATTAATGCTAAGGCTGATTATGTAAAGTGTTGACTAACATGTTGTTTGGCTAGAATTTCTCAACTGTAGTTAATACTAGCAATCAACAAAGTGGTTTAATTATTGCCTTTTAACAGTAACCATCACAGGAAAACAGTGAAAGTGATTTTCATTTCTTCACTGCTTTACATTGGAACATTTCCAAAACAGTTTCCATCAATTTGAGTAGCAGGGAACACAGGGTGCCTATCAATCTTTTAAGAGTGTAGACATTGTACTACAGTGCAAAGCAGGTGCCAGCTTTAGAGAAACTAATGGTTTTCTGAACTTCAGGCAAGCGGCAACAAATCTATCGATTCACATCAATTCACCTCACTAACATGATCTCAGCGCAATATTGATGGCCACTTTTATCAAAAAGGTTTCTTTGTAAATTTCATAATATATTGAACTTCCAAACCATTTGGTTTAATGGAAAAATATCTATGGCCTTCTGTTAAGTCAGAATATTGTTAAAAAACAAAGCTTAAGTTTATAACGTGTAATTGAAAAGTAACATATTTTTGCTATTGTTTCTGAACGTTAATACAAATATAAGAGTCATCAGGGTAAAATACATTTATTTATAGATAAATACTAATATTTAAAAGAAAATAAAACATCCACGTAGTACAGTAGAGAAAATCCAACTTAACTTACAAAACTTATAGACTGCCGCATTGAGCCTACTAGGTGCGTGGTCAAGTTATTTGATTGCCATGGCAGATAGGAGCCTGTAAAAACAAAGCTAGTCACTCTATAGTGTCTTGTACAGCCTTCTGGAGGTAGTATATCCAACTCTTGTATTGCATTATATTTTACAAGTACTTAGGGGTTGAAACAATAGTAAAATAAACATTTTTTAAAGTTTTTGCCGTTTTGACACAATTAAAGGATTGTGGATGGAGAGGAGTGAAAAACAAAAAAACTGAAAAACCTGGAAAAGTATTCTCTCTGAGAAATGAATGTAAGATATTTAAACTTTAGAGAAAATAAAGTCTCTCTGAAAATAGTATTAATCAGCAAATTGCAGATAATATTCTTTGGAGTTAAGACTATGCTGGAAAGTTTTTCACTATGCTGGAAAGCTCATCACATTAAAATTACAATCCACTCCTCATGCCTTTTATAGAGCAAAAAATAATGGTAGATTGGCATATTGTCAGGCTTCAAGGTTGTGGATGGATCCTCTGGACCACTGCGGACGATGACACGAGCCACAACCTGGGACCGGAGTCTAAGTGATACCCAGTTTTCACCAGAGCCTGCTGCAAAGCAGGATGGTCTTGCTGCGGCGTGGTACCACCAGGTTGTTCCACAGGCGTGACTTGTCCGCAGTGGCAGCCAAGGTCGAGGTACAGAAACGGCAGACAATCTCGTAGTCGGGGACAGGCAGGCGATCAGGACGGGCAGCACAGGATCGGAGTCAGAGACGTAGCAATAGGTCAAGGCAGACGGCAAAGGAGTGAAGTCAAAGGCAGAACCAGGGTCACAAAGGGAATTCACAGAAACAGCACATGGCATAAACAAGCTTTCTCTAGCATTGATGCGATTCAGCACCTCGAAGGGACCCAGGAAACGAGGACCAAGCTTGTAGCCAGGAATCTTAAGTCGGACATACTTGCAGGACAACCAGACTTTGTCATCAGGATTGAAGACAGGGGGAGGTCTGTGTCTTTTATCGGCCTGAGACTTGGTTCGAGCCGAAGCCTGTAGTAATGAAAGACGATTCTGTTTCCAAATGGTCTTAAAATCCCGTACCAATTCCTCAACAGCAGGGACTTCCGATGGCACGGGCATGGGTAGAGGAGGGCGAGGAATTATGCAATCCATAATTAACAAAAAATAGGGAGGAACCCGCGGATGTAGAGTCCAAGGAGTTATAAGAGATAGAAAGTTCTGACCGGAGCTCCCGATTCCCTTGCTACCGTGTGTCTTTCTCTTCCAATATGTCACTCACAAAATAGAGCAGTTCTCACTCCTCCAGCACAAATTCCTGAATCCTCCGATAAGAATATACCGCTATTCAGACTAACACTCCTGCGTTTTTCTTGTGACCTCCTCCGTATGCAACATATGTTGCGGTAGATCGCTGGAAGAAATTCACCCGCAGATAGCGTAGTACAGTTTACATTCAGGATTTATTTAGGTTAAAAACATACTCACAAAAGAGCGATAAAAATGCACATATAAAACTCCAATATGGGACGCCAGATGCACGTTCTCGCCTGACCCTGGGTTTCGCCCGGTTTGGCTTCTTCTGGGGCATTGCTAGCGTCCAGTCCCAATTACTCTTTAAACCCAACAAATACTCTAATAGTTCAACTTACATTGAGAAACATTTATAAATATATATTCACATCTTGTTCGTTCCTATACATATTTAATTTCACTGTAGTTTTCTGTACATTAATCTTTATAAAACCAATTCATTGTTTATGAACAATGAACAACCATACATTGTTTATCCACTTTATTCATTTTATTCATAGACCACAATGCACCATTTTTCATACTAGCCAATCCTAATCTACGGTGGGGAATTCACACCATCCAATCCCCAGCCCTGCAGGCGACACACCTATTGTCTTACTTGTCTACGACACCTACGGTGCCTAAATTTCCAAATTATAATTTGGGACTTGATACCTGTGTATCAATCCGACAGGGCATCCTATTTTATTTGCATCATATTTTATCATTACAAAAATTAGAAGGATATATATATCCAAATTTTATTGTACCCATACGATAGCACATCTAATCCTGTTGGGGTTTCCTCTCTCCCTAATGTACAGGGGTTGAGAATACAGTTCCACCGCACTGCCATAGTTTAATTCTATTGTGCCTTCATCTCTCCCTAATACACAGGGGCAGAGAACACTATGTAAACCTCTGAAGAATATGGAAACATACAGAACATTGACAACCCTATTATCTCCAATCTTGTCAGTGGACAATGTCAACCTTCCTTTAAAAAACATTTAAGTTTGAAGTCTATATTCAACCCCCCTGGTGTAAGTGTTCCCAATTTGTGTATCCAGAATCCCTCCCTGCTACTTAGCTTAATATTAATATGTTCCCCTCGCCAATGTACTTTAATTTTCTCTATTGCCCAAAAACGCATCTCGTTCGGGTTTGAATCTTGTACTTTCTTAAAATGTGCAGACACACTGTGACTACTCACCCCTTTTCTTATATTGCGGCAATGTTCCGCAATTCTTGTTTTTAACTTGCGACCTGTTCTCCCTACATAACCTTTATTGCACGGACAAACCATCAAGTACACTACATTGGTTGTATCACAATTCATGTTGCTTTTCAGTGTGATTTCACATCCATTCACCTTAGGAGTGTCTCCCTGTGTTCTAATGTGCGATCTTGTTTCCTTACATGCCTTAAACCTACCACAGTGCACAAAGACATTGTTTACCGAATTATTAAATGTATCTTTTTCGTTCCTTATATAACTATTGGTTAACATATCCTTTATTGAAGGAGCTTTACGGAATACCGTCCGTGGTCTTTCTGAAAGATGTGCCCCTATCACTGGGTCACTCTTTATTAAATGCCAATATTTCTGTAAGATAGACTTAACCCTCAGTGCTTCTTTAGAATAGCCGGTGATAAATGGGGGGGTCGATTTTACCCTCTTCCAGTAGCTGTTTTACGGGTTCTATTTCTAAAAATAAGTCCTCCGGGTAACCCCTTTCTCTAAACCTATCTTTTATCATTCCTGTTTGGATTATCTTATCTTGATTGTTTGTGCAGTTCTTTTCAATCCTTTTCATCTGACCCCTAGGAATATTTTTTATCCAAGGTTTATGGTGACAGCTATCAAATTGAATAAAACTATTTACGTCTACAGGTTTGAAATAGTTTCTACTTTTAATTGTGTCTCCTTCACGAAATAACTCTAGATCTAAAAAGTGTATACTCTCTGGATTTTTATCATGTGTAAATTTCAAATTATATTCATTTATATTTATATATCTCATAAACTCCCCAAATTTCTTGTGCGTACCCTTCCATATTATAATGCAATCATCAATGTATCGATTGTATAAAACAATATTATCTCTAAATTCATTTTCCTCATTAAAAATAAATTCCTCTTCCCATTTTTCCATGTACAGGTTGGCAAACGACGGGGCAAATTTCGCCCCCATGGCCGTTCCGCCAACCTGTACATAGAAGCCCTCATCGAACCAAAAATAATTGTGTTCCAAACAAAATTTTATTCCTTCTAGCAAAAAATATTTCTTTTGCCAGTCGATCTCCATAATTTCTTCCAGTTTTGTTTTTATAGCCCTAACTCCTAATTTTTGGGGAATAGATGTATACAGTGAAGATACATCACACGTACATAATAGAATATCATTGTCGAACCCCACATTTACATTTTTCAAGATATCCAACAGGTGTTGTGAGTCCCTAAGGTAAGATTTCATTTTTTTCACCAATGGTTGAAGGTGTATATCCGCATATTCACCTAAACGGCAGGTGACGGAGTTAATCCCCGATACTATGGGACACCCCGGAGTATTTATAGGGTCTTTATGCATTTTGGGCAAATAATATATTACTGGTTTCCTCGGAACTTGTATATTTAAATAGGCAAATTCCCTGTCGTTGATGATCCCTTGCTCTTTACCCCATTCCAAAAGCTTAGTGAGCTTTTTTATATTTATTTGTAGGGTCACCCTTCAATTTATTGTATGTTTGATTGTCATTTAGTTGTCTGTACATTTCTTTATCATAATCTATCTTATTAAGTAGAACTATCCCCCCCCCTTTATCAGCATTTTTGATAATGATATTTTTGTTCTCTCTCAGTTCTTTTAGTGCTATTCTTTCACCTTTTGTTAGATTATCCTTCCAGTTTTCTCTTTTTAAATTTTCAAAGTCCCTCAATACTAGTCTTTTGAATGTATCAATGCACTCATTATTTCCCATAGGTGGTGGAATAAAATCAGATTTATTCCTTAATCCTGTATAGCTAGTATTATTATTTACATTGATTGGATTTTTATTCATAAAGTATTTTTTTCAAATTGATGCTTCTCACATACTTATTAATGTCTATATATGTTTGGAATTTGTCCATTTTGGCGCATACTTCATACCTTTATTCAAAAGTGTTATATGGTCGTCAGACAATTGTACAGAGCTGAGGTTAAATATCCCTGATTGATCTAAGTTTCCTTTGTCCTTTTTTTCTTTGTTGTGCTGCATTTTGAAGAAATGGGCTCCTTTAAAAAAATAACCAATAACCTTAGTCAAGAAAATGAAAATTTAAAGGGGAAAATAGTTGGAGTTGGAGGATCATTCTAGAAGGTCCAATATAAGAATTATTGGGGTTCCAGAGAAGGTAGAGGGGGCCAATCCTGTTAATTTTGTGAAAGAATGGCTTGTTATCCGCAAACTTTGATGTGGAACGTGCGCATAGGCTCCCAGGTACCCCGCATATTCCTGGGAATTCTCCACGAACAATTATCTGTAAAACGGTCCTGTCTAAGGACCGGGATACTATTCTAAGGAGAGCCCATGAGATAAAAGAATTAACAATTGAAGGTCCAAAAGATGCTCTCTATCCGGACTTTTCTAGGGATACCTTACAAAAAAGGAAGAGCTTTATGGAGGTAAAAAGGAGGTTAAGGGATAAAGGTATTCTATATTCCCTGATTTTCCCAGCGAAATTGAAAATCATATATCAGGGCCAGTCTTATTTTTTCAATTTCCCAGAACAAATTTCGGAATGGATGAACTCTAAGGGACTGTAAAAAGGATTGGACTAAATATGGTTGACTTGGAGATAGACGGGGTGAGGGGAGGGAGGTGGCTCTAGTAGGTAGAGTTCTGTATGTATATAGAACAGGAGTGGGGAAGGGGGGGGGTTCCCTGTGCTGGCTAAATGTTATTCTTATTAAAGGTGTATATTCTGAACCCTGGGTAGGTTGTGTGGTGATCGATGGGCACGGGGTTAATAGCTTGGAACATTAGAGGAATGAAAAACTGCACTAAACGCTGTATCATTTTTGACTATATTGGAAAACAATTACCAGCTATTGTTATTTGAGTGGAGACCCATCTTGTAAAAGACTCTTTGTACTTAATTACTTAATGGGCTAGTCGTATAGTTCGGTTTTCTCTTCCTATGCGAGAGGAGTGTCCAGTTTGCTACATAGATCTATTGAATTTAAGTTACTGGACTCTGCATGTGATAAGGAGGGACGCTATGTCTTTTTAAGTGGAATACTGGAGGGAAAAAAATGTGTGGTGGCAGGGTTGTATTTACCACCTCCTTTTTGCTATGATGTTTTGCGGAAATTAGTACAATTCATATCCAAGGTGGGAGAATGCCCGGTATGGATTATGGGGGATTTCAATGCCGTACTTTCCAACACCAAAGACTGAATAGGTAAAAATATATCAACTCAAGCGGGCCGGATGGAAACGGGGCTATACAGATTTTGCGAGGAAGTGGGACTTATAGATGTTTGGCAGAAACTGAAGGGTGATGTACCTGCATACTCTTGTTACAATCGTACCCATAATTCTTTTTCTAGAATAGACCAAGCATTGGTAAATGAGTTAGCAATTGGTGACACTGTGAGAATATGGTATGATAATCGCATTATCTCAGACCATTCACCAGTAGTTATTGAACTACTGAGGAATAACAGAAATTATCTATATGCGTAAACAATTTGTTAGACGGGAAAAGGAGTTGACGGAGGAGGTTAAAAAAAGAGAAAGAGAAGTAGAAACCAAAATACTCTGGAAAGCTATAATAAGGCGCAGGAAGAGTATAATACGCATTTGGCCAATAAGGCACAATAAGCAATTTTTCCTAGACCTAAAAGGTCATTGTGAACGTGGGCTAACTTCGAAAGGGTTGATATATAAGATCAAGAAACAACAGGAGTTAACTAGAATTAAAGCTATCAATGATGGTTTTGGGGGAGTTGTAACAAAAGAAGAAGAAGATTTAAAGGAATTTTTTTTACAATTCTATAAAAATATTTATACTTCAGATCTGGAGGCCGCGGTACAGGAGATTAAAGAATATTTAGGGAAATTACATCTACCAGTGTTAGGAAGAAAAGAAAGGAATGCCCTATCGGGTCCAATAACAGCTTTGGAGCTTGATGAGATTATAGCCTCATGGAAAGGCAACATTTCCCCAGGATTAGATGGATTACCATTGGAGATATATAAAAGATTTGGTAATATACTTCTCCCAGTCATAGTAAAAGTTTGGGAAATGCACAGGTGGTGGGGAAGCTTCCGGAGTCATGGTATGAAGCAATCATAGTTTTAATACATAAAAAAATAAAGACCCATTAGACACCGACTCATATCGGCCCATTTCATTGTTAAATGCAGATGCTAAGGTGTTGGCCAATTTGTTGGCAAATCGCCTTAAGAAATTAGCTCCCGTCCTCATTCATGAAGACTAATGTGGGTTTATTTTGGGGTGTAACATAAAAACGAATATTAGACGCTTATTTATGGCTCTGCAACTAGGCAGGGGGAGTCCCGCTCCATCCTGGCATTGGATGCCTCCAAGGCTTTCGACAGCGTGGAGTGGCCCTTTCTCTGGGAAGTGATGGGGAAATTTGGTTTAGGAACAAGATTTGTGGAGTGGGTAAAGTTATTCTATAAGCCACCCAGAGCTTGTATTAGAGTTAATGGAGATTATTCTTATTTTTTCCCTCTAACAAGAGGCACCAGACAGGGGTGCCCCTGTCCACATTGCTATTTGAATTCTTCATTGAACCTTTGGCAGCAAGGATAAGGGCAATGAAAGAGATAGCTGGAGGGGGATATGGAGGCAGGCTATATAAGATTATGTTGTTTGAAGACGACATCCTTCTGGTTTTGAAAGACTCAGATACATCTGCAGAAGTCGAGCATGACGCCGCTGGAAGAATATTGGCCTGAGAGACGGGAATTAATGGAATTAAAAATGATACGCATATTTCATTATTTAGGACTACAAATTAGCCCAAAAATTGAGGACTATGCCAGGTTGAATCTGGCCCCGCTATTGTCTAAAATTAACCCCTTAACGCCGAAGCCACTTTTCACCTTCCTGACACAGTCCATTTTTTCAAATCTGCCCTGTGTCACTATAAATGGTTATAACTTTGAAACGCTTTAATATAGCCAAGTGATTTTAGAATTGTTTTCTTGTGACACATTATACTTCATGTTAGTTGACAAATTGTGGTGGTATGTTTTGCAATTATTTATGAGAAAATCAGATATTTGGTGAAAATTTGGATAAATTCTCGATTTTCGAACTTCAAAATGTTCTACTTTTTCCACACATATTCATAACAGCAAAAAAATGTAATAACTAACATTAACCGAATGTCTACTTTATGTGGGCATGGTTTTTTATGCATACTCTTATTTTTGTAGGATGTTATGGGCCTTTGAACGTTAGGTGCGATTTTTCACATTTTCATAAAAACCGCAAAATCCTGCTATTGAGGGACCTGCTCAGGTTTCAAATCACTTTGAGAGGCCCCTCAACTTACATAAAACAACTTTTATGAAGTTTGTTAACCCTTTAATTGTTTTACAGGGGTTAAAACAAAATGAGATACAATTTTAAAAGTACATTTTTTTTGGCTAAATTAATGTGTTTTTCAAAAAATGTACAAATTCTCAGCTGATAAAATATCAAAATGCTCCACAAAATTTGATACCCAATTTCTCCTGTGTATAAAAATACCCCATATGTGGTGTTAACCTGCTGTATGGGCACACGCCAGGGCATCAAAGGGAAGCTGAGCAGATTATGCATTGTCACTTTTTATTGGCTATACAATCCTTTATTTTTTTGGCAATTTGGACATATAAGGGCTTATTTTTTGAGACATGAGATGCACTTGACAAATACTTCATTTTAGTTGGTCATTAGCTTATTGATGAGATTTTATTAACTCTTGAATGCATGGGTGAAAAGAAAATTGTCAATTTTGGTTTCCTTTCTTTTTGTATTTTTTGGGGTTCGTACGGTGTATAGTAAAAATACTATATTATCTTTATTCTACAGATGACTACGATTACGGTGATACCTCATTTATATAGTTTTTCATTTATTTTTACAATTTTACTGGAAAAAAACAAAAATAGAAGAAATCTCATTTGTTTTTGCATCGCCATCTTTTCGGAGACATAACTTTAATATTTTTTTGTTGACAGAGCTAGTTTAGGGCTTATTTTTTACGTGTTGAGTTGTCCTTTCAATTGATACCTTTTTGGCGCACATAACTTTTTTTTGATCACTTTTTCGAACATTTTTGTGAAGAGATTTTATGAAAAGTTTACATTTTTGTCGAGTTTTTCGGGTTTTGTTTTTACGGAGTTCACCGAGCAGGCCCAATAAAGTTTCTGAGTTATTGTAAGGATTGTTACGGACGCGACAATACCAAATATGTGGGGTTTTTTGGCGATTTTGTGTTTTTTTCACTGTATTGCATGAGTATAGGGGATGTTTGTGTTTAGGGGACTTTAACTGTATTTAATTAATTCTTTTTATTAAAAAATGTTTTTATTAAATGTTTTTAACTGTGTAAAAAACACAGTGGTCAGTGGTAAGCTTGAACAAGCGATCCACTGATCACTTGTTCAAGCTATTCTTCACCTTACACAGTGTAATACAGATGTATTACACTGTGTAATGTAACACTCAGTGTAATGCTCAGTGTAATGCTCAGTGTGTTACAGCCGGGTCCTGCCTTCTGGCAGGACCCAGCTCACGGAGGGAGGATCGTGCAGCCCCGGGCACCGGCAGTCCTGGGGCTGCGATCGAAACAGCGGACCCCCCGGTAAGCGCCGCGGGGGGGGGGTCCAATTCTTCTCAAATGCCCCTTGCACGCGGGTTAACACCCGCGATCGGAGAAATCTCTGATCGCAGGTGTTAGAGGTAGGTGTCAGCTATAATATATAGCCGTTCAGGAGCCGAGGCCAGAAGCTTGACGTAATAGTACTGCATTTTGCGGGAACGCACCTCCCGCCATGCAGTACTATTACGTCAAATGTCGGGAAGGAGTTAAATTAAAAACTAATACTTGGGCAACTCTCCCTTTAACCAAATCAGAAAGAGTAGTATTGATGAAAAGCATTATTTTGCCCCAACTCCTTTATGTGATAAGCAATTATCCTTGCTGGTTAGATAAAAAGTGGTTCGGATATATAAGGGCCATAATAAATAAATTGTTATGGGGAAGAAAGAAGGTCCGTATTAAGCAAGAAGTACTAATGAAGGATAAGGAAAGGGGAGGTTTAGCTATACCTTCCTTTTCACTACTTTCTGGCAGCACAGATTCAATTTAGTTTGGAAAGTAAGAGAAGTGGAATCTTCCTGGCCTTGATGGAGTTGATGAAGGGAAGGTATCACTCCCTGCTAACAAAGACTCTTGGTTAATAGCTGGGCAGGATTTAGGAAAATATTGGGAGTTAAAGGAAGTTTTTAATTTACACCACTATGGGGGAATGCCAACTTGCCTGAATTGAAAAAATTAGAAGACAACAGGTTCTGGATAATGAAAGGAATTAAGTATGTGTCAAAGATTGGAAGGGAAGGGGTATGGGCCCCATCTCAATGGTGGATAAATCAAGGACTCCTTAGGGATAAGGATCAATTTAGATATAGGCAAATATCACACGCGCTGAGGGGGGAAAAGAATCAAGAAATATTTATAATAGAGGAGAACACTAATTGGAGCATGTTATGGCACATGGGAAGTGCACAAAAAAAATTTAGCAAGAATTTATCACTTTATTAGAAATATTATAAAGTTTTGCATGTTACGCATGTTAGTCAGGATAAATGGGTTACGCATGTTAGTCAGGATAAATGGGTTAAAGAGATGGGGGATATAACCGAAGAACAATGGAAAGTAATATATAAGAATGTCTGTAGGTGTTCTGTGAACCTAAATCATAGGTGTACACAATTGAATATTTTGTATAGGATCTATTATTCACCAGCACTAATGTCTATGATGGGGTTAAAAAATGACTCATGTTGTTTTAGGTGTAGGAGGGAGAACGCAGATTTATTTCATGTTTTATGGGGATGCATTGAGATAGAGAATTATTGGAACGAAGTACTCGATAAGATAAAGGTGCAATTAGGGTTAGGACTATCACGAACAGCAATGTTTGGATTATTGGGGTACACAGACGAAGAAATAGGAACTGGGAGGAAGAGAGATCTGGTGGTGAAACTTATGTTTATAGCTAGATTAATTATTGTCAAACACTGGAAAGATGATAAACCTCCTAGGGTTAAGGAATGGTTAAATTATGTGGAAAAAATTAAAAGATACGAATGTGCATATGAGAGACGGTATAGAGGAGGAAATAAGCTGAAAATGGTCTAGGAGCAATGGAGTATTTAACCGATGTGCGAAGAAATAAAAGTGGAAAATCACCCAAGATAACTGAATAGATGGGAGGGGAATGCCCCAAAACTCTCTTTGGCATGTTCTTTGAGTCTGCAGTAGGAACCAGCACAGGGAAGGAGGAGAGGGGGAAGGGAGTTTATATATAATGTTGTCATGTGGTTTTAAGTAATTTTGTTGTACAGGATTATTTAATGTAAAATGTGTTATTTGTCTTTTTTCTAATAAAGTTTAACCTTTAAAAAAAAAATATTCATAGCATAAGTGAACACAAAACATCTAAATGTTAGAAATAAAGATTATTTAATTGTTTGACAATGAAAAATATTTATTCTACAAAATTTGTAAAGTGTAAGAAACAATGCAGAAATATGGTATTGCCACAATCATACTGACACATGTGATGAAGGTTACAATTTTATTGGACTCTATGATGAAATTCAAAAAGAAAGATAGTCAACAATCAATTACAGAATTGATGTTTTTCCTCCTGCCCCTCACAAAAAGTTTCATAATTAGTGCATAGCCACACCAAAATACTATCACTGAAACGTGCATTTCATCTCACAAAAAAATAAGCCCTCACATAGCCAAATTATAGGAAAAACAAATATGTTATAGATTACAAAAACCACCACATCCTAAAGGACAAAAGTGGCTACTGCATAGCCCTCCTTCCCTTATGCATCCCGATGTGCACTCATACAAAATTAACATCTGATTGTGGGTTGTCTCTTTACTTGGGGAATTGCATAATATAAATTTTAGGACTAAATGAATGTATTACTGACAATATTAGACCATAGTAAATTTCACATCCAATGACGCTCTCACGGGGTTAACCAGCTTTGCAAAGGGGTGTAGATTTAAAATTTTGAGAAAGACACAAATATTATATTTACACATGATCTGTTGTGTGTTTGTCAGATGTTTTAATCACATACAGAAATACAAGTGCAATCATATTATGAGTAACAAAAGCTTTTATTGACAGTTAGAATGAGTTAATGCAGCAAGTAAATATTTGCAGTGTTGACTAGAGATGAGCGAACACTAAAATGCTCGGGTACTCGTTATTCGAGACGAACTTTTCCCGATGCTCGAGTGCTCGTCTCGAATAACGAACCCCATTGAAGTCAATGGGAGACTCGAGCATTTTTCAAGGGGACCAAGGCTCTGCACAGGGAAGCTTGGCCAAACACCTGGGAACCTCAGAAAAGGATGGAAACACCACGGAAATGGACAGGAAACAGCAGGGGCAGCATGCATGGATGCCTCTGAGGCTGCATAATCGCACCATTATGCCAAAATTATGGGCAACAGCATGGCCATGACAGAGTGACAGAATGAAGCTAGATAGCATCTAAAACATCCAATAATTGACCCTGACACTATAGGGGACGGCATGCAGAGGCAGCGGCAGCAGGCTAGAGAGTGTCATGGCGACATACCCTAAATGGACTCAGGCTTCAAACCAATGGGTGGCAGAGAGGAACCAAAGGAGGTGAGCAAGAAGCGCTCAAATAATATCGGTACATGATAAAAGTTTGCCAGTATATTTTGTGGATTACACAGCAGGGTGGCGACAAAGTTAACATGGAAGCCATGAAAACAACCCAAAATTCTGCCTGACACAGCTCGTTTGATAAGGGGACGATGTATGGAGGCAGTGAACTAGTAGTAGATTAAAGGTGCTGCAGTTAAAACTATGTTAGTTGGATCTTGGCATGGAGCTGGCGCTCCGCTGCCAGGCGAGCTTTCGCCAATCCAAGCCCCTGTCTCTAGGCTACTCCCCAAACAGCACTTCTAAGAACCTTTTGTATAAGATCAAGTGTAGTAGCGTTCTTATAAGTTTAGGATATGCCGGGTGAGGGGAATGTAAACAGATGCGCAAGAAGCGCTGAAATAATATCCCTAAATGGTAAAAGTTTGCAAGTATATTTTGGGGATTACACAGCAGGGTGGCGACAAAGTTAACAACTTTGATGTGGAATGCCCTGTAATAGCTCTTGGGCGGTGTGCCTTTTATCGCCTAGGCTCAGCAGTTTCAGCACCGCCTGCTGTCGCTTAGCGACGGCACTGCTGCTGTGCCTAGAGCTACCGACTGATGGCGCCATGCCCACGGATGGTAATTCGGAGGAGGAGGAGGTGGAGGAGGGGTGGGAGGAGGTATAGTAGGCCTTTGAGACCTGGACCGAGGTAGGCCCCGCAATTCTCTGCGTCGGCAGTATATGACCAGCCCCAGGGTCAGACTCGGTCCCAGCCTGCACCAAGTTAAGTGTAGTAGCGTTCTTATAAGTTTGGGATATGGCGGGTGAGGGGAATGTAAACAGATGCGCAAGAAGCGCATGATGCGCATGGAGCTGGCGTTCCGCTGCCAGGCGAGCTTTCGCCAATCCAAGCCCCTGTCTCTAGGCTACTCCCCAAACAGCACTTCTAAGAACCTTTTGTATAAGATCAAGTGTAGTAGCGTTCTTATAAGTTTAGGATATGCCGGGTGAGGGGAATGTAAACAGATGCGCAAGAAGCGCTGAAATAATATCCCTAAATGGTAAAAGTTTGCAAGTATATTTTGGGGATTACACAGCAGGGTGGCGACAAAGTTAACAACTTTGATGTGGAATGCCCTGTAATAGCTCTTGGGCGGTGTGCCTTTTATCGCCTAGGCTCAGCAGTTTCAGCACCGCCTGCTGTCGCTTAGCGACGGCACTGCTGCTGTGCCTAGAGCTACCGACTGATGGCGCCATGCCCACGGATGGTAATTCGGAGGAGGAGGAGGTGGAGGAGGGGTGGGAGGAGTTATAGTAGGCCTTTGAGACCTGGACCGAGGTAGGCCCCGCAATTCTCTGCGTCGGCAGTATATGACCAGCCCCAGGGTCAGACTCGGTCCCAGCCTGCACCAGGTTAAGTGTAGTAGCGTTCTCATAAGTTTGGGATATGGCGGGTGAGGGGAATGTAAACAGATGCGCAAGAAGCGCATGATGCGCATGGAGCTGGCGTTCCGCTGCCAGGCGAGCTTTCGCCAATCCAAGCCCCTGTCTCTAGGCTACTCCCCAAACAGCACTTCTAAGAACCTTTTGTATAAGATCAAGTGTAGTAGCGTTCTTATAAGTTTAGGATATGCCGGGTGAGGGGAATGTAAACAGATGCGCAAGAAGCGCTGAAATAATATCCCTAAATGGTAAAAGTTTGCCAGTATATTTTGTGGATAACACAGCAGGGTGGCGACAAAGTTAACAACTTTGATGTGGAATCCATGAAAACAACCCAAATTTCTGCCTGACACACCTCGTTTGATAAAGGGACGATGTATGGAGGCAGCTATATGGACGACTTTTGGAGGTAGCAATGGAGACAACGTGTGGAGGCTGCTATGGAGACAATTTAATTTGGATAGTGCCTGTATGTGGCAGTCCCAAACATTTTTCAAACCAGAGGAGCAGGTAGGTGGCCCTCCAGTAAAATGGGATAGATTGAGTGCCTGTATGTGGCAGTCCCAAAAATGTTTCAAACCAGAGGAGCAGGTAGGTGGCCCTCCAGTAAAATGGAATAGATTGAGTGCCTGTATGTGGCAGTCCCAAAAATTGTTCAAACCAGAGGAGCAGGTAGGTGGCCCTGCAGTAAAATGGAATAGATTGAGTGCCTGTATGTGGCAGTCCCAAAAATTGTTCAAACCAGAGGAGCAGGTAGGTGGCCCTGCAGTAAAATGGAATAGATTGAGTGCCTGTATGTGGCAGTCCCAAAAATTGTTCAAACCAGAGGAGCAGGTAGGTGGCCCTGCAGTAAAATGGAATAGATTGAGTGCCTGTATGTGGCAGTCCCAAAAATGTTTCAAACCAGAGGAGCAGGTAGGTGGCCCTCCAGTAAAATGGAATAGATTGAGTGCCTGTATGTGGCAGTCCCAAAAATTGTTCAAACCAGAGGAGCAGGTAGGTGGCCCTGCAGTAAAATGGAATAGATTGAGTGCCTGTATGTGGCAGTCCCAAAAATTGTTCAAACCAGAGGAGCAGGTAGGTGGCCCTGCAGTAAAATGGAATAGATTGAGTGCCTGTATGTGGCAGTCCCAAAAATTTTTTAAAACAGAGGACCGGGTAGGTGGCCCTCCAGAAAAATGGAATAGATTGAGTGCCTGTATGTGGCACTCACAAAAATTGTTTCAAACAGAGGACCGGGTAGGTGGCCCTCCAGAAAAATTAAATGCATGAAGTACTATAGCAAGAGCCAGTGGGCCCTGTCAAAAAATAGCCATTTTCCTCTGCTTTACTGTACAAAGAGGAGGAGAAGGAGGAAAATGAGGAGGAGGAGGAGGAGTGGATCAATTATTCAGGTTGAGCTTCCTTCACCTGGTGGAGATTGGAAATTCTGAGAAATCCAGCCTTTATTCATTTTAATAAGCGTCAGCCTGTCAGCGCTGTCAGTCGACAGGCGTGTACGCTTATCGGTGATGATGCCACCAGCTGCACTGAAAACCCGCTCGGACAAGACGCTAGCGGCAGGGCAGGCAAGAACCTCCAAGGCGTACAGCGCCAGTTCGTGCCACATGTCCAGCTTTGAAACCCAGTAGTTGTAGGGAGCTGTGTGATCATTTAGGACGATGGTATGGTCAGCTACGTACTCCCTCACCATCTTTCTGTAAAGATCAGCCCTACTCTGTCGAGACTGGGGACAGGTGACAGTGTCTTGCTGGGGTGACATAAAGCTGGCAAAAGCCTTGTAAAGCGTACCCTTGCCAGTGCTGGACAAGCTGCCTGCTCGCCTACTCTCCCTCGCTACTTGTCCCGCAGAACTACGCACTCTGCCGCTAGCGCTGTCAGAAGGGAAATACTGTTTCAGCTTGTGCACCAGGGCCTGCTGGTATTCATGCATTCTCACACTCCTTTCCTCTCCAGGGATGAGAGTGGGAAGATTTTGCTTGTACCGTGGGTCCAGGAGAGTGAACACCCAGTAATCGGTGCTGGAATAAATTCTTTGAACGCGAGGGTCACGGGATAGGCAGCCTAGCATGAAATCTGCCATATGCGCCAGAGTACCAACGCGTAAGAATTCACTCCCCTCACTGGCCTGACTGTCCATTTCCTCCTCCTCCAACTCCTCCAACTCCTCTTCTTCTGCCCATACACGCTGAACAGTGAAGGACTCAACAATGGTCCCCTCTTGTGTCTCGCCAACATTCTCCTCCTCTTCCTCCTCATCCTCCTCCACCTCCACCTCCTCCGATATGCGCTGAGAAACAGACCTCAGGGTGCTTTGGCTATCAACAAGGGAATATTCTTCCCCCGTCTCTTGTGACGAGCGCAAAGCTTCCGACTTCATGCTGACCAGAGAGTTTTTCAACAGGCCAAGCAGCGGGATGGTGAGGCTGATGATGGCGCCATCGCCACTGACCATCTGTGTTGACTCCTCAAAGTTACTCAGCACCTGACAGATATCAGACATCCACGTCCACTCCTCATTGTAGACTTGAGGAAGCTGACTGACCTGACTACCAGTTCTGGTGGAAGTTGACATCTGGCAGTCTACAATCGCTCTGCGCTGCTGGTAAACTCTGGATAACATGGTCAGTGTTGAATTCCACCTCGTGGGCACGTCGCACAACAGTCGGTGAGCGGGCAGTTGGAGGCGGCGCTGCGCTGCCCTGAGAGTGGCAGCATCTGGGCTGGACTTCCTGAAATGCGCACAGATGCGGCGCACCTTCGTGAGCAAATCAGACAGATTGGGGTATGTCTTGAGGAAACGCTGCACTATCAGATTTAACACATGGGCCAGGCATGGCACATGTGTCAGTCTGCCGAGTTGCAGAGCCGCCACCAGGTTACGGCCGTTGTCACACACAACCATTCCCGGCTTGAGGTTCAGCGGTGCCAGCCACAGATCAGTCTGCGCCGTGATGCCCTGTAATAGCTCTTGGGCGGTGTGCCTTTTGTCGCCTAGGCTCAGCAGTTTGAGCACCGCCTGCTGTCGCTTAGCGACGGCACTGCTGCTGTGCCTAGAGCTACCGACTGATGGCGCCGTGCCCACGGATGGTAGTTCGGAGGAGGAGGTGGAGGAGGGGTGGGAGGAGGAGGAGGCATAGTAGGCCTGAAACACCTGGACCGAGGTAGGCCCCGCAATCCTCGGCGTCGGCAGTATATGAGCAGCCCCAGGGTCAGACTCGGTCCCAGCCTCCACCAAGTTAACCCAATGTGCCGTCAGCGATATATAGTGGCCCTGCCCGGCAGCACTCGTCCACGTGTCCGTGGTCAGGTGGACCTTGTCAGAAACGGCGTTGGTCAGGGCACGGATGATGTTGTCTGACACGTGCTGGTGCAGGGCTGGGACGGCACATCGGGAAAAGTAGTGGCGGCTGGGGACCGAATACCGAGGGGCGGCCGCCGCCATGAGGTTGCGAAAGGCCTCGGTCTCTACTAGCCTATAGGGCAGCATCTCCAGGCTAAGCAATCTGGAGATGTGCACATTAAGGGCTTGGGCGTGCGGGTGGGTTGCACTATATTTGCGTTTCCGCTCCAGCGTCTGGGGTATGGAGAGCTGAACGCTGGTGGATGCTGTGGAGGATCGTGGAGGCGACGATGGGGTTTTTGTGGCAGGGTCCTGGGCAGGGGGCTGACTAGCAGCTGACACAGGGGAAGGAGCAGTGGTGTGCACGGCCGGAGGTGAACGGGCTTGTTGCCACTGAGTGGGGTGCTTAGCATTCATATGCCTGCGCATACTGGTGGTAGTTAAGCTAGTAGTGGTGGAACCCCTGCTGAGCCTGGTTTGGCAAATGTTGCACACCACAGTCCGTCGGTCATCCGGTGTTTCCTTAAAGAACCTCCACACTTCTGAAGATCTAGCCCTCGCCGCAAGAGCCCTCACCACGGGAGCTTCACTAGTTGACAGTGGCGCTGATGCACCAGCTCTGGCCCTGCCTCTCCGTCTGGCCCCACCACTGCCTCTTCCAACCTGTTCAGGTCGAGGACTCTCCTCCGTCTCAGAAGCACTGTGTTCACCCGGCCTCTCAACCCAGCTTGGGTCTGTCACCTCATCATCCTCCGATCCCTCAGTCTGCTCCCCCCTCGGACTTCCTGCCCTGACAACAACTTCCCCACTGTCTGACAACCGTGTCTCCTCATCGTCGGACACCTCTTTACACACTTCCACTACGTCAAGAAGGTCATCATCACCCACAGACTGTGACTGGTGGAAAAACTGGGCATCGGAAAATTGCTCAGCAGCAACCGGACAAGTGGTTTGTGACTGTGGGAAGGGTCCAGAAAACAGTTCCTCAGAGTATGCCGGTTCAAATGCCAAATTTTCCTGGGAGGGGGCAGACTGGGGGGGAGGAGGCTGAGGTGCAGGAGCTGGAGGAGTGGCGATTTCGGTGACATGGGTGGACTGCGTGGAAGACTGACTGGTGGTGGACAAATTGCTCGAAGCATTGTCAGCAATCCACGACATCACCTGTTCGCACTGTTCTGGCCTCAACAGTGCTCTACCACGAGTCCCAGTAACTTCAGACATGAACCTAGGGAGTGTAGCTCTGCGGCGTTCCCCTGCTCCCTCATCAGCAGGTGGTGTCTCACCCCGCCCAGGACCACGGCCTCTGACCCCTGCAGTAGTTGGACGCCCACGTCCCCGCCCTCGTCCTCTACCCCTAGCCCTCGGGTTAAACATTTTTAAAATGAGAGTTATAACTTTATTTTTTTTTTTACTTTTTTTTGTTTTTTTTTGTGTTTTTTTTTTTTTTTTTGTGTTTTTTGTTTTTTTTTGAGTTTTTAAAACCAAACAATGCTATCCTATTGCTATGGCTATTTTCTAGCCAAGTATCAAAGGAAGCACAGTACTATGCCAGATGAGATGACACTGAGTTATTGCCTAATAGAAATCCAACCCCTACTGAATTTTGCCACTTCGGCCTTTGCTATGGATATGTGCGCCACTAAGCGCAGAACACAGCGGTCGCAAGTCCCACTACAAATTGCTCAGAATTGGCAAGTACATGCACTGCAGAAACTACAGCCACCAGCAGATCAACCAGAAATCAAATATATAGAACGCTACTGTAGGCTTCAAGATCAAGAAGCTGTTTGTATTCTCCTATGGCTATTTTCTAGCCAAGTATCAAAGGAAGCACAGTACTATGCCGGATGAGATGACACTGAGCTATTGCCTAATAGAAATCCAACCCCTACTGAATTTTGCCACTTCGGCCTTTGCTATGGATATGTGCGCCACTAAGCGCAGAACACAGCGGTCGCAAGTCTCACTACAAATTGCTCAGAATTGGCAAGTACATGCACTGCAGAAACTACAGCCACCAGCAGATCAACCAGAAATCAAATATATAGAACGCTACTGTAGGCTTCAAGATCAAGAAGCTGTTTGTATTCTCCTATGGCTATTTTCTAGCCAAGTATCAAAGGAAGCACAGTACTATGCCGGATGAGATGACACTGAGTTATTGCCTAATAGAAATCCAACCCCTACTGAATTTTGCCACTTCGGCCTTTGCTATGGATATGTGCGCCACTAAGCGCAGAACACAGCGGTCGCAAGTCCCACTACAAATTGCTCAGAATTGGCAAGTACATGCACTGCAGAAACTACAGCCACCAGCAGATCAACCAGAAATCAAATATATAGAACGCTACTGTAGGCTTCAAGATCAAGAAGCTGTTTGTATTCTCCTATGGCTATTTTCTAGCCAAGTATCAAAGGAAGCACAGTACTATGCCGGATGAGATGACACTGAGTTATTGCCTAATAGAAATCCAACCCCTACTGAATTTTGCCACTTCGGCCTTTGCTATGGATATGTGCGCCACTAAGCGCAGAACACAGCGGTCGCAAGTCTCACTACAAATTGCTCAGAATTGGCAAGTACATGCACTGCAGAAACTACAGCCACCAGCAGATCAACCAGAAATCAAATATATAGAACGCTACTGTAGGCTTCAAGATCAAGAAGCTGTTTGTATTCTCCTATGGCTATTTTCTAGCCAAGTATCAAAGGAAGCACAGTACTATGCCGGATGAGATGACACTGAGTTATTGCCTAATAGAAATCCAACCCCTACTGAATTTTGCCACTTCGGCCTTTGCTATGGATATGTGCGCCACTAAGCGCAGAACACAGCGGTCGCAAGTCCCACTACAAATTGCTCAGAATTGGCAAGTACATGCACTGCAGAAACTACAGCCACCAGCAGATCAACCAGAAATCAAATATATAGAACGCTACTGTAGGCTTCAAGAAGCTGTTTGTATTCTCCTATGGCTATTTTCTAGCCAAGTATCAAAGGAAGCACAGTACTATGCCAGATGAGATGACACTGAGTTATTGCCTAATAGAAATCCAACCCCTACTGAATTTTGCCACTTCGGCCTTTGCTATGGATATGTGCGCCACTAAGCGCAGAACACAGCGGTCGCAAGTCTCACTACAAATTGCTCAGAATTGGCAAGTACATGCACTGCAGAAACTACAGCCACCAGCAGATCAACCAGAAATCAAATATATAGAACGCTACTGTAGGCTTCAAGAAGCTGTTTGTATTCTCCTATGGCTATTTTCTAGCCAAGTATCAAAGGAAGCACAGTACTATGCCAGATGAGATGACACTGAGTTATTGCCTAATAGAAATCCAACCCCTACTTAATTTTGCCACTTCAGCCTTTGCTATGGATATGTGCGCCACTAAGCGCAGAACACAGCGGTCGCAAGTCTCACTACAAATTGCTCAGAATTGGCAAGTACATGCACTGCAGAAACTACAGCCACCAGCAGATCAACCAGAAATCAAATATATAGAACGCTACTGTAGGCTTCAAGAAGCTGTTTGTATTCTCCTATGGCTATTTTCTAGCCAAGTATCAAAGGAAGCACAGTACTATGCCAGATGAGATGACACTGAGTTATTGCCTAATAGAAATCCAACCCCTACTGAATTTTGCCACTTCGGCCTTTGCTATGGATATGTGCGCCACTAAGCGCAGAACACAGCGGTCGCAAGTCTCACTACAAATTGCTCAGAATTGGCAAGTACATGCACTGCAGAAACTACAGCCACCAGCAGATCAACCAGAAATCAAATATATAGAACGCTACTGTAGGCTTCAAGAAGCTGTTTGTATTCTCCTATGGCTATTTTCTAGCCAAGTATCAAAGGAAGCACAGTACTATGCCAGATGAGATGACACTGAGTTATTGCCTAATAGAAATCCAACCCCTACTTAATTTTGCCACTTCAGCCTTTGCTATGGATATGTGCGCCACTAAGCGCAGAACACAGCGGTCGCAAGTCTCACTACAAATTGCTCAGAATTGGCAAGTACATGCACTGCAGAAACTACAGCCACCAGCAGATCAACCAGAAATCAAATATATAGAACGCTACTGTAGGCTTCAAGAAGCTGTTTGTATTCTCCTATGGCTATTTTCTAGCCAAGTATCAAAGGAAGCACAGTACTATGCCAGATGAGATGACACTGAGTTATTGCCTAATAGAAATCCAACCCCTACTTAATTTTGCCACTTCAGCCTTTGCTATGGATATGTGCGCCACTAAGCGCAGAACACAGCGGTCGCAAGTCTCACTACAAATTGCTCAGAATTGGCAAGTACATGCACTGCAGAAACTACAGCCACCAGCAGATCAACCAGAAATCAAATATATAGAACGCTACTGTAGGCTTCAAGAAGCTGTTTGTATTCTCCTATGGCTATTTTCTAGCCAAGTATCAAAGGAAGCACAGTACTATGCCAGATGAGATGACACTGAGTTATTGCCTAATAGAAATCCAACCCCTACTGAATTTTGCCACTTCAGCCTTTGCTATGGATATGTGCGCCACTAAGCGCAGAACACAGCGGTCGCAAGTCTCACTACAAATTGCTCAGAATTGGCAAGTACATGCACTGCAGAAACTACAGCCACCAGCAGATCAACCAGAAATCAAATATATAGAACGCTACTGTAGGCTTCAAGAAGCTGTTTGTATTCTCCTATGGCTATTTTCTAGCCAAGTATCAAAGGAAGCACACTACTATGCCAGATGAGATGACACTGAGTTATTGCCTAATAGAAATCCAACCCCTACTGAATTTTCCCACTTCGGTCTTTGCTATGGATATGTGTGCCACTAAGAGCTAAACACAACGGTAGCAAGTCCCCCTGCTAATTCCTCACAAAATGGTAAAAGATGCAAATTAAAATAAAAAAAGTAGAACGTTATTGTAGCCCTAAGAAGGGCTGTTGGGTTCTTTGAGAATCACTCCTGCCTAACAGTAAGCTAATAGAACACCCTAACGCTTTCCCTGAGCAGCAGCAGCTCTCTCCCTAGCGGCATCCAGAGACAGAATGATCCGAGCAGCGCGGCCAGCGGCTAGTCTATCCCAGGGTCACCTGATCTGGCCAGCCAACCACTGCTATCGACGTGTAAGGGTACCACGTCATGCTGGGTGGAGTGCAGAGTCTCCTGGCTTGTGATTGGCTCTGTTTCTGGCCGCCAAAAAGCAAAACGGCGGGAGCTGCCATTTTCTCGAGCGGGCGAAGTATTCGTCCGAGTAACGAGCAGTTTCGAGTACCCTAATGCTCGACCGAGCATCAAGCTCGGACGAGCATGTTCGCTCATCTCTAGTGTTGACCCTTCTTCTTCAGGACCTCTGCAATTCTCCCTGGCAGCTCTCAATCAACTTCTGGACCAAATCCTGACTGATCCAGGATCCAGTCCATTCTTGTACAATCAATGCTTGCATTTTGTCACAATTTGACGTATATTAAATTATTAGTTTCTAGTTCCATCTTCTACCAACCAACTTGCCTTTTAAAAGGATGCATTAGAATGATACATTTTCATTAATGTGAAAGTTTCTTTTTGGAAGCGATCTTAACTATAGGCGTATAGAAGATTCCGCTGCACTAGCCTTTAAGCCTGAGATGGACAAACATTCCTGAGGAGATAGGCATTATAAATTTGTTGTAGCTGAGACTCCATGTCTTACCTGGTAAGAAAAAAAATAGATAAAATGTATATTTTTTAATAGTACTGGAACATACGATCTGTTCTCTTTAGGAAAATATCCACACAGAGCTATACTTTAAAATGCTCAAAATAATATTTCTCTTTGAGTATAACTTCCAAATAGAATACATTTTTTTATAAATTATTAAATCTAGATGTAGAAAGATTAAATGAAAATGTTAAATTCCAATGCTGAAAATAGGTCAATATATAGTGAAAATTTTGCACAGATGTGACCTAATTAGTGTATGTAAATATGCCAAATTTTACCTCAAATGTATATTTTATATATTTTTTAATTTCACAATCAATATGGAAAATATAATCAAGTAGCATGATTATTCTATTAAAGTTTTTTTTTATAAATAAAAAAACAACAACATGTATTATCTTTTTATTTGGAGGAGATTAAAACAAAAAGGTAGTCTGCCAACAATCTTCATTCGATAGAAATGCAGCTGGAGCTAGACTGTAAACTAGAACTTATGACTTAAAACTTAGTACAGCTTATGACTTAAAACTTTTCTTTTACTTTTACTTATTAAAACTAACATAAAAAGGACACAAATCTTTAGTCAGGCAATAACACATTCAAAGTGTATACATTTCTAAACACCACTGTATCTACAAAGATTCTTTTGTAATGCACATCCCCAATTATGGTCTATAATTGTAACAAAAGGCGAGGAGAACTGCCCCCCAAGAGACGGAAGCTCTCCAGTTAGTAGCTTACAGTGCTGACAATCGCCTTCAGTGGCTCTCGGCAACATCTTCTCCTATGTCCTTTTGTGCTCTTTGTTCATGAAACCCTCATGTCAGTGATTAACCCTATTACGTTCCTACACAGCCGTGTGAACTATCACACCCTTTACCTCATCTCCAAGCCACAGCCCTAAATAGCTACCACCCCGACAGTAACCTTGCACTGCTAAAAACCTCACAGTAGATTGTACTTAACAGTAGAACGTCCCAGTTAAGAATAGTAGGTGCAAGTTAAATTAGAGCAGGACACAACACCAGGTAATTTCATTTCACTTCATGAATCATATTTTTCAGGTGTTTTTGGGATCTCCCTATATTCTCCATTGGAAGATGACAGGAAAGAAAGCTAGCAGTGGGGATCTGAATTTGTAAGTTACTTATTACTGATGCCACTAATAAAGATATAGAAATACCCACTTAATGTTGCCAAGGCCATCTGATGTGGAGTGTAATATTATAATCTTTCCAGGATGGGAGCAATTTCCATATATATATGGATTGGCATAAAATAGGAAATCTATCCCTTATTATTTCTGTATGGTACATCAACCTAATGTACTTTTTTACAGGATTGTTGCCTTTTTTATTTAGTCAATTTGCAACCATATGATTTCCTTCATATCTTCCTCCACTGTAATATTTGCATTTGAATGTGCCAACTCATTTGGATTCCTTGACTCAGCTTCTAGGCTTTGATAAATCAACTCATAAAACCTTGGAAAAACTTTAATGAATGCATAAACTTTTCTCACTAATGCTGGGAATCATCAGAGAATGTTAACCTCCCAGATGTGTGTGGGTGGAGATAGTGGACCAAAAAGCTGGGGCCATATCCCAATAAAGCTTAGTCCAGGCTGTACTACAACCCTTGCATGACATTTATGGGTTTATGGGCTTATGGGCAATGCAGTGTAAATAATCTTAACACAGTTACAATGTAACATGGTTTCTGCTAACCTTAGCTTGGACGGTGTTCATGTAGCCCTGATGTTAATGAAGAACCCTACCAATCAACCTTCAGAGGACCTAAAGGCTGCCTGCAAGAGCTGCTCACTCCTTCGGCCCCTGCTCTGACACCACAGTCCATGTTTGACCGTGTGCATTTTTAAACCAACGGAATTGAACAAATTTATTTAAAAAATAACCTTTGAGGCGCTTGAATTGAGAGATCTTTCTTCACCAGCTAGCTTATTGTTTGCTCTTGGCTTCTGGCTGTGGTTTTGTGCAACTCAGAATCTGTGATGAGCTAATATTTAATTTGTATTTGGAGAGCTGTGATAGGGTGGTATTATGCTGAGGGTATGGCACAATTTACTTGAGACAGCCATTTAAGTAGACAACTGTTTTGAGTCCTTTTTGAGTCCTATAGGCTATATGAACCTTTGCTAAACTTTTTCTTTTAATACAATAGGCAAAAGAAAATATTTAAATCATTCTACCCATTGATGCAGTCCCTTTTTCAAGAAAATCCACAGAATGATTCATATAGTTAACTCCTTCTCTTTCTCCATGCTGAAGCCTTTGTGCAAGATGCTCTTAAGTCCTGCTGCTCAATTGCAACCCTTCTACACTCCCACGTCTTGCCCTCTAAGCACTGCTATTTCTTTCCTTCCCCAAAATTCAAAATCACCTGCCATTATCTATTGAGATACTAGCTAAGTTGAATGGAAGGAGAAAACAGAGGAAGCAGAGGATAGGTGCACTTGTTTAATTGACTTCTAAACAGATCAGTAAGCAACGCCTCACAACTAGACTGAATGTAGAAGAGCCTGTATTTTGGAACTGCTTTTTGCATGAAAAACTTTTTTAACTTCAGAAACTAGGTGCCATATGTGTTTATTGACTTCTCTTGGGTTTATTGACTGTGTTTCAAGTCCCAGGGTCAACATCTGCAAAGGGTTTGCATGTTCTCTCCATGTTTGTGTTTCCTCTGAACCCTCAGGTTTCCTCACAGACTCCAAAATATACTGGTAGGCTGATGAGATTGTAAGCCCCATTGGGGACAGGGACTAATCTAGCAAACTCTGTGAAGCACTGCATTATCTGTGTGTGCTATATAAATAAAGGTATTATCATTGACTTCTCATAGTCTTTACATCTAATTCTTTTTATATCAAATGTGATGATATTTTACCTTAATCAAGTTATTTTAACATTGTTTTTTATGACAAATTGTAACTTATGTTACTTCTTCGTTGGTTTTCCTAGTTGCATTTTTAAAGAAAATTGTGATGATTTCTTCTTTAAATACTGATAGTCTTACATCCCAAATTAGGGGCTTACACATTAACCGTGTCTCTAATTTCTATTGACATTAAGGGGCATATTTATCAAGCTGTCTGAAAGTCAGAATATTTCTAGTTGCCCATGGCAACCAATGACAGCATCGCTTTAAAATATTCATGAGCACTAATGAAATGAAAGCTGAGCTGCGATTGGTTGCCATGAGCAACTAGAAATATTCTGACTTTCAGACAGCTTGATAAATCTGCCCCTATGTTTTTAATTATGGTTTTATTATTATCATCCCTTTTAAAAATTGCACCCCACAAACTATTCAGAAGTTTATTAATGCTTTAAAGATTTCATAGGAATGAAAACAAAATGGAAGTGAATTTTGTAATTTTAAAATGTTGTCAATAATACATTTATTTACATCTCACAGAATAGGAGAAAATGAATCTTAAAAATGTTGTACAACTGTGCATCAGTTTGCTGTAGTGTGGGCACACCTTACAGAAGAAGTTAAGGAGTACTATTGAGCTATTGCAAGGCAGATTTTCATGAGAGAGTGGCCCCAGTTCAGAAACAATACAACTTAATGTATAATTTAGTTTTGTCTAGCTATTTTGGGCATTTTAGAGTACATTGTTGAATATCCTCTTTTTTTGTGTCAAACAGTAAGATATATCTGAGCAGCAAAAAAACTGAAAAAAAGCAGACAATCCTAAACTAATACATACCCCACATCATAAATGTGCACCTTAACTTGTGGACATAGAGAACATATTCACAACATAGATATTTTAGAATTACCCTTTTTTCGAATAATTAAGTTATAAAAGTTATACAGGTTAAAGAGGAAAATACATCTCCCCCAGTATTTTTATACAATTTCTAGTGTAGTAATCCTGCACAGGTTGCCATACATTACTGTAAGAGAACATAGCAAGTCTTTTAAGGCTTATTTTTCATATTTCAGGTGTTACAGTAGGTTTCAATTACAGAGAGTCAAAGGGGCACATGTGTCATAAATCTGGCTTTGTCTGCCTGTCTCTTTTTTGGCTTTTGTCCTGGTCAGATGTATCTTAGCGATTATTCCTTATTGATTCATGTGGTATTTGGTCTTTGTGCCTTTTTGTGACTTTTTTATTAACTTGCAAATTCACTAATCAGCTCTATGCTAATTCTACACCTGGTCAGGGACAGCCTTATATATGCGCCAAGATGTGCAAATGTTTTAAGAAGCAGAAACTTTCCTATGTAGATACAGTTGATAACTCAGCGAACACTGCAGAAAACTAAATACTGTCTAAGGCGCATAAAAAGGCTCAAGTGAGCACATGCCCTAGGAAAAGGCACAAAAAATTAAAGAAAAGGTGTAGCAAAAAGTTTCCCATTATTGAAAATACAATTTGCAAGGAATTTATCAAGGAGAAAAAACAAAGTATTTTATCCTGCAAGTGCTTTAAAAAAGTAATGTGCAATGATCACCTTAAAACTGATATGTATTGCAAAAACTCACAAGTTTTGGACTTCAGTAAGAACCATGAATAAACAAATGCACCCTCTTGAATATCACATATTATCTATTCCTTATCTACATAATATCTTTTCCTTTGTCCAAATCATTGTTTTCTTTCCCTAATGGTTCTTATTGTTGTAACTCTCATTAAAGACAATCACAATTATTCTATGAAAATTTTTAACAATATGCTGTATCAAGCTTGTTATACTATACACAATCAGGGCTCTAGTCATTATGCTGTTACATGAACTGAATACACTACACGGTCCAATAATTTTTGCTTTGAAATATTACAGAACTAAATATTACAGAATTAAAGAATACTTTGGGCCTTTGAGGTCTAAATTGATTACTTATACAACACAGACTGAAAAGTGAATCCCCATCAAGTGACCCAATTTGTAGCATAGCAAAGCAACGCAGAGGCTGGTGGTTGTAGTAACAGGGAAGCTAGTGGCTTTAGGTACTTCTCTCACAGCTCGGATTTTCTCATGTCACTGTGGTAGTGGGGACTCTCTCCTACAACCCCTGGGTACTGATTGCTAATGACTATGTTGATGTAAGAAGTTGCTTCTCTGGAGTGCTCTCTGTTATACGATCCCTGGCCTGATGGTATTTAATAGGCCCTTGATCAACTGGTGGTGGCGTAGTGATGCAGCAGGGACATGGAGAAGATGAGGCAGTGAGTTAAACTAGAACTTACTTTACTGAAGAAACGTCAGCAAAAATCATACATTCAATATGGAAGCACAGGACTTGCATTAACAGGCTGGTTAGATGGCTGGGTGGGAACCGTAAGGAGGTGATGATGGTTATGATGCTTTTTATGAGTGAGTCACTCTCCTGCACTAATTCTTTGAGTGACATGCACATCATACTATCCACAATTCCCAGCTCTAGAGTCTGGATCTTTTTAAAGGGTAACCCTGGGCAAACCCAATAACAAGTCACAGAAAAGAAGTGTACGATGTCACTGTTAACAGTCAACTCCAGTTATTTTGCAGTGTTTTCTAATTTAAAAAACACAATACGTTTGACCCATGTGTATATGAATCCTAATCCTGTTACTGATTTATATATATTCATGAAATTAAGTCCAGATTCTAATTATTAAACAATAAGTACATTAACACACAATTTAAACAAAAATAAAATAAATATTCTTAAAATAAAAATACAAGAAGTGGTACATTTTGTACTGTCCTTCTTAAGATTTTGTTATGCTCTGATAATGTCTTAGTTCCACAGCTGTTACCAACTACACTAAACATAGAAGAGAAAATTAACCACGGTAAAGAACACAAAATCTTATAATCTTTTGGTAATTTGCCTTGTATGAGTACAAGACTCCTGCATGTGTACTTTATGGCAAATCAGTGAATAAGAAGAAAGAATATTAAAAATCATTAAATGAAAGTAGAGCACACTATAAAACAAGTCTGGTGGCCTTAAGATTGATTTAAAAAGCACATTAAATCTATTTTACACATTATAAAAAAAGGCATTAAAGCATTTAATTGTGTTAAATTACTGCTAGTCACCTGAGGTAATACACAGCAAGCATACATCAGGTAAAACATAAAGTATAAAGGGAAGTTATGAGCACACCTCCCATAACAAGAAACAACACACTTTATAGGCAGCAGTAGTTCCTGTCTCAATATAGTATAAACCATAACGTTATATTTGTTGTTTATGTAATGCTAACTCTATTTTGCCAAAGATTTCTTAAACCGCCATATTTTTTTAGTTATGTAGCTTACATGATACAAAAGCTATTATTGATCACAGACCTACGTGTATTGGACAAAGAAAAGGCCTAGGCCTGAGACCAACAAAAGTTTTTTTTATAGGATTGCCTGTTATTATTGAAGTAATCATATAAAAGAGATGATTTTTTAACTTTGAATTGGGTGCTGGAAAAACTTTTCTATTTATCAAGTTTATCTACCTGAATCGGCATGGCTTTTTCCTATTTACCTCTGTGCTTTGTTCACATTAAGATTCCTGCATCAGAGCCATTAGGAGGAATGGTGAGCTTTTGCTATTTTTCTTAAAAATATACACTCACCGGCCACTTTATTAGGTACACCATGCTAGTTACGGGTTGGACCCCCTTTTGCCTTCAGAACTGCCTAAATTCTTCGTGGCATAGATTCAACAAGGTGCTGGAAGCATTCCTCAGAGATTTTGGTCCATATTGACATTATGGCATCACACAGTTGCTGCAGATTTGTCGGCTGCACATCCATGATGCGAATCTCCTGTTCCACCACATCCCAAAGATGCTCTATTGGATTGAGATCTGGTGACTGTGGAGGCCATTTGAGTACAGTGAACTCATTGTCATGTTCAAGAAACCAGTCTGAGATGATTCCAGCTTTATGACATGGCGCATTATCCTGCTGAAAGTAGCCATCAGATGTTGGGTACATTGTGGTCATAAAGGGATGGACATGGTCAGCAACAATACTCAGGTAGGCTGTGGCGTTGCAACGATGCTCAATTGGTACCAAGGGGCCCAAAGAGTGCCAAGAAAATATTCCCCACACCATGACACCACCACCACCAGCCTGAACCGTTGATACAAGGCAGGAGGGATCCATGCTTTCATGTTGTTGACGCCAAATTCTGACCCTACCATCCGAATGTCGCAGCAGAAATCGAGACTCATCAGACCAGGCAACGTTTTTCCAATCTTCTACTGTCCAATTTCTATGAGCTTATGTAAAATGTAGCCTCAGTTTCCTGTTCTTAGCTGAAAGGAGTGGCACCCGGTGTGGTCTTCTGCTGCTGTAGCCCATCTGCCTCAAATTTCAACGTACTGTGCGTTCAGAGATGCTCTTCTGCCTACCTTGGTTGTAACGGGTGGCGATTTGAGTCACTGTTGCCTTTCTAACAGCTTGAACCAGTCTGCCCATTCTCCTTTGACCTCTTGCATCAACAAGGTATTTCCGCCCACAGAACTGCCGCTCACTGGATGTTTTTTCTTTTTCGGACCATTCTCTGTAAACCCTAGAGATGGTTGTGCGTGAAAATCCCAGTAGATCAGCAGTTTCTGAAATACTCAGACCAGCCCTTCTGGCACCAACAACCAAGCCACGTTCAAAGGCACTCAAATCACCTTTCTTCCCCATACTGATACTGGAACTGATACTGGATACTGGAACTGGACATAAATTATATTGTTGTTTTATAAGAGAATAATATTGAAATCATTAAACTACATAAACCCTTTATATTTAATCAATGCCTCGAAACTTGACCTCATAGCCATTTATAGTATTCAAGAATTCAAATGCTTTACCTATAAGAAGCAAAACAACAGAAGAAACAATCACTAAATTTAGCCCTGCAGTTTAAATACATCCATTAAGATACCTGAGCATCTATAACATATTTAATTACTGGCATTAAATTACTTAAATTGCAAGAAAAACACATTTACTGTGTCATTATCCAACTGCAACAACAGAAGTTATTGTTTCAATGTGTCATTGTGTATAAAATGTAAGAAATATATCCCATTCAGTATTAAAAAGCCTACAATTATCATACATTTACATGATCTTTTTTATCTTATCCATTTATCTCTTGCAGTACATATACAGGTAATAAAAGTGTATTTTTTAAATTTAAAACGTGTACATTGCGTAATACAGATAAATAAATGACCCTGAAATGTGTGAGTGTTTCAGTTACAAATTGTAATAAAAAAGCTAAACCAAGAACAATTATTGAATTTTAAGGTAATTTTCTTCAGTTTAAAATTACTTGCTTGATCTAAAAATTCACAAAACTTACATTTATGAACATTAGAAAAATATTTATTCAGGGCCTTATTTATCATCAGCTGGCTACTTTTCTGGTATGTTTTGCTTTGGGCTATTATGTTTTTTTAATTTCTCATTTATTACAATGTGGCACAGTTGTAACATGGTAAATAACTGACCTCACTGAACCCGCCTCATTTATTCAGCGCCTGTCCAGGAATAAGTATTTTTAAATATATAGCAGGGGTTTTTAAAAATAATAAATAACTTAAACTTATCTCTCTTCCCACTCCTATTCTACTGCAGAGCCACCTCTGCCGACTCCTTTTTGTATACAGAGGCCGAAAGTGATTTGCGTCTACAGCAGCCCTGCTGCTACTGTAGTTTCAGAACAGTAGCAGGAGCATAGTATTAAAGGGAGTATTTACCAAGCTATTTTAAAGGAGTATTCCAAGAATCGGCATAATTCATATACACGGGTCCTTAAAATATAAGCTAATATGTAAGTAGTTGTTATTTAAATTTTGCTCCCGATGGCAGAAAAATGCTGGTGACATAGACTGTAATGAAGAATTACAATGCTACTGGCCCTTTAATCAGTCCGTTAATTTCCTGCACACGGTTTGTTGCAGAGCAGACACAGGACAGAAGATGGCCGCTGGTCACATGCCCACATCACATGTCCTGCTCCTGCCTGGGCAGGTCATGTGATCACCACTACGTTTGGCTGTAGTCGGCTGGTTGCAGTGCATCCAGTATGGCCAGTGTTTTGTTGATGGCAGTTACACATCATTACTATGGTAAAAGAGCAAGAAAACCTGTTAGATCATCACTGGGAGCAGAGAATAAGAGGTAGGAGGAGTTACTGAGAACTAAAGGATCTTGAGACTTGTAGTTTCCAGTGGCAGCCATCTTGCTTTAGAGAGGCCATAACTTTAGAGAGGCCATAAAATTTTGTGAATCATAAAATCACACTATTTAAGCTCAATTTTGTGACTAATGACATTAAGTTTTGTTACATTCATTTATTTATAGAATTATGGGATTTTGTATCAGACGTTCATATTCCCGGAATATCCCTTTATGTGTCTGGCCAAATCTGCCTGAAAACTTGGATGATTGGTATCAGCAACTCAACTGTCATTTTTCACAAAGATGTTTATAAATATGTTTGCTGACATAGTTTTCTTGCTCAAATCGAGATTGAAACAAACCTTCGATCCATCATAAAAAAAAAAAAATCCATGTTAATGATAATTTGTGGACCAACCTTAAACTTTTGAAGAATGATTTTACATTCTCTGCTAGAATACTTTTCCTTAAAAAAATCTAAACTTCAAAGTAACCCCACATGTAGTGCATAGCCTTTCCAACAACTAAGTGCATCATAGTTCAGTGTACTGGACTTTTGATAATCCCATATAACCCATATTATGATCTGTAGCATGTCATCTAATTGTTGTGGATCATTGTGGGGAATTCAGTCCTGATTGCTGCAGAATGGCTGTGGAATTACAGTTGGGGTGAATCCTGCAGCCAATACACTATGGTTTTCAGATACCTAATTCCTTTCTCTGATGATACCATTGCAAAATGCTTTACTTATAAATATTTAACTTTTATCACAACATGTAAGCCTTTAAGTTGATGGCAAAGACAAATTATGTCAACAAATAACTATAAGTGTGGAAAAGAAACTTTTTTGTCATTTTTCCATTAAGGTTTTTAATTAACAGTAAAATGTAAAAAACTTGTACCAAACTATGGTAATAAAATATGGTACTTTTAAGATAGGGGAATCTCCCCTTCCCCATGATTATGGCCCCTAAAATCTGTTTAGAAGGCATGGCCATTTGAAATATATCCCCTTTCTGCTTAATAGTATAAGAGAAAAAAAGCTATTTTTTCAGCTCACCAAACATTGAAGTGGCTGTCGTATCACACCGGTCGCGCGGAGTAAGGAAGTCGGGCCGCTCCGAGGCAATGCAGGAAAAATAAGCAGGTACTCCAGTGAGGGTGAAAAATATAAGTATCAAAAAATGTTTGAAAAAGACATGTTAAAACCTAACTTTTAATCGCTCGATTAAAAAGCCATGTGCACATGGAGAGGGGAAAGATAAATGGCGCGTTTCGGAAATTAATCCTTAGTCATAGTGGCGTGTACACGTGTGGAAACGAAAGGCATTTAACAGGTAAGGAAACAACCCCAGGGGAAGGAAATCAGGGGGTGTGGCCGTCGGAAAACCCGACGGATTCGGAAAAAACGCTGTATTTTTTTTTTTGAAAAGTGTCGCTTGACAGGCGCTTACCTGCACCCAGCATAGGATAGTGAACTTCCGTGAACTGCAGCGGACTTCAGTGCATCAGCGACACCTGGTGGACATCGCGTAAACTACCTTAGTGAATCCCGACCGGACCCGAATCAGCGACGGAGAACCCACAGCTGGATCGCGACTGGACCGGGTAAGTAAATGTGCCCCATTGTGCTCCATGTTAGTGGTAAATTTTGGTTCATATGTTTTGCATTCATGTTTTGCTTTATGTTTTCATTGTTTTTTAAATGTCTTTATATTTTTTACAACATCACCTTACTTACCAATAGAATAATGATTTTCCAGATTTTATTTATGCTTTTTGAATGAGTTTTGAAATATATGATGTTATAAACACCCTATGGCTAACCCAATTTTAAAACTGCACCCCTCAATCTATTAAAACAGCTTTTACAAAGATTGTTAACCCTTTGAGAGCGTCATAGCAACTAAAACAAAATAGAGGTGAAATTTAGAGTAGTCTAATTTTGTCAGTAATACATTCTTCAGCCCTAAAATTTACACATCCGTAAACAATAAAAGGAAAAATTTACTATGCATTTTCTCCCAAGTATGTGTACATACTACATGTGGATGTTACTTGTTGTATGGGTGCACAGCAAGGTGCAGGAAGGAAGGAGGGCCATG
Organism: Engystomops pustulosus; assembly: GCF_040894005.1. Taxonomy (NCBI): domain Eukaryota; kingdom Metazoa; phylum Chordata; class Amphibia; order Anura; family Leptodactylidae; genus Engystomops; species Engystomops pustulosus. Next base: position 93,748,216 of record NC_092415.1, on the reverse strand, counting down.
TAGCAGCCAGTTTTGCCCTACAGGTAGTTTTTAGTTTCTTTTGCAAGCTATTACATTTTTATTAGCTTAATGTCACCATGTCAAGGCTTATTGATTGTGGGATGACATACACAATAAATTTTCCTTTTAAATGACACATGATATCAAAGTGACCTGAAGTCTAACACTGGCTTTTTTACAAAGAGAATGCTAACTTCTGACTCTCACAGTGACTTACATTTTCCAGTCAAATAGTTTACTCCTAGGGAGCATGGCTATTTTTAGCTATTGAGATTAACTTTAAGACAGCAGTTGTTTGTTGAAATAAACATTATGTAAATTAAGGACTTAATATCCTTCCATCTAACTAGCATTGATGTTATTTGACTCCTTGCTTTTCTTGAAATCTCACAAGGGTTCTGTCTGTATTCATAGTAGTTTCTTTCTTTTTTCTTAAATCTCTAATGAACACATTCATTAGTAAAAATGTTCCATAATATTCCCAGTGGCACTTATTCTCATCTTTGTTTTACATTTTCATGCATTAATTCCAAATGATATTGCATAATAGCAGGTTTTTTTCAATCTGTGTTGAGTAGAGATGAGCGAGCACTAAAATGCTCTATGCATTTTAAAATGCACTAAAAAGTACTCGTTATTCGAGACGAACTTTTCCCGATGCTCGAGTGCTCGTCTCGAATAACGAGCCCCATTGAAGTCAATGGAAGACTCGAGCATTTTTCAAGGGGACCAAGGCTCTGCACAGGGAAGCTTGGCCAAACACCTGGGAACCTCAGAAAAGGATGGAAACACCACGGAAATGGACAGGAAACAGCAGGGGCAGCATGCATGGACGCCTCTGAGGCTGCTTAATCGCACCATTATGCCAAAATTATGGGCAACAGCATGGCCATGACAGAGTGACAGAATGAAGCTAGATAGCATGTAAAACATCCAATAATTGACCCTGACACTATAGGGGATGGCATGCAGAGGCAGCGGCAGCAGCGGCAGGCTAGAGAGTGGCATGGCGACATACCCTAAATGGACTCAGGCTTCAAACCAATGGGTGGCAGAGAGGAACCAAAGGAGGTGAGCAAGAAGCGCTCAAATAATATCGGTACATGATAAAAGTTTGCCAGTATATTTTGTGGATTACACAGCAGGGTGGCGACAAAGTTAAGATGGAAGCCATGAAAACAACCCAAAATTCTGCCTGACACAGCTCGTTTGATAAGGGGACCATGTATGGAGGCAGTGAACTAGTAGTAGATTAAAGGTGCTGCAGTTAAAACTATGTTAGTTGGATCTTGGCATGGAGCTGGCGCTCCGCTGCCAGGCGAGCTTTCGCCAATCCAAGCCCCTGTCTCTAGGCTACTCCCCAAACAGCACTTCTAAGAACCTTTTGTATAAGATCAAGTGTAGTAGCGTTCTTATAAGTTTGGGATATGGCGGGTGAGGGGAATGTAAACAGATGCGCAAGAAGCGCATGATGCGCATGGAGCTGGCGCTCCGCTGCCAGGTGAGCTTTCGCCAATCCAAGCCCCTGTCTCTAGGCTACTCCCCAAACAGCACTTCTAAGAACCTTTTGTATAAGATCAAGTGTAGTAGCGTTCTTATAAGTTTGGGATATGGCGGGTGAGGGGAATGTAAACAGATGCGCAAGAAGCGCTGAAATAATGTCGGTAAATGATAAAAGTTTGCCAGTATATTTTGTGGATTACACAGCAGGGTGGCGACAAAGTTAACAAGTTTGATGTGGAATGCCCTGTAATAGCTCTTGGGCGGTGTGCCTTTTATCGCCTAGGCTCAGCAGTTTGAGCACCGCCTGCTGTCGCTTAGCGACGGCACTGCTGCTGTGCCTAGAGCTACCGACTGATGGCGCCATGGCCATGGATGGTAATTCGGAGGAGGAGGAGGTATACTAGGCCTTTGAGACCTGGACCGAGGTAGGCCCCGCAATTCTCTGCGTCGGCAGTATATGACTAGCCCCCGGGTCAGACTCGGTCCCAGCCTGCACCAAGTTAAGTGTAGTAGCGTTCTTATAAGTTTGGGATATGGCGGGTGAGGGGAATGTAAACAGATGCGCAAGAAGCGCATGATGCGCATGGAGCTGGCGCTCCGCTGCCAGGCGAGCTTTCGCCAATCCAAGCCCCTGTCTCTAGGCTACTCCCCAAACAGCACTTCTAAGAACCTTTTGTATAAGATCAAGTGTAGTAGCGTTCTTATAAGTTTAGGATATGGCGGGTGAGGGGAATGTAAACAGATGCGCAAGAAGCGCTGAAATAATATTGGTAAATGATAAAAGTTTGCCAGTATATTTTGTGGATAACACAGCAGGGTGGCGACAAAGTTAACAACTTTTATGTGGAATCCATGAAAACAACCCAAATTTCTGCCTGACACACCTCGTTTGATAAGGGGACGATGTATGGAGGCAGCTATATGGACGACTTTTGGAGGTAGCAATGGAGACAACGTGTGGAGGCTGCTATGGAGACAATTTAATTTGGATAGTGCCTGTATGTGGCAGTCCAAAAAAGTTTTCAAACCAGAGGAGCAGGTAGGTGGCCCTCCAGAAAAATGAAATAGATTGAGTGCCTGTATGTGGCAGTCCAAAAAGGTTTTCAAACCAGAGGAGCAGGTAGGTGGCCCTCCAGAAAAATGAAATAGATTGAGTGCCTGTATGTGGCAGTCCAAAAAAGTTTTCAAACCAGAGGAGCAGGTATGTGGCCCTCCAGAAAAATGGAATAGATTGAGTGCCTGTATGTGGCAGTCCAAAAAAGTTTTCAAACCAGAGGAGCAGGTAGGTGGCCCTCCAGAAAAATTGAATAGATTGAGTGCCTGTATGTGGCAGTCCAAAAAACTTTTCAAACCAGAGGAGCAGGTAGGTGGCCCTCCAGTAAAATGGAATAGATTGAGTGCCTGTATGTGGCAGTCCAAAAAAGTTTTCAAACCAGAGGAGCAGGTAGGTGGCCCTCCAGAAAAATTGAATAGATTGAGTGCCTGTATGTGGCAGTCCAAAAAAGTTTTCAAACCAGAGGAGCAGGTAGGTGGCCCTCCAGAAAAATTGAATAGATTGAGTGCCTGTATGTGGCAGTCCAAAAAACTTTTCAAACCAGAGGAGCAGGTAGGTGGCCCTCCAGTAAAATGGAATAGATTGAGTGCCTGTATGTGGCAGTCCAAAAAAGTTTTCAAACCAGAGGAGCAGGTAGGTGGCCCTCCAGAAAAATTGAATAGATTGAGTGCCTGTATGTGGCACTCCCAAAAATTGTTTAAAACAGAGGACCGGGTCGGTGGCCCTCCATAAAAATTAAATGCATAAAGTACTATAGCTAGAGCCAGTGGGCCCTGTCAAAAAATAGCCAGTTTCCTCTGCTTTACTCTACAAAGAGGAGGAGAAGGAGGAAAATGAGGAGGAGGAGGAGTGGATAAATTATTCAGGTTGAGCTTCCTTCACCTGGTGGAGATTGGAAATTATGAGAAATCCAGGCTTTATTCATCTTAATAAGCGTCAGCCTGTCAGCGCTGTCAGTCGACAGGCGTGTACGCTTATCGGTGATGATGCCACCAGCTGCACTGAAAACCCGCTCGGACAAGACACTAGCGGCAGGGCAGGCAAGAACCTCCAAGGCGTACAGCGCCAGTTCGTGCCACATGTCCAGCTTTGAAACCCAGTAGTTGTAGGGAGCTGTGTGATCATTTAGGACGATGGTATGGTCAGCTACGTACTCCCTCACCATCTTTCTGTAAAGATCAGCCCTACTCTGCCGAGACTGGGGACAGGTGACAGTGTCGTGCTGATGTGACATAAAGCTGGCAAAAGCCTTGTAAAGCGTACCCTTGCCAGTGCTGGACAAGCTGCCTGCTCGCCTACTCTCCCTCGCTACTTGTCCCGCAGAACTACGCACTCTGCCGCTAGCGCTGTCAGAAGGGAAATACTGTTTCAGCTTGTGCACCAGGGCCTGCTGGTATTCATGCATTCTCACACTCCTTTCCTCTCCAGGGATGAGAGTGGAAAGATTTTGCTTGTACCGTGGGTCCAGGAGAGTGAACACCCAGTAATCGGTGCTGGAATAAATTCTTTGAACGCGAGGGTCACGGGATAGGCAGCCTAGCATGAAATCTGCCATATGCGCCAGAGTACCAACGCGTAAGAATTCACTCCCCTCACTGGCCTGACTGTCCATTTCCTCCTCCTCCAACTCCTCCAACTCCTCTTCTTCTGCCCATACACGCTGAACAGTGAAAGACTCAACAATGGTCCCCTCTTGTGTCTCGCCAACATTCTCCTCCTCTTCCTCCTCATCCTCCTCCACCTCCACTTCCTCCGATATGCGCTGAGAAACAGACCTAAGGGTGCTTTGGCTATCAACAAGGGAATCTTCTTCCCCCGTCTCTTGTGACGAGTGCAAAGCTTCCGACTTAATGCTGATCAGAGAGTTTTTCAACAGGCCAAGCAGCGGGATGGTGAGGCTGATGATGGCGGCATCGCCACTGACCATCTGTGTTGACTCCTCAAAGTTACTCAGCACCTGACAGATATCAGACATCCACGTCCACTCCTCATTGTAGACTTGAGGAAGCTGACTGACCTGACTACCAGTTCTGGTGGAAGTTGACATCTGGCAGTCTACAATCGCTCGGCGCTGCTGGTAAACTCTGGATAACATGGTCAGTGTTGAATTCCACCTCGTGGGCACGTCGCACAACAGTCGGTGAGCGGGCAGTTGGAGGCGGCGCTGCGCTGCCCTGAGAGTGGCAGCATCTGTGCTGGACTTCCTGAAATGCGCACAGATGTGGCGCACCTTCGTGAGCAAATCAGACAGATTGGGGTATGTCTTGAGGAAACGCTGAACTATCAGATTTAACACATGGGCCAGGCATGGCACATGTGTCAGTCTGCTGAGTTGCAGAGCCGCCACCAGGTTACGGCCGTTGTCACACACAACCATGCCTGGCTTCAGGTTCAGCGGTGCCAGCCACAGATCAGTCTGCGCCGTGATGCCCTGTAATAGTTCTTGGGCGGTGTGCCTTTTATCACCTAGGCTCAGCAGTTTGAGCACCGCCTGCTGTCGCTTAACGACGGCACTGCTGCTGTGCCTAGAGCTACGGACTGATGACGCCATGCCCACGGATGGTAGTTCGGAGGAGAAGGTGGAGGAGGGGTGGGAGGAGGAGGAGGCATAGTAGGCCTGAAACACCTGGACCGAGGTAGGCCCCGCAATCCTTGGCGTCGGCAGTATATGACCAGCCGCAGGGTCAGACTCGGTCCCAGCCTCCACCAAGTTAACCCAATGTGCCGTCAGCGATATATAGTGGCCCTGCCCGGCAGCACTCGTCCACGTGTCCGTGGTCAGGTGGACCTTGTCAGAAACGGCGTTGGTCAGGGCACGGATGATGTTGTCTGACACGTGCTGGTGCAGGGCTGGGACGGCACATCGGGAAAAGTAGTGGCGGCTGGGGACCGAATACCGAGGGGCGGCCGCCGCCATGAGGTTGCGAAAGGCCTCGGTCTCTACTAGCCTATAGGGCAGCATCTCCAGGCTGAGCAATCTGGAGATGTGGACATTAAGGGCTTGGGCGTGCGGGTGGGTTGCACTATATTTGCGTTTCCGCTCCAGCGTCTGGGGTATGGAGAGCTGAACGCTGGTGGATGCTGTGGAGGATCGTGGAGGCGACGATGGGGTTTTTGTGCCAGGGTCCTGGGCAGGGGGCTGACTATCAGCTGAAACAGGGGAAGGAGCAGTGGTGTGCACGGCCGGAGGTGAACGGGCTTGGTGCCACTGAGTGGGGTGTTTAGCATTCATATGCCTGCGCATACTGGTGGTAGTTAAGCTAGTAGTGGTGGAACCCCTGCTGATCCTGGTTTGGCAAAGGTTGCACACCACAGTCCGTCGGTCATCCGGTGTTTCCTTAAAGAACCTCCAGACTTCTGAAAATCTAGCCCTCGCCGCGGGAGCCCTCGCCACGGGAGCTTCACTACGTGACACATTTGGCGCTGATGCACCTGCTCTGGCCCTGCCTCTCCGTCTGGCCCCACCACTGCCTCTTCCAACCTGTTCTGGTCGAGGACTCTCCTCCGTCTCAGAAGCACTGTGTTCACCCGGCCTATCAACCCAGCTTGGGTCTGTCACCTCATCATCCTCCGATCCCTCAGTCTGCTCCCCCCTCGGACTTCCTGCCCTGACAACAACTTCCCCACTGTCTGACAACCGTGTCTCCTCATCGTCGGACACCTCTTTACAGCCTTCTTCCACTACGTCAAGAAGGTCATCATCACCCACAGACTGCGACTGGTGGAAAACCTGGGCATCGGAAAATTGCTCAGCAGCAACCGGACAAGTGGTTTGTGACTGTGGGAAGGGTCCAGAAAACAGTTCCTCAGAGTATGCCGGTTCAAATGCCAAATTTTCCTGGGAGGGGGCAGACTGGGGGGGAGGAGGCTGAGGTGCAGGAGCTGGAGGAGTGCCGATTTCGGTGACATGGGTGGACTGCGTGGAAGACTGACTGGTGGACAAATTGCTCGAAGCATTGTCGGCAATCCACGACATCACCTGTTCGCACTGTTCTGGTCTCAACAGTGCTCTACCACGAGTCCCAGTAACTTCAGACATGAACCTAGGGAGTGTAGCTCTGCGGCGTTCCCCTGCTCCCTCATAAGCAGGTGGTGTCTCACCCCGCCCAGGACCACGGCCTCTGACCCCTGCAGTAGTTGGACGCCCACGTCCCCACCCTCGTCCTCTACCCCTAACCCTCGGGTTAAACATTTTGAAAATGAGAGTTATAACTTGAATTTTTTTTTTAACTTTTTTTTTTTTTTTTTTGTGTTTTTTAGTTTTTAAAACCAAACGATGCTATCCTATTGCTATGGCTATTTTCTAGCCAAGTATGAAAGCACACTGCTATGCCAGATGAGATGACGCTGAGTTATGAAAAAAATAAACGTAAAATAAAAAAGGAAATGGCAGACTGTGCCTAATTGAAATACAACCCCGGGCCCTAATAAATTTTCCCACTTCGGTCTTTGCGATGGATATGTGCGTCACTAAGCGCAAAACACAGCGGTCGCAAGTCTCACTCCAAATTGCTCACAATTTGCTAGTAGATGCACTGCAGCAAGTACAGCCACCAGCAGATCAACCAGAAATCAAATATATATAACGCTACTGTAGGCGTAAGTAAGCCGTTTGGATTCTCCTATGGCTATTTTCTAGCCAAGTATGAAAGCACACTACTATGCCAGATGAGATGACGCTGAGTTATGAAAAAAATAAACGTAAAATAAAAAAGGAAATGGCAGACTGTGCCTAATTGAAATACAACCCCGGGCCCTAATAAATTTTCCCACTTCGGTCTTTGCGATGGATATGTGCGCCACTAAGCGCAAAACACAGCGGTCGCAAGTCTTACTCCAAATTGCTCACAATTTGCTAGTAGATGCACTGCAGCAAGTACAGCCACCAGCAGATCAACCAGAAATCAAATATATATAACGCTACTGTAGGCATAAGTAAGCCGTTTGGATTCTCCTATGGCTATTTTCTAGCCAAGTATGAAAGCACACTGCTATGCCAGATGAGATGATGCTGAGTTATTAAAAAAATAAACGTAAAATAAAAAAGGAAATGGCAGACTGTGCCTAATTGAAATACAACCCCGGGCCCTAATAAATTTTCCCACTTCGGTCTTTGCGATGGATATGTGCGTCACTAAGCGCAAAACACAGCGGTCGCAAGTCTCACTCCAAATTGCTCACAATTTGCTAGTAGATGCACTGCAGCAAGTACAGCCACCAGCAGATCAACCAGAAATCAAATATATATAACGCTACTGTAGGCGTAAGTAAGCCGTTTGGATTCTCCTATGGCTATTTTCTAGCAAAGTATGAAAGCACACTACTATGCCAGATGAGATGACGCTGAGTTATGAAAAAAATAAACGTAAAATAAAAAAGGAAATGGCAGACTGTGCCTAATTGAAATACAACCCCGGGCCCTAATAAATTTTCCCACTTCGGTCTTTGCGATGGATATGTGCGTCACTAAGCGCAAAACACAGCGGTCGCAAGTCTCACTCCAAATTGCTCACAATTTGCTAGTAGATGCACTGCAGCAAGTACAGCCACCAGCAGATCAACCAGAAATCAAATATATATAACGCTACTGTAGGCGTAAGTAAGCCGTTTGGATTCTCCTATGGCTATTTTCTAGCCAAGTATAAAAGCACACTACTATGCAAGATGAGATGACACTGAGTTATTAAAAAAATAAACGTAAAATAAAAAGAAACTGGCAGACTGTGCCTAATTGAAATCAAACCCCTAATAAATTTTCCCACTTTGGTGTTTGAGGTGGATATGTGTGTCACTAAGAGCTAAACACAACGGTAGCAAGTCTCCCTGCAAATTCCTCACAATATGGTACTAGCTGCACTACTAGTGCCAGCAAGCCCAGCCACAAGCAAATAAAAAAAAAAGTATAACGTTATTGTAGCCGTAAGAAGGGCTGTTGGGTTCTTGTTGAATCACTCCTGCCTAACACTATTCTAATAGAACACCCTATCGCTTTCCCTAACCAGCAGCAGCTCTCTCCCTAGCGGCATCCAGACACAGAATGATCCGAGCAGCGCGGGCAGCGGCTAGTCTATCCCAGGGTCACCTGATCTGGCCAGCCAACCACTGCTATCGACGTGTAAGGGTACCACGTCATGCTGGGTGGAGTGCAGAGTCTCCTGGCTTGTGATTGGCTCTGTTTCTGGCCGCCAAAAAGCAAAACGGCGGGAGCTGCCATTTTCTCGAGCGGGCGAAGTATTCCGAGTACGCTAATGCTCGATCGAGCATCAAGCTCGGACGAGTATGTTCGCTCATCTCTAGTGTTGAGTCTTTCACCTAAAACACTGAAAGTAGGATATAAAGACAATGATATAAGTAAATCAGAAACTATTTTATAATATTGTACAATTACATATTACATTACATATTAGCCATGTCTAGTAATATATAGCACAAAGCAAATACCCACCTTAAAACATTAGTGTTTCACTAATTCTAAGTAGGTCAATTTAAAGGAAATCTACCATCAAAATGCATGATGATAAGCCAGGGACACTTAATCATAGATCCAAGCACTGTGACTGTGGTAATTTTCTTACATTTGTTATCCATGGCCTCCTGAAATAAACTTTTTAAATTATGCTAATGAGCCAGAAGGGATTTGGGGGCATTACTACTTTGTACTTTGGCTTCACAGGAAGTCACAATGTCTCACCCACCCCCTACTCCCTCAACACTTGACTTCTCCCTGTTTTAGCACACAATGAGAAGGGGACAGTGCTCCTATCAGCGAAACAGCCTGTGAAGCCCTCTAGAACCCTTCTGGCACATTGGCATAATTTTAGAAGGATGGCGATCATAGATAAAACATTTAAGAAGATTACAACATTTATAATGCCTGGATATATGAGTAAGTTCACCTAGTTTATCATTCTTGCTTTTCATGGTAGATTTTCTTTAAGCATAATTGCAAAAATCGCTAATACTGTTTCAATATCAACAGTAACAATTTCCCAAGGCAGGACATAATAGTACTTCCTTGCTCTTCCTGTAGTCTTGTAGTCATGAGTAAGTGCCAGAAGCTGTGGCTATCAGCTGTATGTTACAGCTGGCACCCGTCTGTAACATCTGCAATCTGAGATTCTTCTGATCATGGGTGTTAACCTATTATAGGCTGCGGTCACACATGACCCTGGTGTGTAAGGGACTTCCGGTGTGGATTAGATCTCCCTCCAACACTTACTGGTGGGTCCGATCCGCCGACGTCAGCCCTGGGGTCCGACAAGTGCTCTGGCACTGTGCAATGTTGTGAGAAGTCAGGCCCTACCTTTTGTACCTTTCAACTATCATGACGATGCAAAATGGCCAACTCTCAGCAAGGTGCAAAATGGGCAAAACATTAAGGGATTAAGGAGTAGTTAGTGAAGGTTGGTTTCCAGGTGGTCATAGATCTCGATTCTTGGACTAGGAAACTACTATTTTGCTTTCCCTAGGACAGAGATAGAGTTTAATGCCATGGCTGTAGTGCAGGACTGTCACTTTACAACTCATGTATCCTTCAAAGACATGTGACAGATCTCTCTGAATTAAGGAGAAGATAAGTGAGATAATTATTTTATATGTGTCTGTCCATTTATCTGTCCATGTATGTCAATATGTCTACTGTGTATCTCATGTGGTGCAAATATAGGAAAATCATATTACTGCTAATCTGATCCTATATTTATGGTCATTAAATTTCTGCTTCTACCACTCATGTCCTACAAATATGAACACAGCACAGTACTATGCCTCCCCATTAAAATTGCATATTGAAAGATATACATATGTGTGTTATGCACATATTTGTGCATAACACTGGCTTTTTACTTCTTAATTAAAACTTTAAACATGCTGAATGCTGCGGAGACAGCAGGATGTCTTGGCTAGCTTATGCCCACAAGAGATAGAAACATCACACAAAGCATTAACCACTAATGTTACTATTCAAGATTTGATTCCAAACACCCAGGCATGATGGAAGGGAAACAAAAGTTAAATCTCCTGTCACAAAATATTTATCCTACTGTAATTACATGTAAGATGTTCTAAGTATTGAGAAAAACCAATACCCTGCTGCCAGCCCCCATTGATGAAATGCCCTGTAGCCAGCCCCCCCACTTATGAAATGCCCTGCAGCGAGCGCCCCTACCTATGAAATGACCTGCAGCCATCCCCCCCCCATTGATGAAATGTCCTGCAGCCCCTGGGTGTGTAAAAAAAATTAATTGCTATACTCACCTTCCCGTTGTCCCCAATGCTCCCTCGGCTCCTCTTCCTTCAGTTCGTGCATGCACTCTGCTTGCCTTCACACACAATAATGCAGCAGTAACGCCGATGCTGACTTCATAGTATACACCGGCGTGCAGAGTGCATGGACCTGTCTCTGCCAGCTTTGTTACAGATAAAGAGCTGAAGGAAGAGGAGCTGCAGGGAACATTGGGAAGAGCCGGAAGAAAGACGTGGAAGGAAGTTTGTATGCCACAGGGTTTATGCGCTTCACCACCTTGAAAGGCCCCAGAAAATGTGGTCCAAGCTTGTAGTTGGGGATTTTAAGCCTAATGTATCTGGACAAAAGCCACACCTTGTCACCCGGAGAGAAGACTGGAGGAGGCCTGCGTTTCTTATTGGCCTGAGTTTTGGTGCGGGCAGACTTCCGAAGTAGAGACTGATGACAGACAGAGTATGAAGTGGGCGTGGAATTCGTCAGTAAACAATAAAGGACGGGGTGGCATCAGCAGACTCTGAGTCCAGGGAGTTATAGGAGAACTCTGCCCATGGCAACAAAGTGGACCAGTCATCCTGACGGGCAGACACAAAATGATGAAGGTAATAGCCCAGAGTTTGGTTAACTCTCTCTACCTGTCCATTAGACTGCAGGTGGTACGCAGAAGAGAAGTCCATTTTCACCTGCATCTGATTACATAAGGATTACCAGAAGCAGGAGACAAACTGGACCCCTCGGTCCAAAACGATGTGCAATGGAAGTACATGTAGCCGAAAATTGTGAGTGAGGAACTGGGTGGCAAGACGAGGAGCAGACCTGGCAGAGGGACAAAATGAGACATCTTTGAGAACCGGTTGGTTACCACCCAGATGATGGTATTCCTAGAGGAAGATGGAAGGTCCGTGACAAAGTCCATGGCCACGTGAGTCCACAGGCAGCTGGGTATCAACAACAGCATCAGGAAACCAGCGGGTTTGACGCCTGATGGCTCATTACGAGCAATGAGGTGCAGGAACCCACAAAATCCCATACGTCTTGGACCAAATCTGGCCACTAACAAGAAATGAAGGCTACAGAGCGCTGCACCCCAGGATGCCCAGCCACTCGAGAGCAAGTTCCCAAGTCAGAATCTTCTTCTGAAGGGCACGTCGGACAGGTCGGCCCGGAGCTTCCGTGGGTCCCCTGGAGCAGCCACAACCAGCCATTCAGGACAGATGATATGCCGAGGAGCCGGTTCCTCCCCAATGACATCCGAGGCAAGGGAGCAGGCGTCACCCTTGATATTCTTCTCAGCCGGATGGAAATGTATGAGGAAATTGAATTGAAGAGTGACCAGCAAGCTTGATGTGGATTCAGTTGCTGAGCAGTCTGAAGATAGAGGAAATTCTTGTGGTCTGTGTAAATGTAGACCAAAAACGAGCCTCCAGGAGGTAACGCCACTCTTCTAAGGCAAGCTTAATCGCTAGCAGTTCTCCATCTCCTATAGAATAATTGCTCTCTGCAGAGGAGAAAGTCTTAGAGCAAACGCAGACTTTAAGTTCGTGAAGGCCTCCTCAGCTGCCAGAGTCGGAGTTTGGCACTCTTCTTGGTGAGCGCCACAATATAAGACACCAGAGAGGAAAAGTGCAGGATGAACTGCCGGTAGTAATTTGCGAAGACCAGAAACCACTGTATAGCCCATAGCCCTACAGGACAAGGCCACTGAAGAACCGAAGAGCTTGGCAGGATCCATCAGGAGACCTCTGTCGGATATAATATAGCCGCGGAAAGGAAGACTGATTAGTCCTTAGTCGACTGAGGACTTGCCATACGCGAGACTGGTGGGACTCGAGATCTGGAGAAAACACAAGAATTTCATCAATATAGACCACTACACAGGTATATAGTAGCTCCCTGAAGATGTTGTTGAGAAATTCCTGGAAAACGGCACTGACATTGCAAAGTCCAAAAGGCATCACCAAATACTCTGAATGTCTGTTGCGAGTGTTAAAGGCGTTCTTCCACTCGTCACCCTTGCAAATGGTCCAGTTTGGAAAAGATCTCGGCTCCAGGTGAAGTAGAAGTCGTGGACGGAGTTAGGGATGCTCGTGATGTAACTCCTCGGTACGCTCCATAAAATGCACGTCAATCCGATTGGCTAAGGTGATGAGACCACTCAGGGTAGACGGCAGGTCACAAGCCACCAGTGCGTCCCTAACTTGAGAAGTGAGACCCTTTATTAAGGTTGCAGTCAGAGCTGCATAGTTCCAGGAGCGTTCCGAGACCAGGGTGCGGAACTGGAAAGCATATTCTCCCATGAAGAGTTCACCTGGTGCAGATTCAGCAGTGCAGTCTCAGCAGAGGAGGCCTGTGCAGGTTTATCGAACACAGACTGGAATTCTGCCAGGAATGCTGTGTGAGTAGCCATGACCGGGTCGTCTCTGTCTCGAAGAAGGGTAGTCCAGGCCAGGGCCTTCCCAGAGAGGAGACTGATGACAAATGCCACCTCGGATCGCACTGTGACAAATTGAGACAGTATGAGTTCAATGTGCAGAAAGCAATGGGTAATAAAGTCCCTGCACAGCTTTGGTTCCCCATCTTACTTATTGGGCATAGATAATCTAGGTTCAGAAGCAGGCAGGCTAACCGCAGCAGCAGGAGGATCCGCAAGAGCCAGACCTGCCAGCCTCCTGTAATATATAGCCTGCCAGCCCCTGTAGTATATAGCCAGCCAACCCCTGTAGTATACAGCCTGCCAGCCCCTGCAGTAAAAAAAAGAAATTAACACTGTACTCACCTTTCCTTTGGTCCTCATAAGGTATTTTCGCTCCTCCACGTCTCCTCTTTGGGATGTTCTGCTCCTCTTCGGGTCTTCGTGCTCGGCCAGCAGACAAAATGACAACAGCCGCTTGCCAAGTTCATTGTTTGTGAGCCGCCGGCATCGCAAGGGGACCTGAAGAGGAGCGGAACTTTCTGAAGAGGAGCCAAAGAGGAGCTGAAGAAATGGAAGAGGATCCAAAGGACCCGAGGCGGCACCGGAGCATTGGACGCAGAAGAGGACCTATGGGGGATGTCAGAAAGGGGAGTACAGTGTTATTTTTTCGAATGACTCGAATTTTGTGCTGAAAAACTCAGCTTTTACTCGAGTATTTATGGTAAGCAAGCAACTAACAAACCAAAGTCAAGACCAGATAACAGAAAACATAAAGTTCTAAAACTGCTGGCACAGAAACAGGATCCCAGAGCTGCTGGCACGGACACAGAGTCCCAGGTCTTTTAGCAGGGAGACTGGCATGGACACAGAGAGGGTTCCAGATCTGCTAGTAGGAAACACAGTCCCAGTGTGACTGGCAGAATTTAGAGTACAGGGTTTAAGGTTCCAGCAAACAAAGGTAAAGTGGACATCGGCAAAGTCTGGTCTAGCCACAGGTGTAATGATCTGCCCTGAGACACCTGATGGGCAGTCTTATATGCAGCCCCAGGATACCACCTACAGCAGCTGACTGGCCAGGACCAGCGTAAATCATCCCAGCAGTATAGCCCTGAACACAAACAAGAACCATGTATCTTTCCAGAGATACTGCAGGAAAGCTGGGTGTGGCTCACCAGCGTGGCAGCAAGAAGTCATATAAAGTTTTGGGGGACTGAATTTGTATATAGTTGTGTGTCCACACATCAAAAAAAGTATACTTTGCAACGAAAAAGGAAAGAAGATGTGTATATAGGACAAGAAATACTTTATTGGATAATATGCATGTTAAAAACACTAAAAAAGCTATAGAAGCTTAACAATACAAATCCTGTGTACCGGGCAGAATAGAACATATAGTTAGACGGCAATATACTGACAGAGCTCCAATAGACAAATAGATAGAGATAACATCAAAATATCAAGAAGTGTTGGAGCAAAGAAAGTGCATAAGTGGCAAGTTCCTCAAGGGGAAGCCCTTGAGGAAGCCTGCTTGTCAGGCGATACGCGCGGGGCTCCTCTCCTGTGTTTCATATGGGCCTATTTGATTCATCAGATGACGGTAATATCTTGTAAACTGCTCATTATTATGTCATTATATTTATAATAATTAACTTGCCACTTATGCACTTTCTTTGCTCCAACACTTCTTGATTTTTTTATGTTATCTCTATCTATTTGTCTATTGGAGCTCTGTCAGTATATTGCCATCTAACTATATGTTCTATTCTGCCTGGTACACAGGATTTGTATTGTTAGGCTTCTATAGCTTTTTTAGTGTTTTTAACATGTATATTATCCAATATAGTATTTCTTGTCCTATATACACATCTTCTTTCCTTTTTCGTTGCGCAGCAAGAAGTCATAGCGCTACAATTTTAAGGCCTTAAAGAGGATAAAACAACTAAATTAACAATAATAAATGAAGAAATAGAACAACCCTCAATTTTGAGACTAGAAATTCCATTTTATCAATTGAACATTTAGAATGATAATTTTAAAGCTATAGACTTTGTTTCCCCAGGATATTTCTGAACTCTGTAATGATTATTTGCAGTTACTAATGTTAAGGATATCAAATTGGTCTTGGACGCCATCTTACATACTGTCAGGCATTTTAAAGACTCACTATTCATTTCACATAACTTTGTGTAGTGAAAACTAAAGTTTGGGTGGTGTTCGCCCCTCAGCACACAAAGACTTAGTGCTCACTAGCACCACCTAGAGGAAGGTATCCAGGTGAACATCTGGGCATTTTGTTTATGTGAAGACAGCCAATGGTTCTACATTCCTTTGTGTGCTTACATCCAATAGTGTTGAATTTCAAGGGTCAAACCACCCAATAGTATTGCCCGCTTGTGTACTTGCATGCCCCTTTCAGAGTGTGTTTTATGACTTTCCAGATAAGAGTTTCAGTGCCAAAGAGAATAAAGCAGTCTTGAGCTAATCTTCAGAAAGGACAGTATGTCTCTTGGTTTACTCCATTCCAAGCTGGAATACAGACTCTATAATTTGAAAGTCACCTTACAATGATTAGGGGTTTGAGCCCCAAATAAAAATCTCTAAGACTAACAACTAATATACTTGATCATTTAATGATGTTGTTAGTTCAAAAATATATGGCTTCTGGGTACTACAATAGCACATACATCATATCAAAGAAAGGTACAGTACATAGCATCAGCTGTAAAGCTTTTTATACATGGTGAAATTACCAACTGGATTTCAGCAAGTGTTCTGGAGAAAAATCAGTGGATTATGCAAGTTTTTTGCCACATATTTGAAATTATAATTTTTAAGAGACATCCATAGAAGAGAAAGCAGGTTACCATACAAATTAATATTTTATGTGCATATGTTGTGACCTATTTGGAACATTGCCTGCTTGATTACTTGAAAATATATAGTACATTACTTATATGTCTGCTTTATATCATTAGCATTCCAATCTTTGTATATAATTATTGTAACTGATTATCTCAAAGGACTTTCACTGATAAATGGAGCTCATTCACTGGGATATGTTAATTAATTCCTTGGTATTCCAAGCAGAGCATTAGAGAATGGAATGATGAATGTAACAGAATGTGTGCTCTAATTTTATTTCCCACTACAAGAAATAATGTACATTAGTACATTAGGAAAGATCATGCTGAGTCAAAGATTTAACCTCAAACTTATCTTTAGGAAACAGTTTGTATAAGAAATCCCATTTACAGCTACTTCATTATTTTCAAAGATAGTTATTATCACCATATCTGACATCTGCCCAGTATGTCGTCCAGCTGTTCTGGGTATCTATACTCATATTTACATGCCAAATTTGGGAAACAAAAAAGCTCCCTAGTGAAAATTTTCCTTTACACCCTTTGATAAATAGTAAAAATGACAGAATTCAGCTTACACTGCAGAAACTGCACCAACCTGTTACCAAAGACAGTGACAAGTTCTAAATAATACTCTTTTAGTCCACAAATAAAGAAATCACATGTATATCCCAGAAATACAGGTTGGCATTACCACAGGGACAAAGCCAAATGTCGGATGATTGGATCTTACTGGATATCATGATGCAAGAGATATGAGGTACTCAGCTTAATCCTTATAGATTGTGACAAACATTCAAATAAACCAAAAAACAGTAGCACTCACCAAAAACTCTTCTTTATTTCAAACATCAGCTAAAGGACGGGGAGTACAAACAAAGACTGAGTACAAAATTGTCTTGATATGAAATAATTGTAGAGAATTATGGATGTGGGGGCCTTTTTTCCTATAGCTGGTTTTCTGGCACTACACTCATTACAGACGTTGTAAGGGACTAAAACATTAGAAACACCCTCAAAGTAACTACTTTTTAAAATCTGGACACCCAAAGAAGAAATTTAGACTATTTAAACAAAAATTTGGATTCTGAAGCCTTTTTTTTACCTTTGCTATGTGTTTTTGGAAAAAAGTAATCTTACCAGAAGTTCTCATCCATGAGCCCTTTTCAGGGATGTTCTATGTGTGCTTTTTACATATTGTTTGGGCACAGGTCAAGACATGAAATGACTGTAGCTCAATATGGATTTTGGAGGCTTTTCCTATTGCTGGTTTTCTGCACTACACTGCTATTATCCATGTTGTATACAACCAAGACATAAGAAACACCCTCAAAGTGACTAATGTTGAAAAGGTTGTCACCCAAATGGGTTAATTTTGGAAATTGTGCTATCCTAATGCTATCTGACTAGTAGTGCATCATCTTGCGTGCATCATCTTGGGGTATATAAATGGGGCAGGTAATAGTGACACCTCACCCCCAGGTATGCCAGGTGGTGGCAACCCCTCTTAAGTCCTTTGATAGTCTGGTCACCTGAGATTCACCTGAGTCCGGGTACAGCACCTGAGTAATGTATATATATTAAACACCACGCAATCTAACCCTAGCACTCACCGGATCACCTGAACGCAAACCTGGCCGCTGTCGCTTTGCACATGTGGTCGCACCATCGTGCCGTAATCCGTGTGACGTGTGATCGAGAGGTGGGGATTACTGGGAGGGTGGTTAGTATCAGGGTTGGCTCAGCAACCACACCGGGATCTCTTTGGGAACGGGCCGCGGCTCGTATGTCAGTGTTTGTATGGACTGGATTCTTAACTATACCTATACTATTTCATTGTTCATCATTTTAGTACAGCCTTAAAATGTATGAGAATCATGAACAATGCAAGACAGCAGTAACAGATAGATTTATATAAGATGTGCAATAAAGGGACATACACTTAGATTACACAGAGTGTGAGTTTAAGGACATGTATTGAAACAATAACCAAATCATAGGCAGAATGGCCCCCAACTATGATTAACTTACGTCTGGACCCATATTTTAATCCCCATAAACTTGATGACTTCCGCATTGCCCGCATGATGCACATGTATATGTCCTGCCACTGGCTTATCCCTGTTGTTGTGGATATCCCCAAGGTGGTCACCAATACATCTCGGTAGTTCTCTCGTGGTCATGCCCACGTATTCAAGGCCACATTAACAAGTGGCCTTGTAGATCACTCCTACAATAAGACAATTGATGTCCCTAACTTCAAAGACCTCTCTAGTTACATTACTCTTAAACGTCTTAGACGTGTAAGTCCCACCATTTTCCTAATGTCCTCATCTATCTGTAGTATATGCCAGTGTTGTTTTAATACTTCTCTTGCCTTGTCTGCCCCATTATCAAACGTTGCAATAATCCTGCATGATCCTTCAGCTGGTTCCTTATCCCTTGAACTTACAAATATTTGGGATTTGTCGAACCTCACTGCATAGTCAAAGGCTGATTTAAGGATCTTGCCTGGATACCCCCTCAAGTCTACTTTTTAAATCCTTAGATTGTACCTTAAATTCCTACTAAGTATTACAATTCCTCCTTGCTCTCAGGAATTGTCCCTTCGGACATCTCAGTAGAGCATTTGTCGCAGTGGGTTTGTGATATATAGTAGTGTTAAGGAACCCTTTCTCTGTTTTATATAAGAGTACATCCAGAAAAGGTAAGCTTTTCTCATCGGCCTCATGAGTAAATTTCAGGCCAATGGAGCTCACGTTTAAACTTTCCACAAAGGCTGAAATGGACTTTCTGTTCCCTCCTTCTGGAGTCTCTTTTCTAGGGTTTACCTTTTTTTCATCAAGGAGCAGCTGCATAAGTCGGAGGGAACTCTCTGTTGCCTCTTGTTCCCATTTAGTAGTGAGTTCTGGGCTCTTAAATCTGCTCCCTCGTTTAAGGATAATCTTGAGACCCCTAGGCACAATGTTATGTTTGAGGTAGTTCTCAAGGCTTTGCACTTCCCACCAGGACGTGCATTAATCTTTATACATGTTTATAAGTTCTTTAAGTTGATAAGTTGGAGTATATATTTTTTGCACAAATACTTTATCTGAGAATACTTCATTTTAAGGCTGTAAGAAAATTATGAACAATGAACTAGTATAGGCATAGTTAAGAATCCAGTCCATACAAACACTGACATATGAGGCGCAACCCGTTTACCCGTTATCCCCAGCCAAGTTGGCGTTCAGGTGATGCGGTGAGTGCTAGGGTTAGGGAGCATAGTGTTTATCGTATATACGTTACTTGGGTGCTGTACTCGGATAGTGACCAGACTATCAGTGGACTTCACACAAGTTGACCTGGGGGCCAAGGTGTCACTATTACCTGCCCCGTTTATATACCCAGAGATGATGCACTCACTGTTGGTCATTTTAGTATCATTCTTTGCGGGAGGGATTTGGGGTATGAATAGTTGTCAGTACATGGTACTGCCCTTGTAAGGGCGGGAGTCAATACATTGGGGTGATCAGGGACAGCAAGTCAGGTATATGGATTGAAGAAACTGTTATTAACAGATAACCTGCTTTCCCGTGAGTAACCCTTGACTGCCCACCTGATCACGAACTGTATCTACAGGATTGGTAAGACACAATCTTTTCTTTCTCCTATATAATTGGTATGGTGAAAGTCCTGTTATATCAGTGTAGTCTTTTTTTTAATTGTTGGTAATATATGTAATATATGTAATACTATGCCCGGCACTCGGGTAGTAGGACATTTTTAATCTAATAAATGTTTATGTTTTAATATATACTTTTGATTTTGCAAGGTCTCATTTTCTGTGCTGCTGCCCGTCCATTGTATAATGTGAGCGCCTTGGGTCAGCTGTTGACCCTTTTGTTAACCACGTAGTGGTATTTATGGTTTTGCTGTTTCCATGCTATGGAATAAATGACTTGTGGCTTATCAGCTTCATATCAACATTCGGTAATACTAAGGTATTTCTGCTGCTGATTTTTTTTTTTTGCGACATCGGTATGTAATGTCTGTCACTAGTGCTAATATTACTGGAATGAGATGTTAGAGCAACATCACTACAGAAAATGATCAAAAAGTTCATATTTATCGAAGTGTCAACTAGACATTTGCACAATTCTCATCAACATTTAGTACTAACTATTCTTTGCTCAAGTAAAGTCCATCTTTTTATGTTTCTGGTGTGTCCATAACAATGGCCAAGAAAAAGGTCCAGATGGGACCAAAACCCTGCCCATAGATGTACAAATGACACCTGTTAGAAAGATATCCTTATATGCATTAATGTTTGGAGTGATATAAATCTCTACATCCTGTTAAGCATTTGTGTAATAGGACTAGGTTGAACATCTAATAGCATCAATGAAGTGCTTCTGTTATAGACTTAAAATCACTAATAATAATGATGATACTGATGATTTGTCTTTAGGTGGTTCAGGGGCAGCTTATATAAGCATGTATTGTATTTTCTACTGAGGATGGTGTTTAGCAGATCTCACACAAAATTAGAAATTAATATGCTGCAAAATTCTTCTACGAGTATTTTTAGCTGGAAATAAAAGTGCAACGCTTGCTCATTTTCCTTTGCAGTTGAAATTGCAGATTATTTTGCAGACTATTTTTAAACTTCAGTTTTCATGCCATGAAAAAGAAAAGAAAAAGAGCATCAAAGTGCAAATGCAAAATGGAATAATGAGGACATATTATTAACTGTCAGCCACAGAAAAGGCAATAATAATGATCAATAATTATAACACCACTTTTCTCTAGTGACTACCTCTCATTCTGTTGGTTTTGGATTGAAGTGGTGGCATGGTTCCATGATTTTGTTTGAACAATTCTATAAAGACACCGTTTCATTTATATATTCTCTGAATTAAATAGATTTCTTTGCATAATAATTTAAGCTTCCCGTAACCATATTCAAGCTAAAACAGTTTCAAAGGACAATGAATTCATTCTAAGCTTTGTTTATACTATAGTACGGGAAGTAATACATTTCCAACATCAAAAAGATAAAATGCTTGACGTAAATTAGGGTAAAAAAATATGAAGACCTAATTACATATAGGACATATCCATTATTATAAGCATTATATGGACATTGTACCGTCCAATGACTTCATGATTCTTTAAAATACTGCCATATAGGGGCAGATTTAACAAGCAGTCTGAAAGTCAGAATATTTCCAATTGCCCATGGCAACCAATCACAGCTCCCCTTTAAAATATTCATGAGCACTGGTGAAATGAAAGCTGTGCTGTGATTGGTTGCCATGGGCAACTGGAAATATTCTGACTTTCAGACTGCTTGATAAATCTGCCCCATAGTCTTTTGTCCTCTTTTATCTGGAAAATAACTTAAAGGGGTTTGCCCATGAAAGAAAATTCTCAAATTTCAATCCATGTTCACACAATAAAGATAATTTTAACCCTTTACTTTACAATTGTATTGCTGTTTTAGCCCCTATCACTCAGTGATAGTGAGATTAAAATCCCAGAGTGCGGACTGGCAGGGACTCTCTAAGCAGACACATTATGATCCAATTAGTTCTATGTGCTGACAATGTGGTTAGATTATCAGGGTACAGATGTTATATATACTTTTATTTATTTTCTGAACCTTCATAGAATCTGATACATGGAAAGATAGTTGAGACAGATCAGAGCTGAGAGTTGATGAGATCCATGACTTGCATATAACATTCTCAGCACTTCTACATCTCAGCTACACACATATACTGTCAGCTGTACTATATTCCTCCCTCCCTCTACATAGATCTTATCTGCCTGCAGCATGAAGCTGTGTTGTCCTCTTCCTGGAATGCAAGGGGAGGGGCCCCTGCAGGGAGAGAGAAGTTATGAAGCTTGAGGCAAGATGGCTACCGACTTGAAGTCAGAAGATACAGGGTCAAGCCTAGCGGCAAACAAAATTGTGTACTCCAGTACCAATAGAGACAGGTTGGAATTATATTGTGAAATTCTGTACTGTATTTTGTTAATAACATTGAATTAGAGAATGTGTTATTTTGTTATCCTGAGTATATTTAAGAAACTTGTCTTTGTGGGAATACCCCTTTAGTTGGGCCTGTATGACTAGTTAACAATGATGTATTACAGCTATTATTATACAAAAGGTACAAATATCAAATTGCTGAAAGTCATCTTAAAAAGTCTACATGTGTAATTGGCCACACATGTGAAGGTTGTTCATAGAAGACCTCTCCTCAAACCAGCTATACCCGCTGGTTAAGGGTTAAAAATCCTAAAATGCTCTGCAACTGGGGTATTGTAAGTGAATAGTGATTAGAAAACTCACGTTTTTTACAGGCTGCCAGTAAACCATGCCTTCCACTTTTGATTTACAGCTGTGTCTCTCAGCCTGAGGAGCCAGGAAGTCGTCTTCCTGTCCATTTTGTTCCTTACCAGAATGCTGTCCCTCTTTCTACAAGGTGTATTTAGCAGTGAGCACTGTGTTGGGAAACTGCAGATCTTCACACATTTCATCCCGCCCCACAATGGGTAGGAGCCATGCAATGATGGGCCAAGCCAAAGGTAGTAAATTTCTGGGGAACAATTTAAGCTGTATGCCTGCACTGCATTTATCAACAAAGTGTTTGTGTGCGTGTGGGGGCAGGGGGGGGGGGTAGAGGGAGGATGAGTAAGTTTTATTATGCCTGATCTTGTTGACAGCGTCTCTTTAAAGTAAATCTACTATAAAAATCAAGCATGATAAAACAGGGTCACTTACTCATAGATACAGGCTCTGTGACTATGGTGTAGCATGAGAGTGAAAAAGAATGGAAAAAGAAACAGCTTGAGCCAGCTCACCGCGTGATACAAGTCAGGTTTTCCACAGCATGGAGTTGAAAGAAGGTCGGGCTGCTCCGAGATCCAAGGAAAAACCAAAAAATGGTTGTTCCAAAGTGCAATAGGAAAAAGATATTTAAAAACAAAATTTATTTAATACATGTTAAAACATTGTATGCACATGAAAAGACCGGAATAAATACATGCCTGTTGATGTGTTTCGAAAAAAAAGAGCAGTTTTAAAAGATTAAAAAATAATAAAAATAAATAAAATATTACACCAATGAAAAAGCAAACAAAATAATAAATATGTTAGGTATCCAATATGATGGAGGGTGTGATAAGGGTACACAATATGAGGGTGGACGAGAGAACGTCACAATATGAGAGATGAGAGACCACAATATAAGGGGGAGATGAGGAGCCACAATATGAGGGGGACATGAGAGGCCACAATATGAGGGGGAGATAAGAGGATACAATTTGAGGGAGATGAGTTGCCCCAATATGAGGGGATGATAAGGGGCACAATACGAGGGGGAGATGAGACACCACAATATGAGGGAAGATGAGAGGGGAGAGATTAGATGGGACACAATATGCAGTGGGAGAGAAGATGGGCCAAAATATGAAGGGGAAATGAGGGGTCACAATATGAGAGGGAGTTGAGAGGGGGTCACAATATTAGAGAGATGAGAGGCCACAGTAAGAAGGGAATATATAAGGTCACAATATGAGTGGGAGTTGAGGAATCACAATATGAGGGGGAAATAAGAGGTCACAATATGATTGGGAGATGAGGGATCCCAATATGATGGGGAGCTGAGAGGGGGCCACAGTATGAGGGGGAGATGAAGGGAAAAAATATGATGGGAGATGAGAGGGGGGCATAACATGAGTTTGAGATGAGGGGTTACAATGTAAGGGGGGATGAGAGGAGGCTACAATATGAGGGGGAGATAAAGGGGTTTAAGGCGTCCATAATATGAGGGGGAGTCCTAAAAGAAAAAACTCACCATAAAGGCTCATAGTTTGGAAAAAACATTGCCTCCTCAACTGTCTCCACCGATAATGGTACCCATAGCTTCAGGTGCATTTGCAGCAATGTCTGTTCTGCAGTTAATCGGGAATAAGAGTTGAAGGAAGTACAACACTGACCCTACTAAGCCCTAATGTGACAGAAGGTTGTATATGGTGTATTCGACTTCTGTTACATTAGGGCTTAGTAGGAACAGTGTTGTACCAACTCACTACCCTCTATCCTTTTGACAGTTTGACTTGGGCACCTCCAACACCACCTTAACATGTTAATATTCACATGATGAGAAATGCATATGTGTTTGGTATGTAACCTCATGTGCTTTTCTTTGTTAACCCTAGAATGCATACCTGGGGCCTCACAGGCCCGCTCTGTTAGTTGTTTTCTTTTTACTGCAAGATTACTTTAGTTAGAATTCTGAAACTCTAGGTATTCCTCAGTTATATAGTTGTTAGTCATTTCCAGTTGTTCATATATTTTTATGTTACAGGCATTTCGGTATAATAACTCTTTTTTGTGAATACCCCATATTTACATACCTGGGGCCTTTTAGGCCCGTACTAGGTTTACATGTAATCCTAAGTCTTTTTGTCTTTTCTGTTGCTAGGGAAAACTTTGACTTAGGCAGCATTCACACTGCCATTGCCCGCCGTACCGTAGCGGGCAACGACAGCGTGCGGGAGAGGAGGAGGGGAGAGCGCGGCTCACCGCTGCCCCTCTCCACAGGGATACATGGCGCACAGCGCCGTATTACAGGAAAAGATAGGACATGTCCTATCTTTTTCCCGGGTACGGAGCGGTACTGTGCCGCGCGTGTGTACCGCTCCCGTAGGGCGCTGTGCGCCCATTGCCGTCTATGGGGACGTATATCGGCCGTATATACGTCGGCCATATATACGTCCCCCATACGGTCGTGTGAATGTAGCCTTAGTCTTTATGACTCTGCTGTTGCTGCGCAGAGTGTGGATTGTGCCTAACTATATGGTCATGTGATCTTGGGAAGGAGGCTACCTCATGATGTCATGCGTCTCTGACATCATCATAGTTCCTGAACAGGATAGAGTCAGCTTTCTTGTTTCTTGAAAAAGAAACTCTGAGCTCCAAAAATCCAAAGACCTAAAAGAAAGTGGTGACCTGCTGAAGGTGAGAGGAGGGGGCTGTAAGACACTACAACCCTTATTGTAATCATTTTTGTTTCATTAGTTTACTGACGTCTAAGGTTACAATGGCACAGTCAACATCCAGGGGTTTGACTGACCAAGAAAGCAAAGCAATCATTTTTGATAGTGATGAAGATAGTGAACTTTCTTTCTCTGATGAAGAGTACATGCCACCAGCTAATGTCTCTACTTCATCATTGAGTGATTCTTCAGATGATGAAGAAGAAATGGATCCAGCAGAACGTACAACCAGAACATCCAAAACAAATGTTTTTTGGGACAGTACTCCTAGGTTTCTTGGGTGCACCCCATCACATAATATTGTAAGAGTTGCTCAAGGAACTGTAGGAATTCCACAATTCTTGTCCAAAAGAGAGATTTTCTGTAAGCTATGATCAGATGTCGTATACGTTTTCAGGAACATCCAGAGCCAAGAGATAAAATAAGAAAACAATGTTACATTTGTCCAGGAAAGAAGGACAGGAAATTGGAGCGTGTCTGTAGCACTTGTGGACAAAATGTCTGCAAGGATCATTCTTCCAAACAGATAACATGTGAAAGATTTTGCGGTCATTAGTAAATTTGAAAAGGAAACTTTGAAAAGGGATATTCCTGCAGCATGTTTACTGCAACTTTTATATAAAAAAAACTTTTATAGAAAAAAACATTATTATAAAGAGTTATATCGAATGAGTATATTGGCCGTTTTAAGCCCATTCTGTTACTTTGGGGGTTTTTTTGCACAAAATGTTTTGAATTATTCACATCTTAGGATGCATTCTCACTAGTGCTGGTGTTTGCCAGGAGGTGATCCGTAATGGATATGATCTCT
Source organism: Engystomops pustulosus (assembly GCF_040894005.1). NCBI lineage: Eukaryota > Metazoa > Chordata > Amphibia > Anura > Leptodactylidae > Engystomops > Engystomops pustulosus. Next base: position 93,722,281 of record NC_092415.1, on the reverse strand, counting down.
TGGTAACTCCAGTTAATGCTGCCAGAATGACTGGATTCTATAAGCCTTAGCTGGGGACACCAGGAGGTCAGATCCATTACAGATCCCCTCCTGGCAGACACCAGTGCTAGTAGGAATGCATCCTTACCTTGCATTTTTCAAATAAAATTTAAAAAGTATTTTTATTTGAGTTATTCCATGTTATTTGCACACGGGCCTAAAAGGCCCCAGGTATGTAAAAGTGTAGATTTTTATGGTCATGCATTCTAGGGTTAATCATTATCATTAATGTTAAAAGGCAAAACATATGTTGAAATGTATTGGTGTACCATCAGTGCATACGATGGAGGACATTTATCATACACATGCACTTCATGCAGCAGTTTTTGATGAAACCCCAATCCTCCAGCCAAATACATCATGGGGCTGTATCCAACGGCCCCCATCATACAATTCAACAGGTGTCGGAATATGGCAATACAAGAGTTTTTTTTTTAATTTAATTCAAAGTTTTAATTTTTTTAAAAGGTATTGAGACATAAAAAGCATGTACTTGTGTAGCTGATGTCTACATCTTTCACATGTGTATAGGAGAACAGAGCATGTTAGGTTCTTGTATAGCTGATGACTGAGTCTCTCACATGTGAATAGGGGAAGAGAGCATGTTAGGTACTTGTGTAGCTGATGTATGTGTCTCTCAAATGTTTATAGGAGAACACAGCATGTCAGGTACTTTTGTAGTTGATGTCCTTGTCTCTCACATGTGTAAAGGAGAACAGAGCATGTCAGATACTTGTGTAGTTGATGTCTGAGTATCTCACATGTGTATAGGAGAACACAGCATGTCAGGTACTTTTGTAGTTGATGTCCTTGTCTCTCACATGTGTAAAGGAGAACAGAGCATGTCAGATACTTGTGTAGCTGATGTCTGAGTATCTCACATGTGTATAGGAGAACAGATCATGTCAGGTATTTGGGTAGCTGATGTCTGTGTTTTTCGCATGTGTATAGGAGCACAGAGCATGTCAGTTACTTGTGCAGTTGATGTCTGTGTCTCACACATGTGTATAGGAAAATGCAGCATATCAGGTACTTGTGTAGCTGATGTCAGTGTCTCTCACATGTGTATAGTAGAACTCAGCATATCAGGTGCTTATGTAGCTGATGCCTGCGTCTCTCATATGTGTATAGGAGAAGAGAGATGTCAGGTACTTGTGTAGCTGATGCCTGCATCTCTCATATGTGTATAGGAGAAGAGAGATGTCAGGTACTTGTGTAGCTGATGCCTGCATCTCTCATATGTGTATAGGAGAAAAGAGATGTCAGGTACTTGTGTAACGGATGTCTGTGTTTCCCACAGGCAGCAGTTAAATCTCAAACACTAGCAATACTTCACTATACATTACATGCAGACATGACCAGGGGGGGGGGAGAGGGGAGGAGTAACAGGGGTTACATCACTTTCTCTCTGTATATGCATAATAAAGAAAATATGATTTTACAATGAACGATGTATTAATTAACTAAATAAGGCTGGAATGGAATCCTTGTGAGCTGCTCTTACAGGCAGCGTTGACAGAATTAGTTGAAGAGACCTGATTACAGTGAATCCTTCTAGAGCACCTACACATGGAGTGCATCTAGGGGATTATTATTCAACATTTAGCAGTGTGCTTAAATGTCATTCAACTTTTATATAGTGTTCCTTTTTTATTATGTACAATTTGTAGCTATAATTTGCAGTAACAAATTGTGGCCAGTTGATGGCCCCCATAGAAGTGCGTTTTGCAGGATCATGGTCCTACTTCTGCGCGTGTTGCTGCACGGCCATCTGACTCTATTGGAGCTGCTGAAATAGGCATTTATCCCTGTTCACATCCCATTTTGGCACACAGACGTGTGCATGAGGCCTAAAAACTGAAACCCCTGAAAAACAATAAGGGGAAAACTGACACATAGCTATCCACTCTTTAATCAAATGTTCCAACTATTGATGCCTAAATGGCAATTTACTCATTGACACAACAGAATCATAAGAAACGTTTATTCAGAGTGATGTAATGTACATTCAATTATATAATGGGCAAAACAAGTATTTACCAAAATTGTCCTGCCCAGCGAACTGACACTGTAGATCTGCCTTAAGAAGTAGGAGATTTTACAAAGAGCACAAAATCTTGTTTTTCCATTTACACTGCAATTTAGGTAAGTGATAACATCCTATCAACCCAAGGCAACCTATAGTTTCTGCAAAATAATTTAGCAACTTCTGAATTCAATTATAAATGTTTAGGCAGATTATGTGATTACCAGAAGAGTCAGAAGTGTATCATTTAACTATATGTGTAATATGTCTGCCTACACAACATCAATGCAGTTATTGAGGCCAGAACTTTGGTCCTTACAATTACAATATATAATGTTTTAGTTTTAAGTTCACTTAAAAATAAAATTGAAATGCTGATTGTTTTTATGGTATATACAATATATCCAACCAATCAAAATTATGAATTTAATGTAAATCAAAAGGACAATACATAAATAAATTTCTCTGCTCATTACAATTTGGCTCCTCTCATCTCCAGTGACAGGGAATGTACATTGAGTAGCTCAGCAGGTGTTATATCCTGATCAGTGTAAAAATAAACACATGCTCTCCCGCTGTGTTTTCTCTTATCTATTGGCTTTGCGGGTGGTATACAGAATGCATTTACTCCTGGACTTTATATGTCAGTTCACATTGCCTGGTATAATTTAGTAAAATAATGGACTGCTCAGTGCATTAACATTTTCATAAAAAATTCTTTAACATTATTTGCTATTTTCAACGTTCTTTTCATCTCTACTTCAGATAACAAAATTTTAATATTTAGGTGATCTTAAATTCACAAAATTGATAAGAGATAGCAAACTATTTTAGCTATATTATATCCTCTAAATTATTTTTGATACAGTTTTTAATCATGTTTAAAGAATTTGGGAGTAAATTGTATGTCAAACATATTAGGTACAAACAAAAACTCAGAAGGTGTTTATAGTCAAAAAAATAAACAAGCTTTTATTTCATATACAACATAACATATAAAGAAAAATGACTTGTTAAAAACATTAAGTGTATAAGTGTTTAAGCACACATCAACAACTATGTGAACATGGACCATGATAAGTGTTTTCACATAAAAACTTCACATATAGAAAATCCCCATTAAAGTTGGACTGTACCCCTGAGTAAGTTTGCCAAGGAACGCATGGGGATTTTTTCACCTCGAAAACTTTATCACATCCTTAGGACTTAATGATTTCAACTTGATTGTGGTGTAGTATGATCATTTGTATATTTGCTTGGCTTGTTTCTTGTATTTTTGACTCCCAATCCACTATCTGCTAGTTACTATCACTTGTGACCTAATGGTGTTAGTATTATATTTGTAACAAATCCAGATTGTGGTTTAGATGGTGCCACTGGTCAGCTGAACATGGCTTCTGCATGGTCCGACGTTGATGAGGATTTTCCATTATCTGTATGTGAGGTTTTTATGCAAACATACTTATCATGGTTTATGTTTGTTTATTTTTTGTTGTGTACTTATACACTTTTTACATATTTTTAACAAGTCATTTTTCTTTATATGTCGTGTTGCATACAAAATGAAACTTGTTTTTTTGCCTATACACACTTTCTGTGTTTTTGTTTGTTTATGATTTTGTATAGTGTGTTGGTCTTATTGGTAATACTTGGCATTGCAGACCACTTTTTAGTATTTCAAACAAATCAGGTACTTATACAACTACAGCAACCCATAAATCTGCAGCTGATGAGAAATATCAACAGCGACAGGTATGGAATAAAGTAACTGTTTTCCTGTATTTCTTACCAACAGGATGGTGGATGTAAAGGGTCATTTTGGCAACTAAGGGATGGTAAGATACCAATAAAGAGCAACTTTATTAATCATATCCAAATTGTTTGCACATTGGTACCGTGTATACCTAAGAGAGGGCTTGAGTCCATTGATTAGAATCTTCAATAAATTCAATACTTTAAATTACCTAATACAGGTGGTCCCCTACTTAAGAACACCTGACCTACAGACGACCCCTAGTTACAAACGGACCTCTGGTAATTTTCAGTAGTTTATTCTAAGACTACAATGATCATTTATAACAGTTATCGAACAGTGTCTGCAATTAAGTTTTATTGTTAATCCTGGTTCTTATGACAACCCAATATTTCCCAATTGTCACAGAGACCAAAACAATTTGGCCGGTGTTACAATTATGAAATATACATTTCCGACTTACATACAAATTCAAATTAAGAACAAATCTACAGAACCTATCCTGTATATAGCCTGGGACTGCCTGTACATTCATTGAGTATCTTTAAAAATTAAAAAAGACATTAATGTGCAATAAGGAAATCATAAGGATGAAATGTAAAACCATAGTAGGCATTACTAAGATTAAATTGTTGAAGCATACTTTTAAACACCAGGTTTAGAAATTGCACCTAAATAATTCTCCTAGTAATAAATAAAATGTATCTGTAAACATAATACAAAAGCTGTTGAAAGATGCTTGATTTCTGGTGCACCTTTACAGACCATAAGAAATCGAGATACCTCCAAGTGGCTCAGGGACTCAGTTCATATTGAACATACTCACCGCTTTTAGTTTGACTTATTTCTTACCTTTTATCTAGCAGATTATGTAATTAGACATACTCCCCAGACCCCCTAAAATTTATGATTATTGTTGCCAAGATTTCAAATAGAGATGGGCGAATTTGTTGAAATTTGGTTTGACCCGATTTGCCTAATTTTTCGAAAAAATTAGATTCGACCCAAATCGAATCATGACGAATCATGTTAAAAACCAGGTATTTCCAGGCTGCCTCTAGGGTGTTGTAGAACATTGTGCCATGCTCAAATATGCATAGGGAGCGTGGTTTGGTCTTCAAACAATGCTGTGTTTTAGTAAGACCCGCACATGACAGCCGCCGCTCTTAGAATCGCTTCACTCTTCAATTCCATGGGCACTTACAGAGGCCAACTGACTGACCTGGCTGACATCAAAGTTACACAGGAGAGTATTCCGGTCCGCTTGCGTCATCAAAAAACCATTAATGGGTTTTCTATGTTCATACAGGCGGTATAACATACATACATACAGGCTGGAATTCATTGCATATCAGACTATGCTGGGGGAGGCCGTTTTGCCGCTGCAACTGGAGGAGGGTGTGCTTGGCTTTGAAAGAATGGCTGAATTGCATGCACAGTTTCCTGGCCATTATTAGATGGTGGAAAACTTGAGGAACCTGTTGAAAACCAGATTTAACATGTGCACCATGCAGGGCGCATGGGCCATCCCTCCTCGGTGCAGCACGGACACCATGTTCCTCCCATTGTCTGCCACCATAGTTCCGATATTCAGTTGTCGTGGAGAAAGCCACAGATTGATTTATTCTTGCATGACGCGGAGGAGTTCCTCCCCTGTGTGACTTTGTTTGCCCAAGTAAACCAGGTGTAGAACTGTGCCCTGCTTATGTGGTATGATGGAGCAGCACTTAGACTTGTGGAGGCTGAGGCGGTGGTGGAGAAGGAGGAGGCGGACAGTGGCGCATGAGCAGCAGTTTGACAACGTGGAGGAGAAAGCGGCATCTCTTGTTCAAGTTGTTGGTGTGGCTGAGGGAGAAGCATATTCACCCAGTGTGCCATAAAGGACATGTACTGGTCCTGACCATAGTAACAGCTGCACACCGATAAGCTCAAGGACCGGCCCACCCTTTGTTCTACATATTTGTGAAGGGCTGGCACTACCTTTTTTGAACTCTCCACCTCATTTTGGCACAAGCCTTTAGTTCTCTGAAGGGTGCAGAGTCCAATACTTGGAAAGGGAGGGACTGCAGTACCAGCAACTTGGAAAGGAGCATGGTCAGCTTCTGCACCTTAGAATGGCTGAACGCATACAGTTGTCTCTCTGTAATCACCTCTTGCAATGACTACTGCCACCATGCGTAGCAAGGAGCAGGAGCATCTGGACCGGGAGATGATGTCAAAGACAAACAGCTCCCTTCGGCAGCGGTGCTGAAGCCTTGACTGGCTGAATTGGCATGTGTGCCACTAGGTGCTCCTGCGGTGGCAGGATGGACCTCCACATCTGTACTACGTTTCTCCCAAGCCATTGGATGATGACGTTGCATATGTCGATGCAGGGCTGTGGTGCCAACGTTAGCTCCCTTGCCATGCTTTACTTTCTACCCTCAGATTCTACATATACACACACTCGGCTCCTCTGGTGTCTTAACAAAAATCTGTCACACCGCCGGTGTGGAGATTTTACTGCCAACACTTTGCACTGAGTGACTACTAACACCGCTGCCTCACTGAGCCCCTGTGCCACTGCTTACTTGGACCTGCAAAGGAGGTTTGTACCCCGCAGCCATTTGGCTCCCATCCTCGTACTGCTGCCCCCCTGCTGACTCACGGCCACAGTACCAACTTGCTGCCTGCTTCGCTGTCTGAAGCACAAGCTGACACCCTCTTCCCCTGATGATGATTATGAATCCCTGGCCTCACCTGGCTCCCAAGTGCGATCGGCTACATCTTCACCGATTTATTTCCCTGTCACTGCTATTCTCCTCACAGGTCTCAGTATGCACAGCCCGACTACTTGCAAGTGCAAAATAACTTCCCGTACCACTCTCCACATCTCTAATTTTCCGCCTATTGCACAAAGCAGCGGATGTCTGCCTCACCTCTTCACTGCCAAGCAGCTGCTGACAGTCCTCAAGGAGTTTGTCCTCGCTTTTATAGTGGCGGTGAGCCCAGACCACCTACTAGATCTCTGGCTGAGAGAAATGAACAGGACAGAGGCTGGTTGAGGACAGGTGAGTGCCGCTGACCTGCTCCTAGGCCATGCCAACTAAGTGTTGTATCTGACGAACCCACGGACTCTTGGCTGGGGTTGTCAGATGTCATCTGGGAGGAAGTGGATTACCGAGTCAACCAATCAACAACCTTTGGGTTGTTTATCAAAACACTGCTGCTAGATGACAACGGCAGTTCTGGCCTCACAGAGTCACCCCTGCCGCGACGTCCCCTTACTGTGCTGCGACCTGTGCCTGCTCCTCCTGCCACCTTTCTGCATGACATATTGGATAATAAACTATGTTGATTTGACAAGGATCTACTTTATCTACCAAAAAAACTTGAAATTTGGGGTATACAGAAGCACATGAACTGACACGCTGGGATACGAGAAGATATCAGTACAGAAACTATGAGGATTTTACACTGATTTCTTTCTATTCACTTCAGCAACAAACTATAACTGCTATTTTGGCTCTACAGATCCCCCAAAACAAACACCCTGGGATTGAAGTAGAAATCACTACAGAATGTTTGTGGATTTTACACTGATTTCTTTCTATTCACTTCAGCAACAAAATATAACTGCTATTTTGGCTCTACAGATCCCCCAAAACAGACTCCCTGGGATTGAAGCAGAAATCACTACAGAAAGTATGTGGATTTCACAATCATTTTTTCCTATTCACTTCAGCATCAAAAAAGAACTGCTATTTGGGGTATACAGATCCCCCAAAACAGACACCCTGGGATTGGAGCTGAAATCACTACAGAAATTATGTGGATTTTACACAGATTTCTTCCTATTCACTTCAGTAACAAAATAAAAATGCTATTTGGTTTATACATATCCTGCAAAACGGACACCCTGGGATTGGAGCAGAAACCACTACAGAAAGTATGTGGATTTTACATAGAATTCTTCCTACTCACTTCAGCAATGGAAAAGAACTGCAATTTGGAAATGGTTACCTGTTCTTATAGGGCTGTGTGACATCATATAAGCCTGCTGGTCGCTGATTGGCTTACAGGTCTGCACATGTGATCGAGGGTGTTCCTTTCAGCTTCCCAGAGTTCTCTGCCCCATGTAACACGTTGTGCTCACACCCATAATAAAGGAGAGAAAAAAACCCTTTGTTCCCACGAATCACCGTAAACTTCGGATTCGTGCCGCTTTATAGTTTTCCTGAAACTCAAACTGAATAAAGATTAGTTAGAAGCGATTCGCCCATCTCTAATTGAAAACTTTATGGATCCTTTTCACAATGGATTATTCAGGCAGGAATAATACCTGCTCTATCTTTTTGCGGCTCCATGGCTCAGACACCATGTATAATGCACCTTAGACAGGCTGTGAGATTGCTGCCATTTTGTGGCCATCTCACAGCTGCTATTTGCAGATGGAGCTTAAAGTGTAACTCTCATTCTAAACAAAAAAAACCTAAAATACATAATTCTGCTCCCGATGTCCCTGGGAATCATTCCTCAAAATATTTTTCCTCTTGGTCATCATTTAGTACCTTTTTTGGCCCATAGCAACCAGGGTTTCCAGCTCTTAAAAAAACTACAATCAGCAAGATGGAGGGCAAGACTTCCTCCTGTCACCTCATCACAAGCGCCTGCTGCTGACCAATGACACCAGAGCTATCTATCTAATATCTATCTATCTATCTATCTATCTATCTATCTATCTATCTATCTATCTATCTATCTATCTATCTATCTATCTATCTATCTAGCTACAGTATCTATCTATCTATCTATCTATCTATCTATCTATCTATCTATCTATCTATCTATCTCATATCTATCTATATATCTGTATATCTATCTATGTAACACTCCAGCACAGCAGATGACAGGACAGCATGAAGACTTGGAGATTGTCTCTTGCCATTTCCTGGGGGGTGATGGGGGGAGGGGGGCTGCAGTTTCTGTCTGAGTGGATAATGTGTTTATACACAAGAGTAGGGAAAGTGAGGGCTTCTCCCTGCACATGACTGCTGCAGCACTGAACCATGAGGTAATCAGCTGTGTGCAGAGAGTGGGATGGGGGCGTGTCTCTTGTTCCGTAGTCTTCCGTAGTCTTCTGGCTGTCATGCATAAACATGTTACAAGGAGATTCTAGAACTGTCAAGACAGGACTAATCAACCTGAGCTGGATGACTCATACACAGCAGCTGGGGGATGGGTCGGCAAATGATTACTTCTGCCTGTCAGGGACAACACAGTGAATACATTATTCTCTGGAGTATTGCATAATTAGGGTATGAGGAGAAGCACCGGAGCAGCCACAGGAGCAACAGAGCCTCATTATCATCATTTTATAATTGTCTTTTTCAGCAAAACCACTCAGTTCAGGGATTAAACAAGATATGTTTCTGTATCAGTGTCGCTGAAGCATTCTCAAGGTACCTTATATACTTGAGTATAAGCAGACCCGAGTATAAGCTGAGACCCCTAATTTTACCACCAAAAAAGGGGGAAAACCTATTGACTTGAGTATAAGCTGAGGGTAGGAAATGCATTGGTCATAGCCACCCCAGTATATAGCCAGCAAGCCCCCAGTAGTATACAGCCAGCCCCCATGTAGTATATAGCCAGTCTTCCCCCTGTAGTATACAGCCTACCCAGGCAGCCCCCTGTAGAATACAGCCAGCGCACCCAGCACAAAAATAAACCTATATACTCTCCGGCGGCCACGATGCTCAGCGCGGCTCCCAATATCATCAGCGGCCGCATCATAGTATGCTATACAGAAGACAGAAGAGGAGCCGCGGGGAAGACAGAAGAGGAGCCGCCGGAGGGTGAGTATATAACTTTATTATTTTTATTTACTCGTGTATAAGCCGAGGTGAGGTTTTTCAGCACATTTTTTGTGCTGAAAAACTCGGCTTATACACGAGTATATACAGTATATTTGGTTCATAATGCATAAAAGCATATGATAAATTTTCTTTAAGTTCTTGGGATCCTGGAGTCAAATGCAATGTGACTTCCTTTTTTGTTAATAGCTGAAAACATTTAACAGAAAGGGTAGCAGGGAATAGTCTAATTTCTTATTGTCTTTGCTCAGTTAAATCCTCTAAATACAGTGGGTATCCTTAGGTCTTTTCCACCATTACCATTTTTTTGTAGCATTTTATACACTAGATAACTAATAACAGATCCTAATGAATGTCATTGCCAGGGGAAAAACTATCAAAGGCCATTGTTCTCTCTGAGTTTGCACAAATAAAAGTACCACCCCTATTAGCTTAATATTGGGGTCAATCTATGTATTACTGGATTACAGTTACAAATGATAAAAGGAGATGACACTGACTCAAGCAATCTTCTTCTTTATTGAATAAATAATAATAGGATTAGGGATCTGGGCAATATAACAGTCTTTATTTTTGATTATTGGTACACAGATGGTATCTCACAATACTTTGTAGTTATTAGATATAAAATTGTGCATTTTTAGAAGAAATCAATTAACTTATATCTTTTATCGTAATTGTGGCAAATTTTTTGGTAGTTTAGAATTTAGTTTATGTATATTTGGGTTAGCAATAGGTTTCCATTTCAAATAAGCAACAGAGCTGCTACGTCCTGTATAAAAATTCTTATTTTGTAGGTTGAACGGTTTTGTGGACAGGGTACATACAACTCCTACCTCTGATTCATTAGACTAAGAGTGGTGAAATGTAAATATTAATCATACTGTATGCGGTGGATCTGGATTCACTTTTCAGAGATCCTACAGTGTCATTTGGTTTGCCATTGAAGACCATAGTGATTCACGCCTTAATCTTTGCAAGGGGTAAACATCTGAATTCGAGTACCGTACAGGTTTTAGAAATACAGTAAAATGTTTTCTTTTTTTTTTTTTTTAAAGTAAAATTTGAAATCATAGTACAAACATAAAAATAAGCATGTTAGGTATAGCCGTGTCCCAAAATGACAGCTCTATGAAAGTATATAGTGGTTATTCTTGGTGGTGGACCCCAAAATGGAAAATAACAGCCAAATGTCCAACTCAACACTTTTTAAACATTTTACATAAATGTTATAGTAATAACATATATTACATATAGAAATATATCCAAAATTATAGAAATGAAAACATTGACACCCTGCACAGGTACTTGTACTTAAGAAAAGGTTATTAGAGACAAAATTGGGTCCAAATAAATTCATACCATACAAAGGTTTTCATTTTTCTTTAAAAAATTATGAAACAGGAGTGAAGGATTCCAGCATACCCTATGCAAGAAAAATAGCCACATTCAATTAATCCTCATAACGTAACAAAATGTTACAACATGGACACAAAGATATGTCAAGCTGGACAAAAAACGTGAATGGTGATGTGAGTATTCTTCATGGATGTGTGTAGATTACTGGTGTACAAAAAGCACCCACACCCTGGGTAGAGAGATATTGGGGTCATTTACTAAGGGCCCGATTTGCGTTTTCCCGCCGTGTTACCTGAATATTTCCGTTTTGCGCCGATTTTCCCTGAATTGGCCCGGGATTTTGGCGCACGCGATCGGTTTGTGGCGAATCGGCGCTGGCATGCATGCGACAGAAATCGGGGGGTGTGGCCATCGGAAAACCCAACGGATTCGGAAAAACCGCCGTATTAAAAAAAAAGATTGGCCGCACGGGCTATACTCACATGCACCACGATGAAGACGATGAACTCCGGGGCACCTCGGCGGACTTCGGTGCAGCAGCGACACCTGGTGGCGGGCGCAGGACCTTCATGAACCGCCGGAAAACCCGAAAGCTCGTCGGAGAAGCCGCCGCTGGAACGCGAATGGACCGGGTAAGTAAATGTGTCCCATTGATATGACACATGACATAAAAAGAAAAACATAGAGAAACAGATATGTATAAACATATACATAAGATTATGTTTCTAATGTAATCCTTTAGGGAAGCGAGTTTCTAAATTCAGATCCAGAAAGCCTCTCTGAAAAACACATCCTTTTTTCAATCTCCTTTTATCATAAACTTACATAAATCGCAAAGGTTCCTCCCTCAGTAATAACTGCATTTGACTTGAATCCAAGTTCTACTTTTTTAGTTATCAGTGAAGACATTGGGAGATAAAAAATTACCCAATGTGGTGGCTCTAGTGGACACAAAAGAGATGCCATCCTTTAAGGTATTTTTCAAGGTTGGCTCATGATACAAGGTGGGTAAGTATTTTCTAATTATTTAAACAATGGAATGAAATTAAATTGAATGAGTACTAAACGGTGTAGTTTAGAAGTATAATATTGTGCTGTGATTTAGGCTGTAAATAAAAAGATCTAAACTTTTTGTCTACAATCTTCTTGGCCCTTTTGAATGTAACAGATTTATACCCCTTTTGGTGTAGTTTATATGTACTCTGGTGTAGTATCTATGCATTCTCAATTGTAATAAGTTCTAAAGTACATGAGCATTTAGCTCTTATTCACCTATGTGGGTTTGTGATAAAATGTTGTATGGACTTTTCCTGTTTTTATGTCCCCAACAAGTGGCATATCCAGGAACAAAATTTGATAAGCATTGTATTAAAATGTAAACTGTAAATTTAAAGGGTTATGATTCAAGTACTCTATGAGTACCATACCAGGTGATAGAATGCTAAAACGGATTAATAGAAGTATACAGATATTGTTATTCCTAAAAGGCCAAATATAGGTTGATCAGAGATGGGGAAAAGCTATGCTCCATAGGCCAACCAATTTCTGAATATAAACAGTGGAATTGAATATACAGAAAAAAAATGATAGCACTGTTATGATGTATTCTTGTAACATTAGGTTGTATTTACTGTATCTGTGTGATACTTTAGTGCCTGGTCTGCCTTGTCATGGGGGACCAAGTCTTTCATTTAGAGACTTTATGCAGCACACTATGGGGCACATGTATCATAGTTTCCGCTAGTTTCCGCACAGATATACAGCATATATACACACACATCCAGTATATACAACACATACGCACAGATATACAGCATATATACACACGCATCCAGTACATACAGCATATACACACTGATATACAGCATATATACACACACATCCAGTATATACAGCATACACAGAGATATACAGCATATATAAACCATACACAGCATATATACACACACATCCAGTATATTCAGCATACATATACTCACATATACATGCATTTACATATGTAGCAATCATACAGCTGGATATCACTTGGTCGTGACATAGTGGCAGGTGAAGTGGACCACATAGGAGAGGGTGGTCGGGCCGGACGCGAGGCACTTGGCAGGGTCAGACGGAAGGCGCGCAGGCCAGGCCAGGCCAGGGAGCGGAGGGCAGGGCGGGGAGGCACTACCTCTCCACCCACTTCCCATGCGACCTGCTATCAGCGGCGAACCTAGGCCCTGTAATACGGCGTCACATCATCTTTTTTTTTTTTCATTGACCAGATTTTAACATGTAAATTGGAATTCTTTCATATGCTTTAACTGTTTAACATTTTGCACAGTAACCTCTTTCATCAAAATTCTTAAATTTTTGCTTTTTTTTATTGGTTACTTCTAAGGGTGAGGTCACACATAGCGGTTTAATAGCGTTTTTTAATGCATTTTGAAACTAATTACAACAGCTGAGGAGAGGTGATTTGCCTTTTTTCATTACTGTTAACATTTGTGTTTAAAAAATGCAATATAAGCGCAATGTTAATGCATGTCATAACATTGCGCTTACTATGCATTTTGTAAATTCAAATGTTAAAAGTTACCTCTCCTTAGCTGCTGTAATTAGTTTCTAAATGCATTAAAAATGAAACATGTTAAATCCTAAATTAACAGTAGTGTCCGCTCCTGTATATAACCTCCTCACGTGGCTTGTGTCCATGTGGATTTGAGACATTTGCAATAAAAGTCTCAAAAAGAAGCAAAAATTTGCACCTGCCAGGATAGGAAAAACTGAACATGTATCACAAGTAAAAAGACAGGATCATACATAAGTCGCAAAAACTAGCCACCAAATGTCTCTAAAATTCACCTCAGAGAGACCAAACTATCATACATGTGCCCCTATGAGTCTAAAGGGAGGGGGAAAGGTACACTTATGTGATTTAGGCAATGCATAAAAAGATGGGGGATGCAGGATTACCTGGTAATAGATATTCAGCTGTTTTGTTGTAAAAAAAAACCCAAATAAACACATTCATAAAATAAAGATTTTAAAGATATAGCAATTGTAACAGTTGGATCAGAGGGCAATGTATGATATACCTTTGTGTTTCCCAGCATATTCTCAATTTCTCTTTGATATAAACCCTAATCAAGTACCACTACATATTCTAAAATAAGGATTGGATTTCAGTTGTTGAATGGCTTTTTATTCTTTTTGTGTCAAATTGTTTACCTTGGTAATGGTTGGAATTTGATCATATAAGGATTTTAACTCTTCTTCCACAGCTTTCTTGATTTGATATTTATAGGGTAGAAAGTAGGGTATATAATATAGGATCATCCGTATTTTCATCTGTAGCATCCAAATGAAGCATATTCATGAGGATCACACGTTCATTAAAATGATCTTTGAGGACAAATCATTCTTTTCCTTTGCTGTTGATCATTTGAGGAGGTTGCACATATGCTGGTAATGTTGTTTCATCCTGTGTATGGCAAAAAACTTTTTTACAGTAAGAAGTCTAACAAAATTGTTAATTGTTTGGTAAAGATCCATGGTGTTGGTAGATGAAAAACTTAGTCCTGGGGGTAAACTTTTATTTCATGATAAGACAGAATATTCCCTGATTAATTTAGTACACTTGTAGGTTGGGATAAGGTAAGTCATGTTGTGTTTCCAAATAGAGAAGATCATTTCTTGGTTTGTGAGTTGTGTAAATCCTTGTTTGTTTGTCATATTTAGTGTTTCCTTCTCGCTCGTCTGTATTTTAGGGGCCTTTTGTTGCCTTGGATTTGTTGTTTTTTGGACTCTTCTTTTCCTTATTTTTTTTTTACTTATAAATATGGTATTACCGTACTTGTGATTGTTATGAACCAAAGAACAAATCAGAGGACTTCACAGTGAAAAATGTAAAAACAAAGCCCACAAAAATATGGTGCACATGCACATTAGGAAACTTCAACATATTTGTAATTTTTTTTCAGATTCCAAGCGACCTGCATGGAATAAAAAATAATGGGGCTCATTTACTAAGGGGCCCACGGACCGCAATTTCGTTGAACATCCTAACAATTTCCGTTTTGCTCCGCTGGGACAGGGATTTAAAAAGGGGTTTTGGTGCACGCGATCGGATTTTGGCGCAAACCGTGAGATTTAACTTAAAAATTGTGTCACAAGCCAAGCACTTACATGCAGCGGGAAGAAGAAGGTTAACTCCGGTGGACCTGATCTGGAAACCGACACATGCAGGATTCATCCTCATTGGACTGCACAGATTGGGGATCGCGCAGGGACCGGGTAAGTAAATGTGCCCCATGAGTCCAAGTCAGCTCACCTGATATACAACTGCCATGATTTTTGTATCAAAGAAAAAAATTCATAAGAATTTGCACTGGCAAAAGGTGGCCTCCACTTGATTGATTTTTCCGGTGGTGTCTTTTTTTCCCATTTAAATTTGCTCAGTTTGTTTGTATATTAAGGTATAATTAAGGACTACGATTTGTTTCTGTTTGAAAAAAGTTACTACATTCTCTCCTCTTTTTAAAGTGATTTCACTTTTTATATACTATTGATTAAATAAAATTTTCTAGTTCTTACTTCTTTTGCCAGTGCAGATTTTTATGAATTTTTGAATACATGCACCTTGGATCCGGACGAAAAACTTCGGATATACAGCAGGGCTGATCTATTTGGGACATTAAAGTTGATGGGTGGGCACCAGCAATTTAAAAAGAAAACCTTTTCCTTTTTCTCTTTCTGGACATGATTTTTTTTTCTTGTGTGTATTCTGGCCTTTCTGAATATGCATTTTTAATTTTATGATCATCTTGGAGGACTGTGTTTTGAGCTAGACTTGTTTGTTGGAATATAAATTACTGTTACTAGGAAGTACAATTTGTTACATATACAGCTCCATTCACAGAAATTGGTGGCAAGGGCTTAACTGTTAATTTAACACATAAACCTTCATCTTTAGGAAGTTTGTATTGTTGTCTTGATTAATATAATTATATATACAACTGTAGCAGACATGTGAATATACTTCTGGTCATATAGTAAAGGTTTTATGCTGTAAACTGAATATGAACACATTATCGAAGTACCTGTTAAAAGTAAAATTTTTCTGCCCTATCTATAATACATGATATGGAAAAAAATGATCTTAAAAAAAACTTTTTTATGTGTTCATTTTTAGAGATGAGCGAACATGCTCGTCCGAGCTTGATGCTCGGTCGAGCATTAGGGTACTCGAAACTGCTCGTTGCTCGGACGAATACTTCGCCCACTCGAGAAAATGGCAGCTCCCGCCGTTTTGCTTTTTGGCGGCCAGAAACAGAGCCAATCACAAGCCAGGAGACTCTGCACTCCACCCAGCATGACGTGGTACCCTTACACGTCGATAGCAGTGGTTGGCTGGCCAGATCAGGTGACCCTGGGATAGACTAGCCGCTGCCCGCGCTGCTCGGATCATTCTGTGTCTGGATGCCGCTAGGGAGAGAGCTGCTGCTGGTCAGGGAAAGCGTTAGGGTGTTCTATTAGCTTACTGTTAGGCAGGAGTGATTCTCAAAGAACCCAACAGCCCTTCTTAGGGCTACAATAACGTTCTACTTTTTTAATTTGCATCTAGTACCATTTTGTGAGGAATTAGCAGGGGGACTTGCTACCGTTGTGTTTAGCTCTTAGTGGCACACATATCCATAGCAAAGACCGAAGTGGGAAAATTTAGTAGGGGTTGGATTTCAATTAGGCACTAACTCAGTGTCATCTCATCTGGCATAGTAGTGTGCTTTGATACTTGGCTAGAAAATAGCCATAGGAGAATACAAAGAGCTTACTTACGCATACAGTAGCGTTCTATATATTTGATTTCTGGTTGATCTGCTGGTGGCTGTACTTTCTGCAGTGCATGTACTAGCCAATTCTGAGCAATTTGTAGTGAGACTTGCGACCGCTGTGTTCTGCGCTTAGTGACGCACATATCCATAGCAAAGACCGAAGTGGGAAAATTTAGTAGGGGTTGGATTTCAATTAGGCACTAACTCAGTGTCATCTCATCTGGCATAGTAGTGTGCTTTGATACTTGGCTAGAAAATAGCCATAGGAGAATACAAAGAGCTTACTTACGCATACAGTAGCGTTCTATATATTTGATTTCTGGTTGATCTGCTGGTGGCTGTACTTTCTGCAGTGCATGTACTAGCCAATTCTGAGCAATTTGTAGTGAGACTTGCGACCGCTGTGTTCTGCGCTTAGTGACGCACATATCCATAGCAAAGACCGAAGTGGGAAAATTTAGTAGGGGTTGGATTTCAATTAGGCACTAACTCAGTGTCATCTCATCTGGCATAGTAGTGTGCTTTGATACTTGGCTAGAAAATAGCCATAGCAATAGGATAGCATTGTTTGGTTTTAAAAACTCAAAAAAAAACAAAAAACACAAAAAAAAAAAAAACACAAAAAAAAACAAAAAAAAGTAAAAAAAAAATAAAGTTATAACTCTCATTTTAAAAATGTTTAACCCGAGGGCTAGGGGTAGAGGACGAGGGCGGGGACGTGGGCGTCCAACTACTGCAGGGGTCAGAGGCCGTGGTCCTGGGCGGGGTGAGACACCACCTGCTGATGAGGGAGCAGGGGAACGCCGCAGAGCTACACTCCCTAGGTTCATGTCTGAAGTTACTGGGACTCGTGGTAGAGCACTGTTGAGGCCAGAACAGTGCGAACAGGTGATGTCGTGGATTGCTGACAATGCTTCGAGCAATTTGTCCACCACTAGGCAGTCTTCCACGCAGTCCACCCATGTCACCGAAATCGCCACTCCTCCAGCTCCTGCACCTCAGCCTCCTCCCCCCCAGTCTGCCCCCTCCCAGGAAAATTTGGCATTTGAACCGGCATACTCTGAGGAACTGTTTTCTGGACCCTTCCCACAGTCACAAACCACTTGTCCGGTTGCTGCTGAGCAATTTTCCGATGCCCAGGTTTTCCAACAGTCACAGTCTGTGGGTGATGATGACCTTCTTGACGTAGTGGAAGTGTGTAAAGAGGTGTCCGACGATGAGGAGACACGGTTGTCAGACAGTGGGGAAGTTGTTGTCAGGGCAGGAAGTCCGAGGGGGGAGCAGACTGAGGGATCGGAGGATGATGAGGTGACAGACCCAAGCTGGGTTGAGAGGCCGGGTGAACACAGTGCTTCTGAGACGGAGGAGAGTCCTCGACCAGAACAGGTTGGAAGAGGCAGTGGTGGGGCCAGACGGAGAGGCAGGGCCAGAGCTGGTGCATCAGCGCCAAATGTGTCAACTAGTGAAGCTCCCGTGGCGAGGGCTCCTGCGGCGAGGGCTAGATCTTCAGAAGTCTGGAGGTTCTTTAAGGAAACACCGGATGACCGACGGACTGTGGTGTGCAACATTTGCCAAACCAGGCTCAGCAGGGGTTCCACCACTACTAGCTTAACTACCACCAGTATGCGCAGGCATATGAATGCTAAACACCCCACTCAGTGGCAACAAGCCCGTTCACCTCCGGCCGTGCACACCACTGCTCCTTCCCCTGTGTCAGCTGCTAGTCAGCCCCCTGCCCAGGACCCTGCCACAAAAACCCCATCGTCGCCTCCACAATCCTCCACAGCATCCACCAGCGTTCAGCTCTTCATACCCCAGACGCTGGAGCGGAAACGCAAATATAGTGCAACCCACCCGCACGCCCAAGCCCTTAATGTGCACATCTCCAGATTGCTTAGCCTGGAGATGCTGCCCTATAGGCTAGTAGAGACCGAGGCCTTTCGCAGCCTCATGGCGGCGGCCGCCCCTCGGTATTCGGTCCCCAGCCGCCACTACTTTTCCCGATGTGCCGTCCCAGCCCTGCACCAGCACGTGTCAGACAACATCATCCGTGCCCTGACCAACGCCGTTTCTGACAAGGTCCACCTGACCACGGACACGTGGACGAGTGCTGCCGGGCAGGGCCACTATATATCGCTGACGGCACATTGGGTTAACTTGGTGGAGGCTGGGACCGAGTCTGACACTGGGGCTGCTCACATACTGCCGACGCCGAGGATTGCGGGGCCTACCTCGGTCCAGGTGTTTCAGGCCTACTATGCCTCCTCCTCCTCCCACCCCTCCTCCACCTCCTCCTCCGAACTACCATCCGTGGGCACGGCGCCATCAGTCGGTAGCTCTAGGCACAGCAGCAGTGCCGTCGCTAAGCGACAGCAGGCGGTGCTCAAACTGCTGAGCCTAGGCGACAAAACGCACACCGCCCAAGAGCTATTACAGGGCATCACGGCGCAGACTGATCTGTGGCTGGCACCGCTGAACCTCAAGCCGGGAATGGTTGTGTGTGACAACGGCCGTAACCTGGTGGCGGCTCTGCAACTCGGCAGACTGACACATGTGCCATGCCTGGCCCATGTGTTAAATCTGATAGTTCAGCGTTTCCTCAAGACATACCCCAATCTGTCTGATTTGCTCACGAAGGTGCGCCGCATCTGTGCGCATTTCAGGAAGTCCAGCCCAGATGCTGCCACTCTCAGGGCAGCGCAGCGCCGCCTCCAACTGCCCGCTCACCGACTGTTGTGCGACGTGCCCACGAGGTGGAATTCAACACTGACCATGTTATCCAGAGTTTACCAGCAGCGCAGAGCGATTGTAGACTGCCAGATGTCAACTTCCACCAGAACTGGTAGTCAGGTCAGTCAGCTTCCTCAAGTCTACAATGAGGAGTGGACGTGGATGTCTGATATCTGTCAGGTGCTGAGTAACTTTGAGGAGTCAACACAGATGGTCAGTGGCGATGCCGCCATCATCAGCCTCACCATCCCGCTGCTTGGCCTGTTGAAAAACTCTCTGGTCAGCATGAAGTCGGAAGCTTTGCGCTCGTCACAAGAGACAGGGGAAGAATATTCCCTTGTTGATAGCCAAAGCACCCTCAGGTCTGTTTCTCAGCGCATATCGGAGGAGGTGGAGGTGGAGGAGGATGAGGAGGAAGAGGAGGAGAATGTTGGTGAGACACAAGAGGGGACCATTGTTGAGTCCTTTACTGTTCAGCGTGTATGGGCAGAAGAAGAGGAGTTGGAGGAGTTGGAGGAGGAGGAAATGGACAGTCAGGCCAGTGAGGGGAGTGAATTCTTACGCGTTGGTACTCTGGCGCATATGGCAGATTTCATGCTAGGCTGCCTATCCCGTGACCCTCGCGTTCAAAGAATTTATTCCAGCACCGATTACTGGGTGTTCACTCTCCTGGACCCACGGTACAAGCAAAATCTTTCCACTCTCATCCCTGCAGAGGAAAGGAGTGTGAGAATGCATGAATACCAGCAGGCCCTGGTGCACAAGCTGAAACAGTATTTCCCTTCTGACAGCGCTAGCGGCAGAGTGCGTAGTTCTGCGGGACAAGTAGCGAGGGAGAGTAGGCGAGCAGGCAGCTTGTCCAGCACTGGCAAGGGTACGCTTTACAAGGCTTTTGCCAGCTTTATGTCACCCCAGCAAGACACTGTCACCTGTCCCCAGTCTCGGCAGAGTAGGGCTGATCTTTACAGAAAGATGGTGAGGGAGTACGTAGCTGACCATACCATCGTCCTAAATGATCACACAGCTCCCTACAACTACTGGGTTTCAAAGCTGGACATGTGGCACGAACTGGCGCTGTACGCCTTGGAGGTTCTTGCCTGCCCTGCCGCTAGCGTCTTGTCCGAGCGGGTTTTCAGTGCAGCTGGTGGCATCATCACCGATAAGCGTACACGCCTGTCGACTGACAGCGCTGACAGGCTGACGCTTATTAAAATGAATAAAGGCTGGATTTCTCAGAATTTCCAATCTCCACCAGGTGAAGGAAGCTCAACCTGAATAATTGATCCACTCCTCCTCCTCCTCATTTTCCTCCTTCTCCTCCTCTTTGTACAGTAAAGCAGAGGAAAATGGCTATTTTTTGACAGGGCCCACTGGCTCTTGCTATAGTACTTCATGCATTTAATTTTTCTGGAGGGCCACCTACCCGGTCCTCTGTTTGAAACAATTTTTGTGAGTGCCACATACAGGCACTCAATCTATTCCATTTTACTACAGGGCCACCTACCTGCTCCTCTGGTTTGAAACATTTTTGGGACTGCCACATACAGGCACTCAATCTATTCCATTTTACTGGAGGGCCACCTACCTGCTCCTCTGGTTTGAAAAATTTTTGGGACTGCCACATACAGGCACTCAATCTATTCCATTTTACTGCAGGGCCACCTACCTGCTCCTCTGGTTTGAAACATTTTTGGGACTGCCACATACAGGCACTCAATCTATTCCATTTTACTGGAGGGCCACCTACCTGCTCCTCTGGTTTGAAAAATGTTTGGGACTGCCACATACAGGCACTATCCAAATTAAATTGTCTCCATAGCAGCCTCCACACGTTGTCTCCATTGCTACCTCCAAAAGTCGTCCATATAGCTGCCTCCATACATCGTCCCTTTATCAAACGAGGTGTGTCAGGCAGAAATTTGGGTTGTTTTCATGGATTCCACATCAAAGTTGTTAACTTTGTCGCCACCCTGCTGTGTTATCCACAAAATATACTGGCAAACTTTTACCATTTAGGGATATTATTTCAGCGCTTCTTGCGCATCTGTTTACATTCCCCTCACCCGGCATATCCTAAACTTATAAGAACGCTACTACACTTGATCTTATACAAAAGGTTCTTAGAAGTGCTGTTTGGGGAGTAGCCTAGAGACAGGGGCTTGAATTGGCGAAAGCTCGCCTGGCAGCGGAGCGCCAGCTCCATGCGCATCATGCGCTTCTTGCGCATCTGTTTACATTCCCCTCACCCGGCATATCCTAAACTTATAAGAACGCTACTACACTTGATCTTATACAAAAGGTTCTTAGAAGTGCTGTTTGGGGAGTAGCCTAGAGACAGGGGCTTGAATTGGCGAAAGCTCGCCTGGCAGCGGAGCGCCAGCTCCATGCGCATCATGCGCTTCTTGCGCATCTGTTTACATTCCCCTCACCCGGCATATCCTAAACTTATAAGAACGCTACTACACTTGATCTTATACAAAAGGTTCTTAGAAGTGCTGTTTGGGGAGTAGCCTAGAGACAGGGGCTTGAATTGGCGAAAGCTCGCCTGGCAGCGGAGCGCCAGCTCCATGCGCATCATGCGCTTCTTGCGCATCTGTTTACATTCCCCTCACCCGCCATATCCCAAACTTATAAGAACGCTACTACACTTAACTTGGTGCAGGCTGGGACCGAGTCTGACCCTGGGGCTGGTCATATACTGCCGACGCAGAGAATTGCGGGGCCTACCTCGGTCCAGGTCTCAAAGGCCTACTATACCTCCTCCCACCCCTCCTCCACCTCCTCCTCCTCCGAATTAC